>NC_056630.2:232408435-233139685 GCF_002870075.4 Lactuca sativa | reverse complement strand
AAGAGTTTGGAAAATCGTAAGCATCTTCGTGCAAGAGTGTGCCAAAGAAAAATAAATAAAGCAATATGTGTATGTGATAAAAGTGATGTCTAGAAGGACATAAAACGAATGATTCTGGGCACAAATCTCTTCCTTCAAAGTCAAGAGAGACTGAGAAGTGTCTGTTTGGTTTCCCATAAAATATGATCAAATGTTTGTTAAGAAACATTGAAAGATATATTTTCAAGTATAGACTTTAGTGGGTGGTTTAGCTTCAATCGAACTTCGATACTTAAAATAAGACCGAAAGTGAGATGAAGTACTTGGGAGACCGATGTGGTCTGTTGAACAAGTAGGTTTGGAGAATTTATTTTGTGACAGGATAAGAATAATAAGGAATCTCAAAAACAAAATAAAACTGGATCTTATGGGAAGAAACGTCTTGGTGATAGGCGATATCATAAAGATCACACAAACATTAGAAATTTGTTAAGGTACAAGTAATATCTTGATCATATAAGTGTTCACCGTCAATTCATTCAAAGTGTTGGATTTTAGGTCTTACTCAACACGTGGTGATAGTGACTAAGATCATCAATACATATGTGATGTAACCATAAACTTCAGTGGTAAATGTTGAGAGTCTCAAGGGTTACGATTGTGAAGTGAACATGATGGAGAATAACAAGGTGCTTAAAGAACCGAAAGTACCTGTACTAGATAAGAATGACAAAGCAGAAAACTCTTAGCTCATTGTGAGAAGAGTAAGGTAGCTCGTGACTTGAGTGAATTTAGCAGCCTAATTGGGAAGAAATGATAGGTGTCAATAGAATCATTAAGGCTTCACTTAGAGTCTAGGAGGCTTTGGTCTCAATGCAACAGCATGCTTCTAGGGACATTTAACCAATATAAAAATGAGAGTGTTATACCTGCCCTGACTTCAATCGGGATAGCACCTGTGATTATCAAACGAAACGAAACAAAAGAAAAATAAAATAAATAAAGTAAATAATTTTTTTTTGTATTTTTGAAAATGTTTGAAAAAGAAAAAAACCAAAAAATATAAATATTTTTGAATTTTTGGAAATTTCTGAAAAAGAATAAAAAATGGAAAATAAAAATATTTTTGGATTTTTAGAAATTTCTGAAAAGGAATAAAATCAGAAAATAAAATTAATGGTAAATGTGAACACACGAGAGAATAAAATTGCTTTACAAGAATATACAACCGAAACCATAACTTAGAAAAGATGAAGCAAAATGGGCCGAGCGTTCGGTTCATTTTGGTTCTAAAAAATTGTAAAGCCGAAATAGACTGAGCGTTCGGTTCATTTCGGTTCCCGAAAATTTTGGAGGCGAAATAGACCGAGTGCTCGCTCTATTTCGCTTCTTCAAATTTTAGTGAGACATAATGGGTTTCGGTACCGACTTAGCTTCCATCATTCCCAACCCTTGTAGAATGTTATTAAAGCATGCTTCTGGTAGGGCTTTAGTGAAGATGTCAACCAGTTGGTCTAAGGACCGAACGAAATGAAAATCAACGTTGCCATCTTCCACATGGTCCTTTATGAAGTGGTATGTTAGTGCAATATGTTTAGTCTTCGAGTGTTGCACTGGATTATGACATATACAAATCGCACTTTCTGAGTCACAGTAGAGAGGGATCTTCTTCATGCTTAAACCATAATCTCTAAGTTGGCTTTGTATCCATATGAACTGCGATGTACAAGATGCTGCAGCGATGTACTCAACTTCGGCTGTGGAAAGAGACACGCACGTTTGTTTCTTTGACTGCCAGCTGACAAGTTTGCCATTAAGGAATTGGCATCCACCAGTTGTGCTCTTTCGGTCTAATCCACATCCACCAAGATTAGCGTTAGAGAAAGCTTGAACAAAGAAGCCGGATTTTGCAGGATACCGCAGACCAAGAGACGAGGTTCGCTTTAAATATCAGATGATATTTTTCACTACAATCATATGAGGCTGTCTTGGATTTTCTTGAAACCTTGCACAATAACAGATAGAGAACATTATGTCCGGTCTACTAGCTGTTAAATACATTAGGGATCCTATCATCTGACGATAGAGGATCACATCAAAAGCCAGTTTCTCAAGAGATGGAGTTAGCTTGGTGCCAAATGCCATTGGAACCGTTACTTTGGAATCTCCCGTCATGCCGAACTTTGCCAGCAAAGTCTTCGTGTACGCTTCCTGATTTATGAAGATGCCTTCTGGCCCCTGTCTTATGTTCAATCCAAGGAAATAGTTAATCAGACCCATTGCGCTCATTTCAAATTTAGTCACCATCAACTTCCTGAATTCAACTGTTAAGCTAGGATTCATGGAGCCGAAGATGATGTTAACGACATAAATCTGAACTATCATTAAGTGTTCGCCCTCTTTCCTGCGAAAGAAGGTTGGGTCAACCGAACCTTGTTTGAATTTTGACATTTTGAGAAAACGTGTTAGAGTTTCATACCAGGCTCTCGGTGCTTGCTTCAAACCATAGACTGCTTTATCCAGTATGTAGCAATGATCAAGATACTTTTCATTCACAAAAACGTATACGATTTCTTCTAGTTCTCCATTCAAGAAAGCACATTTTACATCCATTTGGAAAACTTCGAAGTTTTTATGTGCAACATATGCCAAAAAAATTCTTACTGATTCTAACCTTGCTACAGGAGCGAATGTTTCTTCATCATCTATTCCTTTTTCCTGGTAATATCCTTTCACCACCAGCCTTGCTTTGATGCGGATGATGTTACCCTATTTATCTAACTTATTTCTAAAAACCCATTTTAAACCGACTATAGATGCATCCTTTGGTGTGGGAATTAGCCTCCAAACACGGTTTTGTTCAAACTCATGGAGTTCGTCTTGCATAGCGTGCACCCAATCAGAGTGACCAATAGCAGCATTTTCCGTTTTCGGATCAATTTTGGAGACAAATGAATTAAACATGCAAAATTCTTCTTGAGAGAATAAAGCAGTTTGTTTCGCCTTCAGTTGAAAGTGTGAGAACTCCCTATGATGATTTACCAATTATTTGAGTTTTAGGATGATCCTTTGTCCACTTTATGAGAGGAGGGTAATTTGGATCATAGGCAGGATCCAACTCAGCATTGACTTTTTCTTCCAGTTCTGACAGATTGCCTTCGTCATTTGCATTTTCATTCTCCCCCTCAAATGGCGAGTCGTATCCTATGTCAGGTTTAATACTCTCCACCTCAGATGAAAAATCATGGGTTGGTGATACTGATGGATTCTTCCCCTGGAAAGGCAATCCGGTTGTTTCTAGTGTTGAAGAACCCTCCCCCTGGAAGATTGAGCTTTCTTTTGGAGGGTCATTTGTGGTTGGATGATCATTTGATGTAGTGGGTTCTCTTTCCATTGCTTTTGCAGCTTCATTGATATTTTCTTCGAAGAATTGATCTTGTTATCTGTTGCGTTCGCTTCTGAGTTGATTGCCTTCTCTGGTTCATCAAAGATCAGCATGTACTCTTCAAATAGATTGGACATGGGAATAGAGACTTGACCCGATGCAGGAAATATTTCTTTCATTGGACCTTCGCATGCTTGAATTTTCTTCATATAATTATCATCAAAAGTTATGTAGTAGATTTCTTCAATTTTCCTTGAGCGTTTATTCAGAACCCTATATCCTTTAGATGTAAGCGAATAGCCAAGAAAGATCCCTTGATCTACCTTTACATCAAACTTATTGCGGTTCTATTTTGAGTTGAAAATAAAGCATCTTGAACCGAACACATGGAAAAAATTTACATTAGGCTTGCGATTCTTCAAGATTTCATATGGAGTTATGGAAAATTGCTTGTTGAGGAATGATCGGTTCTGCGTGTAACAAGCAACAACTATAACATCTGCCCATAAGTATAATGGAAGAGAAGCGGAACTCAACATGGTTCAGGCCGCTTCCCAAAATGAACGATTTCGCCTATCATCGATCCCATTCTGTTGTGGAGTGTAGGGAGCAAAAAACTTCTGATTTACTCCCTTTTCAGCTAGAAACTCTTCATGGTCTTTTATTTTTGAAGTCAAGACCATTGTCACTTCTTATGTTTCTTTCCATCTTTCGCAGCTGCAATACCACTTGCTTGATGAATACCTTCAGCTTGGGAGTCGCCTCTGATTTCTGTTTAAGAAAGAAAACCCAGGTGAAGCGTGAAAAATCATCTACAATCACAAGTATGAACTTACTACCACCAATGCTTTCAAAAGCCAAAGGACCACATAAGTCGATGTGCAGCGATGATCATTTTTGTATTGATACAAGAAGGATTACTCTTTCTGCTCTGCTTGCCCATCTTGCATGCTGCGCACAAGTGTTCTTTGTCAAATTTGAGAACAGGAAATCCACGCACATGATCACCAAGCACCAGTTTATTAATATCTTTGAAGTTCAAGTGTGAAAGTCTTCGGTGCCACAACCAGCTTTCGTCTGTGTTCACCTTTGTTAGAAGGCATACAACTGGCTTTCCTTTGATTGGATTGATATTCAGCGGATACATCTCGCCTTTGCGCATGGATTTCAACAGGACTTTCTTAGTTTTCTTTTCGATGATCGCCTTTGTGCATGGCTTTCCTTTAATCTGGTTTCTACAACTTGTTGAGAGACACTGATTAGGATATGCTATAATCCTTCCACGTAAGCTACATTATGAATTGAAAATTCACCATATGTAATCATCCCATATCCTTTGATCGTGCCATATGAGTTGTTTCGATATTTTACACATCCACCATCTTTAAAGGATCGAAACTCCCAAGGTGCTTCCCTCCTTCCTGTCATGTGACGAGAGCAGCCACTGTCAATATACCATTCTTCGTCAACCTGCTCGTCACATATAACCTACAAAATTAAGCAGATTTCGGAACCCAATGTTTCTTGGGCCCTGATGTGTTTTTCATAGAATAAGGAATTGCAATAGAAAGATCAACCAAATATGTTCTTTTTATTAATGTGGTTTCAGCTTTTCGTTTGATTGTGTAAACTTTGATTTTATTTTTGTCTTTCTTTATTTAGGGCATCCTTTTGTTAGGTGGTTTTTCATTTGAGTTTTTCTTTGGAGACCTATGGTTTGATGACTTTTTATTAACTTGCCCTTCATTATTAGAGACAACCTTTCCCTTTCCCTTGATATCCTTCATCGGATTTGGTTTATGTTGAGAGCGAGAAGGATTGGATTTTTGACCAAAACTTGTCTTTTGGTTCTCTACCCTCGTGTTGGGACTGAAACCGGACTTTTGGTTTTTGGCATAGTAAGAGTTGGGAGCAAAACTTGAATTTCGGTTCTTGTGAACACCATTAGGACCAAAACAGATTGTTCGGTTCTTCGGACTACATGATTGTCAGTGTTTAACTTGTGCTTCCTTTTCATCTTCAGATTAGAAGCTTTTTCAGAGCAAAGATAAGTGGGGTTTTGGGATTGCCAAAACTGTTTTCTCTCATTGAGGTTCTTCATGTATCTTTTGTTCCTCTGGCGTTTCTGCTCAACAAGTTGTTCTTGAGTCAAGTGAATGTTAGCCTTAGGTTCCTTTCTCTTTATGTGAGCTTCGATTGTTGATGATTCACTGGAAGCTTTTGGTGGTTTGCTTGGTATTTCTTTTGTACCACTTGTACTGGGTTTATCAAAGCTTGAGGGGTTGTTGATGGGTTCATCCACGTACCTACCCTTGATTCTGTATGAGGATCGCTCCGACATGCTAACCATTTCTTCTGCATTGTCTATTGGAGCAAAGCAGAAATAGTTGTCACAACCTTCAACGTTATCTTTGTCAACCATGGAGGTCGACTCTTCCATTTGATTCTTAGTTATTCCTTCAACAGTATATACTTGATTCGGCACTGTTTGCACCTTTCGATAAACTACTGCCTTTTCTTTGAGGACTTTTGACATATCTTTGGAAATGTAAGCGAACTCAATAGAATTTTCAAATACAAGCGATTTTGCTATTTCTGATTCGATCTTGAAAAATTCTGAACAGTCAATCTCGTCCTCTACTGAAATTTTGCTCATTTCACTTTCCTCATCAAATTCAGAAGTGGTTTCCAAATTCATTTTATTTTATGAACATAATTTGGCATTGGATGAGTCGAACTTCTGTAAGGTCTCGGTTTTGATTTTTAATTTATCATTTTCGTCCAGCAAATTCTTTAACATACATTTATGTTCTTTGGACTCAATAAAAGCCTCAATTTTTTCCAGTCCATATTTATAGGTCACTGTTGGGCTGTAGATAGCTTTTATGTTGCGTCTTTTGGGCTCGTAGATTAGCCTTGTATTCTCCGGTTTGGGCCTGTCCAACCGAGAGCCTTTTATGTATCGTATATAAGTTTAATGCTTGCATGCATATTAGGTTAAGATTCTAGAAATTATCGATATTGCGATTGATCAAGAGTATTAAATTTTCCAGTAATCGTTCTTGTAATCTTCTAATCCTTTACAGTTGATGTTCTTAATCGAGCTCTTCTAAGGATTTTATTTAATCATTCGACACAATTGATTCAAGCTGTTTTGTTCTTAATATTGTGTTCTGGTTTGCTATTATTATTGAGCTCTTGCTGTTTCTTATTCATATACTTGTTCTAGATCTAATCGATCTTCATAGATTAAAAGTTGTTTTAATCCCATCAATTGGTATCAGAGGAGGAGGCTGTGTAATCGATACACATCTTTTCTGTGAAAAAGATTTCCATTAGGGTTTTTCCGCAATCATTGATATTTATTGAGCCGTCATCTTAATTGACGTATCTTAATGTTTATTGTCTTGCCCTAATCTGCTTTATTACAAGTCTGATCTTTGAACAGGTTTTTACGATCATAATGGACGCGACGCAATCAAACCCCATTAATATTTCCAACAGCATCGGTTCGACGACAAAGATTCCAATCTTGTACACCCATGACTATGAAGTATGGGCACATCATTTTGAAGACTATGTGATTGGATCGGAAGACAATGGTTTTCTCATATGGGAAGCTATCATCAACGGACCGTTTTCTCATTCCGCGACATCCAGAGTTATCAAGACGCAAAAAGAGTACAACGATCTGCTTAAGGACGTGACGAATATTGCGCAAGATGAAAAAGACAAATTCCAGTGCAATATTAAGGCACTAAGGTTGATCAGATTCGCCCTTCAGTCCGACACATTAAGACTGGTCAGCTCATGTACTACGGCGAAGGAAGTGTGGGATAGACTTCGCGAACTGTATTCCACAGACGAAGATCTTGAACATTCCATCCAAACCTTGCTTCTATCTGAGTTTGGTGAATTCAGGCAAGGGGCCGAAGAAACAGTGACCCAGACGTTTGATCGCTTCAATCATCTTCTTAGCAAGATGATTAAACACGACATTGAAAGGAATCTCATCGAACAAAAGGTTACTTTCTTGAACGGACTAAGATCTGAATGGAGAGCAGTTGTTTCCACAGTCAAAGCCCATGAACAGTTTAAATCCTACTCTTTGGCGAAACTGGTAGGCATTCTAAAGTCCCAAGAGAAGATTGTGGTTCAAGAGAAGAATGTTGTTTCCAGTCTTGGTTTGTTGGCCCTCCTATCTAAAAGTAAAGCTGTGATGGAAGATGAAGAGCTCAACTTGGAAGAATATGACCTCACAACTGAGGATTATGCCATGATGGTATCCAATCCTAAGAGGTTCATAAAGAAGAGATTCCCCAGCAACAAAAACCGAAACTGGCAGGGGAGTTACAACTCTGAAAAAGCGAACAATGAACCGAAGGCTGAGGAGCCCAAGAAGGAACCGAAAGCAGATGGTGATTCTGGAGTAAGCTGCTTCTATTGTGGTGGCAAGAACCACTATGCTAAGGATTGTGTTCTTAAGAAGATGGCTGAAAAGGACGATGGAATGGATGAGGAAGCCGTGCTGCAGAAGAGATTGGATGAGTTGAGAAAGAAGAAGTCTACCGCTAACCCTTCTATTAATGCTCTCATTGTGCAGGGTTCGGTTAATGACGATGAGTTCGGTAGCACAGAAGTTTGGTCTACTGACTCAGAAGACGAAGAAGTGAGGAAGCCTACTCATGGAAAGGCTTATATGGCTAAGGAGGAAAGCAGTGGTGGAAAATGCTTCATGGTGACTGACGTATCTCAAATGAGGGGATACAATACCGATGGAGGAAGCAATGGACCGAAGGTACAGGAGGATATGTGCTTTACGGCCAAACCACTCAGCCAGCAGTTCAATGAGCTCGATGAACTGATAAAGAAGGTACAATCTGTTTTTATTTCATCTAAAGTACCGTCATCCTCATATGAGAAAGAACTAAAAAATGTTAATACAAGAATTTCTCATTTAGATAGTAGCTTAACTCAAACTCGAGTCACCAATTCTAACCTGACTGATCAATTAAGCAGGGCGGCGTCGAAGAGTGAGGAGCGGCGAATGTGGATTGAGTTAAAAGAGTCGGAATTAGTTAAAGTTAAAGGCGAAAACATTTATTTGCAGAGAGACAATTTGAAATTGTTAAAACAACGAAATGTTTTTTGTTTAATAGCTAAACGTTTATATTCTAATATTACTCAACTACACTTGGATTGTGAGATAGGCCAAAAGATCCATCGCATGATTTTGCCCTTCCTAGAATTTAAGGAGGATGAAATCGATGCCGAAGCCTACAATTGTGAGAGTGTGATATCGTCTGATGACGTCAATCCGACCTATATGTACGGACTGGACAAAATTGAGTCCTTCATTAAGTCCAAAGACCACAAAGACATGCTCAAAAATCTTTTGGACGAAAATGACAGACTTAAACTGAGAACTGAAACCATGCAAAAGTTTGACTCCCTAAACGCCAACGTAAGCTCAGAAAATAAAATCGATGTTGAAAAAGCATCTGAGCTTAACGAGGACGAAAACATGAGTGAAATTTCTGTAGAGGATACGGTTGATTGCTCAGAATTCGTTAAAAGCGAAACTGAAAACCACAAAAATCTTATCTCTGAAAATTCTGTGGAATTCGCTAGACTGTCCCAACAAAAGTCCCCGAAATTAGTAGAAAAAGCTGTCATATATCAAAAGGTCAGGACCACTCCAAATCAGGTATACAAGGTCACTGGAGTAACCGAACATCAAACAGCTGAACTCACAGCTATTGTTAACGAAGACAATGCTGATGGCTGTGATGAGTATTTCTGGGAAGCTCCCATTGATAATGGAAACGAAACCGTTGGCCTATCTGAAAGAACCTCCTGGATGAGAAAAGGGAGATACATACCTGAACCCTTGAACAAGCCCGATAATTTCAGTAAGCCAAGCACCAGTGGTACGAAAGAAATTCCTCAAGAGGATGATTGTTCATCCAAAGAAGACATACCCTCTACTCCAGCAGCTTGTAGTGAAACTTCATCAGATACTCCCTCCACTTCCTCAGGGCAAACTGAATCTTCTTCAGATATTCCATCTGCTCCCTCGGCTCAAAGAAAAACTCCTGAAGTTCAAAAGGAACCAGCCAAGGTGACAACAAAAACGAAAGCGAACGTTCATCATCAACCCAAGCAGATGATGGATAAGAAGATAGAGAGGAACCAAAGATACAGGAAAAACCTTTCTGAAAGGAAACAATTCTGGCACTCCCAGAATGCATACTATTCACACAAGGACAAGAATCTGAAGTATGAAAATTATCCTGTAAGAAAGCAAGAAAATACCAACCGAGAGCCAAGGTTCGGTTTGCATGAAAATACCAACCGAAAGCAAAGGTTCAGTTCGCATGAAAATACCAACCGAAAGCAAAGGTTTGGTTCTGAAAAGGATTTCAACCGAAACCAAAGGTTCGGTTCCAAGAACAACTCCAACCGAACTCAGAGGTTCGGCTCTGAAGTCAGACGAGAACATGACTCGAAGGTTAGCCCCTCTAATGATCAAAAGCAAAAGGGTCACCTAGAGTCATCAGCCAGGAAGTCCTCCCCATCCAAACTCTCTCATTCTAATTCTTCTCGTTCTTCTACTTCCACTCATTCTTCTCCATCTTGCTCCAAAGCTAATCTTGCAAACTCTCAAAAACCTCATCCATCAGCTGAACAGAAGGGAAAGCAGAAAGTCGATAAATCCAAACCTAAGTCCAAAGCGAACAAACCTAATCCTAACAAAATAAAAGTCTTCACCATTAAAAGGAAAGATGAAACAACTCTAATTAAAAGAACATATCTAGTTGAGATCTCTCTTACTATTCCTGTTTCCATGAAAACCTCACATGGACCCAAGAAACTTTGGGTTCCTAAATCTGCTTAATTTTTGCAGGTTATAAGTGGCGAGCAGTTTGACGAAGAATGGTACATCGACAGTGGTTGCTCGCGTCACATGACAGGGGGGAAAGAGGAACTCAGGGAATACAGATCTCTTACAAATGGTGGCAACGTTAAGTTTGGAAATAACTCTTTCGGCACCATAAAGGGATACGGTATGATAACAAATGGTGATTTTACCATAAGGAAGGTGGCCTATGTAGAAGGACTTCAACACAACCTCATCAGTGTATCTCAGCTTGTTGGAGGTACAGGTCTCAAAGTTTCATTCGATGATGAAGGTTCTGAAATCATAGAGAAAAAAGATAAAGAAAGTGATTCTGAAGTCAGAGCGAAAGGGTGAAATGTTTCCTCTGAACATGAAACCTATCAAAGGAAACCCAGCCATATGTCTACTATCAAAAGCTCAATCCGACGAAAGCTGGTTGTGGCACCGAAGACTCTCTCATCTCAATTTCAAAGATATCAACCGACTTGTCACTGGAGGTCATGTTAGGGGCCTTCCACTGCTAAAGTTTGACAGAGAGCATTTGTGTGCTGCATGCGAAATGGGAAAGCAGAGTCGTCAAAGTCATCCATCCATAATTAACACAAAAGTTGTTGAACCACTCGAATTGCTTCATATCGATTTGTGTGGTCCTTCATCTATCGAAAGCATCGGTGGTAGCAAGTATATTCTTGTTATCGTTGATGACTTCTCACGATTTACATGGGTGTTCTTTCTAAAGCTCAAATCTGAAGCGACTCAAAAGCTGAAAGTGTTTATCAAGCAAATTGAAGTACAGCTCAAAAAGGTCGTTCGAAACATCAGGAGCGACAATGGTCTCGAATTCAAGAACAAAGAGTTTGAAGAGTTTCTTGCAGAAAAGGGAATCAGTCATAATTTCTCAGCTCTCTACACACCACAACAGAACGGAATAGTCGAAAGACGAAACCGATCCTTGTGTGAAGCTGCCCGAACTACGTTAAGTTTCGCTTCCTTACCTCTTTATTTTTGGGCTGACGCTATTGCTGCTGCTTGTTATACACAGAACAGGTCCTATCTCAATAAGCGATTCACGCTCACACCATATGAGATAATAAATAACAGAAAACCCAACGTGAAATTTTTCCATGTGTTTGGCTCAAGGTGTTTCATCTTTAACTCTAAAGAACACCGCAACAAGTTTGATGTCAAAGCTGACGAGGGAATCTTTCTGGGTTACTCACTCACTTCAAAGGCGTACAGGGTCCTAAACAAACGATCAAGAAGGATTGAAGAGACATACTATGTGACCTTCGACGATAGCTATGTCAAGAAGCTACAGGCCATAGATGACACTGCCAGGGAAATCTTTCCTCAAACTGGTCAAGTCACAGTCTCAATCGCCAATATGTACGAGAATTTTCTGGATCTCTTTGACGAACCGGAAAAAGCTTCTCTCTAAGAAGCAGGTGCAGCCGACAACAAAATAGATCATATGAAGCAGATGGTCGAAGATGCTGCAAGAAGAATGCATGAAGGAGAATCACCCACTGATGAATCTCCAACCAACAATGCTTCAGTCGAGGGGGAGCCAAGTACTCAAGTCGAGGGGGAGCCAAGCTCACAAGTCCAGGGGGAGCCAAGCTATAGTACTTCAACCGAAGGTCCTTCAACAACCGAAGGTACCTCTCTAACCGAAGATCCCTCTCCAAGCGAAGGTGCTTCAACGCCTGAAAATCCAGCACCACAAGAAACCCCTGAACCTCATGTTTCTCAAGACTCATCAATTGAGGGGGAGCATGATGATATGACGCTTGATTACGATAGCCAATCTGAGCCAGAAGAGATGATCGACGCTGAACTAGATCCAACCTTCGATCCAAATTACCCTCCTCTTACCAAATGGACCAGAGATCATCCCATCTCTCAAGTAGTTGGTGATGTATCTGAAAAGGTTCTGACCCGATCTCAACTAAAGGCAAAATAGACATCCTTATTTTCAAAGGTTGAGTTTTGTATGTTTAACTCATTCGTATCAAAAGTTGAACCGAAGACAGTGAATACTGCCCTCGATCACTCTGATTGGGTTCAAGCAATGCAAGACGAACTGAACGAGTTTGAAAGGAACAAAGTCTGGCGCCTCATTCCAACGCCTCCAGATGCTTCGGTTGTTGGTCTTAAATGGGTTTTCAGAAATAAAATGGACAAGGAAGGTAATGTCATAAGGAACAAGGCTCGTCTGGTGGTCAAGGGATACTGTCAGGAGGAAGGAATAGATTACGAAGAGACGTTCGCTCCAGTAGCTAGGCTAGAATCTGTTAGAATATTTCTGGCTTATGTTGTTCACAAAAACTTTGAGGTTTTCCAAATGGACGTCAAGTGTGCGTTTCTCAATGGAGAACTTGAAGAAACTGTGTATGTGGAGCAACCTCCTGGGTTCGTGAATGAAAAGCATCCAAATCATTGCTACATTCTGGATAAAGCTGTGTACGGCCTTAAACAAGCTCCGAGAGCCTGGTAAAAAACGCTTACAAAATTTTTAAAGATGTCCAAATTCAAACAAGGTTCGGTTAACCCAACCTTCTTTCGCAAAAAGGAAGGTAACCACCTTATAATAGTTCAAATTTATGTCGATGACATCATCTTTGGCTCCACGAATCCCAGCTTACCAGCTGAATTCAGAAAGTTGATGGAGACTAAGTTTGAAATGAGCTCAATGAGTCCTATTAACTTTTTCCTTGGTTTAAACATAAGACAGGGACCTGAAGGCATCTTTATCAATCAGGAAGCTTACACAAAGACTCTCCTACCGAAGTTTGGAATGATGGGAGACTCAAAAGTCAAAGTCCCAAAGGCATTCGGCACCAAGCTGACCCCTTCACTAGATAAACCGGCCGTCGATATCACGCTCTATCGTCAAATGATAGGCTCATTGATGTATCAAACTGCTAGCAGGCCTGATATCATGTTTTCTGTGTGTTATTGTGCTCGATTTCAGGCTAACCCACGTGAACCTCACATGTTGGCAGTAAAGAACATTCTACGCTATCTCAAGCGAACCACCTCCTTAGGTCTGTGGTATCCATCCAATTCTGGCTTCTTCGTTCAAGGATATTCTGATGCTGACCTTGGAGGATGTGGACTCGACCGCAAAAGCACAACTGGTGGCTGTCAATTTCTTGATGGGAAATTGGTCAGCTGGCAATCCAAGAAACAAACATGTGTGTCGCTGTCCACTGCTGAAGCGGAATATATTGTGCTGCATCCTGCACATCACAAGTGATTTGGATCCAGAGTCAACTTCGAGACTATGGACTCAATATGAAGAAGATCCCACTATATTGTGACTCTGAAAGTGCAATTAGGATTTGTCATAACCCAGTGCAACACTCTAAAACCAAACACATAGCACTGAGGTATCACTTCATCAAAGATCATGTGGAAGATGGTAATGTCGAAGTTCACTTCGTAAGAACCACTGATCAACTGGCTGACGTCTTTACCAAATCTCTTCTAGAAGCATCATTCAATAAAATATTGCAAGGGCTAGGAATGATGGAATTAGAGTCAGTTCCTCACACTACCTATCAATCTCCACCGTAAGAAGCGAAACCAACCGAACGTTCGGGTTCGGTTCAATCATCTGACTCGCTCATCACCTCAAAGGTAGTCTTTCTATGTTGTATATTTCTTGTACCATTTTGGGTTTCTCTATGTTAAAAGTATTTATTTCTTTTGTATCTACATTTCTTAGTTTCTCAAAATTTTCCAAAACCGAAACCAACCGAAGGTTCGGGTTCGGTTTTTCAAAATTTTGTGGAACCGAAACCAACCGAAGGTTCGGGTTCGGTTTTTCAACATTTTGTGGAACCGAAACCAACCGAAGGTTCGGGTTCGGTTTTTCAAAATTTTCCTGAACCGAAACCAACCGAACACTCGGGTTCGGTTTTTCAATCTTTTTCCAAGTTTTTTTTAATTAATTGTTTTTTTTAATTCTTTTTAGGTCTTATTTTTATTTTTTTTTATTATTATTATTTATTTTTATTATTTTTTTATAAATTTCAAAAACTCCAAAAATATTTTCTTTAATTTTTCTTTTTGTGCTCGTTTGTTCATAAGGATATATTTGATAAATTACTTAAGTGTCCCTAGAAGCATGCTGTTGTATGTGTCCCAAGCCTCATAAGATTTTGAATAATTGCCTTCATGACCTGGTATACACAAACCTTGTCTTCCCAATAAGGCTAACTCATTTATTCTAATCGTGAGCTACCTCACACTCTTCTCACATGAGTTAAGAGTCTCCTGCTTGGTCCTTTCTTTCGCAGCAGAGGTACTATGTTTTCTTTCACCATCCCCACTACACTTCTCCATTACATTCGTTTCATCCCTGTAACCCCTGAGACTCTCAGAATCTACCACTGAGGTTTATGGTTACACAACATCTGTGTTTATGATCTTAGTTTCGTGCCACTACGAGCTAAGTGAAACCCAAAATTCAACACCAACGAATCGACGGTGACCAATTAACTTGATCAAGTTTTCACCACTGAATTGACGAATGTCCCTTCATGGAATCTCAAATTTTCCTTTGCGTGATCCCAATGAAATTGTTACACACCATAACATTTCTTCCCAAGGGATCCAGTTTTTTTTTAAATATTTATTTGAGATTTCATATTAATCCAAGCCACTACAAAATCAACTCCAACCTACTTGTTCAACAGACTACACCGGTCTCACAAGTACTTTGTTCACATTCGTTCTTATATCAAGAATTGAATTGTTGAATCAAAGCGAAACTACCCTTAATTAGCCAAATTTAAAGAAGCCTTTCAACATTTCTTAATAAATGTTTGATCGTCATTCAACGGGATTCCACACTAACACTTTGAGGTCTCTCTTGATCTTGAAGGAAGAGATTCGTGCCCGGGATCATCAGTTTCATGTCATAATTGACATCACAGATTATCCTAAAAAGAGTTGCTTTATTTCTTTATCTTTTACACTCTTTGCACGAAAATCCTAGATTTTCAAAAATTCCGTTACTAATTATTTTATAGGCTGGCTTATTACTGAGGGATTACTAATGAAGTTGTGGCCAAAAATTAGCCACGTGGGTCATTAATTGAAAACAGATGTTTAAAAAGGGGAAAAGACAAAATGTTGCTGACTCGGCGGGAGTTAAATGGATAGAAATTCAAACGACGGTAAAAAGGAGGGCGCGTGAATTTGAAACGGCCGCGCTTTTTCTGACACTTGAGGACGCGTGTGCAATATCGAAGCGTCACACCTCTGGAGTTACAGGCGCGTGAGGAAATGGAAACGGTTCCTTTCTCTGAACCGGCGCTTATTGGGCGGCGTAATCCTAGGACTCTGACACTCTCTCTCCTACGTGATCATCGCACGCCCCAACTGTCACCAATCAGTCACTCAAAAACCCGTTTCATATTTCCATAAGAGATTTGAAACGATTTTTCTCTCTCCTCTCCCACTATAAAAACCTATCAACACCACCTTTTACCTCTTTACTGCCCCCATAATTCCCAAAGCAAAATTACTCCCAAAACACTCTCCCGTTCTTCTTCTTCTCTACACCTGCAACAATGGCTGAATCTTCATCTGTTCATGCCACTTCTCAGATTCTTCCCATCAGACATCAACAATGCCTCGTCATTGATCTGAACCCACTGGCCTATGATCCCTACATGTCGCCGGTTATCGAATGCCTCAAGTACTCCCAGCTTGCTCCGGCATTGTCCAGAATTGAAACGGGGCCACTGGTGGCTCTATCTCAGGTCTATGCGACGGCCTACTACGACAAGGGCGTCGACCGGGTATTCTTTGAAGTGGGAGATCACAAGACTTCCATTTCTCGCCCCCGTTTCTGCACGTTGTTAGGGTTTGCCACTGACTCATCGCGAGTTAACCCCGAGACGATTCTGGTTGGAATGTTCTACAGCATGTTCTACAACATGGGCTACACGGAAGCTCTCACCTCCGTCGCCAGGTTCAAGAAGTCATGCCTACCGCCCCAGTGGAATGGGTTATTTACAGTTCTCTTCAAGGGACTGTCAGAGAGGAGCTCAGGATCTGACGGTGCAAGTCGTCTTTTTCTTTCTATCATGTACAGAGTGTACAATGGGATAAACCTGGATTATGGGTTTGTCCTCTGGCAACAGCTGCTTCAGAGCCTCTCTTCTACTTCTCGACACTCCGAGGTGTCGCTGGCCCGTTTCTGGATCTTGATCACAAGATGGGCTATGGACAAGTTTGATGTCCCAACTGCTGATGGTGCATCGATGTCTTCTATTGGTACGTTCCATACCAAGAAGATCATCGTCTCGGATGCATCAAAATTCTCCTTCATTGGCTCCATCCCGGAGACTATGTACGGAAGTGTGCCTTTAGACAGTAGTATGATCAAGGCGAACAAGGAGTTAGGGCCATCTGGTCCGAGGGAACTGACACCGGACATGCTGCGCTCGATTCATGATGCCGACAAACCGGTGACCAGGGGTAAGAAGGCAGACAAGGGGAAGAAACCATCCAAAGCCCCAAAACCTTCTCCCAAGAAGCGCAAACAACCGAAGGCTGCTTCATCCCCACAACCGAAAAGGAGGAAGACCCAACAAAAGCGAAAGCTCGTCATTCCCTCCTCCTCAAGTGAATCCGAAGGTGGGAGTTCGGACTCTGAGGGATCCCAAGGAGACGAATCTCCTCAGCGAGGTAACACACCCCCTCGCTCACCAACCCCGGAGATGGAACTTCATCAATCCCCAGTTCCTTCCCCTCCACCCACAATCCCTATTTCCATTCCCACCATAAACCCCACAATTCCCCCAACCTCTATCCCTATACCTCCACCCATATTCACCACATCAACCGAAACACCACCTGTTACCGAAACCCCAACAGTAACCGAACCTCCTCAAACCCATACACAACCACCCACCGAAACAAACCCCCCACCCACTCAACCAGAACCAACCAAACCCATAACACCCCCGACTTCTCCACCACCTCAATCTCCAGAAGACGCATCCGATGGCGGTGATCAATACCTTGGGGGTGATCACATGAACTTTGATTCGGTCTACTTTAGTCCGTTTCAAGTTCAGAGTGATGAGGAGGATGATGCTCCTGTCACACGGAAGCATCTTCGTGAGCTTAACGAGAAGATTGATCAACTTCTCGCCTCCTCTTCCAACCAGCAGTCCTCTTTGTCTGAAGTTGCCCTTCAGAAGATCGTTGACGCCTTCTCCCGGGCTCAACATGATTCAATGGCCTCAGCAACTGCTGCGATAGATGCCTCCACCCGAGCCTGTGAGGCAGCGACCGAAAAAGTCGATAAACTATTCAATGACGCTTCTATCCTGCTGCAGTCTATGCAGGAAAGCGCCGAAGCCACGAAAACAACTCTGGAACCAGTTGTTCATCAATTGGCCCAGTTTGTAAACACGGAGTTATCCTCGTTCGCTACCCTCAGACAGAACCTTAGCGATGATAACTCGGCACTTCGTGCCTCCATCGATGCCCGCTTGGCAAAGCTACAAGAGGATCTTGCGGCTGAAAATTCACTGATGGACGTCCTGGCAAGTAAGACTACCGCCCTTAAGGTCAAGAGCACCCAACTTTCCAACTCCCAGCAACAACTGGAAGCTCTTCGATCCGAGAGGGAGGTCATAAAGACGTGTGTTTCGGATGTCCATGCCGCTCTCTCAAACAGTCGCAATACTGATGACGATGTCAGTAGTGTGGCACGTGAAGCTGAAGAAGCCGAACGTAAACAAAAAGAAGCCCACGATCTCCTTGAGAGCCGAAAGCTGCTCTTCCCTGCCTGGACCAGGGATCGCATGATAAAAGAGGCCATAGAGACTCCAAGCATACTGTGGCTCGAGTCGGTGATATCATTCGACTGCAACAACTCGGTCGATTCGCAGTTTGATATGCCGCTGACTCGAAAGGCGTTCATATTCCACGCCTTCTCTAACATTTTCGAAGTTCCGCATCCGAACGATGAGCTTGACAGGGAGCTCATTGACTTCTACCTGGAGGCCGCTCGCCCTTAATACCTTACATGGAGCACCCAGAAGATCGTCAGTGTTCGGGTGTTGAAGCCTTATGCCGTGGGGAGATTCACTAACGTAAAGTTCAAGCTCATCCGAGGATCTGCAAGAACTGCTCACATGATCACCCTGGCGGATCTACCCAATCTGAACCCTCATGATTGGATAGTCTTGTACAATATCCTGCTGACAAATGAATCAGAATTTGGTCCCATCATAGACCATGTCAAAAGGATGCTGGCATGCTACATCATGGAGGTGGCCTTAATGGATCAGGAGGTTGCCACAGCTTTTAAGAAGAAACCGAAAGTCAAACCTGTGGGATCGGCCAGTGATCTAAATCAAATGCAAATGGGCAAGATAGATCCAAGGCGAAACTCTGTGATGTTCACTAGAGCCGAAGGACAGAAATGTCTCTTCGCTTTAGCTGACAAACATCTTTACACTACAACTTGCTTGGAGCACATCTTATTCATCATCAAGCAGTGTAAAGAGGTGAAGGTCTCGCTCCAAATTGACGCAAAGGGGGAGATTGTTGGGCTGTAGATAGCTTTTATGTTGCGTCTTTTGGGCTAGTAGATTAGCCTTGTATTCTCCGGTTTGGGCCAGTCCAACCGAAAGCCTTTTATGTATTGTATATAAGTTTAATGCTTGCATGCATATTAGGTTAAGATTCTAGAAATTATCGATATAGCGATTGATCAAGAGTATTAAATTTTCCAGTAATCGTTCTTGTAATCTTCTAATCCTTTACAGTTGATGTTCTTAATCGAGCTCTTCTAAGGATTTTATTTAATCATTCGACACGATTGATTCAAGCTGTTTTGTTCTTAATATTGTGTTCTGGTTTGCTATTATTATTGAGCTCTTGTTGTTTCTTATTCATATACTTGTTCTAGATCTAATCGATCTTCATAGATTAAAAGTTGTTTTAATCCCATCAGTCACTGAAAGTTGATCTGAGGACATTATAGATTCATATTCAGCGATGACTTCGTCTTCCTTAAATTCAAGGAAAGGCAAAATCATTTTGTGAATCTTTTTACCTATCTCACAATCTAAATGCAAATGGGTGATATTAGTATATAAGCGTTTAGCAATTAAACAAAAAATATTTCTTTATTTTGAAAACTTTAGATTGTCTCATTGCAAATAAATAAGCTCATCCCTAGCCCAAACTAACTCTGACTCCTTCTGCTGTATCCATATTCTTCTCTCTTCACTCTTGGAAGACTCCCCGCTGAGTTGGTCAGTTAGGTTAGAATTTGCTAAGCGAGTTTGCATAATACTGCCACTTAAGTTAGAAAACTTGAATTTTAATTCATTTAATTCTTTGTCGTAATTTGTTACTGGTATTTTAAGTGATTCTAGGATAGACTGTACCTTTTTGATTAACTGATCACAATCGCTGATCCTTTCACTCATAGGCTTGGTCGTGAAATATTTGTCTTCCTTAAGCTTCGCTTCCTCAGTCTTACTTTCGGTTGTCACCAATAAGCATCTACCAGCTAACTCAGTAAGTCTTTTTCTTGCCACATAAGCTCTCCCATGTGAAGGTCTACGTACCTCTTCGTCTTCAGAATCTGTAGACTAGAATTCTACTCTACCAAACTCATCATCAATAATATATTCCCGCACAAGTAAAGAATTCATAGTAACATTTGATGTTTTCTTCTTCTTTATTTCCTCCAACTTTCGCATGTGGTATGCTTCGTTGTCTTCATCATCCGTTTTCTCAACATCCAATCTTTGGCAAAGTGGTTCTTGTCGTGATAGTAATTACATTCATATCTTGAATCTCACATAAGCTTGTTCTCCTTCTTCTCATCATCCTTCTGAGCAGTATTTTTGCTCTCCTCTTTCGTCTTTTCAGAGCAATAGCTTCCCTGCCAGTTTCGGTTCTTGTTGACAAGGAACTTCTTTCGAGAAAATTTATTTGGGTTTGAAACCATCATTGCATATTCATCATTGGTCAGATCGCACTCTGACATATAAATTCTTCCTCTTCCTCAGCCATATTCTTGCTTTTAGAAACAAGGGTTAGAGAACTCATACCCAAAACCACTTTTGCTTCCTTAGACACCACACATTCATGAGATTTAAGTATACCTATCAATTTCTCCAACGAGTAGGAACTAAATTGCTCATGTGCCTTTACAATCGAGACTACTACCATCCATTCGGGTCTTAAGCCGTTCATGAATGTCACCTTTTGTTCTATCAGCTTCCTTTCAATATCATACTTCATCATCTTGATAAGTAGATGGTTGAAACGATCAAATGTATGAATGAGTTTCTCTTTGGGTTTTTGTACAACAGCCATAAACTCAGAGAGAAAAAGGGTTTGGATGGAGTGTTATAGATCCTCATTAGTTGAATATAATTCTTTCAACCTATCCCATATTTCTTTAGCTATAGTGTATGAACTCACTAAACGGAAAGTATCGGCTTGCAAACCGAATCTAATCATTCTCATCGCTTTAACATTGCATAGAAACTTGTCCTTTTCGTCTTGAGGGATCTTCTCTACGTCCACCAAGAGCTGGTTATACTCCTTTTGAGAGTTGATCTTTCTGTTCGTTCCAGAGTGAACAAACGGACCCAGTGTGATTGTTTCCCAGATTAGATAATCGTTGTCTTTAGATCCAATGACGTAGTCTTCAAAGTGACGCGCCCATACTTCATAATCTTGAGTATAGAGAATGGGAACTCTTGTAGTGGATCCAATACTGTTAGAGATGTTGATTGGATTGACTTGAGAATCGTCATGAGACATGATGAAAAGCTTTTATTTTAATCTGCTTGAATCAGACTTGTAAAGATGAGGCTAGGGTTTTATCGAACACTAAATACACAATTGACAGGAAGAAGACGATTTCTATATATTTGATAAAAGCGGAAACCCTAATGGATTCTTCCAACAGAAGAGATGTGTATGTATTACACAGTCTCTTGCTCTGATACAAATTGATGAGATTATTGCGCTATTAGATGAACAGATTCAAAACAAACAAAGAAAAATGAAGTAATCAAATAACACACGAATGAATCAAATGATGTCGAATCATTAATATGTCACACCTTAGAAGAGCTCGATGAAGAACTTCGATTGTAGAGGTGTGTATAGGGTTAAAATGCAAAAGCAATTAATGAGATCTCTCTCTAACGCTATACATGCATGCATAATATATAGTCTAACCCTAAGCTTAAACCACAGTTGGACAGGCCCAAACCAGGTAATCAAAATACAACATTAAGCCCATATGATGCAACACACTAAACCGAACACTTCTTTAATGACTTAATAAAACAATAACGTTGAATAGATACAACTTTAGTAAACGGGTTCATGTCTTGTGAAATGTATACACTTAAAGGACCTAGTCCTAAACAATATGCTTTGAGGAATAGACCCAAACATGATACCTAGAGAAGGTATCAATGTGATGTTGAAGATGCTTCTGTTGGATTAGTGTCTAAGTCCATAACTATTTTGGTATGTACTTGACCCGATGGTGCATGGTCCTTTTGGGTTGCCTTCACCAAAGCAACCTGATAGGATGAATTATGGAGAGAAAGGATTAAATATGATTTATTAATATATTATGAGAATAATATACTAAAGGAGAAATCATATTGTTTAATTAATATTAGCCAAGAATTAATAAGAATTAAGTTTGTTGCTAAAAGACATTAATTAAACTTAAGGGACTAGAACTGTCAATTGTGTGATAGTTGAATATTGAGCTAATGGACTGCTTAATAAGGGGATGGACGAATTCTATGGGGAAACCCATTAGAAATCGTCCAAAGGCCATTAAGAAAGGCGTTCATGGGTTGCTTAGGGCCTAAGCATCCAAATTAGGGTTTCCTTGGAAATACCTTAATAGCCTCACTATTTAAGGAAACCTTATGCCCAAATACGTGGAGAAGACTTCTTCTAGGGTTTACACACGTTTTGGGCAGCCTGCTTCTCTTCTCCTCTTCATCCTCTTGCTCTTGGTGTTTGTGAGCCATTAGAGGAGTGACATTTGTGACTCTAAGGTTTCTAAAGTCAATACAAGAAGGAATTGAGATTGTTATTACTATATAACAATCAAGGTATGATCTAAACCCTTATTCAAATGTTATATTGATTAGATCTAGGGTTTTAAGTCTTGGATTAAAACAATGTATAATAGAGAAACCTAGTTCCAAGCTTTAGCGTTTGCATGAGCACATAGGATGTCTTTTGGCTAAAACCCATCAGTGGTATCAGAGCCTAGATTGGTTTCTATTGTATTGATGCATATTTGATCGGAATCAGCACTGAAAAATCAAAATTTTTGGGTTCTGAGTGTTTGACTCTCCGAGTCATTTGGTGCACTCGCCGAGTCAGGTGTACTCGACGAGTCCAAGTCCAGACTCGACGAGTCGAAACGTCTGACAACTAATTTTCGCGATTTTCTTCCTGTTTTAGCTTGGGATAATTACCATAAACATATTTTTGTTATAAAATACGAATTTTATCCATATTTGGTGATTATCCTTACCTGAATAGAAGATAATTGTCAAAATTTAGATAATCTTTTGTTTTATTAGATAAAATTTGATTATTTGTAATTTAGATTTGAATTATCTTGTATGAAAAGTTTCAATTTTTCCCCTTTAGGTTTTATAGTTTAAATTTGAACTTAAAAGTTTTGTTTTGAAATTTAAATAGTTGAAACCCTAATGTTTTGAAAAAGGTTTCAAAACTTGCCCTCAAGTTTTGGAATTTAAATTTTGATTAAAAGTTTAATTTTGATGTATATTTAAATTCTAAACCCTAATGTTTTGAAATGTTTCAAAAACTTGCCCTCAAGTTTTGGAATTTAAATGTTGATTAAAAGTTTAATTTTGATGTATATTTAAATTCTAAACCCTAATGTTTTGAAATGTTTCAAAACTTGCCCTCAAGTTTTGGAATTTAAAAGTTGATTAAAAGTTTAATTTAGGAATGTTAAATTCTAAAACCCTAGTATTGTTTTGAAAAGTGCAAATCACACCCTTACGGTTTTATTAATTAATTAAGGTGTATAATTAAAAGAGGTTTAATAAATCCATAAAGTCTTGGTTTACAATTTAATTGAATTAATAGTATAATTGTTAAATTTGACCACCTAGTATTTTAAAAAGTGTAAAATACACCCTATACTATATATAACATTAAAAGTCTAACATTATATATATTTATGAGTAAAAGTCAGTCTTACCGTTAGTAGGCCTCATTCACGAAACTAGTCTATAAGGGGTGTTTAAGGAAATTTTCTATAAAATGGCCATTGAATGGGTATCCACTCTTACCCACCGCACTCTTGACTAGTGGATGGTCGTTAGCCGAACGGATGGGATAGGATAGAACCTTCCATTATAAGTATAATGAAGTACAAAAGTAACTAAATGTTTTTACAAATTACCAATCTTAGTTACTTTAGGCAAAAGTGAATTGATGCAATTCCATGTAATTACACTTTGTGCCCTTGCGAAGACGTTAGTGGAGCGCGTGTGGTTAACCGGAACACTAAATGGTTCTAAGCAAAGGTATAAAAGGGTGACTCAATGTTTGTAATAGTTCGGTGGAGTGTGTATGGTTAACCGACACATCGAATAGATGACTGTAACATGTGAGGGTACCATGTAGATTTGCATGGTTATTCACACCCACTTTGTGATCCTCGGCATCCCAGTCACAAACTAGAGGGGCATATCGAGATTTAAATATGCCATTGAAATATTCAATAAATCTCAAAGGATCTAGGAGTTTTCATAAATATAAAACTTAAATTTCTTTTTCGTTTTTTTAATGGTCAAAAATTAATGAATCGTCATTCACTTACCTTCAAATGTTATGCAATTAGGGTTACGACATCCCTCTCCCAAGTTGTGGGATATTGTGTTGGGTCCTAGCCTTAGTATATCATTTGGGTGATTTACTAAGGACTCAATCTATCAACTAACTTGAATTTGTTTTCTCCCGTTTTGTAGATGTCAAAGTATGACAATTATGGTCTTCCCAAAACCCGTGGAACAAGCATTCCACATGAAGATGATATTCACGATTCAATCGAGGAACAAGAAATCATGCTTCACTTCCTCCACCTCCTCCCGTTATTCTCCCTAACCCTCAAGATCGTAGAATTGAAAGGTTCAATGTCACTAAAGCCCTATTGGAAATGAAACATGAAGATGGTAAGCCTGTGTGTGCCCACATTCTAGGAATGAAATCACACATCGATAGGTTGATAATGTTGGGTGCATCATTCCCGGATAAGTTGGCTGTGAACTGCGTTCTACAGTCACTTCCCGAATCATATAATGAGTTCAAGAGAAAGTATTATATGATGGATCATGACGAAAACCTCATTGACCTAACTTACATGCTCATTGATGCTGAATCAGAAATGATTTGGCAAAGCAATGGAGCGTATTTGTTGGGAAAGTCAACCAACCATGCTTCCGAGGACGTTCTAGGAGAACCGACCTATATTTGCTGCCAAGAGAAAGGGCGTTGGATACAAGTCTGCCCTAAGAGCCTGAAGAGTCCAGAAGATGGGAGAATCAAAGAGTATGGCTGTGCTTTAGGTAAATTCCAATATCTAACTCCATTAAGTTCCTTTTCATTGATTCTTAATACATAATGTGATAAGATTGCATTTGAATGTTTTACATAATCAGTGAAAAGAGAGGAAGCATGATGACAAAGCAAGATGAGTCTAATCATGAAGAAATGGATCTCGATTGCATGGATTCGAAGATTAGATTTGAGCTTAGAAAGTTATGATAGAGTTGTTAGGAATATTTGATTACATAGTTTTTTCAGTTGATTTTGTATTGTAATAACAAAGTGTTTTCCGCTGCTTTTATGAATAAAATAAATTTTGGTTTGACTCATTTATTTATTTATTTCCTTGCAATGAAATCGTTATGAAAAAAAAATTGATGTTTGTATATTTCTACAACAAAATGGATGTGACTCTTAATTATGTAAATTGTGGAAAGGTCAAGAATTTACCAAATAGGGAAAGTTTCTCATTGCCCAAGTTTCAATTGGATAGAGACTTGGAATCATACAACAAGTATTGTATGATGAATGAAAAGCTTTCACATTTGGGAAAATTAGACTAATTCGTTGACAAAGTGTCAAGTGAAGGACTAGGAGATCAAGTACACAAGGTTGTGTGTTGATCAAGTCCACCACAAGAGTAACAAAGATATTCGTCATGATTTACTAAGGTTAAGTAAATATGATTACACTTATGAGATTAAGTATAATTCTTAGTTGATTGAAATAGTTTAAATCAATAGCAGAACGAATAAGAAGAATCAAGTAGGCAGAAAGATAAAAGTTTCTCTATTCTAAGAAGAAGAGAGAGTACCTTTTATGCTTTATGAGTGGTCTTAATGATTAAGAACCATATCTCAATTGATCCTCTAAGTGAGTCTTAGTGCAATTGTATGTCTAAGAAGAGGAATCGAGAATTGAAGAAATGGTTAAATCATGAAGCCAATCATAATTCATTCCATAACAAGTCTTAAAGTTAAGATTGTGACATTAAGTGACAAGTCTTAAGAAGGTTTATAACATTCATCAAATGTAGAATTTGGAAAAAGGTTATCTTATTCTTGCACATTTGAAATTGGTAAGTTTTGATGTCTTGGATAAGACAAAGACCAACTACGACCAATTTTATGAGATGTTTTGTCTTGATAAAGGCTACACTAACTCTTGAATATTTGTTTGTCATGCAATGTTTATTGACAAGAGAATCTTATTTGTCAAGGAGTAAGTGGGAGTATTAACGGTCTTGAAAGGTTTCAAGAACTAATCAAGAATAAACCTTATCAATCATCACTAGCACACGACTTGAGGTTTACAACCTATCGTGTTGACATTACCTTGTTTCAGTGCCGTTCCAGTTGAGTTAATTATGCATGTGAGCCCTATGAGTTCTCATTTGAATGCATAAAAGGCAAGGACCTTCATCAATGAAAATTACATTGATAGGAAACGGTGAACTGTTTAACTACTTGGAAGACATGGTGGGCAGTCGTGTTACCATAAGGCAAGAAATCAAGATTGAGAAGGTTCGGTCCATATGAGTTTGAATTTGTCGTAAACTTTGGTTTTAACAAATTCACATGGAGAGGAACACATACACCATTAAAATCTAAGTGTCATAAGATTCCCTCCTTCATGAAAATGACTGTGAGGAAATGCTTTCACTAAGGAAGATTTTAAGAAGATAGTGATTGTGAAAATTGTATTCTCGAATTCGATTATGGTTACGGTATCCCTTTCCACGATTCGAATTATGAGATTTGGCAATTAGTCTAAATTGTTTAAGACACACATATAAACTATCTAAGGCAAAGGTGTATAAGTTTAAGAAGGCTTGATAAAAGATTATCAAAGCATTTGGTATTAGAAATGTGAACTTAATGAAATTCAATAGGGACTGTCTTTCTGAAAGTTAAGCTGTTTCTGAATACATGTCAACGCTAGTAGGAGCATAAGTGTTATGTTTATAATAATCATCGTGATAGTGGGAGCATAAATGTTATCATTTCATGATTATTAAGGAAAGTATTGAAAGTAAGCAATACTAATTACAGAAAACAAGAGTTATACTTTGCAAAGTCGCAATGGTTGTAAAGTTGTTTTGCTATAATTAAGGGAGAGAATATTATGCTTCGTTTCAAATCTAAAGGCTTAGGTCATGAAATGTTAATAAATTTAGTCAATGAAACATAGTGCGTTCTTAAAATACGATTATGATTACGACATTCCACTTCATATTTCGAATTGAGAGAACGTAGCACATAAAATATTATGGCAGAAGATTGATAAAGTATCGAATCTTTATGTAAGAGATTATGCATCGTGTCGCATACGCTTCGGGTATAGGATCGATGGAAAATGCTATAATATTTGACCATTCTAAAATTTTCCAAATGTCTAGCGCATTTAGAGGGAAAAGGACAAGAATTGGTTTTGACTAAGATAATTAGACAACTATCAAAGGACAATCCAAAGTTCGCCGAGGATTGGTCGCTTGTGAGTTGTTGGAAGAATGATATTGGATGGACCATATCGACATTATTATAAATAGATAAGATTCTATTAAGAATGAGTTGTCATATGGTAAGTATGGAAAGGTTTCCGTATTGGGAATTGGATATTGAGAATCAATGTCTAGATTAGAAATTTTATGCAAAATGATGTTCAAAGGAATGTACTTTGAGTGAGAGACATCACTTATATGGAATTGTATTGTAACAATCTACGATAGAGGACTTTGTAATTCCATTGGCATTAGTCATTGTCACTTTAGTGCAGTGATATTACGAAAGGATCATTGCATAAAATGTTAGAATCTAACATATTCCATAAGTGGCAAGAATTTGATATTATTTCACTTATGAAAAAGGATTAGGAGTTGTGAAATCTGTATGATTGGAAATGTGTTCATTTGATCTATTTCACAAAGTAAGGACCATAGGTAATAATTGTGTGCATGCTAAGAGCATGGGACAAGTACAGTTATAATTCAAGTAAGAAGTTGATTACCCGAAATGACAAATAATGAGTAATCGATATGGTGATAAATAAAAGGTGTTTTATTTATACTCAAAGGTTTGAGGCCATATGGGATTACTATTATCCTTATATTTCACTTTGCATATTTTGACTTCCTGAATAATTTAATTGGTTGAGAACAGTCAAATTATTCAAATGGGCCACAATCATTCATATGTTGGAACTAGATGTGAATGAAGACTGTCATGAATTGGTGTGTGGATTGTCTAAAGAGTATTAGACATAAGCAAATATTTGCTGCAACGTTCATGAGTGCTTATGAATGAGATTTGAGCATTGGATTAAACCCACGCTCACTTCGATCACTTCATGGATTGTTATCATAAGTGATTAGTGAGACGATAACATCTTATATTCTTGAAACCGAGATGTGTGAGTTGTATCTTGCGAATCAGTTGCACATTGATAATATGTAAACGCACAAGTAACTTGGTGTTATAAAACATATTGTTGTGTGTGATTTCGTGAGTGAGTGCAAGCGAGCATTGAGTCAAAGTTTATCCGTTCCTTTTATTCAAAGTAGGATAAAAGCGATATCTGTGGGCCCCTCGATGATTTAGTGATGGCACCTAAGCGCTTGGCCAAGCCGGGACTAAATTGATGTGTTCAATTGTAGTATGTTGTCAGTCGTCATAAATCTGAATTCGGGAAATAGCATATAGACAGAGAGAATGATTTAAATCCATGTCTCAGTCTATATGATATCTAGAATGGAGGAATATATGATCCCTTATCTAAAGGACACGCGTATCTGGTAAGATCAGAGTTGACAGCGGCTTTAGAAAGCTACGATTGCAGATCAGGATCTGAAGTCATATGCAAAATAGTTATTAGACTTATCCAAGTGGGAGACTTTTGGATTAGTGTCTAAGTCCATAACTATTTCGGTATGTACTTGACCCAATGGTGCATGGTCCTTTTGGGTTGCCTTCACCAAAGCAACTTGATAGTATGAATTATAGAGAGAAAGGATTAAATATGATTTATTAATATATTATGAGAATAATATATTAAAGGAGAAATCATATTGTTTAATTAATATTAGTCAAGAATTAATAAGAATTAAGTTTGTGGCTAAAAGACATTAATTAAACTTAAGGGACTAGAATTGTCAATTATGTGATAGTCGAATATTGAGCCAATGGACTCCTTATTAAGGGGATGGACGAATTCTATGGGGAAACCCATTAGAAATCGTCCAAAGGCCTTTAAGAAAGGGGTTCATGGGTTGCTTAGGGCCTAAGCATCCAAATTAGGGTTTCCTTGTTAGATAACCCTAATAGCCTCACTATTTAAGGAACCCTAATGCCCAAAAACGTGGAGAAGACTTCTTCTAGGGTTTACACACGTTTTGGACAGCCTCCTTCTCTTCTCCTCTTCATCCTCTTGCTCTTGGTATTTGTGAGCCATTAGAGGAGTGACATTTGTGAGTCTACGCTTTCTAAAGTCAATACAAGAAGGAATTGAGATTGTTATTACTATATAACAATCAAGGTATGATATAAACCCTTATTCATATGTTATATTGATAAGATCTAGGTTTTTAAGTCTTGGATTAAAAGCATGTACAATAGAGAAACCTAGATCCAAGCTTTAGGGTTTGCATGAGCACATAGGATGTCTTTTAGCGAAAACCCATCAGCTTCTAGAATCATACTATGAATAAGTTATCCCAGATTTCCAAGAAATCTTGGATGATTTAGGTATATGTATGACCATATAATAGGTTAAGAAATATTCAAACAAATACAATAATATTTTGTTTTTAAACTAGTTCAAACAATGGAATAATGCAAGGCTAAAGAGAGTCACCTTGTATGATAAAAGAGATCCATGTTTTTTGGACTAAACAACTTTAAACCCAGGAAATCCATGAAGGCCCATACAGATTGGGATTTTTTTTCTCTATTGTGTACAAATTGGACACTCGAAGAGGAACTACTTCTCTTATCTGGAAAAAAAAATGGAAGAGACTATTACTTCAGGTATCTACTAATATAAAACTCATACTTTTCATATATCACTCAAGTACTTGGTACTTAAATTTTAATCTAGTGTTTGTAATTTGTTTGCAAATATTTATAGAAGAATAACCAGCTAAGCACAAAGCAAGTTGGAACTACACTCTCAATGTTTCTTTCATTATTTATGCTTAGAACATAAATTTATTAGAATATAAAACAATGTTTGTTTTCGAAAAATGTATGTTTTAAACTTAGCATCTCTAAATATATATATGTCTGAGTTATATTTTTAAATGTTTGATTATTTACTTGATCGTTTTTTTATAATGATAATATTCATAATCAGAAATGATTAACTTCTATTTAGGAAAGTAGATATCTCAATGGAATTATGAAGTAAATATCAATATTTCTAAAATAAAATTAAGTTGTATATGCAAGCACCTTTGACTTAAACTTTGTTTAAATCAAACTTGTCTATGACATTGTTATGTTTGTTAAACAAATGAGATACACATATTCCAACTTCAAGAAGGGGATCTTTGAAGGAAAATAATGTAGTTTATTTGACATATGTGAATTTTATTTATATGTAACACATTCCTAATAATATTTTCACCAAAACATAGAAAAAATAATGCAACACCTGGTTCATGGTATGTATTTAATTAGAAGATTATTCACTTTTGTATAGAAACTCAACGAGTTGGAATCCCCAAACTCATCGAGTAGGAATGGAATTAGACGTGGGTTGTACAGTCTACTCGACGAGTTGAGAGCCTGAACTCGGCGAGTAGGACTGGCAGAGTGAAACCCAAACTTTCAGGGTTTCACACCCTATTTAAACACCAACTTCCATAGGCTGGCCTAATTTACAGCCTCCAAGTCCCAAACCCTAAATTTTGAAACCCTAATGCCTAGTGTGAGCTTGTGAGTAATTTTTTAGAGAAAACTTGTGTATTTGAAGCTTATGGAAGAATGAGAAGCTTGAGGGATCAAGAGAAATCTTTTAGATCCAGAAACTTCACTCCATTCGTAGCATTTTCTGCTAAGAATGTCTTAAACTTGCTTAATGATTACTTAGATCTCTTCATTTTCACTTTTATGTGGTTTTTGGTCCAAATATCTTGATCATTGGGAAATGGACATCCCAAGTGAGTATACTTCCAGATCTAGGACCTTGAAGGGCTTTAATGGCATAAAGCTGCAAACTTTATGGCCATTGAAGCCCTATGCAAGCTTTAGGATGTCATTTTTTGTCTTGTAAGCTCCAAAAGGCCATGCATGGAGAGAAAGACATAGACTTTATGTGTTCATGTAGTGTCTAGGGTCTAGATCTCAGTTTGTATGTCGTAGCTTGAAGTATTAATTGCTTTTAAATCAAATATCTAGATTTTAAACAGTTGGGGTTTGAGCTAAATCCATTAAGGAAGGGTATTAACGGGTAAAGTTAGAAACTTTACCCATAAAAAAACACTTTCAGTATGTATATGAAGTATGGATCTTAGATTTGAAGGATAGGAACACAATCTATTAAGATAGCTTAACAGAATGAAGAAATCCACATGTTTATAGAGGAACTTGATGAGTTGGGTTGAAGTATCTCAATTCTGTAAAAGGGAAAAACTAGTCGAGTTCAAGGACGACTCGACGAGTTGAATGGAGAAGTCCGATTTTGTTGATAGGAGGAACTCGACGAGTTGTGAAAGAAATCGAAGAGTTAGATCGTAGTTTCAGGGTTTTCTGATTTATGAACTTGACGAGGTTATGGGTCAACTCTGCGAGTAGAGTCAACCAAGAATATTGACTTTGACCAGAATGTTGGCTTGACTTTGACTTTAACCAAAGTTAACACTTAAAGGGTCATGTGTATGAAAGGGGTAATTAAAGGAGATCTTTTAAATGTAGGAGTTTGAGTGGAGTTGATTTCAGAGCCAAGGACAGTTCAGCTACTTCACGAAATTTGAGGTGAGTTACTTTCTAGTAGATGTGGGTCGAAGGTGCCAATGTCAGCCCACTAGTAGTTGATTATAATTGAGATGATTTTCTTTGTGATAATTGTCTGGTTTGCCGCTATCTGTTATGCTTTATGTTCTACTATGCTATGATATTATGTGATAGTGGTAGGAGGTTGAAATAGTCCCTATTACTGGTTGAAAATGACCGAAAGGGTAGGCTAACACCTAGATATGCTAGGTAGTATGTAACTTATATATTTATGTATTAGGATGATATGTGGTAGTGGTAGGGGCGAAATAGTCCCCGTTACCAATTGAAAAATACCAAAGAGGTAGGCGAACACCCAGATATGCTAGGCGGTTGCCGGTTGAAAGAGACAGAAGGGGTAGGCCAACACCCATATAAGCGAGGCGGTTACCGGTTGAAAGAGACCGAAAGGGTAGGCCAGCATCAAGTTATGCTAGGCAGTATGTTATTTTATGGTATATGGTATGATCCGAGAACTCACTAAGCCTTGTGATTTCGTTTTTCAGTTTTGATTTCACGTACTTCTCTTCGAAGGGAAAGGAGCCGGCATGATTGCAGCGCATCACACTACAATTTCCGCACATGAGATCTTTGGGATTCATACTCTGATATTGTTTTTTTCATGGCATGTTTTAACTATGGATACATTGATTTTGATATGGGTTGATTCTATTATATTTTTTCAGACAAATGGTTTTGTAATTGTCTAATTTAAAATGAAATTTTTGGCCTTAAATTTTGGGATGTTACAAGTTGGTATCAGAGGCTTGGTTTGAGGGATTTGGACACACCTTTAGGGGTGTCTGGACTCATATCGAGGGTTTGAGAAATTTTTACAATGAAAACAATTATTCTAAAACTTAAAACTAAAGGTTTTGAGAAAAAAACAAGAAGTGTGATGTGTGCAATCGGCCGTGCTCAAGTAAGCTTTCCCCAAGCTACCCATACATGTTTGCTATGATATATGATATGATTATGAGAACTGCATGTTATATTAGGGCTAAGGATCGAGGAAGGATTCCTTATATGCCTACTGTATTAGTATAAGATCTGCTTGCTAGATTAGGGGTAAGGATCTAGGAAGATGCCTTATGTGCCTGGTGTATGTGCTTATTGAGTTGCATGATAGTACTGACTCGTTAGTGGTATGATAGTCTAATAAGAATATGCTTGATTTTGGTTACTCAATGCCCGAATGGTGCCTACTTTGTGCTTTTAGGATTCCTAGTTATCTTTAATTAGCTAGTAAACGAATACGTTAAGTTACATATTACAAGGACTAAATAATTTCATAAGGGTAGGTCTAGCCCTATTTTGCAGCTCTTGTTTGAGTCCAACCGTTGTAGTGTAGGACCTCTCATTCAAAGAATTATCTGGTGTTAGTATTATGTAATGGTATTCGCGAGATAGGTAAGGAGAGATATCAGGGACTTCTTATGCAACTGATGGCGGAGAGTAAGTCAGAGATTACCCAAGGGTAAGCCTAGGATGAGATTAGTACAATGAGAAATAGTAGTGAAAGGGACTTGGTGGATTCAAGGCAATTCTTGAGGAAAGTATGAATGGATGTCGAAGGTTGTATGCGCCCATACTACTGAAATCAGAGGATCCGTACTCGAATCAAGGAGAGCTGAGATAAAACAAGGGAACTAGTAATGAGTATCAGGTCTCTCGATATTGTGTATGACTCTGTTGATTGTACGATTTGTTTCAGAATGGTGATGACACGTCATGGAGCAGGAGGTTCAGGGTCTGCGTCAGGTTCGGGTACAGGTTCCGAGTCAATTGATGACAGATCGCACGAGTTCATTTTATCCGAGATTACGAGTGGCATCCATGAGGCGACCCCTAAGATTTTCGGGTCGATGAATGAGGGTATTATTGAGCTGATGGAGGATTGACTTAGGGCATTCATGAGTGACATGGCACCAGGCCAGTCAGGGACTCACACGCTATCCTTTAAGGATTTCAGGGGATGCGGAGCTCCATACTTCAGCTAGGTGAAGGACCCCATTGTGGTAAGAAGATGCATCACAGACATTGACACTGCGCAGGTGATGAGCTTCTACCCTGAGGGGTTAAAGGTCAGATTTGTTGCTGGTTGTTTGAAAGAGAGGACCAGAGACTGGTGGGAGGCAGTTAATGACACGTTGGGGGCCCTAGCCATTGAGGCTATGACCTGGTCAGACCTTGTGACAAGATTTTGAGCCGAGTTTACACCGGCTATAGAGATCTAGTATTTAGTTAGAGAGTTCTTAGATATGAGATAGACTACGGAGTTAGTGGTGGATATTACCGCCAAGTTCAGGGAGAGGGCCTTACTGGTGCCTTAGTAAGAGGGTGATGAGGAGATGAAGAAAACACGGTACCATGACATGTTGATAGCTGACATTCGGAAATATGTCAGCTACTCGGCATGCCCGACTTTGGATGACATGATAGCGTGGGTGTGAGATAGGGAGATTGATATAGAGCATAGCAGGAAGAGGAAGACGGAGACTGGGCAGACGACTTTGGTTTCGGGGAAGAAAACCAAGGGACTCAACTCTAGGTCAAAGGGCCAGTAGGGTCGGAGCCGCTATGGGAAATGCGGCAAGGCGCATGAGGGAGTATGCAAATTAGGGGGACTAGGCTACTATATGCGCGAAAAGCTTGGGCGCTTTGGCAGGGATTGTACTACGCCAACCCCCACCATTTAGACATTAGACCTAATTTTCTTTCAATGCAACTAGAAGGGCCATAAAAGGCCAACTGCCGAGATTGACCTCAGGAGTGCCTGTGGTAGCACCAGCTTCAGCGACCCTGCGGTTCACGGGTGGCCGATAGGGCAAGACAGATGCTCCATTGGTGAGGAGTCGATCTTTCCAGTTGACTGCAGAGGAGGGGCGTGCTACACCGGATTTGGTGACGGATTTGGTGACGGGCATCCCAGTACAGGTGTTATTTGATTCAGGGGCTACCCGATCATTCGTATCTCTTGCACTCAGCGAGAGGTTTGCTGAGTCTTCAGGCTTGTTGGATTGTCCTTTAGAGGTCGAGATTGCTGACGACCGATCTGTCTGGGCATCAGAGGTTTACAGAGATTGTGTCGTGAGGATGTATGACAAGCGTTACCTCAAGGATTTGGTTGCCATTCCTTTTTGTGGGAACAAGGTCGTCATAGGCATGGAGTGGTTGAGCCCTAATGGGGCGGTGATCGACCGTGAGTAGCATTTGGTTTGTGTCAGGACCCCAAGTGAGAGAGAGTTTGTGATTAAGGGCAAGAGGCCGCAGTGCTGGCCAACGGTGTGTTTAGCAACAAGAGCTATGCGTTACCTTCAACTGGGTGGCGCAGGTTATGTCGCCAACGTTATGGATACCCGGTAGGCGGGTAAGGATACCGGTGATGTGCCAGTTGTATGGGAGTATCCGGATGTGTTCCCAGAGGAGTTGCGTGTGATACCTCCGGGGAGACATGTGGAGTTTAGGATTGACCTAGTTCTGAGTGTGGCTCTGATAGCCAAGGCACCATATCGGTTGGCTCCTCCCGAGATGCATGAGTTGTCTGTACACATCTGCAGGAGTTGTTAGACAAGGGATTTATCTGGTCGAGTAGTTCGCCATGGGGAGCCCCGATCCTGTTTGTGAAGAAGAAGGACGGTTCACATCGGATGTGTATAAATTTTCGGGAGCTGAACAATGTAACGGTGTGGAACCGTTAGCCACTCTCCAGGATTGACGATCTCTTCGACCAACTTTAGGGGGCATCTTGGTTTTCAAAGATAGATCTGTGTTCAGGCTATCACCATACGCGAGTCAGAGATGAGCAGACCGATGTTGGATCGGTCTGTGTTAGTATTTATTGAAAGCATATTGGTTTACTCCAAGACACAAGAGTAGCACAACGAGCACTTGCAAAAGGTGTTAGATACCCTGAGGAGGGAGAGCTTGTATGCCAAGTTCTCTAAGTGCGACTTCGTGTTGCGCGAGGTGCAGTTTCTGGGGCACCTTGTCAACCAGAATGGTATTCTGGTCGACCCGACAAAAATGGTGGTCGTGATGAGATGGGAGGTTCCGAATGTTGGATTAATGTCTAAGTCCATAACTATAATTGGTAAGACTTAACCCGACCCGGCATGGTCCATTTGGGTTCATGGCATTATGCACTTGGATAGACTATAATGAGAGAAATAAGACACTTATGGTTATTAATATATTATAAGTTCTACTATATTAATAATAAGAATAATAAGATTATTTAATTAGTATTGATCAAGAATTAATCTAGGATTAATTAAGTGATCAAAAGAAGACTAATTAAATATATGGGTTGATTGTGTAAATCATCCATACTTGTATAGTGGGCTAATGCTCCAAGGATAATCAAGTTGGGCTAAAACCCATAGGGTGGTCCATGGATGCTCCATGGTGTATTTGAACCCGTGGATCCAAGGAAATGGAAAGTCATGACAATTAGGGTTTACCCTAATTGTAACACTATATAAAGATCTTATTCTTGACAAAATCGGCCACTAGTGAGAGTAACAGAAGGGCTAGCCGATTTCATGAAGTGTAGATTTCTCTCAAGTTATTCCAAGTGTATTTGGTGTTGTGTGAACCATTTGACGTGTCACACTTGGGGCACTAGGCACTCAAGCTTCATGAAGACTTTCTACATTAAAGAGGTATGTATTCTATCTTGTTACACTCATTGTTTTGTATGCTAGATTAGGATTATACCTTGGAAGTTCTTATTTCCATGTATAATAGAGAAAACATAAATCCAAGGTATTTAGGGTTGCATGTACACTTAGGAGTGTTAGAATGCTCAAAACCCAACACCGGAGTTTCCTCGGGCTAGTAGGCTAGTATCAAAGATTCATTCGGGATTTCTCTAAGATAGCAGTACCCTTCACCCAACTGAAAATGAAGGCTGTTGTCTTTCATTGGGGGCCTGAGCAGCAGACAACATTCTAGACTTTGAGGCAGAGGTTGTACGAGGTACTCATCTCAGCCCTGCCAGAGGGCATTGAGTATTTTGTAGTGTACTGTGATGCGTCCATTTCAGGTTTGGGCACAATGTTGATGTAGAGGGGCACGTCATCGCCTACGCTTGGAGGCAGCTGAAGCCTCACGAGGCGAATTACCCGACGCACGAACTAGAGTTGGGGGTGGCTGTTTTCGCCCTCACGATTTGGCAGCACTACCTCTTTGGGGTCCATTGTACTATTTAGACGGACCACAAGAGCCCGAGGTATCAGACAGTGCAGCCAAATCTGAACATGAGACAGCGGCGATGGTTAGACATGGTGAAGGATTACGACTGTGAGATCATCTACCACCCGGGGAAGGCCAACATTATGGCCGATGGATTTAGCCACAAGGCATTCCCAACCCCATTCAGATACATTTGCCTAAGGATGACAGTAGTGAGTCCGCTTTTGGAGCGGATCTAAGACGCCCAACTATAGGGTATGAAGGAGGAACATCGACAGAGTGAGCATATCGTGGGTCATATTTCCTCCTTCAACTATGATAGGCGCAAGTTGTTGACACCCCATCGCAGAGTGTGGGTTCCGTATGCGGGTGGTGTGTGCCAAATCCTGATGGAGGAGGCGGACAAGTCAAAATTTCCATCTATCCCGGGGCGACGAAGATGTATAGAGATCTTCGTCCTGATTACTGGTGACCCTGCATGAAGCGGGATGTAGCTTGGAACACTAAGAGGTGCTTTACATGCAGGGAGGTCAAGGCCGAGCAGTAGAGACCTGACGGTAAGACGCAGTCACTTGATATCCCTGTGTGAAAATGGGACGATATTACTATAGAGTTCATCACGTAGCTTCCCATGACCGTACGGGGAGTGGATCAGTTGACCAAGAATACCCGTTTCATTCCAATCCAGGAGAGCATATCGGACAAGTAGCTGGCCGACATCTACATCAGGGAGGTAGTAGCTCGGCACGGGGTGTCTGTTTCAGTGATTTTTGATCGAGATGTACGGTTCACTCCCAGATTCTGGAAGAAATTTCATGACGATTTGGGTACTCGTCTGCACTTTAGGACGACTTTTCACCCACAGACATATGGTCAGAGCGAGCGGACCAACCAGACTTTGGAGGAGATGCTACGGGGGTGAGTTTTAGATTTCGGTGGTAGCTGGCATACCTACCTTCCCTTGGTAGAGTTTTGCTACAATAATAGCTAACACGCCAACATCGACCATCCTCCCTTCGAGATGCTTTATGGGAGGAAGTGCAAAACCCTGATATGTTGGGGTAAGGTTGGGCAGAGGGTCATGAGGAGTACTGAAGTGGTACCGAAGATGACGGAGCAGATCCAACAGGTCTGGAGTAGACTCCAGACGGCCAAGAGTCGAGCTACACCAACAGGCGTCGATCAGACGTTGAGTTTCAGGTAGGAGATATGGTCCTCCTTAAGGTGTGACCTTAGGAAGGTGTCATCTGGTTCAGGAAGTAGGGCATATTAGGCAACAGATATATTGGCCCGTTCAGGGTATTGGCACAGGTGGGCTGGGTTGCATATCGATTGGATCTGTCAGCCGAACATAGTCAGATCCACAACACCTGTCATGTATCCCAACTGTGGAAGTGCTTGGTTGACGACTCCGCAGTTGTACCTTTAGAGGATATTCAGGTGGATGACTGATGGGTTTTCAGCATTCCAACACTCCTATGGTAGACATGAAACCTTATAAACCTTGGATCTATGTTTTCTCTATGATACATGCAAATATTCAATATTCCACAGTTTCATCCTAACTAGCATATTATGAAGCAACTATACTACAAAAGTCTAGTTAGATAACATACCATTTTATGTAGCTTGAAGTCTTGAACTTTAAGAGCATAGCCCTAATAGTGTGGAAGCCTCAAGTGGAATCACAAATCACCAAAAACAGCTTGGAAAATGTAAACTCGTGTTTCTAGCCTAGGCATTTATATTGAGGTGATAGTCTTGGTTAACCTTTGTAACTCATTTTGAAGAAATGAAAAGGAATTATGTGAATATTTTGTGAATTATGTGTTTTATGCTTAATTATTAGGGTTTAATTAATTAAGAATAAAAATAGGCATCAATATTAAAGTGTGAAATAAGCCGATATCTTTACATAAAGTTATAGTGGTCGAAACAAGGATTTCAGGGATATAAAGAATACCATAATCTGAGTTATAACGAACGAGTTATGACCTGTCGAACTTTCGCGACAAAACCGACACGGTGCTGAATGTCGAAAAAAGTGCGATTTTGATAAACTACTTTTTAGCCTTAGCGATCTAAACCAAAGTCGTAGTATTCGTTAAACCAAGAAGTTCGATAAAAAGAACGCCCAAATCTGACTTCGTATGACGAAGTTATGATTTTTCGAAGTTTCAGCTTAGTAGTAGACAGCTAAAAACTTGAATTTTAGATCGAGTGATTTTTAGCCGACACGACCTAAACGAGAATTGAAGGTATCGTCATTAGTAGCACAACGGTAAAAAGTTTGACTTAAACAGACGTCGGATGAAGAAGTTATGAACTTTTAACGGATTTCCAGTCCCAGTCTGTTAAAAATAATAATATAAAAATTAAATTCAAAATTAGCTGACGAAGTCTAAACAAAAGTTGTAGAGAGTATATTTAGCTACGCGTGCATATAAAGAACGTCAAAAATGGAGCTCGCATGCGAAAGTTATGGATTTTAGAAGTTTGGGCGCGAAAATCGAGAAAATTCGCATAGTCACAAGTTGCCACGTCACCTTCACTGATTCGACCGTAGGGAGGCCCAATCCGAAGCTCACAGCTAGACCGAGCCTCGCACGCCTAGCCTCTGAACCTCGCATGTGGACCAGTAGACCGCGGTCCAATCAGCAACCTCCACCGAGAGCCTCACACGTGCTGCCATCTGCGCACCTTCCCCTGCGGACCCCACCACCGGAGCTGACTTCGGACCCTTATACATACAAGGGGTATGCGAGCCTTCTCGATTACTTTTGGAGTTTTGCCATATTTAGCCCCTTTCTTCATATATCTTCATTTTAACATTCCCCAAAGCCGCGATATCGATTATAAGCCCCGAAATACACCACGAAGCGCCCGAGAAACCTGGAAAATTTATCTTTTCGGTTTCGATGCCCGACCTTTGCAGAGCCCAATTTCTCAATAAAACTCCCAGTTTTATTAGAAACGATTGTTTTAAGCAACGAATTGCTGCCCGATTATCATCAAATCAAGTGAGTGTGTATCCACTTTCATCTTACACCTAGATATGATGTATTTTTTATAAAATACGTGCTATGTGTAATTATATTAAGTGTTTATTTGAGGTGATTGTTGAATAAATATTTTATACAAGTTTTAAGCTGTGTATGTATTTTATCTACCTAATATGTTGGGTACAACGTGGGTAGATGAAATAGTTGATGTGTGTTAAAATGGTGAGAGGCCTCGATGTTGTTGTTGTTGTAGTCATCTAGCGGAGTATAGATGACCACCACAGACCTTTCTAGACAGTCCAGTCGAACACTAGCACGTTCGCAACTTGTAGGTGTTGATGAATTAAATGTTCATTGGCGTACTCCATCCTCCTCATGGTTGCCTTTAGGACATGTATGGCTGAGGAAACCCCTTAGCAGTAGTGTCCATCCCGATGATATTCCTTAGGCTAGGTCCCTTATGATAGGTGTTTAGGGACGTAAACTGAGGACAACAGGAATGGGTAATCAGGGTTATTGTTGATTGGTGAACATAATAACTATGTTATTATTGTGGGTTCAAAACCTTATATGCTCACCAGGATCCCAAGCCTGACCCACTCAACTTTTTATGTTACATGTAGTGGACCCCGAGCATAGTCGGAGGACGACGAGAGATTTTTGGATTATAGGCCAGTAGTTGTAAATAACTGTTGAAAGGCTTATAATGTCTTCTTTATGCTTTTGATCTGTATCGGAATATGATATCCCAAGGTTTTGATATATATGGAAAATATGTAGCTTCTTAATGAAGGGTTTTGATAAACTTTTATCATATGTTGTTTGGGGACCAATTCCGCAACATCTTTTGAAAAGATTCCTCTGATTTTATTTTAAAAGGCATAAATTAAATCGGTCTTTTCTGGCCGAGAAATTAGGGGATGTCACAGTTGGTATCAGAGCATTTGTTTAAGCGAACTAAGAAATTGTATGATTTCCAAACTTAAACTTAGAATGCTAACTGATGATTGTGAGATCAGTGTCTACCATATTTTAGACACGAGCACTAGTTTATTTTAGGAAATGTGCCTAAAATGCCTTTATGTGCTAAATGCTATATGTTGCCATGTGTGCCATTATTTGTTCGGATCTATGGTCTGTTGCCGACTGGATCTAGAAACCTTATGTGTGTAGGATTCTAAGTGTATGATTACGAGATTAGAACTAACATGTAAATGTTTCGGAGGGATAAGGGAATTGACATGTCTAACAAGGATAAAGACCTAAATTCACCTTATTCGGTATATAGATTGTAATGGCAAGAACTCGTAGTGGAGCGGGAAATGCAAACAGAAACTAACAACCTCAACCTCAAGTGGTGGAACAGGTGCCGATAGTAGGAGCTACACCCGAACCCATCACCATGGTTGGAGTACGAACTATGATTCAGACCATATTGGTTGAACAAAAGGAGGAATTGAGGCAAATGCTACTGAACGATAGGGATGAACCTTTAGTTTCTGTTGAACAACGTGAACTAAATGAAGATCGATCTGATGAAGGGAACAAAAGTAGATCGGTTGGTCATAGTGAACCGCTTGTGGTTGGGAGAAATAACCACGAGGGTGGAATGGAGAGAAATGGGTGCAAGTATAAGGACTTTATGACTTGCAAGCCATCGACCTTCACTGAAAAAGAAGATCGTGTCGTAGTAATGGACTGGATCTCAGAAATGGAGTTGGCTTTCATGACTTGAGATCGCCAAGGCAAGTTACAAACCACGTTTGCAGTACGTCAGTTCAGGAATAGTGCTGCTCGATGGTGGAGCACTTTGGGGAAAACCCTAAGCCCTAATGAGCCACTGCAAGTAACTTAGGCAGAGTTCTTGGTGCACTTTAAGCGCAAGTACTGCTCGGCCCAAAATGTGCTTGAACTAGAAAACCAATTTCTAACGTTGAAGAAGGAGAGTATGACCGTTGACGAATATACGAATAACTTCACAGAAAAAATGGAGGTTGCTTTGCGTATTGTCCCAGATGATTTGGTAAAAATTGATAGGTACACAAAGGGACTTCCATGGGAGTACGCGGTGCCAGTACGTTAGGCACTTACATCGGAGGCAACTATCTGGGCTGCCAAGTCTGTTGAAGATATGATAAAAGGAAGAGCCGCCAGCAAGGTTAAAGTTGGCGAAAAAAGAATGTTTGAAGGAACTTCAGGTTCCAATAAAAAGAACAAATTCTCGAAAACTTGTTCGAGAAAATTTGGAGGAGGAGCCGAAGCCAAGTGGTGTGACAAGTGTAAGAAGAAACATGCTGGCAAGTGTACCGTGGAGGTCACTTGTTACAAATGTGGGAAGCCTGGGCATTATGCCAATGAATGCACCTTCAATAAGAATGTATGTATTGGGTGCAATGAAGAAGGGCATATTTTGAGGGACTGCCCGAAGAAGAAGGACGCAGCAAAACCCAATATACCACCAAAGGCGAAGGCGAGAGCCGTTCAGATGACACTCGAAGTTGCGAAAGAAGAAGTTGATGTTGCTTCAGGTACCTTTCTCGTAAACTAGCTTTGCCTGTAGATAGACTAGTTAATGCTATAATAGTCTAGATTGCTAGTGGCAACTTTGTACCTGCTAGCCATTCAATGAAAAACATCCTCATTGACTTGGATGGGAATAAGTTCCACGAGGAATTATTGCCTATTGAGTTAAATTGTTTCGACATAGTTCTAGGTATGGATTGGCTTAGCGCCAATGATGCAGAAATATTTTGTCGAAATAAGATAGTAATAGTAAACCCACCAGGGAAGGAGTCGTTTATGGTGTACGGAGACAAACGCAAAGTAAATTTTGGAATCATTTCTCTAATGAAAGCCAGAAAGTGTTTCGCCAACGGATGTACATCATAACTAGCGTTCGTGATCGATGCTAAGAAGGAAGAGAAGGAGGTGCAGAATATTTCAGTGGTGTGTGATTATCCGGAAGTCTTTCCTGAAGATCTTCCTGGATTACCCTCTGATCGACAATTAGAATTTCATATCGACTTGTTACCAAGAACGATGTCGATAGCAAAAGCACCGTATCGATTAGCACCAACAGAGATGAAAGAACTTATGACACAACTTCAGGATTTATTGGACAAAGGTTTCATTCGACCTAGTTCATCGTCTTGGGGAGCCCTAGTGTTATTTGTAAAGAAGAAAGACGGGAGCATGAGAATGTGCATCGATTACAGAGAGTTGAACAAAGTGACGATAAAGAACAAGTACCCGTTGCCGAGGATCGATGACTTGTTCGACCAGTTGCAAGGTTCGAGCTATTTATCGAAGATCGATCTTAGGTCGGGATACCATCAACTAAAGGTAAGAGAACATGATATCGAAAAGACTGCTTTCAGAACAAGATATGGACACCACGAATTTTTGGTTATGTCGTTCGGACTAATCAATGCCCCAACATCTATCATGAATTTGATGAATAGGGTTTGTAAACCATTCCTAGATAAATCTGTGATAGTATTCATATACGACATCTTGATTTATTAAAAAAGCAAGCAGGAGCATGAAAAGCGTCTACATGAAGTGCTGGAAGTCCTGAAAAAGGAGAAGCTATATGCAAAGTTCTCCAAATGTGAATTTTGGATTAAAGAAGTCCAATTTTTAGGTCATGTGGTTAACCAAGAAGGGATAATGGTTGACCCAGTGAAGACGGAAGCTGTAATGAAGTGGGAACAACGAAAAAGTCCAACGGTGATTTGAAGCTTTTTAGGATTAGCTGGATATTACCAAAGGTTTATCCAAGGATTTTCTTCGGTTGCTACTCCATTAACAGCTTTGACCCACAAATGAGCTACTTATGCTTGGAACGAGAAGCATAAGGAAGCCTTTGATAAGTTGAAGAAGAGATTGTGTGAAACACCGATTCTGTCATTTCCTGAAGGAGTTGATTGCTTCGCAGTTTATAGTGATGCATCTAGAGTTGTGTTAGGTTGTGTTCAGACCCAAAGGGATAAAGTGATAGCGTATGCATCAAGGCAATTGAAGGAGCATGAAAACAACTACCCCACTCACGATTTGGAGTTGGCAGCGGTAGTATTCACCCTCAAGATATGGAGGCATTATCTTTATGGCAAAAAGTGTAAAATTTTCACTGATCATAAGAGTCTTCAATATATGTTTAGTCAGAAGGAATTCAACATGAGGCAACGACGCTGGCTAGAGTTACTCAAGGACTATGACTGTGAGATACTTTACCACCCTGGTAAAGCAAATGTTGTTGTTGATGCTCTCAGTCGGAAGGTAAACCTTGAAAAGAAAAGGCCAAGAGCGTTGAGAGTTGAAGTTCTCTCAACAATTGTGGAAAGTATAAAGAAAGCTCAATAGGAAGCTTTAGAGAAAAATGACCGAAAGGAAGAACGTTTGGGAAAAACGTTAGTATTCGGTTCAAACAACCAAGGGTTGAAGGTATTCAAAGATAGGATTTAGGTACCTAAGATGGGAGGAGTAAGAGATCTTCTGATGGAAGAAGCTCACAAGACCATGTATTCGATTCATCCCGGTAGTACAAAAATGTATAGGGATCTAAAGCCCTATTATTGGTGGCCGATGATGAAGCTCGATGTTGCTAAGTATGTGGCCGAGTGTGTAACTTGTGATAGGGTTAAGGCACAACATCAGAAACCCTATGGGAGTTTAGAACCTTTACCCGTACCCATGGGTAAATGGGAAGACATCACCATGGATTTTGTGACTAAACTACCCACAACAAGGAATGGTAACGACATGATTTGGGTGGTCGTTGATCGCTTCACTAAGAGTGCGCAATTCATAGCAGCAAAAGAGAAATGGTTTATGGATAAACTTGCGAATTCTTACGTGAAGGAAATTATGAGGCTTCACGGTGTTCCGTTAACGATTGTATCTGAACGTGACAACCGTTTTACCTCAAGGTTTTGGAGGAGTCTACAAGAGGAATTGGGTACCAAGTTGTGTTTGAGTACAACTTACCATCTGCAAACCAATGGTCAGAGGGACCGAACGATTCAAACATTGGAGGATATGCTGAGAGCATGTTCCCTAGAATTCCAAGGTAACTGGGTTGAACACTTACCTCTAGTAGAATTGTCCTATAATAAGAGTTTCCACTCAAGCATTAAGATGGCACCTTATCACGCTTTGTACGGGGAAAAGTGTCGAACGCCATCATGTTGGCTGGAAGCTGAGGAAAAGCAGTTTATGGGACCTGAAATAGTCCATCAGACTGCTGAAAAGTTGAAAGTGATAAGGGAAAGGATGTTAGCTGCTCAAGATCAACAAAAGAGTTATACTGATAAGAAATGACAACCGATAACCTTTGAAGTTGGAGATTCGGTTTTACTTAAAGTCTCTCCGTGGAAGGGAGTTATAAGATTTGGTAAAAGGGGAAACTTGAGTCCAAAGTTTATTGGACCATTTAAAGTTCTTCAGAAGATCGGGAATCAAGATTACAAGCTAGAATTACCAGAAGAACTGGAATGTATTCATAACACCTTTCATGTGTGTAATTTGAGAAAGTTTACGGGAGATGTGCCCAACATAATTACGATTTCTGAGTTAAGGTTGGATGAAAACAAGAGGATGAACGAAGAACTTGAGGAAATTGTTGACCGTCAGACTATGAAGTTGCGACACAAGATGGTAGATTTAGTGCTTGTGCGTTGGAAACATACGAATGGCCAAAATCTCACTTGGGAAACGGAGAGTGACATGATGAGTCGCTACCCGCAGTTGTCTGGTGATATGTTATTCCGGGGACGGAATAATCCTAAGTGGGAGAGAATTGTAACACTCGTGTTTCTAGCCTATGCATTTATATTGAGGTGATAGTCTCGGTTAACCTTTGTAACTCATTTTGAAGAAATGAAAAAGAATTATGTGAATATTATGTGAATTATGTGTTTTATGCTTAATTATTAGGGTTTAATTAATTAAGAATAAAAATAGGCGTCAAATCTAAAGTGTGAGATAAGCCTATATCTTTAGATAAAGTTGTAGTGGTCGAAACAAGAATTTCGAGGATATAAAGAATACCAAAATCCGAGTTATAAGAAAGGAATTATGACCTGTCGAAGTTTCGCGACAAAACCGGCACGGTGCTGAATGTCGTAGAAAATGAGTTTTTGATAAACTACTTTTTAGCCTTAGTGATCTAAACGAAAGTCGTAGTATACGTTAAACCGAGAAGTTCGATAAAAAGAATGCCCAAATCTGACTTCGTATTAGGAAGTTATGATTTTTTCGAAGTTTTAGTTTAGTAGTAGACAGTTAAAAACTTGAATTTTATATCGAGTGAATTTTAGCCGACACGACCTAAACGAAAACGGGCGTCGGATGAAGAAGATATGAATTTTTAACGAATTTCCTGACCCGGTCTGTTAAAAATAATAATAAAAATTAAAATCAAAATTAGCGGACGAAGTCTAAACTGAAGTTGTAGTGCGTAATTTTAGCTACGCATGCATATAAGGAATGTTAAAAACGGAGCTCGTATGCGAAAGTTATGGATTATAGAAGTTTTGGCGCGAAAATCAAGAAAATTCGCATAGTCATGATTTGCCACGTACCCGTCGTTGAAAAAGTGCCACGTGTCCGAAATTTGGATGAGTCATCCGAGCTGCTGAGTCATCCGAAGGGGTCCAGTGTGGATCCAATGCATTTTTCCTTCCCTCACGTGAACAGTAGCTGTGTGGTGGATTCTGATTCGACCGAAGGGAGGCCCAATCCGAAGCTCGCAGCTGGACCGAGCCTCACACCGCCTAGCCTCCGAACCTCGCATGTAGACCAGTAGACCGCGGTCCAATCAACAATGGCCACTGAGACCCTCGCACGTACTGCCATGTGCGCACCTTCACCTGCGGACCCCACCACCGGAGCCGACTTCAGACCCCTACAAATACAAGGGGTATGCATCCCTTCTCGGTTACTTTTGGAGTTTTGCCATATTTAGCCCCTTTCTTCATATTTTCTTCATTTTAACATTCCCCAAAGCCCCGGTATCGATTATAAGCCCCAAAATAAGCCACGAAGCGCCCGAGAAGCCCGGATAATTTACCTTTTCGGTTTTGAAGCCCAACCTTTGTAGAGCCCGGTTTCTCAATAAAACTCCCGATTTTATTAGAAACGATCGTTTTAAGCAACGAATTGATGCCTGATTATCATCCAATCAAGTGAGTGTGTAGTCACTTTCATCTCACACCTAGATATGAAGTACTTTTTTATAAAATACATGCTATGTGTAATTATATTAAGTGTTTATTTGAGGTGATTATTGAATAAATGTTTTATACAAGTTTTAAACTGTATATGTATTTTATCTACAAAATATGTTGGGTAGAAAATGGGTAGATGAAATAGTTCATGTGTATTAAAATGGTGAGAGGCCCCGATGTTGTTGTTGTTGTAGTCATCTAGCGGAGTATAGATGACGACCACAGACCTTTCTAGACAGTCTAGTGGAACACTAGCAGGTTCGCAACTTGTAGGTGTTGATGAATTAAATGTTCATTGGCGTACTCCATCCTCCTCATGGTTGCCTTTAGGACATGTATGGCCGAGGAAACCCCTTAGCAGTAGCGTCCATCCCGATGATATTCCTTAGGCTAGGTCCCTTATGATCGGTGTTTAGGCACATAAAGTGAGGACAACGGGAATAGGTAATCAGGCTTATTGTTGATTGGTGAACTTAATAAGTATATTATTATTGTGGGTTGAAAACCCTATATGCTCACCAGGCTCCCAAGCCTGACCCACTCAACTTTTTATGTTACAGGTAGTGGACCCCGAGCATAGTCGGAGGACGATGAGAGATTTTTGGATTATAGGCCAGTAGTTGTAAATAACTGTTGAAAGGCTTATATTTTCTTGTTTATGCTTTTGATCTGTATCAGAACATGACTTCCCGAGGTTGTGATATATATGGAAAATATATACCTTCTTGATGAAGGGTTTTGATAAAATTTTATCATAGTTGTTTGGGGACCAATTTCACAACATATTTTGAAAAGATTCCTCTGATTTTATTTTAAAAAGCATAAATTAAATCGGTCTTTTCTGGCCGAGAAATTAGGGGATGTCACAGAAAACTTGAGAGAATAGTAAGAACACTAGAAATTGGCCCACTCTTGTTTTCTCACACACTAGTTCCATTTCATGTGCCAATGACCTCTTTATATAGTATGGAGGATTAGGGTTACATTCATGTAAACCCTAATACCCATGACCTTTCATTTCATCGATGAAGACGATGACGAACTGATCCATGTATGGACTACACACCCTATTCATTCAGTCCATGAATACAGCGAGCGCGTTTGTCAATCCAAACGACATCACTACGAATTCGTAGTGCCCCTAATGAGTTCGGAATGCTGTCTTTGGAACATCCTCCCCTTGTACTCGTAGTTGGTGATATCTGGATCTCAAGTCGATTTTTTAAAAGAAGTTCGCCCCTTGAAGTTGGTTAAATAAATCATCGATACGAGGCAACAGATAACGATTTTTGACCGTTAGCTTGTTGAGCTCGCTGTAGTCGATGCACATATGAAACGATCTGTCTTTCTTCTTGACGAACAAGACTGGAGCTCCCCAGGGTGAGAAGCTTGGTCTTATAAAGCCCTTGATGACCAGTTCGTTAAGTTGACCGGACAGTTCTTGTATCTCTGCAGGTGCTAGACGATAGGGTGAATTGGCTACTGGGGTAGCCCCTGGAACTAAGTCGATTCGGAAATCGACTTGACGTTGCGGAGGTAATCCTGGGAGTTCTTCTGGAAAGATGTCAGGAAGATCGCGTACTACTGGAATGTTCTGAATGTCCTTCGTTTCTTAGCTCACATCGACCACATGCGCAAGGAATGCAAGACATTCCTTTCGCAAGAATTTTTGAGCTTGAATGCTTGAAATGATACGAAGGTTCATGCCGGGTTTGTCGCCATAAACTACTAAGGTTTTGCCAGACAACAGGTTAAGGCGAACAACCTTTTCGTAACATACGATATCGGCACGATGAAGACTCAACCAATCCATGCCGATAATGACGTTGAAAATTTTAGTGGAGACCGGCATGAGATCGATCGAAAATAAATGGCTACCTAAAGTTAGGATAAACCCTACGAATATACTGTTAGTGCTCTCTGTCTTCCCATTAGCCATTTCTACAGTGAACGATTCATTAAGTGCTCGTGATTTTTGCTTAAGTAAATGAGCAAACTTTTGGTTCACGAAACTCCTCTCCGCTCCACTATCATATAGAATGCATGCATAAGAGTCATCGAGGAGGAACGTACCAGTGACCACTGTGGGGTCGGCAACCGCTTCCTCATGCCCTATGGCCAAACTCTTTCCGCGCCACCGGCAAACCCTGACATCGGGCTGTTTCTTTTGAAGTGGCCTACCTCGCCACATCCATAGCAAGTTTGGCCCTCTCCAGCACCGGGGACTTGGTTGATTGGCTTCGTTGGAGCTTTACAGAAACGGGCAGTGTGCCCCTTCCCATTGCAGTTCAGATATTGCATCTCCCGGCAGGCGCCGACGTGATGGAAGTTGCACTTGTTGCACTTAGGCAAACTTCCAGCATACTGCTTTACCGGAGCAGCAACGACAGGTTCTATCGCAACATGTACTACTATGACCTGCTGCTTTTTGGCAGCCTTAGCCTTCTTCTTGTCATCCCAAAACTTCCGCTTGGAATCAGCGGTTCTTGCAGGTTCTGAGATGGCCTGGGTAGTTTTGCGGTCGGGGTACGAACCCCATGGTCTATGAGCCGCTATGCCAATCGTTTGGCACTATCAAATGTAGTGGGGTGTGATGACAAAACATTTCCCTGGTATGGTGGCACCAGCCCCCATATGTATCTCTCGATTTTCTTTCCCTCTGAAGGAATCATGTTGGGACAGAGGGCCACCAGCTCGCAGAATCTAGCGGTGTAGGTGACTACGTTAGAGCCCTTCTTGGTGCTAATCCATGAAATTACACTTTCCACCTTTGATAAGTCGTTAGTGATCCTCGACGTCCCAGTCACAAACTTGAAGGGCATTGATTAGGTGATCTGTAACATTGGGTCTACCAAGCTAATTTGCATGGTTATTCACACCTTGTTTGTGATCCTCGACATCCCAGTCACAAACTTGAGGGGCATAATCGAGATTTAAACATGCCATTGAAAAGTTCAACGAATCTCAACAATCTAGGAGTTTCAAACCAATTAAAACTTAATAATCTATCTAATTTTTCATGGTGTAAATTGGTAAATCGTCATTTGCCTACCTTTGAATATTTTACAATTGGATTACGACATCCCTCTTTGTAATTGTAGAATATTGTGTTGGGTCCTAGCCTTAATATTTTATATTGGGTGTAATATTAAGGATTATCATCTAATCTAAACTTTGTTCTTCTTCTTTTCAGATGTCTATCCCAAACAATGTTGCCACACCAATTCCTTCAGACTCTTTCTCCCTCATGAACCTATGTGGGAGGGTCATTTTTGATAGCTCGAACTTCAATGACTGGATTCGTAACATCAGAATGGCTAGTCGCCGTGAGGACAAAGAATATGTCCTACATAAAGAGCTTAAGGAAATTGATGTAACCACTGCCACTCCTAAAAAAACCGCTAAACACACTACTCATGAAAGGGACGCGACAAAGGTGTCGTGTCTTATGATTCCTACCATGACTCCTGAGTTGCAGAAGTCCTATGAGGTGTACTATCCTTATGAAATGTATCATGATTTGATGGAAAGATACCATCAAAGTGCTCGGCAGGAATGGTATGAGATCATTGCCTCCATGATCACAACCAAAATGAAGGATGGTGAACCCATCAAGGCCTACTTGCAAAAGATGTAGAGATTCATGGAACGCTAGCTTAAATTGAATGTCAATTCTAATGAAGAGTTAACTAAAGATATTATTTTGCACTCTTTACCTTCTTGTTATGATTGGTTTTGTATGACCTATCATATGAACAAGGAGGAGGTCACTCTTACCAAGCTTCAAGGCCTTTTAAGGACTGTAGAAAGCAACCCTAAAGGCAAATAGGTTGTGTCTACTCCTGCTACTACTAATTTTGCCCATGTTTAGGCAATCAGACATGGGATGGGAAAGAAGAGGAAGCCTCCCTCCAAGAGCTGCAAAGGAAGTTTTCTTGATGGAACCACTTCTAGTGGGACCAAAGGTGGTTCTGCTAATTCCTCTAATGTGAAGGATGCATAGTGCTTCTACTCCATGAAAAAGCGCAATAGAAACAAAGCTCCCCCAAGCACTCGCAGGATATAAAGGATGGGAAGATCATGATGGGTTTTGAGCATTCCAACACTTCCTAAGTGTACATGCAACCCTAATAACCTTGGATCTATGTTTGTCTAATTATCATGCAAAGTTGAATTTCCAAGGTTATATTCCTATCTAGCATACATGGGGAACAATTTTAACTTGAATGAAAGATAGAATAACTTACCTTGTTGCTTATGTTCCTTGAAACCTTGTGAGCCTAGCACCCCAAGTGTGATGCCTCAAATGCTTCACACAACACCAAATGCTCTTGGAAAAACTCTTGAGATAACACACACTTCTCAAAATCGGCCAAGCCCTCTTGTTTCTTAGTGTAGCCGATTTTGGTGGAGAATATGCTTCTTATATAGTGTTGACACATCTAGGGTTACACCATGTAAACCCTAATGTGTCATGACTCTTCATTTCCATGACCCATGGGTTTGTAACTCCCATGGAGCATCCATGGAGCATCCTATGGGTAGAACCCAACTTGGTAATCCATGGAGCCTCTTAGCCCACTATACAAGATATGGATGATTTACATAATCAATCCATATATTTAATTAGTTATCCTTTGATCACTTAATTAATTCCAAATTTATTCTTTGATCAACTAATCAAATAATATTATTAATATATTAGAACTTATAATATATTAATAATCTCCAAGTGTTATTTCTCTCATTTAGTCTATCCAATTGCATGGTGCCATGCAACCCAAATGGACCATGCCGGGTCGGGTCAAGTACAAGCCCGAAATAGTTATGGACTTAGACACCTTATCCAACAGATCAAACCCTCCTTTTCAGGTATTTACACTATTCAATCAACAAACTCATCACATGCTAATTCTTGGGTCCTTGATACATGTTGTGGATTTCACATTTGTTCTGATTTGCAGGGACTAAAAAGAGGTAGGGGTGTGGATCATGGGAAGATAAACTTAATCATGGGAAATAGGAAAATGTCACTTGTGACCAAGATTTGAATTTATTCTTCATTACTTAGTAATGGTTAAATTTAGATTTGAATAATTGTTGTTACTCGGCTGATATGGTGAGAAATATTATTTCCTTTCATAGTTTGTACAAACAAGGTTTTACCTTTTCCTTTAATAATGAAATTGGTGGTATTAATGCTTATTACAATGGTGTATATAAAACTGTGAATGTTGTAGATAACCTTGGAAATAATGTGTTACACAATGATTCTTTCAATGATTTAGATAAAGCATGCTTGTGGCATTGTCGTCTTGGACAAGTCAACAAGACACACGTAGCCAAACTCCAAAAGGATGGAGTTTTGGAGTCATTCGACATAAAGTCGGATGACACTTGAGAATCTTGTTTACTTGGAATGATGACCAAGTCTCCTTTCACTGGTACTTGTGAAAGGGGTGAGGGTTTGTTCGATCTCATACACACTGATGTGTGTGGACCATTCAGAACCGCCATAAGGGATGCTAATCGCTTCTATGTGACTTTTACCGATGATTACAACAAATATGGCAATATCTACTTAATCAAGCATAAGTTGGAAACCTTTAAAAAGTTCAAAGAGTTTAATAAAGAAGTCGAAAATCAATTGGGCAGGAAGGTAAGGATGCTGCGATCCGATCGAGGAGGAGAGTATCTTAGTATCGAGTTTCTTGACTATCTTAAGGAATGTGTAATTGTTTAACATATGACACCTCCTAGGACACCACAACTTAATGGTGAGGTTGAGAGGCATAATAGAACCTTGCTAGAAATGGTTCGTTCTGTGATGAGTCGAGCTTCGTTACCTATGTCATTATGTGGGTATGCCTTAGAGACTGCCACACATATCCTTAATCTAGTCCCTACTAAAAATGTTTCCAAAACACCTCACAAGATGTGGACATGGAAGGTTCCCTTGTTACAACACATCAAAGTTTGGGGTTGCGAGGCATTCATGAGATGCGAGACTCATGATAAGCTCGAACCTTAGAGTGAGCGATGTATTTTCATCGACTACCCTCAAAATTCATTTTCATATGTCTTCTATAGACCGAGTGACAATGTTTTCTTCATTACGACGAGAGGATTCTTTCGTGAGAGAGAAATCATATGCCAAGAGGATAGTGGGAGGCAAATTGACCTTGAAGAGCTTCAAGAGTCAAGCGGTGAAGGAACCTCAAACATTAGCAATCAACCCAAGAAGGAAACTCCGGTTGAACCAATTGACAAGTATGTACCTCCGATGCGTTCTAGTAGAGTTAGTATTCCAACTGTGTTATATGGATTTCATATAACATCTGAGGGTGAAACATTTATCTGTGATTGTAAACTGATAAATTTGGATGAACCTAACAACTATTAGGAAGCCATGGCATGCCCTGGGTCTGCTAAACGGGAAGAGGCTATGGATAGCGAAAGTCTATCCATATATGACAATCAAGTTTGGAACTTCATTGACAATATACCGGGTCATAAGACAGTCGGGTGCAAATGGATCTTCAAGAAGAAGACTGGCATAGATTGGAAAGTACACACATATAAGGCCCGAGGAAAATAGCACACAAAGCACATGAACTATCAGTGCCTCTAGCGTATATTGACCAAATAAACCCACCGAGAACTGATCTGACTCTCTGCTAAGCCTCGAGCGAAGAAAATCCTTCGCACTGTCTTTTTCAGGATCGATCAGTATCTTTAGAATGTCACTTGTTGAACTAAAGATATTTTTTTCATCGAACTACATTGTCATATTTTCTATTCTTAACTGAAGATCATACAATTCCTTTGGATCAGCCACCACATGGTTTCCTGCACCTCTATGCGCCTTTCTGAACTTATCTAGTTCAAAGATGACACCCTCATTATACCGTTTGTTTGCGCTCTTTTCAGAATAATCTTTATTAAAGACTTGACCCCTAGCATAAGTATAAAACTGCACGACTGGCTGCGAAGGGCTTTACTTAAACTATAGGAGTTGACTATGATGAGAATTTTTCACCAGTAGCGAGGATTAAATCTATAAGGGTTATGCTAGACATAGATTCATTTCATGACTATGAAATATGGAAAATGGATGTCAAAACCGCTTTCCTTAATCGAATGTTGGCTGAAGATGTTTACATGAGTCAACCAGAGGGTTTTGTCAATGCAATGTACACTAATAGAGTGTGTAACCTTGAGAAATCCATTTATTGATTAAAAAAAGCATCTCGTAGATGGAATCTTTATTTTGATGAGAAATTCAATGAGTTTCGATTTTCGAGAAGCGAGGATGAGTCTTGCATATATGTGAAAGCTAGTGGGAGTATAGTGAGTTTTTTGGTATTGTATGTAGATGACATACTGCTCATAGGAAATAACATCCCAACCTTGCAGGAGGTTATGACTTGGCTTGGGAACTGTTTCTCTATGAAGTACCTCAGAGAAGGTTTCTATATCTTAGGGATAAGGATATTGAGAATCAGAACTGAAAGACTGATAGGACTTTGTCAAAGCACCTACTTGGACAAGGTGTTGAAACGTTTCAGCACAAAGAACTCCAAGAAAGGTGACTAACTTATCCAAGGCAATACCAAACTGAGTAATAATCAGATTCCGAGTACAGTGGTTGAGATAGCAAACATGAGTCATATACCATATACTTTCGCTATTGGTTCGATCATGTATGCTATGACTTGTACTCGCCCTGATGTGGCCTTTGCTTTAAGCATGGTCAGTAGATATCAAGGGAACCCTGGTAAGGCTCATTGGACTATGGTTAAGAACATTCTTAAGTACATGCGGAGGACTAAGTACCTGGTCCTTACTGTTGGTGGGAGTGATGGCTTGAGAGTAACATAATATAGCGACGCGAGCTTTCAAACCGACATATATAATTTTCGCTCTCAGTTGGGCTGGATATTTACCCTGAATGGAGGAGCAGTGACATGGAAAAGTTCCAAGCAGGAGACTATAGCTGATTATACGTGCGAATCAGAGTACATATCTGCAAGCGAAGTAGCGAAGGAGGCGATATGGTTGAAAAACTTCATCGAAGACCTTGGAGTTATTCCTTCCATAAAGGAGCCTATGGAGATTTTTTGCGATAATGAAGGGGCGGTTGCCTTAACCAAGGAACCGAGAAATCAGGGAAGATTCAGGCATATCGATAGAAAGTACCACTTCATAAGACATCAAGTAGAAGAAGGGAACCTCGTGGTGAAGAGGTTATCGTCAGAGGAAAACCCAGCAGATCGCCTTACAAAGGGACTGACCAGGGTTAACCACTTGCATCATACGAGGGGCATTGGGATAAATGATGATATTAGTTTTAGTGATTAGATAAACCGAAAATTATAATAGCTAAATATTAATTAACATTTGATGATGAATAAAAGAATTTTTATTTATAAGTAAAGTTACTGTCTTGTGTCGATTGTTTACTGTTGTTTCACTTTGCATGTTTTGACTTCCAGAATAATAAGATCTATTCAAACTATACATAGTTTGTCATACTTTGGGAGTAACTATGAAAGAATATTGTCATGAGTTGGCTTGTAGATTTGTCTAAGGAGTTATACATAGCAACCAGTTTGCTACACCATTCATGAGTACTGCTAAAATAAGATTTGAGTATTGGATCATCCTGCGCTCACTTGAATCACTTCATGGAATTTATCCCATGTGATCGTGAGACAATAATATCATATAAGTCTTCAAACCTAGATATATGATTTATTAACTACAAGTTGGTTGTGCATTGATGATATGAAAACGCATCAGTAACTTGTTGTTATAAAGTGTATCGTTGTGCATGATTTAATGAGTAGTTAGTTCAAGCATATAATGACGAACATTATATGTTCCCTTTTATCCTAAGAAGATTATAACGATATATTACGCCCCTCGATGATTCTTTTTTGACTTATGTGTCGGGCCTGATCAGAACTAAATTGATGTGTCCAGTTATGTTCTATGTTAGACGAATCGAAAATCGGGAAACAAAGTGTTGGAAACTAAGTATGACATCGTTCCATGCATTTGTCTAGCTGATATCTTGAGAACATATGATTATATGATCCCTTATCTAAAGGATGGGTCATTGACTGGGTCAGAGTTGACAACTGCTTTTGAAAGCTTACGATTGCTAAGTTAGATCACAAAGTCACATTGGAAGCTATAGTTATGACATTTATCCAAGTAGGAGACTATTGGATTAGGTGTCTAAGCCCATAACTATAATTGGGATGTACTTGAATCGATAGTAGCACGGTCATTTTGGGTTTCCTTCACCAGTGCAATTTGACAGGATGAATTTTTGAGAATAAGGTTATTTGTGATTTAATAATATATTACAAGGATAAGATATTAAGATTATTTAATTGGTATTGTTCAAGAGTTAATTTTGTGATCAAAAGTGATTAATTAAATATATGGGGATTGATTATGTAAATCAATGATTCTTGTAATGTGGGCTAATGATCCATGACTATATAGTTGGGCTAAACCAATAAGATAATCCATGGATAGTCGATGGAGGTTAAACCCATGGAGCATGAGAATGTGGAAGTCATGGGTTATTAGGGTTTACAAAGTTTAACTCTAGCATTTGCCACATTATAAAAGCACCCCCCCCCCCCATGAGCCAAAATCGGCTACACATACCTATACACTCATTGGATTCAAGTATCTTATTCTCTTGATGCCTGCTCTTGCATATTGGTGTTTGTGAACCATTAGAGGAATCACACTTGAGGTGCTCACGCTTTCAAAGTTCAAGAATTCTATCCTACTCAAGAGGTATACATCCAAACTATGTTTTGTTGTATAGCTTCAATTATATACTAGCTAGGGTAAATGCTTTGGAAAAAAGACAATGCATTTATAATTAGAGAAAACATAGATCCAAAGCATTTAGGGTTGCATGTGCACCATAAGAGTGTTATAGTGCTCAAAACCCAACATATTCAGTGTGGGTGTCCGGGCTACTTGGCTTATGTGGTGGATACGCGAGTTGGGGATCAGATTTCAGTTTCATAGGTCCCAGTTGTAAGGGAATTCATAGATGTGTATCTGGAGGAGTTACCTGGTGTGCCTCCCGAGAGGCAGGTCGAGTTTAGGGTCAACCCTGTGCCAGGTGCAGCGCCTATTGCCAAGGCATCATACCGCTTGGCACTGCCTAAGAAGCAGGAGTTTTATATCTCAGCTGTAGGAGCTGCTTGCCAAGCATTTCATCAAACCGCGTAGTTCTCCAGCGATTTTGTTTGTCAAGGAAAATGACGTTTTCACACCAGATGTCCATTGATTACCGGGAGTTGAACAAGGTAACGGTGAAGAATCGTTATCCCCTTCCGTGGATTGATGATCTCTTTGATAAGTTGCAGGGTGCATCTTGGTTCTCCAAGAGAGATCTGAGGTCTGGGTATCATTATGTGAGTGTCGGGGAGAAAGACGTGGAAAAGACAACATTCTGGACTCGTTATGGTCTTACGAGTTTGTTGTGCTCTCATTTGGGCTCACCAATGCGCCTACAATATTTATGGATTTAATTAATTGGGTAAGTAGGTCGATGCACGATTGTTCCATTATTGTGTTTATTGATGATATCTTTGTGTATTCCAAGACTAAAGAGCAACATGAAGAACATCTTCGAGATCTTCTGGGGGTTTTGAAGTGCAAATGACTTTATGCTAAATTCTCGAAGTGCTAGTTTTTGTTACGAGAGGTTCAGTTCCTTGGACACCTTGTTAATTAGGATGGGATATTGGTCGATCCGGCCAAGATTGAGGCCGTGATGGAGTGGGAGGTTCCGAAATCTCCCTCAGATATCAGGAGTTTCATGGGTTTGACAAGGTACTATCGGAGATTCTGTTGGATTAGTGTCTAAGTCCATAACTATAATTGGTATGTACTTGACCCGAGAGTATCATGGTCCATTTGGGTTGCATATCACTAGGACAATTTGATAGTATGGACTTTCTAGAAGATGTTATTTATGATTTGTTAATATATTATAAGATCTAATATATTAATATGAAATCGTATTATTTAAATAGTATTGATCAAGAATTAATTTGGAATTAATTTTGTGATATAAAGAGATAAATTAAATATAAGGGGTTGTTTGGTAAATCATTCATTCGTATGGTGTGGGCCAATGATCAATTATTTCTTAGGGTGGGCTAAACCCATGTGACAACCCATGGATCATCCATAGAGGTTTAAACCCATTGATCCTAAGGAATATGGAAGGTCATGGCCATTAAGGTTTACATGGTGTAATCCTAATCTTGCCACACTATATAAGAAACCCCTTAGCATCCAAAAATGTACAGTAGTGTTCATTGGAATCCATGAGCTGATTTTGGACATAAGAAACTGTCTCAAACGTCTTTGTAACAACCCGAAGTTTTCCATCGTCGAAAAACCCGTTCTACCCGTAAAATTCGCCGTTAGTCAATTCGTTTCATTTCCGTTTTGGGTTAAAGTAAATAAATTTATACGTTTATTATAATCCAATGAGTGTCCAAACCCTTTAGGAACTCATGAAACTAGCCCAAAAATGTTTATTTCAAAAAGTTAGAAACGTCCCCGCCCGGTGACGGAAACTTAATCGGGTGCGACCTAAAGCCCCGTTTAAGGCCGGTATCAGGTAGAATTCCACCGTGTCCAAGTTTTAGGACCTATATAAACGTGTTTAAACATTCATTTGAAGCTTTTGCTTCCTCTCTCTACTCTCTCTCTATCCTCTCTCCTAAATCCAAGTTCAAGGGTCCAAAACTCAATTTTAAGGCCTCAAATCCCTAAGGTACCTTCCTAACTTTATTGTATAGCATATTAGACCTTCAAATTCGGGATTGAATCATCAAATTAGGCCTTGTATGAGAGTTTACGGCCCAGGTAGATGCGTAGGCCGTAAACACTAAGTTTGAAGGGTTTTGAGCCCTTAAACCCCTCCTAGACAATTTTGGGACCTAGATATGATTAAATGACTTCATGAACTGGACTTATAGCACTTCAATCATGCATTTTGAAGGGTTTGATGGAGTTTACGGCCAAGCCTCATGCTTAGGACGTAAACTCATAAAGTTGCGATTTTTAAGACCTTAAACTCTTCCAAATCACTTATAAGACTTAGATATGAATTTTAGGATAATGGTTTTAGCATTTGGACACCTTAAACATAATTTTAGAAGGATTTATGTGAGTTTACGTCCAAGGCATGTGCTTGGGCCGTAAACTCCTTGATTCATGGTGTTAGAATGCCACCAAAACACCCCTAAAGCCTTGGAATGAATTTTAGAAGTCCTTATAATCAAGTTCTTGACCTTAAATCACATGGAATCACCCTCTAAGAGAGTTTATGGCCATGAGGGGGGTCTCATAGGCTATAAACTCCAAAAACCCCTCCAAAATATCAAGGAATCGCATGTAAGGCCTTGGGATAAATTTACCAATCACATGTGATTTGTTTTAGCATCATTTAACACAATTTTCATGGGTATTAAGGAGTTTACAGCCAGGAGCCTATGCTAGGCCGTAAACTCCCATAAATAAGTCATTTGATGTTTAAAAATCCATTCCAAGCCTTTAATCCAAGCCTAGAAAAATTCCCTTAAGTGATTTAAGCCATTTTTGCCCCTAATTGACCCTACCATGAGTTTACGGTCGTAAACTCATGGGGAGTGGGTGTTATTGGCTAAAAACTCTTGTATGAGGTTATTTATGGGGAATAAACTCAAGTCCCAAGTCCCTAGTGTCATTTCACGTCCTTAAACGCCACCCGGGTCCCTCCAAACACTCGTAATGGGGTGTCTCCGTGACTACAAGTAATTGTCCCTAACAAATAATTAATTTAACAAATGTGTATCTTTAAATTATACTTAGGAGCCTCGTGCATTTGCAAGCCCCGGACCAACGTTTAGCATCCGAAATCGTCACGTTTCTCGTCCGGTGAGTTCATACCCCTACCCTTTTTCACTGTTTTTAACTGTTTTCAGGGGGGAATACAAGCAAAAGTACAAGTGTATCTTGTACTTAAACTGATTTACAACTAAATGATTTTAGTTTCTAAATATCATGATTTCCAAAGATTATTGTAACTGATGTTTCGAATTGCAGGTTAATTATAGATTTCTTTTGAAAAGTGTTTTGATCTATATTGTCTTTTGTAAAAGAAACCATACCAATTATAACGAATATACTAATACGAATACGAATGTAATCTAGAACGAATACGAATATGAATGTAATCTAGAACGAATATGAATACAAATGTAATCTAGAAAGAATATGAATACGAATGTAATCTAGAACGAATACGTCTACGAATACGAATACGTCTACGAATACGAATGCGTCTATGAATACGAATACGACTACGAATGCGAATACGACTACGAATGCGAAATGACGCCTTTGGTTGACACTAAGACTTCGAATATACAGTTAGTGTACCCCTTGAGTGTCACCAGAGTTTCGAATTTAAAATGAAAATATGCCTTTGGACCTCTTCTGAGTTTCAAATATATCCGCCTCAGAATGTCAACAGAGCTTCGAATACACATCTAATATACTCCTTTGGAACTCAGCAGAACTTCGAAAATACTATAAAGTACGCTTCTGTGTGATTCCAAATATTCGAAATTACAACTAAGTTAGTAGATTATAGTCAACCGATTGTAGAATAACTAAGGAAGTAGAACACATAACTAATACTACTCACATGGTAATTACTGGTATTTCGAAATCAGACTTAAGAACAAAAAACCACACATAGGAAAATATGGGATTTTCCTGGGATAACATTAAAATCAGTAACGAACTTAGATACTAATAGACAACTCAACACATAGGAAAATATGGGATTTTCGTGGGTAACACAACAACACATAAACAGATAAAGTAATAAACGAGTAACTAAAACTATAAGGAAAATATGGGATTTTCCTGGATCAACATAACTAATTGTTTTCGAAATTGTATCAAAGGTTTTTCCTGGATCAACATAACCAAACTGTTTTCATAAGAAAATATGGGATTTTCTTGATCAACAACTTTTCCAGAACGTAAAGGAACTCGTCTTTTCAAAACTAAACCGCTTATGAACTCACCAGCTTTATGCTGATTTTCAAATTGCTTGTATTCTCAGGTCAGCGATAGACAGGTACACCGCAACCTTTTGGAGAAGACGGAGCGTCCTGAAGACTCGTCTTTACTTTTGTCTATATTACATATGTATAACACTTGTACAACTTTCCTGTTAAACAGATGTAAACAATATTATGTAATGTAATGTTTTGTGATTATTGCTTTACTATGTGCATTGGATTTGATACTCAACATGGAGTCAACCCCGGAAATGTTTCCGCCTTTGGTTTTCGGGGTGTGACAGATTGGTATCAGAGCCCTTGTTTATGGTGAACTGGTATACCAAAGCTTACATGGTATAAGACTATAAACATTAAAGGGCCTAAGTGCTCTGAACTAAAAGTATACCCTACGAGTATAAGTATTTTCTAAAAGTATACAAGTATACCGACCGTCGAGATCCGTAACTACAAGTAGAACGAAACATAAGTAAATGGGTGTGTACGCTGCCGTTAAACCTGGGCAGTTATGTAGTCGTGTCTAGGATCAATATAGCCTGGCCAACTATATTCATTCGAGATACGGCCAACATGTGCCCTGGAGTGACTGTGGTATGCGGCATGCCTAAAACTTACCCTAATACCACAAATATCGAATCAACGTCGTAACAAATCACGAAATACTGTGGGAGTATTTCTCGAGCCAATCCTTGGTAGAAATCCTCGTTCATGCATTGTTCTTTGATCATTCACTTAGCGATAATTTTCCCGCTTTGATAACTCTTTCCTGCTTTATCGCTTGTTAGCATATATCTGTCATATCTGTTGATTCAATTCAGAGGACTTATCATCCTCTCTTCCTTGATCTTAATAGATCAAGATGCCTCCAAGAAAGAGACCCAGCTCTAAGACCAACAACCCTCCGCCACCACCTCCTCTTCAAATCGATCTGGAAACTCTTCAGGAAACCATTTCTGCCACAATATCAGCTCTCCTACCTCAATTTAACTCCAATGGTTCAGGAAGTTGTTTCCAAAACCAAGAAGGTAATCAGGGACACCAGAAGGAGTGTTCCTATAAAGACTTGATGAATGCAAAACCCACATTCTTCGATGGCACAGGGGGTGTCATTGCTCTAACTCGATGGTTAGAGAAAATTGAATCTGTTTTCGAGATCTATGCCTGTTCGGATTCCGACAAAGTAAAGTTTGTCGTCTGTACTCTCCTCGATAAAGCTTTGACTTGGTGGAACGGCCGAGTCGAATCCCTGACCTTATCTGTAGCTAATGGTATGGGATGGGAAGTAATGAAGGAACTACTACGTGCAGAGTATTACCCTCGGGGTGAAATCCAGAAGCTGGAAAACGAGCTATGGAACCTGAAGATGAAAGGTTCCGATATCGCCTCTTACACTTCAAGGTTTGATGACCTGGCACTCCTTTGTCCGGGAATGGTTACCCCAGAAAGCAAAAAGGTAGAAAGGTTCATTTGGGGATTAACCCAGCCAACAAAAGGGAACGTTATAGCAGCAAAGCCAGATACCTATGACAGCGCTAAATGTCTAGCACAAACCCTGATCGACCACAGCAAAAACCAAGAAGAAGCAGATGCCACCTCCGAGCCCACAGAAAAGCGTGGCGAGAAAAGAAAGTGTTGGAAGAAGAAGAAGAAGAAGAGTAAGTCTTCCCCAGAACTCTCAAAGAAACAACAAATAGTGGCAGTCCACGCTGCCACTATCCTTGCTGCTGTTTCTGTTGTCAATTCCACATCTCAAGCACCTGTCACCGGATATGCCGATATCCTCCCATGGTGTAACCATTACAGCTACCACCATCGCATCCCTGGCCCTTGTCGTGCAAAGTTTTGTAGAAGTTGTGGCCAGGAAGGTCACCTTGCACGAACCTGCAAAACCCCAACCCTGTCAACTAGTCAGGCTTCCGGAGCAGGTATCGGTCAAACCTACTACAGTTGTGGAGAGTTCGGACACTATCAGCCAAACTGCCCGAAGACAGTAACATCTGGCAACACCGGGAGAGCTCTAACCATGGGACAAGAAAGGACAGCCGCTAATCCCACCGTTGCTACAGGTATACTTCTCTTTGATAAATCTTGTGCCCGTGATCCTTCTCGATTCTAATGTTGTAAGAAATTGCTAATCATTCATTCAAATATCTATCTAGGCTAAATCCTTTGTCAATAATCGAAACATGCACCGTCAAGATAACTAACCAGTGAGATAGAGAACACTAACTTCATACCCGTAGATTGATTCATCAGTCCGGAGGATTATCCTGTTCCATTCGATCCAAATGGGAAACTTTTCACAAAACATTTTGATGCTATGATTGACATGAAATGACCGAGTCTCATTCATGTCGATATCCTTAGATTTGAAAGGGTCTCCCGTTTAGATCTTTTCCTCGACCAGACTCTTGTGATCTTCGGCATCAAACATTCGTATCATTCCATGCCTTAGAACTCAAAAGGTTTCCCGATATGAATTACCATGCATCCCTCGTTTCTGTAATCATTGAGAAACGGAAAATTAGTAGCTACTTCCTCTAAATGTCTTTCCCGAAGGATTCTCGAGAATTTCTTCCGAACGTCTAGCTTAGTCCCACATCAGGCCTTTCGAGATCTTCGTAGGAATCGATTCTACAATCTTCAGAGTTCGGATGCCTTTAGAGCTTGGTAACATCTTTTCAGTACATCACATCGTAAATCCTTACAAGCATCTACCCAATGAAACCCTAATGATTCCTTTGAGGAAGTCGAAGTAGTCCAGGGTTGGAACTTCCATGAGAAAACTGGTTGATATTGTAGATTGAGAGAGAATCAATGTGCAAAACAAAGACACGTCCCGATAATGAGAATTCGTTAGAACGCCCAGTAGAGACCTGATTCCTCTTGAGAAAGTGAAGATCCAAGGCAACAAATCCATTCGTGTCTCATTCCAAATTCATGATCTATATCTTATTCTTTGAATTTCGGGACGAAATTCACTCTAACGTGGGGATAATGTAACAACCCGAAGTTTTCCATCGTCGAAAAACCCGTTCTACCCGTAAAATTCGCCGTTAGTCAATTCGTTTCGTTTCCGTTTTGGGTTAAAGTAAATAAATTTATACATTTATTATAATCCAATGAGTGTCCAAACCCTTTATTTCAAAAAGTTAGAAACGTTCCCGCCGGGTGACGGAAACTTAATTGGGTGCAACCTAAAGCCCCGTTTAAGGCCGGTATCGGGTAGAATTCCACCGTGTCCAAGTTTTAGGACCTATATAAACGTGTTTAAACATTCATTTGAAGCTTTTGCTTCCTCTCTACTCTCTGTCTAACCTCTCTCCTAAATCCAAGTTCAAGGGTCCAAAACTCAATTTTAAGGCCTCAAATCCCTAAGGTACCTTCCTAACTTTATTGTATAGCATATTAGACCTTCAAATTCGGGATTGAATCATCAAATTAGGCCTTGTATGAGAGTTTACGGCCCAGGTAGATGCGTAGGCCGTAAACACTAAGTTTGAAGGGTTTTGAGCCCTTAAACCCCTCCTAGACAATTTTGGGACCTAGATATGATTAAATGACTTCATGAACTGGACTTATAGCACTTCAATCATGCATTTTGAAGGGTTTGATGGAGTTTACGGCCAAGCCTCATGCTTAGGCCGTAAACTCATAAAGTTGCGATTTTTAAGACCTTAAACTCTTCCAGATCACTTATAAGACTTAGATATGAATTTTAGGATAATGGTTTTAGCATTTGGACACCTTAAACATAATTTTAGAAGGATTTATGTGAGTTTACGTCCAAGGCATGTGCTTGGGCCGTAAACTCCTTGATTCATGGTGTTAGAATGCCACTAAAACACCCCTAAAGCCTTGGAATGAATTTTAGAAGTCCTTATAATCAAGTTCTTGACCTTAAATCACATGGAATCACCCTCTAAGAGAGTTTATGGCCATGAGGGGGGTCTCACAGGCTATAAACTCCAAAAACCCCTCCAAAATATCAAGGAATCGCATGTAAGGCCTTGGGATAAATTTACCAATCACATGTGATTTGTTTTAGCATCATTTAACACAATTTTCATGGGTATTAAGGAGTTTACGGCCAGGAGCCTATGCTAGGCCGTAAACTCCCATAAATAAGTCATTTGATGTTTAAAAATCCATTCCAAGCCTAGAAAAATTCCCTTAAGTGATTTAAGCCATTTTTGCCCCTAATTGACCCCACCATGAGTTTACGGCCGTAAACTCATGGGAGTGGGTGTTATTGGCTACAAACTCTTGTATGAGGTTATTCATGGGGAATAAACTCAAGTCCCAAGTCGCTAGTGTCATTTCACGTCCTTAAACGCCACCCGGGTCCCTCCAAACACTCGTAATGGGGTGTCTCCACGACTACAAATAATTGTCCGTAACAAATAATTAATTTAAGTCCTAATTAGATACATATGTGTATCTTTAAATTATACTTAGGAACCTCGTGCATTTGCAAGCCCCGGACCAACGTTTAGCATCCGAAATCGTCACGTTTCTCGTCCGGTGAGTTCATACACCTACCCTTTTTCACTGTTTTTAACTGTTTTCAGGGGGGGGGGATACAAGCAAAAGTACGAGTGTATCTTGTACTTAAACTGATTTACAACTAAATGGTTTTAGTTTCTAAATGTCATGATTTCCAAAGATTATGATAACTGATGTTTCGAATTGCAGGTTAATTATAGATTTCTTTTGAAAAGTGTTTTGATCTATATTGTCTTTTGTAAAAGAAACCATGCTAATTATAACGAATATACTAATATGAATACGAATGTAATCTAGAACGAATACGAATACGAATGTAATCTAGAACGAATACAAATACGAATGTAATCTAGAACGAATACGAATACGAATGTAATCTAGAACGAATACGAATACGAATGTAATCTAGAACGAATACATCTATGAATACGAATGCGTCTACGAATACAAATACGTCTACGAATACGAATACGTCTACGAATACGAACACGTCTATGAATATGAATACGACTACGAATGCGAATACGACTACGAATGCGAAATGACGCCTTTGGTTGACACTAAGACTTCGAATATACAGTTAGTGTACCCCTTGAGTGTCACCAGAGTTTCGAATTTAATACGAAAATACGCCTTTGGACCTCTTCTGAGTTTCAAATATATCCGCCTCAGAATGTCGACAGAGCTTCGAATACACATCTAATATACTCCTTTGGAACTCAGCAGAACTTCGAAAATACTATAAAGTACGCTTCTGTGTGATTCCAAATATTCGAAATTACAACTAAGTTAGTAGATTATAGTCAACCGATTGTAGAATAACTAAGGAAGTAGAACACATAAGTAATACTACTCACATGGTAATTACTGGTATTTCGAAATCAGACTTAAGAACAAAACACCACACATAGATACTAATAGACAACTCAACACATAGGAAAATATAGGATTTTCCTGGGTATCACAACAGCACATAAACGGATAAAGTAATAAACAAGTAACTAAAACTATACGGAAAATCTGGGATTTTCCTGGATCAACATAACTAACTGTTTTCGAAATTGTATCAAAGGATAACCAAACTGTTTTGATAAGAAAATATGGGATTTCCTTGATCAACAACTTTTCCAGAACGTAAAGGAACTCGTCTTTTCAAAACTAAACCGCTTATGAACTCACCAGCTTTATACTGATTTTCAAACTGCTTGTATTCTCAGGTCAGCGATAGACAGGTACACCGCAACCTTTTGGAGAAGACGGAGCGTCCTGAAGACTTGTCTTTACTTTTGTCTATATTACATATGTATAACACTTGTACAACTTTCCTTTTAAACAGATGTAAACAATATTATGTAATGTAATGTTTTGTGATTACTGCTTTACTATGTGCATTGGATTTGATACTCAACATGGAGTCAACCCCAGAAATGTTTCCGCCTTTGGTTTTCGGGGGGTGACAGTCTTCCTTTGTCATAGGTGTGATGTGATTCCATTTGAGGCATTCATATTATTAGTGTTAAGTTCTTAAAGGTCCAAGGTTTCCAACAACACTAAAAGGTATGTCATCTGACTAGAACTTTGTAGTAAAGATACTACATTGTATGCTAGTTAGGATGATGGTTTGTAGAAACAAAGTTTGCATGTATATTAGAGAAAACATAGATCCAAAGTATCTAAGGTTGCATGTACACCATATGAGTGTTAGAATGCTCAAAACCCATCAAAGTTATCAAAGCCTAGGGTTATTTTCCAATATACTTGATGCTACATGCTTTAAAATGTTTTAGAAATTGATTTTTTTACTGTCTCCACAGTCGACTCGCCGAGTCCACTGGAGGACTCGTCGAGTAAGTTCATTCACTTGACGAGTTGGTGCTCTAGAGTGCAGATTTTCGAGTTCTAAGGCTGGAATTGGACTAGGATCATTACCCTAAACTATTTTTCAACTTCTAAACATGTTTTTGATGTGGTAATGATCGTTCATATCAAATTTAAAAGATAATCGTCAAAGTTTTATGTTTTGTATTAGTTTATATGGTTAGGCTAATTACATGAAATTCGTTTGATATGAATTGTCTTATTCTTATGAGGTTAATATAGATCATAGCAAAATTGTTTGATTTTGTAAGTTACAATAGTTGATCTAAATGTTTTTAAGTGAAATCCATAACTTGCCCTCAAGTTATGGAAAAATGAAAAGTCCTTAATTTTAAAAAAAAGTCATTAAAACTCATAGGTTTTGCGAAATTGAAAGGACTTTTACATAAATATTTTTATGAACTCCATAACTTGTCCTCAAGTTATCGATTTTCAAGAGTCTTTTCATTAAAACCTATATTAAATTCATAAGTTATGGATTCCAAAAGGTTTTGAATAGTTCAAAAGTTTCCCTCAAGTTTTAGAATTTGTAAATGTAAAAGTCTAACTTTTGAAACATTTAATTCCAAACCCTGGAATTTTAAAGTTTAAAATTCAACCCTTATACTATTATAATATTATAGCTTTAATATTTGTATATATATATATATATATATATATATATATATATATGTATAAGAGTAAAGTCAGTCTTAACGTTAATAGGCCTCATTCACGAAGTCGGTCTATAGGGGGGGGGGGGGGTATAAGGTTATTGCCTATCAAATGGAAGTTCAATGGGTGTCTACTCTCACCCACTGCTTCCTTGAGTGGTGGAGGGTCGTTACCGGAATGGGTTTCACAGGACATTTTAATTTTCATTATAAGTATAATGATATTTATAAAGTAAGTAAACTTTTATTAAATTCCCAATCTTAGTTACTTTAGGAAAAATGTGATATTGGTGCTAACCCATGAAACTGCACTTTGCACCTTGTTAAGTTGTTAGTGGAGCGTGTGTGGTTAACCGACACACTAACCTAGAATGACAGTGCGTGGCAAAGGGTATCTTGATGTTAAATCAGAGATCAATGGAGCGTGTGTGGTTAATCGGCACATTGATTAGGTGGTTGTAAAATTGGGTGTACCAACCTAATTTGCATGGCTATTCACACCTTGTTGGTGATCCTTGGCAACCTAGTCAAAAACTTGAAGGGCACAATCGAGATTAAAACATGCCTTTGAAAATTTTAATGAATCTCAAAGATCTAGGAATCTCAATACATTTAAAAATTAATAATCAATTTTGTTTTTCATGGTGAAAATTGGTAAATCGTCATTTACCTACCTTCAAATATTTTGCAATAGGATTACAGCATCCCTCTTTCGAATTGTAAAATATTGTGTTGGGTTCTAGCCTTAATATTTCATTTGGGTTTTATATTAAGCACTTAAATTAACTAACTTGAATTTCTCCCATTGTAGATGTCTATTCAGATAACTATGGTCTTTCCAAATCTTTTTGAACAAGCTTTTCTCTTGAAGATGATGTACCACGGTTGGATCACGGAAGTCATACTTCATGTCCTCCGCCTCCTCCAATAATTATCCTTAACCCACAACTTCGCAGACTTGAAAAGTTCAAGGTCACTCAAGCCCTACTTGCAATGAAACATCAAGATGAAAGGTTTGTGTATACTCACATCTTAGAGATGAAGTCACACATTGACAGGCTGAGAATATTGGGTGTCGTGTTCCCAAGGAAGTTGGCTATTGAATGGGTTTTGCAGTCACTTCCCGAGTCGTATAGTGAGTTCATTAAGGACTACTATATGACATACCACGACATGACCCTTATTGATCTTACCTATTTGCTTGTTGTTGTTGAATCAGCAATGATTTGGCGCACTAGAAAAGCAAATTTGATTGGAAGATCTACTTTGCAAATTTCCATGGACATTGACAATGGTAACAATGGAAGTCCAGAAAAGCTTTCTCTTCCCAATGGAAAGGGGTCAACCACAGTTAACCCGGTTGATCAAAAGGTAAAAAGAAAGGCTATGTCTGTGATAGTCTTGTGTACCATTCCCAAAGAGTCTATATGCTTCGATTGCTAAGAAAATGGGCATTAGTTGCAATGCTGCCTTTACTACCTGGAAGATCTGAGACAAGGGAGAATCATAAAGTTTGACACTGCTTTAGCTAAGTCCAATATCTAACTCTATTAAGTTCCTAATTTTTTATTGTTAATACATGATGTGACAAGGTTGCATTTTGATGTTTGTAGGATCATGGAAAAGGAAGGAAGCTTAAAGTAAGAGCACACAGAATCTAATCGTGAAGATGGATTTCAATCGCATGGTTCGAAGATTGGTTTTTTTAGCTACTGCTTAGGAGTTATGATAGATTGTTTGGAAATATGTAATAACATAGTTGTCATTTGTAATGCATTGTAAGGAAAAGTTTTCAACATTTTATAAATAAATAAAATTTTGTTTTCTATTTTATTATATATCCTTATAATGACACTTATGAAAAAATTGATGTTTCTATGTTTCTATGTTATCAATATGAATTTGATTATTTCGGTTGTGGTAGCATCGAGAAACTTGGAATCATGCAACTAGGATTGTGTGATGAATGAGAACCTTTGTCTTTTGGAAAATTAAGACTAATTCCTTGTTCACAAGAATGTGTGAGTCAAGTGAAGGACTAGGAGATTGTGTACACTTGGTTGTGCACTGGTTAAGTGCACCACAAAGATAGAGAAGACTATTCGTCATGATTTACTAAAGTTTAGTAAATATGGTTATACTTATAGGATTAAGTATAATTCTGAAACATTGGAAAAGTTTCAATGTATGGTAGAACGAGTGAAAAGAATCAAATTAGGCAGAAAGATAAAAGTTTCTCCAATATGAAAAAATGGGAGAGTACTTTAGTATCTTGTTTTATGATCATCTTAATGATTATGAAAAATCATATCACAATTGATCCTTTAAGGATATATTAGTGCATTTGTATGACTATGAAGATGAATCGTGAATTGTTGAAATGGTAAATTCGAAAAGATGAGTCATACTTCGTTCTAAAATCAAGTCTAAGAGTCACACTCCAAGATTGAGCCTTTAGTGAAATAATCTTAATAAAGGTATATAACACTTATCAAATGTAAAGTAAAATGTTTTCTACTATTGTACATCTGAAATTGGTAAGTTGTGCTGTCTTGGTAAGGACAAAGACCAACTAAGACCAATTGTGTGAAATGTTAGTCTTGATTAGAATCTTCACTTACTCTTGAATATTTGTTTGTCAAGTATAGTTCCTTGATATATTGAAACTTATATGTCAAGAAGTTTGTAGGAGTATTAAAGATCTTGACAAGTTTCAAGAACTAATCAAGAATAAACCTATTATTTATCACTAGCAGACGACTTCAGGTTTGCAACCTATCGTGTTGACATATTTTTATTTATGTGCCCATTCCAGTCAAATTTGACTATGTACGTGAGTTCTATGAGTTCTCAATTGTATGCATTACAACATGGGAGCAATGGTAGGCCATTGTTTTGCCAGGTGGCAAGAAATTAAGATTGAACATATTCAGTCCATATGAGTTTAGATTTGTCACTGACCTTGTCTTGTGATCACGTTTATTACAAATTCACATGGATAAGAATACCTATACCGTAAAATCTAAGTATCATAAGGTTTATGTCCAATTCATGAAAATTATTTTGAGGAAACGCTTTCACTAAGTAGATTTTAAGGAGATAGTAGTTGTGATATTTGCATTCTCAAATTTGATTATGATTACAGAATACCTTTTCATAATTCGATTTCTGAGGAATGCTAAAAAGTCTAAACATTTGAGACTTATTGTTGTAATTTATTAAATTGTTTAGACACACATGTGAGCTATCTAAGGAAAGGTTTATAAGTTTAAGAAGCCTAGATAAAGTCTTATGAAAGCATCTCGTATCATAAATCTAAACTTTCGTAATGAAAGTCAATAAATATTGATTTCAAGAAGTCCAACAGATTTCTGGGTACATGTCAAAGCTAGTGGGAGCATAAATGTTACGCTAGTAAAAGTAATCATTATCATGCTAGTGGGAGCATAATCAATTATGATGGATGTTGCAAGTTAGGAATGTTAATAATAGAAAACAAAAGTTTCAATTCGCAGGTTGCAGGGTTTGAAAAGTTGTTTTGCTATAAGTAAGGGAGAGGAATTCATACTTCATTTCAAACCTAAAGCTTATATTGAGATTTTAATCATATATATATATATATATATATATATGAATGTTACGTTGGAATGGTTCAACATAACGAAATTCTATATATAGATGTTTTAATTTGCGTTCTCAAAATTCGACTATGATTAAGGCATCCCATTTCATAATTCGAATGATGAGAACATGGCAAATAGAAAAATTATAGCAAAATACATGTCAAGTATCATGTGTTTATGTAATACATCATGAATCGTGTCCTATATGCTTCGGGTATAGGATCGATTACATGTGCTAGAAAATTCATCCGTTCTAAATGTTTTCCAAATGCCTAGGGCATTAAGAGGGAAAAAGAGATAGAACCAGATATGACTAAAGTGGCTAAACAACTGTTAAAGGACAATCTAAGGTTCACTGAGGATTCGTCACTTAAGGGTTGTTGGAAGTTTATTGATGGATGGACTATATCGACATTATTATAAATAGAAAGTATTCTATTAGTAATGAGATGTCATATGGAAAATATGGAATGTTTACATATTGGGTGTTGGATACTAAGAATCTGTGGTTAGAAACTTTTATGAAACAAGGATGTTCAAAGGAATGTACTTTGAATTTGAGACTTCGCTTCCATGGAATTGTCTTGTAACAATATCCAAAGGAATACTTGGTAATATGGTTGGTCAAGTCTACATGACTTTTGGTACCTAGACATTACAAAGGAATCATTGCATGATAGTTTATAATCTAACATATTACAATAAATAGCAACAATTTGATATTCTTACATTTACGGTAAGGATTTTGGATTGTGAAATGAGCATCATTGAAATGTTGTCAATTGATCTATTTCACAAAGTAAGGACCATAGACAAACATAGTGTGCATGCTTGGAGCATGTCATAACTATTGTTTAGACAAACATAGTGTTCATTCCCGAAGCATGGCATAGCTATTGTTTTAATTCAAGTATTAAGTTGATTATTCGAAACATTATACAATGAATAATGAGTGATCTATATGACTCAAAAGTTTTTTGGTCCATATAGGATTAGTATTATTATTGTGTTTCACTTCGCATGTTTTGAAATCTTAAATAACTAGTTTATTCAAACCATCCACATTCGATCGTACTTTGGAAGTAGGTATTGAGAAAAGACTGTCATGAATGGATATGTAGTTTGTCTAGGTGTTTTAGACATGGCTGCAGTGTTCATGAGTACTCCTGGAATAAGATTCGAGTATCAGATTCAACCCATGCTCATCTGAATCACTACATGGATTTTATCACTAGTGATTGTGAGATGATAATATCATATATTCTTGAAACAAAGACATGTGAGTTGTAGTTACAAGTCGGTTGCACATTGACATATGTAAACACACCAGTAACTTGGTGTTATAAAACATATTGTTGTATGTGATTTGATGAGTAAGTAGAAGCAAGCATTTGAGTCGAAGTTTATCCATTCCTTTTACCCTTGGAGGGATAAAAGCGATATATGTGGGCCCCTTGACGACTTAGTGATGACACCCCGAAGTGCTTGGCCAAGCCTGGACTGATTTGACTTGTTCAATTAGTCAGTCGTCATGAATAGGAAATAAGGAAACAGCAGATGGACAAAGACAATAATTATAATTCATGTCTCAGTCCATATGGTTTCTAGAATGGAGGAATATATGATCCCTTATCTAAAGGACACATCATTGATAGCGGCTTTTAACAGCTACGATTGCTAGTCGGGTTGTGGAGTCATACTTGAAATAATGGTTATTAGATTCATCCAAGTGGGAGACTGTTGGATTAGTGTCTAAGTCCATAACTATAATTGGTATGTACTTGACCCGAGCGTAGCATGTTCCATTTAGGTTGCATATCACCAGGACAATTTGATAGGATGGACTTTTGAGAAGACGTTATTTATGATTTGTTGATATATTATAAGTTCTAATATATTACTATGAAATCATATTATTTAATTAGTATTGATCAAGAATTAATTTGGAATTAATTTTGTGATAAAACGAGACTAATTAAATATAAGGGGTTGATTGGTAAATCATTCATTCTTATGGTGTGGGCCAATGATCCATGATTCCTTAGGTTGGGCTAAACTCATGTGTAAACCCATGGATGATCCACGGGGGTTTAATCCCATGGATCTTAAGGAATATGAAAGGTCATGGCCATTAAGTTTACATTGTGTAACCCTAATCTTGCCACACTATATATGAAACCCCTTAGCATCAAAAAATATACATTAGTGGTCATTTGAATCTGTGACAACCCGAAATTTTCAATCTGAACAAACCATATCAAGCCAATAGAAGTTGGAACAGTTATAGAGAAATTCCAGACTTTGAGTATAAGATTGAGTACTTCAGGTTTAACACTTAAGGAGATATCAGGAGAGTGGATGCTCTAGGGTTTTGTGCAACACTGTTATTCCAATACTCTATGATATTAGAGTTTATTCCTAGATATTTTAAGCACTTCAAAACATCAAAAACCCCTCTCAAAGAAAGATTACATCCCTAAGATGGTGCTTGGGCCGTGAACATTAAAGAAGGGCACCAATGTGTGGCTAAGGCCTTCATTAGTCTTAGATAAATGTCTAGAACCTATCCTACATGTGCATGAGACTTGAAAGCATAAAAACACCCCTTCCATATGAGTTTACGGTAGCAAAACTCAAAGGAAATTGGCCTTGGGGCCCTAAACCTTTCAAAGAATAAATCCACCAAGTTGGAATACTTCTAGGGATAATTTAGAACCTCAAAGCACAAAATAACACCAAGCTTAGGATTTCACGGCCGTAAACACAAGGGTTTACGACCGTAAACTCCTTGAGTGATGTTTATGGAAGAGTACACTCATGTATAGGGACCTTTGGAACCCTAAACCCAATAGCCTTGTCCCACAACAACTTAGATGCACTCCTTATGGCTTATAACACTTATATAAAGTGTTTATTATGTTCTAGGATGTCTTAACATTTTCAATTAGTAGTTTAAGACTAATTGGATACATATATGTGGTATTATATGTTAACTAGGGTTATAAAGTGTGTTCAAGACTTCACTTGTCATCTAGTGATCCTACATCTTCAGTTCATCCATACCACTCACTACAGGTGAGTTCATACCCCTAAATTAGTGTTTTAAATGTTTTTAAATGCTTTAATGGGGGGGAATACAAGTAGAAAACAATATGTTATTAAATCACTCTTATATATTTTATAACTATGTTTTCATCCAGTACATTTCACATACTTCAAAATGTGATACATGAAATGGTTTTCTATCTTAAAATACATTGATAACAAAAGTATTAGTTTTGAAATGTTTATTAAATTGACATTAAGTCACTCTTAATTATTGTTCAAAACTACCATATGGGTAGTTTAGAAAGATACTAGAACTATTACTAGAACGCGATACTATACAATGAGTCAGTTCATTCATGAGTCAATACTTGCTAGAACATTACAGTACATGACTGTGACAACCCGATATTTCAACTCTTTGTAATGAACAAAAAGGGTCAAGTATTGTAACCACTTTTGAGTAATAAAATTTACTTTCATAATAAAATGTACAAATAGTTCTATTTAATTTCCTTCCATGTTTAAATGTCTTTGAACCATGATCGTACGTGAAAAGAACGCCCAAATCCGACTTCATATAGCGAAGTTATGATTTCTCCAAGTTCGGCTTAGCAACAGACAGCTAAAAACTCGAATCGGAGATCGAGCGACCTTTGGCCGGAATGACCTAAACGAGAATCGAAGGTCTCGACAATGGTATTCCAGCGGTAAAAAGTCTGGCAAAAACCAACATCAGATAAAGAAGTTATGAATTTTCAAAGAAATTTCTTAAACACGATGAGTTTAATATAAATAATAAAAAAATAATTTCGGAATTTGCCGTCGGAGTCCAAAACGAAAGTTGTAGAGCGTAGTCTCACCTACGCGTGGATATTAAGACCATCGAAAACGGAGTTCGTATGAAGAAGGTATGAATTTTGGAAGTTTATTAAATAAATTATATATTTATTTAATTCAAAATTCGGACCTTATCGGAAGAGGAGTCAGCGTCCTCATCCGGGTACGCGCTGCGTACCCCTGTATGCCCTGCGTACCCGAGAGACTTGGCCTCTGATCGTCCACGTCGCCCTATCCGACCCGTCCGACCCGCTGTCCCGTCCGACCCGCCGTCCCATCCGACCCATCTCCCCAGCAACACGTCCCATCCGAACCGCGTACCCAACAACCCGTCCCATCCGAAGCCGAGGCAGTCGAGGCTTCGGTCATGCATGACGTACGCGTACGCGCTGTGTACGAGCGTACGCCCCGCGTACCGAGGCAGTCCAGCCTTCCTATAAATAGGATGCGAGGGCTTCCGAGAAAAGGGCTCATTTCTCTCGTCTCTCTCACAACCTTGCCTCGTTTTCCGTGCCTGTTCAAACCTGAAGCTCTGGTCTTTTTGCTCAAGTCCCAAGGGTCGATTTTGCTCCCGAGATTTCTGAGAATCCCGAGGAAAATCCATTTCCCGAGACGAAACTCTGCCCGGTTTTCCATCTCGCTATCTTCAAACTTTCAAGTGAGTTCATACCCCTTAATCTACCTTTTAAATATTCTTTAAATTCTTTTATATGCTTTCAAGGGGGGGATTACAAGTAAAACACACGAGTATTATCGTGTGTTACATAAAGAAACTCTTTTATATGCTTTTATATATCCAAATCACATGCGATTTACAAACTTTATAAGGAACTTTCATATATATAAAATATGTTAAAATAACATTCTATCTTTTGAAATATACATTGTTGTAATGCATGTATAAACTAAACTTTTCTTAGATTATTCTTGTCTATCTTAGACTCTACACCAAAAATCTATGCTTTCATAAACAAGTGATTTCTTTTCTGGGTATTTCTAAACAAACAAGACACACTTTTAGAAAACTATAATAGGTATAGTTTTACGAACAAATTTCTAACCCTTATGTACTAGAAACATGAATTTCAAGAAGTTTACTTTCGTATACAAGAACAAACGTAACATTTTAACAAGTAGATTTGTTTTTATACCACGGTTTTGTGAGACACTAACTTCATGTACGTTCGAGTACACATTTCAAGTCCTGTATTATATACCAGAATCCCTTGGAGGGGGAGCATGGTGTTTGTATATAGATCTATACGGGCTTGACAACCCGCGCCCGGACTGTTAGCTGCAGTCCACCGTTTGGGGTGACAAACGTCAGAACATTCCAACGCCTGAAGAACGTTGTGTATAGGCATTCCGAGTCAATAGTATGGTTATAAAACTCACAAGGGGTATTAAAAATGCATGGATTTACAAGGTTTTCAAACTCTTTGGTTATTTTACACTTACATACATTTTAGAAACAAACATTGGTCTTGAGTGAAGGCTACTATTATACTAGTAGAAAATATAGGATTTTCTAAACACAAACAAACAAAGACAAAACATTTCATTTCATTCAAACATTGTCATTTAAATACTTATGAAACTCACCAGCTTAAATGCTGATCTACTCTTTCAAAATTTACTTGTATGTCCCAGGAATTCAGTAAATTTCAGGTACTCATTTTGCTTTTGATGAAGGGATGCTGCGGCGCCAGTTTAATCTCGTATTTTGACATCATATTGTAATTGGTTTTGAACATGTAACTTTTGACAAATGTAAACTTTCAATTATATATATGATGGTTGTATTGCTTTCTTTACTATGTATTCATTTGTTACGTTACCACATGAAGTCATCCGCCCCTGAACGTTTCCGCCGTTCAGGTTTGGGGGTGTGACAATTACTATACTTGCTAGATAGAGAGCATATACACTACAGCTAGAGCATCACAGTACATTACTATACTTGCTAGACAAAGAGCACGTACACTACAGCTAGAACATTACAGTACATTACTATACTTGCTAGATAGAGAGCACGTACACTACAACTAGAACATTACAGTACATTACCATACTATTACAATAGATATGGTCACATGATCACATTTACATGAGTACACTTACAAGGATTACTAGTACATTTTATATGTATAGATTCAGTTTTATAATCCTCATTCTTATCTTTATATTGTGATTCAATCACATAATCGACGAGATAGATTGGATTTAATATCCTAGTACCAAAGGATACGTTGCGGGATTGACCATTCCTAAAAGCTCTGTTAGCTACAGAGGTAAAAGCACATCCACGGATGTCAACGGTTGATACCATTACAGGTATACTTTTGGGGACTGACTATTCCTATACCCAGCTGTTAGCAACAGAGGTAAATGTACATCTACGGATGTCTTCAGTTAACATTGCTAGTTGCCCTTGTTCCCAAGGGTAATACTAATACAGCTTGGTCTTATTAGAAGACTACATTCAGAACTGTTAGCTCTTGGTAGAAGACTACATTCAGAGCAGTTAGGTCTTGGTAGAAGACTACATTCAAAATAGTTAGGTCTTTGTAGAAGACTACATTCAGAGTAGTTAGGTCTTGGTAGAACACTACATTCAGAACAGTTAGATCTTGGTAGAAGACTACATTCAGAGCAGTTTGGTCTTGGTAGAAGACTACATTCAGAGCAGTTGAATCTAGGTAGAAGACTACATTCATAACAGTTAGGTCTTGGTAGAAGACTACATTCAGAACAGTTAGGTCTTGGTAGAAGACTACATTCAGAGCAGTTTGGTCTTGGTAGAAGACTACATTCAGAACAGTTAGGTCTTGCTAGAAGACTACATTCATAACAGTTAGTTCTTGGTAGAAGACTACATTCAGAATAGTTAGGTCTTGGTAGAAGACTACATTCAGAGCAGTTGAATCTAGGTAGAAGACTACATTCATAATAGTTAGGTCTTGGTAGAAGACTACATTCAGAACAGTTAGGTCTTGGTAGAAGACTACATTCGGTGCAGTTAGGTCTTGTTAGAAGACTACATTGAGAATAGTTAAAGTCTTGGTAGAAGACTCCTTTTGTTACTAATAAGAATCATAGGGATTTCTAGGACTTTTCAAACGTTTACAGTTGTTTTACAAACATTTTCATACATACAGTTCATTAATTTACATTTTCAATACTTACAATTTGTATACATAAAAATACTTACATTTCAAATACATACAAGTATTGACATACAAATTAAGACACTAAAATACTTATGATCTCACCAGCTTCAAAGTTGATACTCTCTTTCAAAATTACTTTTATCATCAGGTCATCATAGACGGGTACCGATGCAAGGATTAAGGAAGATGGAGCTCGTTCATGACTCAACTTTCATTTTCATTGATACATTAGTGTCTATTAGACATATCAGAACACACTTGTATTAAAATAATATTATTAATGCAATAGATGATGTTGTTTCTGGTTTACTACTTTTCATTGTTGTGATGCTGTACATGACGTCCTCCGCCCCAGAACGTTTCCGCCGTTCAATGGTTTTGGGGTGTGACAGATTGGTATCAGAGCATTGTTCATAGTGAATTAAGTATATCAACCGATAAAAGATATACTAACTATAAATATATAAGGGATTAAAAATACTCTGACCAAGAGTTTATACTTTAAATAATAAAAAATTTAAGTAAGTATGTGTGCCTGTATTCATGCTAAAATTAGTGTCACTAGGACAGTACAAAAGAATTACGGTTGTTGGGCAACACAGATCGACTTAGAGACATATAGTCAAAACTGGGAAGATATAGCCTGATCACCTATATTATCCGAGGGTTGACTAGCAGGTGCCTAAGTGTAGTTGTGTGGTTGCAAGAAGTTTAAAATCTTACCAACCCTACCACAATGAGAACAATAGAACATAACATTAAACTTAAAATACCATAGGAGTATTTGGTGTTACTATAAGTACGTTATACTTGAGAACTAAAACGGGATCTTCATAACTAAGTTGATAGTTGCTAAGTGGATACATTAAGGCTATAGGTAATTAGGATGTTATAGACTTAGAATCTGTGAAATTTTACTTCACCCTTATTCTGTGTGAATACGGAGTTAAGGTCACTTATTAAAAGGTCTATTCTATTTAGATTACACATAACTTGTATGCACTTCACAAATGGCATTGTAACTAATGAAGGTTTTCTAAGTAATTATCTAGATAGTTCGTCTAATAATTATTCTCTTACCCCAAATTATCGCATAGATAACATAGCTGGACTCCATCCCCACGGCAACTAGTATCTTCAGAACGAAGTCATAGCTGGTTGGTTTGAAGAAGAACGAGAGAATGATGATCCTATCCCCGTGAATGATCACCATGATGAAAACCCTTCAGACGATGCTAGCTCCAAACTAGAGGTTGAGAACCTACCCCAGGCAGCTCTCGTTCCAATTCCTAACCCTCGTCCGAGTTTTCATGGCTCGACGCCTCCATATGTGGAATGTTTGGAAACATGGAACCAAGGACATGATGAGTCCATGCCATTTGATGGTGACCGAAGCTTTTATGACCTGAGCAAGGGGGACTCAGCAGACAGAGTCTTGACAATCTTGGACCGCTGAGTGGCCCGAAATGAGATTTATGGTAGGAAAGCCCTACATCAGATCACCAAAGTTGTCGGCGATGCTAGAATGCATACCCTCCGCACCATTCATCTAGAAGATGCTCGCGAGTGATTTGAGAGAAATCATGAAACCCTGTTGCAAGCACTGGCTGAATCATGAGCCGAAGTCTTAGAACTCCGAGTACGCCATAGGGTGTGCGAAAGACACCTACTTGATGTGGAACGTCAACTGGCTGAACTGAGAATTCACCAGAGGGATGACCGTCGCCAGTAGTAGACGCTTTACTTTATTTTCCTTATTAAAAGGAATCGTTATTATGTCTATGCCCGATGTAGAATTTCCCATGAAATTAACTTGTATTGTAAGTACTTTTGGTTAGGTCGTTATGCTGTCAAGAACTATCTTCTCTGGATATGGTGTAAGACCATTACAAGGTCATTTTCCCAAACTTCTACGTCATGAATATCAAAGATATTGACAGCCGGCTAACTTCTATGTCATTCCTAAGTCAAGTACTCTTATAATACATTCATTAGAGTCTATCTAAAACATGCTTTAGTTAAGTCTTTGGACTATAGTATTTCAGCTCCAGAAACATTTCCAAGTCTCTTTCAGTGGTTGGATCTTGTTATTCACCAACCCAGGATACCTCGGCTTGAACGACAAACGCTTTGAGACCATTCTACGAACTTACTTCCACCCGTTACTAGGACTGCATCATAGGGATGTAGGTCAAACCTTCGCGATCATACTTCCAATCCATACTAGGACTGCATCATAGGGATGTAGGTAAAACTTTCGAGAACATACTCTTACTCTTTTCTTGAGCAGTCGAAGTACCTCTAGGGTCAACTAGAATCACTCACAAAATCCTTATATTTTGTGTTACAGAATCATGTTGTCATCCAAAAACGATCAGCCGAGCAACAAAACCCCTATCCTCCTTATCGACGCCGCTACATTACAAGCTACAGTAGCAGCTGTTGTGACAAATTTCCTTATGCACATCAACTCAGGCAACAAAAGCAAGACTGACAATGGGGCCAAGAGTTCTGATGGTAGTACCAAACTGGGAAACCAACAAGTGGCGAGAATCATGGACTTGCGAAGCCTAAAGACCGAAAGGAAGAGACGATATCGTAAAGCCCTAAAGGAGTGCAAGAGAGCCGAAAGACTTGCCATGCCACAGCCACCAGTGCCAACTCCGGCAGAACGCTTTAGGAAGCAATTTTCAAAGTGGAGTAATGAGGAAAGCACTCGTGTCCACATAACACTGACTAAATACCGCAATCCCATCACCAATGCAAGTACTAGCCAGTCATGCCGCCAATGCAGTGAGATAGGGCACTTCAAGAAGGATTGCCCGATAGCAAAGAACTCCGGCGCAAATGGGAGGATTCTCTGGATCACAGCTATAGGAGAGCCTACTCTGGAACCCTCGTTAATGTAATTTAGGGGTGTTGTTGTAACAGACTTAAAAACTATCCAGAACTAGTGCAACTATAGTCTTACCTTTTTGCGAGATCCTGTCAGTATAAGGATGCTCATGCTGCGTATACTTGTCTTTTGTAGTATACCTTCTTCGCAGCAATGATCTTGTAATAAATCTAAAGTACTGTAACTCTGATCATGGTTGCACGGTTGTGTTTTGTCTGTAAACGTCTTATGTTCAAATCTAATGTCTTTAAGTTTCAGTATGATTCCGACATTATCATACGACTCGATTCAATTTGATCCTCACAAAAACAACTTCATACGTACATCTCTTTATCGGTAAATGTCTTTTTAGCGAAACCGTCATATCAGAACACCGAAGTACTCATGCCAGGAGTACCTCTTAGTTATTTTCTTTTCCGAAGAAATCCCGAAGTACCACTCGTGTAGTACGTCATGTTTAATCCAAGGATTCATACGGTCGATCTATCACTGAGGAACGTATACATAAGAGTGATATATAATCAAGATTCTACAGTTTTAGAATTGATGATTCCACTTTAACTTCTTTTTCCTCAGAAGGATGTGAGCTTAAAGAAGAATCAGTTATTCGACTACCTTTTCAATCTTAATTATATATGACTCGTATACACGAAATTGTGATTATGAAACCATGTATGAATTCTAATATGAACTTCAGGACGAAGAATTGTTCAAGCCTACGAGTAATCACATCGTCATGTGAACAAACTTAGAACCCAGTACGACTTCTGTAAATAGGTTTACCTACAGCCTAAACACCTACGGAGATACAAGAACAGCCTGGACAACTTAGCGAACTACACAGAAAGGGAATTAGAAGACTAGGTTTCTCACAGTGAAGAACCCCAGTCTTATTCTTCCAGAGATCGACGGATTGCATCGTATGTGCCTCGGATATCGAGGACTCCGTCAAGATTTTCCTTAGAAATCGTTATCTCTGCCTTGCATAGATGAAATGGGTCTGAGATCCGAATATCACCAGTTCGAGTGTTAGGGTAGGATGTCCGGAAGACTACCTTCCGAACTCGATGCGGACACTTCGAGTCCGTAGTGATACCCTTCGGATAGGACCAATACGCCCATACTTTTCATGAACTAATGAGTAGGGTACATCTTTCCTACTTGAATCAGTTCGTCATTTCTCCATGTAATGACTTACTTATCAATCCTCGTAGTGAGAAGAAAATCCATGGAAACATTACCTTCGGAAGAACTTTCGCGAACTTCTCTAAGCACAAGTTTTGAAATTGTAGATTCAGGTTCCTATGACACACTGTTAGTGATGTGGGAAATTTTGAGTACTCATACGATTTGTCAAAACTGTTGAGAATTGGTCGACATCAAAGATGCCAACATTCATTTGCCAAATTCTAGGTCTTTCAGACCTACTATCATAGTTCATCCGTAACTCCTCGCAAATCAAAGAAACCTTTACGACTTTGACCCAACATGGGGTGGGCCTTGACTGGGAAGTTAAACGAGAAAAAGAAACCTTGGAGATTCCACGTGAGAGACCAAGTTCTTTTGGAAAACTCAGTATTAGGAATGGCCTAATTGGCTTCGCTTCACGTGGAAAGCTAAATCCATGTTAGTCAGGACCTCCGTGATTCTTACCAGAATCGGTCCTGTACCTCGCAGACTAAACCTACTCCACAAACTCGGTAACGTACATTTTACCCTTCGCATCTCGATCTTGAAAGAGTACCTTTCCATTAGGACTCTCGTAAGCCACTCGATGAGGTCGAGATTAACGATATCCTCGCCTTCGTACTAGAACCGTAGTGACCCTCGACCAAGAGGTCAAGCGAACAAAGCAACGTCGCCGCCCGTTACTGAAGGTTCGTTGGGATACCAACCGAGGACCTGATTTCACTTAGGAGAGAGAGAGCAAATCAATTAGGAAGTTCCCCACCTCATGACTCGATCATTCGTACCAACTTTCTTACCTAAATTATAATTTCGGGACGAAATTCCCTCTAACAGGGGGATGATGTGACAACTCGAAATTTCTAACTTACATTCATCATTGTAAATAAAGTTAGCTTCGTTTTGCTATTTTATAATGATGTTTTGGGTCTAAAAGAGTGCTTAAAAAGTGCTTAAAGCTTAGTATATTTGAGTTACGTGTCGGAGGATGGATTAGATTGGGTGTAGCATTAGAAAAACGGGCCGAACACACCAAACCTGGTGTATGCGGCCGCACACTAGAGTGTGCAGCCAGCCAGCTACACACAGGCCAACCACACACACCTCCAACTGCACACACCCTCCTATAAGTACTATCCTTGGTCATTTTGATCATGTCTTACACTCTTGCAAAGCTAGGACTCGAAAATTCTCTCAAGTATCATCCAGAAAGGTAACATCTTTCACCAAGAACACCAAGAACACCAAGAACACCATGTTTTCTAGCAGCACACGCCTCTGGCAGCACACCTGGCCACACACATGGCCGCACACACGTGCTGGCAGCACACCTGGCCGCATACACACATATAGTGTGTATTTTGGCCATACACTCCCTTATATAGTCTATTAACCCTTAGTACAATTATTTATGGTTGTAACACTTCAATATAGGTGTTCACTAGTCCCTAAGGTGGTCCCATATCATTAATTAGTTGTTCATAACACTAATTATATTCATATATGTGCCAATATATGCTAAATAGGATTCACGTGTGTACTCAAGTCACCAATTGATACTTAGCAACTGATCCAATATTTTCATTAGAACCACTCACTACAGGTGAGTTCATACACCTTAATTAATGTTTTAACTATTTTCAATTGTTATATGGGGGGAGATAGAAGTAGAATAATGATAGTTATTATATTAATCACATGTGATTAATAAGCAGCATTCAAATGGTTGGGTACTCATTAGCCGTTTTATCAAACAGTTTACTTCAACTGTTTTTCATAAACACTTTATGTGTTTAAAACTCCTTATCGCACTGTACATTTTACTCCATATGTTTTATTTCAAAGTTACTTACAATTGTGATTCAAACAAATGTTTCCTTATACTAAAGTTGTTTTATCAAACCCATGCCTTCAAAACGTTTTATAAATTGACATCAAATCGAACTTTTCTTAGATAATAATTATGTTCAAAGGTTGTACAAAACTTATTTTACGCTTTTATATTATAAATTGCATGCCTCTATATGTACAGTTATATAAGTAATGTTTAAAAAGCTTAGGATGGCTATCCACCTTTTTTCCTTTTTCTCGATTTGGATTTGGTCTGATAGGATATCGGGTACTCGTCCGAAGGTCTTTTAAATATTAGTTATGTATCATGTGTACATATATAGTCATAAAAGGTCCTTCTAGTTCATCCAATTCCCTTCGGTAGCATGGGTATACGTCCATGTTCATACGTCCCAGTTAGATTATTAGTAAACTACCATATGGGTAGTTTAGAAAGATACTAGAAATTTTACTAGAACGCGATACTATACAATGAGTGGGTTCATTCATGAGTCAATACTTGCTAGAACATTACAATACATTACTATATTTGCTAGATAGAGAGCACGTACACTACAGCTAGAACATTACAGTACATTACTATACTTGCTAGGCAGAGAGCACGTACAGTACAGCTAGAACATTACAGTACATTACTATACTTGCTAGATAGAGAGCACGTACACTATATCTAGAACATTACAGTACATTACCATACTATTACAATTGATATGGTCACATGATCACATTTACATGAGTACACTTACAAGGATTACTAGTACATTTTATATGTGTAGATTCGGTTATATAATCCTCATTCTTATCTTTATCTTGTGATTCAATCACATAATCGACGAGATAGATTGGATTTAATATCCTAGTACCAAAGGATACATTGCGGGATTGACCATTCCTAGAATCTCTGTTAGCTACAGAGGTAAAAGCACATCCACGGATGTTAACGGTTGATACCATTACAGGTATACTTTTGGGGACTAACTATTCCTATACCCAGTTGTTAGCAACAGAGGTAAATGTACATCTATGGATGTCTTCAGTTAACACTGTTAGTTGCCCTTGTTACAAAGGGTAATACTAATACTGCTTGGTCTTAGTAGAAGACTACATTCATAACAGTTAGCTCTTGGTAGAAGACTACATTCAGAGCAGTTAGGTCTTGGTAGAAGACTACATTCAGAACAGTTAGGTCTTTGTAGAAGACTACATTCAAAGCAGTTAGGTCTTGGTAGAAGACTACATTCAGAATAGTTAGGTCTTGGTAGAAGACTACATTCAGAGCAGTTACGTCTTGGTAGAAGACCACATTCAGAACAGTTAGGTCTTGGTAGAAGACTACATTCCGAACAGTTCGGTCTTGGTAGAACACTACATTCATAGCAGTTAAATCTTGGTAGAAGACTACATTTAGAACAGTTAGGTCATGGTAGAAGACTACATTCTATACAGTTAGGTCTTGGTAGAAGACTACATTCAGAACAGTTAGTTCTTGGTAGAAGACTACATTCAGAGTAGTTAGGTCTTAGTAGAAGACTACATTGAGAACAGTTAAAGTCTTGGTAGAAGACTCCTTTTGTTACTAATAGGAATCATAGGGATTTCTAGGACTTTTCAAACGTTTACAGTTGTTTTACAAACATTTTCATACATATAGTTCATTTACATTTTCAATACTTACAATTTGTATACATACAAATACTTACAATTCAAATACATAGAAGTATTTACATACAAATTAAGACACTAAAATACTTATGGTCTCACCAACTTCAAAGTTGATACTCTCTTTCAAAATTACTTGTATCCTCAGGTCATCATAGACAGGTACCGATGCAAGGATTACGGAAGATGGAGCTCGTTCAAGACTCATATTTCATTTTGATTTATACATTAGTGTCTATTAGACATATCAGAACACACTTGTATTAAAATTATATTATTAATGCAATGGATGATGTTGTTTCTTGTTTACTACTTTTCATTGTTGTGATACTGTACATGACGTCCTCCGCCCCAGAACGTTTCTGCCGTTCAATGGTTTTGGGGTGTGACAGCTTACATGATACATAAGTACATTTACCTAGGCTTAAATGATACATTTGTATGTTTACATAGATACCTTTACTTGAATACGCTTACATGAATACCATACATGAGTACCATTACATAGATACATTTTCCTGTATACACTTACATGGATACATGTTCCTAGAGTTACGAGGATGATTTATTAGTACTTTCTGTGTAAATTGTCCTGTCTATCCCAGTTCAACGGGATATCTAGGCGGCATTAACCATTCTGAATCCCAGCTGATTAGCACCAGTGGTTGATGAACATCTACGGATGTCTACGATTAATACTTATACTAGGAACATCGATAACAGGACTAACCCTTCCTTCCCCCTACTACTGCTACAGAGGATAATTGGACAATCTTCGGATGTTCATTAGGTTATTTATTTCGCTTACCGTGATGTCGTGTTAGTCCTGGTACCAAAGGATAACACTTATATCATATCTTTTTCCTATTTTACTTTATTTTGTGACACATTCACATAAACGATGAGTTAGAGTAATTACCATTTGTAATAGTCAAAAAGGAGGAAAAACTATCATTTTTATAACAGAACATTCAGGTCTTGGTAGTAGACTATCATATTCTTTCGGAGTGTTAGTCCTAGTACCAAAGGATAACACTTATATCATATTCTTTTCCTATATTACTTTATTTTTTGACACATTCACATAAACGATGAGTTAGACTAATTACCGTTTGTAATAGTCAAAAAGGAGGAAAAACTATCATTTTTATAACAGAACATTCAGGTCTTGGTAGAAGACTATCATATTCTTTCGTAGTGTTAGTCCTAGTACCAAAGGATAACACTCATATCCTATTCCTTTCCTATACTACTTTATTTTGTAACACATTCACATAAACGATGAGTTAGACTAATTACCGTTTGTAATAGTCAAAAAGGAGGAAAAACTATCATTTTTATAACAGAACATTCAGGTCTTCGTAAAAGACTATCATATTCTTTCGTAATGTTAGTCCTAGTACCAAAGGATAACACTTATATCATATCCTTTTCCTATATTACATTGTTTTGTGACACATTCACATAATCGATGAGTTAGACAAATTACCGTTAGTAATAGTCAAAAAGGAAGGAAACACTATAATTTTTATAACAAAACATTCGTGTCTTGGTAGAAGACTACATTTCATACTAGTAGGAAATAAAGGATTTTCTAGGGTTTTGAAACTTATATCAATTGTTTCGTTTAAAGATTTACAAGACATTCATAACAGTTTTCCAAAACAAGACAATGACACTTAAATACTTATTAATTCACCAGTCATAGGCTGATACTCTCTTTCAAAATAACTTGTACTCTCCGGTCACCAGTTAGACACGTACGATGTCCAGGCCTTGAGAAGACGGAGCACAGTCAAGACTCATCCTATTTGGATTATTTATGTTATTGTTGAAAGAACACACATGTCACACCCCCAAACTGTCACACCCCCAAACCTGAACGGCGGAAACGTTCGGGGGCGGATGACTTCATGTGGTAGCGTAACAAATGAATACATAGTAAAGAAAGCAATACAACCATCATATATATAATTGAAAGTTTACATTTGTCAAAAGTTACATGTTCAAAACTCAATTACAATATGATGTCAAAATTACGAGATTAAACTGGCGCCGCAGCATCCCTTCATCAAAAGCGAAAAGAATACCTGAAATTACTGATTTCCTGGGACATACAAGTAATTTTGAAAGAGTAGATCAACATTTAAGCTGGTGAATTTCATAAGTATTTAAGTGACAATGTTGGAATAAAATGAACTGTTTTATCTTTGTTTGTTTGTGTTTAGAAAATCCTATATTTTCTACTAGTATAAAAGTAGCCTTCACACAAGACTAATGTTTGTTTCCAAAATGTATGTAAATGTAAAAGAACCAATGAATTTGAAAACCTTGTAAATCAATGCATTTTAATACCCCTTGTGAGTTTTATAACCATACTATTGACTCTGAATGCCTATACACAACGTTCTTCAGGCGTTGGAATGTTATGACGTTTGTCACCCCAAACGGTGGACTGCAGCTAACAGTCAGGGCGCGGGTTTGTCAAGCCCGTATAGATCTATACACAAACACCACGCTCCCCCTCCAAGGGATTCTGGTATATAATACAGGACTTGAAATGTGTACTCGAACGTACATGAAGTTAGCGTCTCACAAATCCGTGGTATAAAAACAGATCTAGTTGTCAAAATGTTACGTTTGTTCTTGTATACGAAAGTAAACTTCTTGAAGTATATGATTCTAGTACATAAGAGTTAGAAATCTGTTCGTAAAACTATACCTATTATAGTTTCCAAAAAGCGTGTCTTGTTTGTTTAGAAATATTGAGAAAAGAAATTGCTTGTTTATGAAAGTATAGATTTTTGGTGTAGAGTCTAGGATAGACAAGAAAAATCTAAGAACAATTTAGTTTATACATGCATTACAACAACATTATATTTTAAAAGGTAAGATGCTATTGTGACATATGTTATATATATATAAAAGTTCCTTTAAATGTTTATAAATCGTATGTGATTTGAATATATAACAGTATATAAAAGAGTTTCTTTATGGAACACACGATAATACTCGTGTGTTTTACTTGTAATCCCCCCTTTGAAAACATATAAAAGTATTTAGAATAATTAAAACGGTTGATTAAGGGGTATGAAACTCACTTGAAAGTTTGAAGATAGCGGGATGGAAAACCGGGCAGAGTTTCGTCTCGGGAAACGGATTTTCCTCGGGATTCTCGGGAATCTCGGGAGTAAAATCGACCTTCGGGACTTGAGCCAAAAAGACCAGAGCTTCGGGTTTGAACGGACACGGAAAACGAGGCAATGTTGAGAGAGAGATAAGAGAAATGAACCCTTTCTTTGGAAACCCTCGCATTCTATTTATAGGAAGGCTGGTCTGCCTCGGTACGCGGGGCGTACGCTCGTACGCGCTGCGTACGCGTACGTCATGCATGACCGAAGCCTCGACTGCCTCGGTTCGGATGGGACGGGTTGTTGGGTTCTCGGGTCGGATGGGACGGGTTGCTGGGGAGGTGGGTCGGATGGGACACCGGGTCGGATGGGACGTCGGGTCGGACGGGTCGGGCGGGTCGGATGGGTCGGTTTCTTCGGATATGGCGACGTGGACGATCCGAGGCCAAGTCTTACGAGTACGCAGGGCGTACAGAGGTACGCGGCGCGTACCCGGATGAGGAAGCGGACCCCCCCTTCGGATAATGTCCGAATTTTGAATTAAATAATTAACTAATTTATTTAATAAACTTCCAAAATTCATATCTTCTTCATACGAACTCCGTTTTCGATGGTCTTTATATCCTCGCGTAGGTGAGACTACGCTCTACAACTTTCGTTTAGACTCCGTCGGCAAATTCCAAAATTATATTTTTATTATTTATTAAAAATCCATCGCGTTTAAGGAATTTCTTAGAAAATTCATAACTTGTTTATCTGATGTCGGTTTTTGCCAGACTTTTTACCGCTGGAATACCATTGACGAGACCTTCGATTCTCGTTTAGGTCATTCCGGCCAAAAGTCGCTCGATTTCCGATTCGAGTTTTTAGTTGTCTGATGCTAAGCCGAACTTGGAAAAATCACATCTTCGCTATATGAAGTCGGATTTGGGCGTTCTTTTCACGAACGATTATGTTTCAAAGACATTTAATCATAGAAGGAAATTAAGTAGAACTTATTTATACATGTTATTATGAAGGTAGCTTTTTATTATTCAGAAGTGGTTACAATACTTGACCCATTATGGTCGTTACAAAGAGTTGAAATATCGGGTTGTCACATCATCCCCCCGTTAGAGAGAATTTCGTCCCGAAATTTAAAGTAGTAAAGATACTAGTGAACATGAAAGAGATGAGGGTACTTTTGTTTCATCTGATCTTCGCGTTCCCATGTGAATTCGGGTCCCCGCTTGGCGTTCCAGCGAACCTTCACGATGGGTATTCGACTTTGTTTTGTTTGCTTGACCTCTCGATCCATGATTTCTACTGGTTCTTCCACAAAGTTGAGGCTCTCGTTGATCTCGATCTCGTCGAGTGGAATAACAAGAGTCTCGTCGGACAGACACTTTTTCAAGTTTGAGACGTGGAAGGTTGGATGGATGTTACTAAGTTCGCGCGGTAGGTTAAGCTTGTAAGCCACAGGGCCGATTCTGGCAAGAATCTCGAAAGGCCCTATGTATCTTGGATTTAGTTTCCCATGCTTTCCAAATCGTATTAAACCCTTCCACGGTGAGACCTTTAAAGGTTTCCTACCTGGAATTCTAAAGGTTTCCTCCTTTGGTCAGCGTAGCTTTTCTGTCGGTCTCTTGAGGCCTTCAATCGTTCACGAATCTGAACGATCTTCTCTGTTGTTTCACGTATGATCTCCGGACCTGTGAGAGTGCTTTCAGGAACTCTTCCTCTAGCTAACTGGGTATCGCCAACTTCAGTCCAGCACAGAGGGGATCTGCACTTTCGACCATAGAGGGCTTCAAACGGAGCAGCCTTTATGCTTGTATGATAACTATTGTTGTATGAAAATTCGACAAGGGGTAAATGAATATCCCATGCCTTTCCAAAGTCAATCACACAGGCTCTCAGCATGTCTTCTAAAGTTTGTATTGTTCTCTCACTTTGTCCGTCTGTCTGTGGGTGGTAGGCTGTACTCATGTCTAGCCTAGTTCCCAGGGAACTTTGTAGTGACTGCCAGAATCTTGAAGTGAATCTACTATCTCGATCGGAGATAATGGATATCGGAACACCATGCAGTCGTACTACTTCCCTTAAGTAAGTTCTTGTAAGCTTCTCCATTTTGTCAGTCTCCTTGATGGGTAGGAAATGTGCGGATTTGGTCAACCTGTCGACAATGACCCATATGGTATCGAGTCCACTTGTCGTCTTGCGTAACTTGGTTATGAAGTCCATAGTAATCCGCTCCCATTTCCATTCCGGTATCTCTGGTTGTTGTAGTAGTCCTGACGGTTTCTGATACTCGACCTTAACCTTAGCGCAAGTAAGACATTTACTCACGAAGGTAGCAATTTCTGCTTTCATGTTAGGCCACCAGTACAGTTTCTTAAGATCCAGATACATTTTATCTGAACCCGGGTGAACGGAATATCTTGAATTGTGAGCCTCGGTCATGACTACGTTTCTGAAACCACCATGATTTGGGGTCCAGATTCGGTCCATGAGATAGTAGGCTCCGCCACCCTTGACTTCTAAATTCTTCTCCATTCCTCGCAGGGATTCACCCGCCACATTTTCAGGTTGCAAAGCTTCCATTTGTGCTTCTTTAATTTGTGTGGATAGGTGGGAATGGATAGTCATGGTCAGAGATTTGACCCTCCGACCAGTGTATTCCTTTCGACTGAGGGCGTCGGCTACTACGTTGGCCTTGCCAGGATGATAACGAATTTCGCATTCGTAGTCATTCAGTAACTCAACCCATCGTCGTTGTCGCATGTTGAGTTCCTTCTGATCGAAAATGTGTTGAAGGCTCTTGTGATCGGTGAATATAGTACTCTTTGTTCCGTATAAGTAGTGCCTCCAGATCTTCAGAGCAAATACCACTGCTCGTAATTCGAGATCGTGTGTCGTATAGTTCACTTCGTGTGTCTTAAGCTGTCGGGAGGCATAAGCGATAACCTTCCCTCTTTGCATAAGAACACAACCAAGTCCTTGATTTGAAGCATCGCAATACACTACGAAGTCTTCTATCCCTTCGGGGAGGGATAGTATCGGTGCGGTGCACAAGGCCTGTTTTAGTGTCTGGAATGCCTTCTCTTGTTTCGCTTCCCAGTCAAAGGCCACACCTTTCTGGGTTAATGAAGTAAGAGGTTTCGCAATGCTCGAAAAGTTCTTTATGAATCTGCGATAGTAGCCAGCTAGACCTAGAAATTGACGAATTTCTGTAGGTGTCTTTGGTGCCGACCAGTTCTCAATAGCCTTAATTTTGGAAGGGTCCACGTGTATACCTTTCTCGCTAACAACGTGACCTAAAAATTCGACTCTTCGAATCTAAAATTCGCACTTAGAGAACTTCGCATAGAGTTTCTCCGTTCACAGTGTTTCTAGGACTTTTCGTAGGTGTTGACTATGCTCTTCCTCACTTCGAGAGTAGATAAGTATATCATCGATAAAGACGATGACGAACTGATCCAAGTAAGGGCGGCATACCCTATTCATTAGGTCCATAAATACTGCTGGTGCATTGGTTAATCCGAACGGCATCACCACGAATTCGTAGTGTCCATAACGAGTTCGGAAGGCTGTCTTTGGAATGTCCCCCTCTAGAACTCGTAATTGGTGATATCCGGATCGCAGGTCTATTTTGGAGAAGTAGTTCGCCCCTTGAAGTTGATCGAATAGGTCGTCGATACGGGGTAGAGGATAGCGGTTCTTGACAGTAAGTTTGTTCAGCTCTCTGTAGTCGATGCACATACGGAACGATCCGTCTTTCTTCTTTACAAACAAGACCGGTGCTCCCCAAGGTGAGAAACTTGGTCTTATGAATCCTTTGCGAAGGAGTTCATTAAGTTGACTGGAAAGTTCCTGCATCTCTGCTGGTGCAAGACGATAAGGCGACTTCGCTACTGGGGTAGCTCCTGGAATTAAGTCGATTCTAAACTCGACTTGGCGTTGCGGTGGTAATCCTGGCAGTTCTTCTGGAAAGATATCGGGAAAGTCGCGTACTACCGAGATGCTCTTGATGTCCTTCAGTTCTTGACTTGTATCGACGATGTGCGCTAGGAATGCTCGACAATCCTTCCGCAAGCACTTTCGAGCTTGGATGCACGAAATGATGCGAAGGTTTGCACTAGATTTGTCGCCGTAGATAACTAATGTCTCGTTGTTTGGGAGGTTAAGACGGACTGCTTTCTCAAAGCACATGATGTCGGCGCGAAGAAGGCTCAACCAATCCATGCCGACTATGACGTCGAAACTTTTAATTTGAACCGGCATGAGATTGATTGGGAAAGAATGGCCGTCTAATGTTAACGTACAGCCCATGTATATGTAATTTGTGTTTTCGGTTTTTCCATTGGCCATCTCTATAGTGAATGAATTTTCTAACTTGCTAGGTTTAGGTTTAAGTAAATGAATAAAGTTTTGACTCACGAAGCTTCTCTCCGCTCCACTATCGAATAATATGCATGCGTATGAATTATCGAGAAGGAACGTACCAGCAACTATAGTTGGGTCAGCTACAGCTTCGTCGTGGCCTATTGCCAAAACTCGTCTAACACCTCCGGTGCCTGCTGCCTTAGGACAGTTTCTCTGGTAGTGACCCACCTTGCCACAACCGTAGCAAGCCTGCCCTACACCCGCACCGGGAACTTGAGTGATCGGCTTTGCGGGTTCCTTGCAGAAACGGGCTGTGTGCCCTTTCTGGCTGCAGTTGGCGCACTGCATAGTTCGACAAGGTCCATGGTGGTGGTAATTGCATTTGGTGCATTTTGGGAGGTTGCCTATATAAGGCTTTGTTGGGTAGGTATTTATAGGGGCTGTAGCAGGTACAGTGGCAGCATTTACTGACACCAGCTGTTTCTTTGCGGATTCTTGGGAAGATCCACCCTTCCCTTTAATCCATGCTCTCTTCCTGCCATTGTTGTTGTTGTTGTTGTAGTTGTTGTAGTTGTTGTAGTTGTTGTTTGCTTTCTGTGGTGCTGGTGCAGAAGTGATTGAGTTCTGATGACCTCCGTAGTCGATCAGAGATTGTGCCAGTTCCTTAGCACTTTCAAAGGTGTCAGGTTTAGAAGCTAACACGCTTGATCGCATTTGGGGCGTCAGTCCCCAGATGTACCTTTCTATCTTCTTGCTCTCGGGAGCAATCATATCTGGACAAAGGATTGCCAGCTCGCAGAATCTGTTGGTATAAGTAGCGATGTCGGTACCCACCATTCCGAGAGTCCATAGCTCGTGTTCAAGCTTTTGAATTTCTCCCCGTGGGCAGTACTCTCTCATCATCATGGCCTTCAAGCTCTCCCAGCTTATGGAGTTCGCTACGATTAGGGTAAGTACTTTAACGTGGCCATTCCACCAAGTTAAAGCTTTATCGAGAAGGGTGAAAGTTGCAAATTTGACCTTGCTGTGCTCGGGGCAGGAGCATATTTCAAAGACTGCCTCCGTCCTTTCGATCCACTGCCTCAGGGCCATCACACCACCAGTACCATAAAACATTCGGGGCTTGGCATTAGTGAAGTCCTTATAGGTGCATTCTCGAGGTGGCCCATGACTCTCACCATGGTTGGATGGGTGTGTGCCAGATCCCGAGCCATTAGTACTTGAGTTATTGATCTGTGACATGGCAGCTGCCACTGCTGCGGTGACTGCTGCTTGAAACATAACAGCATCAAATTGGGGTGGTGGAGGTGGTGGTGGTATAGGTGCTTCCTCACCGTTGTTTCGCCTTGGATTCCTACGCGGAGGCATCCTTCAACTATTGATTGAAAAGACAAGGATAAGAATTTCATAGAATGGAAAATGTATGTGTCTCATGAACTAAATCGCTATAGTTCAACAACAGATGATAGTATGAGTCTTACAATAGAAGAATGAAAGTTATTTGTAAGACTGAAGGTATGAAACAAGTATTTGGGGTTCTCAAAGACCATTCAAGGTTCGAACGAAATACTCAACATAGTGGTAATAGTGCCACTTATATTAATATAAAAGTTGTTACAACGATCATGAAAATTTGACCCCTATAAGGGTCTCCGATTACAAAGTTCGAGAAATTTAAAGACTTTTAGCCGAGGTCCTAAGCTATAACAAAATTTGAGTCCTTGACAAGCACTACTTGCGTCGAAGGTTGCGCTTGGAGCTTGACTCCGTATCTGATTGCTTTGACTCCATTAGACGCCTATCGAAAGCGGCTTGTTGTTCCCTTAGTTCGGCGAGGGCTGCAATCATTTGCGCTTGAAACGCTTCGGTTTGGAATTGAGCGTTGTCTTGCATCTTGTCCAGCGTACGGATGTCAGAAGTGTGAACCTGCACTTCCACATTGATATCCCGAAGTCGGCTAGCTTGTACTCCAGACTGATAGGACTGATTGGCTAACTTACCCACCATTACTGGGAGTGCTCGATCAGCCGAACCTCCGCCGCGGACATCATAGAAGTCCCGGCACATGCCGTAGGGAGGGCGTAGGTTTTGCTGTTGGCTCCAATGGTGGAGGTGACTTCCCCAGACGGGAGTCGGTCCTTGAAAGTTCCTTACGAAGACGGGAGGTTGAATGGGTGGTGGATTGATAACTTCCGGCTCTGAGTCGGTACCGGAGTCATCACCCACTTCTATGGGTTCCTCGTCCTCTTCGGGATCATCTTCGATCCATCCTCCGTTGCCTTGGTTGGGAAAGTAGGGGTCGCCAGGGTGGTGAAATCCAGCCATTTGGCTGTACGAGAAATAGGGTTATAAGAATTGAGTAAAGTCGGAACATGTAAAACATGTAAGTTAAACTAGTTTAGATAGCAAATACTCCTATAGTATTTAAGTGCTTGTGTTTGATTCTTGTAATGGTTTGGTAAGTTTTGACTTGTTGCTTACTACGATCATTCCTCGATATACGTTGGTCCAATCTTGGGCAAATATAGTTGATCACGCTATATTTGTCCAAAATCTGATTACATATATCGAGTCCAATTCGTAGTGTCAACTTGTCTAAATACTTGTATAGTTGTATAACATGAAAATAGTTCGTGGTATGTATGTATTTGTACTTAAATGAACTACCAATTTAAGTTGAACGAAATGCTGCTTAAGTGTAAAAAGAAAATTTGTTTTGTCAGAGAGTATTAGTCCCTTAAGCATTTATAGTTTGTATATCTTATGTGGTTCGATATACTTAGTTCACTATAAACATTGCTCTGATACCAATCTGTCACACCCCCAAACCTGAACGGCGGAAACGTTCGGGGGCGGATGACTTCATGTGGTAGCGTAACAAATGAATACATAGTAAAGAAAGCAATACAACCATCATATATATAATTGAAAGTTTACATTTGTCAAAAGTTACATGTTCAAAACTCAATTACAATATGATGTCAAAATTACGAGATTAAACTGGCGCCGCAGCATCCCTTCATCAAAAGCGAAAAGAATACCTGAAATTACTGATTTCCTGGGACATACAAGTAATTTTGAAAGAGTAGATCAGCATTTAAGCTGGTGAATTTCATAAGTATTTAAGTGACAATGTTCGAATAAAATGAACTGTTTTATCTTTGTTTGTTTGTGTTTAGAAAATCCTATATTTTCTACTAGTATAAAAGTAGCCTTCACACAAGACTAATGTTTGTTTCCAAAATGTATGTAAATGTAAAAGAACCAATGAATTTGAAAACCTTGTAAATCAATGCATTTTAATACCCCTTGTGAGTTTTATAACCATACTATTGACTCTGAATGCCTATACACAACGTTCTTCAGGCGTTGGAATGTTATGACGTTTGTCACCCCAAACGGTGGACTGCAGCTAACAGTCAGGGCGCGGGTTTGTCAAGCCCGTATAGATCTATACACAAACACCACGCTCCCCCTCCAAGGGATTCTGGTATATAATACAGGACTTGAAATGTGTACTCGAACGTACATGAAGTTAGCGTCTCACAAATCCGTGGTATAAAAACAGATCTACTTGTCAAAATGTTACGTTTGTTCTTGTATACGAAAGTAAACTTCTTGAAGTATATGATTCTAGTACATAAGAGTTAGAAATCTGTTCGTAAAACTATACCTATTATAGTTTCCAAAAAGCGCGTCTTGTTTGTTTAGAAATATTGAGAAAAGAAATTGCTTGTTTATGAAAGTATAGATTTTTGGTGTAGAGTCTAGGATAGACAAGAAAAATCTAAGAACAGTTTAGTTTATACATGCATTACAACAACATTATATTTTAAAAGGTAAGATGCTATTGTGACATATGTTATATATATATAAAAGTTCCTTTAAATGTTTATAAATCGTATGTGATTTGAATATATAACAGTATATAAAAGAGTTTCTTTATGGAACACACGATAATACTCGTGTGTTTTACTTGTAATCCCCCCTTTGAAAACATATAAAAGTATTTAGAATAATTAAAACGGTTGATTAAGGGGTATGAAACTCACTTGAAAGTTTGAAGATAGCGGGATGGAAAACCGGGCAGAGTTTCGTCTCGGGAAACGGATTTTCCTCGGGATTCTCGGGAATCTCGGGAGTAAAATCGACCTTCGGGACTTGAGCCAAAAAGACCAGAGCTTCGGGTTTCAACGGACACGGAAAACGAGGCAAAGTTGAGAGAGAGAGAAGAGAAATGAACCCTTTCTTTGGAAACCCTCGCATTCTATTTATAGGAAGGCTGGTCTGCCTCGGTACGCGGGGCGTACGCTCGTACGCGCTGCGTACGCGTACGTCATGCATGACCGAAGCCTCGACTGCCTCGGTTCGGATGGGACGGGTTGTTGGGTTCTCGGGTCGGATGGGACGGGTTGCTGGGGAGGTGGGTCGGATGGGACACCGGGTCGGATGGGACGTCGGGTCGGACGGGTCGGGCGGGTCGGATGGGTCGGTTTCTTCGGATATGGCGACGTGGACGATCCGAGGCCAAGTCTTACGAGTACGCAGGGCGTACAGAGGTACGCGGCGCGTACCCGGATGAGGAAGCGGACCCCCCCTTCGGATAATGTCCGAATTTTGAATTAAATAATTAACTACTTTATTTAATAAACTTCCAAAATTCATATCTTCTTCATACGAACTCCGTTTTCGATGGTCTTTATATCCTCGCGTAGGTGAGACTACGCTCTACAACTTTCGTTTAGACTCCGTCGGCAAATTCCAAAATTATATTTTTATTATTTATTAAAAATCCATCGCGTTTAAGGAATTTCTTAGAAAATTCATAACTTCTTTATCTGATGTCGGTTTTTGCCAGACTTTTTACCGCTGGAATACCATTGACGAGACCTTCGATTCTCGTTTAGGTCATTCCGGCCAAAAGTCGCTCGATTTCTGATTCGAGTTTTTAGTTGTCTGATGCTAAGCCGAACTTGGAAAAATCACATCTTCGCTATATGAAGTCGGATTTGGGCGTTCTTTTCATGAACGATTATGTTTCAAAGACATTTAATCATAGAAGGAAATTAAGTAGAACTTATTTATACATGTTATTATGAAGGTAGCTTTTTATTATTCAGAAGTGGTTACAATACTTGACCCATTATGGTCGTTACAAAGAGTTGAAATATCGGGTTGTCACACAAACCAGGCGGCGGAAACGTTCGGGGGCTGTCGTGACTCAATTGAATACCATAACATTGTATATATATGAAACGTAACAACATTCGTCACCATGCATTAATATTGTACAACCAGTAAAGTTTACATGAAGTACATTGTTTAAACATTACATTCCCAAAATAAATTGTTCGATTCGTACATAAATAAACTGCAAGCCAACACTGAACATGATTTCCTTTGATTCACTGGTTCCCTGAGAATACAAGTATTTTGAAAAACGTCAACATATGAAATGTTGGTGAGTTCATAAGTTGTATTTGAAAACAATGTTTCGTATCGTTTGAAAACCACCAGAAAATCCGATATTTTCTGAAAATAGTATAGACAAAAAGGTGTGAAGATCCATAGGTATGCTTGTTTGTTTTCTATACTTGTAAAAATTGTTTATTGAAATGGTATGTATTCCGAATCTGTATGTATTGAAAAACCCTAGGAAAACCCGATGTTTTCCTAATTCTTTGAATTCCATGAATATATTTTGAAACCATTGCAACGCATGAAGTTATCATTACCAGACGACATTGGATCATGTGAGCATGATTATCTGCTACAAACACGCGTTACACAAACGACTCGTCTGTAGCAATACTAACGATCCCGTAGGCGTCGTCCGTACTAATCACGTCATCCAACCGTCCTGACTACGTGTAGTCCCACATCCGAAGAGAAGGAGGACACGAAGGCCTCGACGACTCCATTAGCCGGTTGGGGATAAAAAGGTACGAGGGGTCCCAGACCCGCCTCGCATAAAAGGCAGACTCTACTAGCGACACTAAAGGACCCTTGGGGACCAGTAGTCTACAAGCCATTGAATGTCCGGTTACGTCGTGTCGGATCGGTAAAACCCAACACTTCGTAAGATGAAGTCTTTGGGCCTTAAGATCAGGTCGTCGAGCTAGCTAGGCTCAACGAACAAGATTTTACACTTGTGGGGCCCAAAGATAGTGCATAGACGTCTGTGCACATTCGCATGTATAATGAATTCCCAATCGTTAGTTGTATGAATCGCAGTGTTGTAGTATAATAGTGTCGTCGTGTTAGTAGTTTCGGATTTTTATTGGTTCGAGACCAAACAATTTCGTTTAACAACGACTTTTGGTGTTGTAATGTATTGTATTTTGTCGATAGTCGCGGTACCATTATTTGGTCAAATTGCATGTATTGAATTAGTCTTGAAAATTTTCTGTTTTCAGCCCCTCCTTGTTTGTAAAATTTACTTTTTCAACCCTTTTATTCAAATACTTTCCGATTTGGTCCTTAAATCAATTTTCTTGACATTTTAACACCAAAAATTATTGAAATAAATATTTTCCAGCATATTTTTCATAGAAAATAGCTTAAATCCCTGAAATTTCAGTTTTTCTCGGTTATAACCCTTCTTTTCGCAATTTTGACAATTTTGGCCCAAATTGTAAAATTTTTGCAACTTTGGTCCTTTTTAAATTTAAAAAGCATTTTAAACCTTTGAAAAGGACTTGGATCACAGTTTTGGCCCTCCAAAACAGAAAAATTCGCATAATGGGCCTCATTGGGCCGAAATTGTCATTTTTAGCCCATTAAGCTTGAAATTTATGTTTTTAACCCTCTAAATGAGTATAATTCCCGAAATTGTTTTATTGAAACTGTTTTGACACACTTCATCCATCAGAAGTCGTGAAATGTCAATTTGGGCCCTTAATTTTGTATTTTTCACATTTTAGGCCCAAAATTTGTGTTTTTAGCTTAAAGAAAATTGTTACTAAACCACTTAGCTATTTTCCTTGAAACACTTTGTATGTAGAAGTACATTTGATGCTAAAATCATATAACATAAGTTATATCTCGGTTTTGAGGAGTTTTATGGCTAGATCCAACATTAAAGCACATAAAAGCATACATATAAGCATGGAAATCATACAAGGCATATAAACACATATAGATCTACACTTTCACTTGTATTCCCCCCCCCCCCCCACAAAACTCATAAAAACAGAAAATAGGGCGTATGAAGCTCACCTTGGGTGTGGGGGCTCGGTTTTGCAAAGAGAATGGAAGGAAAAAGAAGTGATTTTTGGCCTTAGCACCCTTCCTTGGTAGATCTCGAGTTTGGTGACTTCTAAGGTGTATAATCACAATTTGAAATAGATTTAGGAAAGGTTTTTGATGGAATGAAATAGTTAGATCATATATAAAAGTAAATACTTACCTAAGATGATGACTAACTTGCAAAAATCCTCTTGAAAGCTCCTAATTTTCGAGATTTTTGGAGAGGGGAGGAAGGAGTGTTCTTGAGTGATCTAGAGATGATTTGTGAGAGATTTGTGAATGTGTGTGTGTGTGTTTCGGCCGAGAGGGAGAGAGAGGAGAGAATAAGTGAGGTGATCTTTGAAGTGATACTTGCATGGAAGAATGGGATATCTTGCATGGAAATCCTATGGACAATAATGAGGTGGCACAACAAGTCAACTCTTCCATCTTCTTGGGCTTGTGCATTTGGGCCGAGAATTTGGCAAGAAAAAGAAAAATTTGGGCCTTTGCCCCTAAGTCCAACATTAGTGTTAGTTTGGGTGTTTATTGGCCTTATAAAATAAAATTGTGATTTTTATGCTTTTAATAAGCTAGATTAGGTTAATTATGGATCAAAGCTTTTAATTTATTTCATTCTAGGCCCAATATGGCCCATAATATTGAAATAAATGAATGTGGGTCCAATTAGAGCCCAATTAGGGTTCTAAGCTCATGATAATCTAATTGGAAGCTTATTGGTCCATGTGGATCCAATATGGGAGTCCTAGTCCAAAATGGACTTAAACAAGGACTTATAGGGTTTCCAATTGTTTGATGATTATTTGTAGCACTTGTATGATGTATTTGATTGAAGTTTTTGATTCACATTAGCTTGAATGAATAGATTACATGACACAAAATTTCCAGTTGTGACATCATCCCCCCGTTAGAGGGAATTTCGTTCCGAAATTTTGTTTGAAAGCTAGATTTGAGAATGCTAGAATAGGTGAGGGTACTTTTGTTTCATTTGGTCTTCGCGTTCCCAAGTGAATTCTGGCCCACGCTTTGCGTTCCACCGTACTTTCACGATCGGGATGCGGCTCTGCTTAGTACGCTTCACCTCCCTATCCATGATTTCGACTGGTTCTTCGACGAACAGGAGATTCTCATTGATTTCGATTTCGTCAAGCGGAATGACAAGGGTTTCGTCTGATAGGCACTTCTTTAGGTTTGAGACATGGAACACGGGGTGTACACCGGTTAGCTCCGCGGGTAGTTGTAGTCTGTAGGCTACCGGGCCTATTCGGGCGACGATTTCGAAAGGTCCAATGTATCGCGGGTTCAGCTTTCCCCGTTTTCCGAAACGTATAACCCCTTTCCAAGGTGAGACCTTCAACAATACTCGATCACCGACCTGGAATTCTAAGGGCTTTCGCCGTTTATCGGCGTAGCTCTTTTGTCGGTCACGCGATGCTTGTAATCGAGCTTTGATCTGGACAATCTTTTTTGTGGTCTCGCGAATGATTTCCGGTCCCGTTAATGCCCTGTTTGACGTATGCGTTTTTGCCAGCTGGGTGTCACCTACTTCCGCCCAACATAACGGTGATCTACATTTACGTCCGTACAGTGATTCGAAAGGAGCCACCTTGATGCTCGAATGGTAACTATTGTTATATGAAAACTCGATCAACGGTAGGTGGGTATCCCAAGACTTTCCAAAGTCTATCACACATGCACGAAGCATGTCTTCGAGTGTCTGAATGGTTCGTTCGCTTTGACCGTCCGTTTGTGGGTGATACGCGGTGCTCATATCAAGATGAGTTCCCATTGCCTTGTGGAGTGACTGCCAAAAACGCGACGTGAACCTACTGTCCCTATCCGAGATGATAGATTTTGGCACTCCATGGAGTCTTACGATCTCTCGTAGGTACAAACGTGCCAGTCTCTCCATCTTGTAGGACTCTTTGATTGGTAGGAAATGGGCAGATTTCGTTAGTCGGTCGATTATTACCCATATGGTGTCCAGTCCGTCCGACGTCTTGGGCAGCTTGGTCACGAAGTCCATAGAAATCCCCTCCCATTTCCACTCAGGGATTGCCGGTTGTTGTAACAATCCTGAAGGTTTCTGGTATTCCACCTTTACCCTGGCGTACGTAAGGCACTTACTAACATAAGTTGCGATTTCCGCCTTCATGTTAGGCCACCAATAGTGTTGTTTAATGTCCAAATACATCTTGTCCGATCCAAGATGAATGGAGTATCGTGTCTTGTGGGCTTCCTTCATAACGGTCTCCCTAAATCCTCCGATTTTTGGGACCCAAATACGGTTCATGAAGTAGTATACCCCATTCTCTCTTGCTTCTAGGTTCTTTTCCATCCCGCGCAACGCGTCGCTAATTCTATTTTCCGCTTTCATAGCCTCCGGCTGGACTGATGCAATTTGAGTGGCCAGATGAGATTGAATGGTTATCGAGTGCGTTTTCGTACGGCGATTTGTGTACTCCTTCCGACTTAATGCATCAGCTACCACGTTGGCCTTACCTGGATGGTACTTGATCTCGCATTCGTAGTCGTTTAGCAATTCCACCCATCTTCGCTGTCTCATGTTCAGCTCCTTCTGACTCAAGATGTGCTGGAGGCTCTTGTGGTCTGTGAAGATGGTGCACTAGGTACCGTATAGGTAGTGTCTCCAAATTTTTAGAGCAAAGACCACGGCTCCCAGTTCTAGGTCATGGGTCGTGTAATTTACCTCATGCGTCTTTAGTTAGCGGGACGCATATGCTATCACTCTTCCACGTTGCATGAGAACGCAGCCTAGGACCTGATTCGACGCGTCACAGTAGACTACAAAATCTTATGTTCCTTCAGGTAGTGATAGTACAGGAGCGCTACAGAGAGCTTGCTTCAAGGTTTGAAACGCAATCTCTTGTCGGTCTGTCCATTTGAATGGCACGCTCTTTTGCGTAAGCAGGGTAAGCGGCTTGGCGATTTTAGAGAAGTTTTGGATGAATCTCCTATAGTAGCCTGCTAGGCCTAAGAACTGACGAATTTATGTGGGCGTAGTCGGAGTTGCCCATCCTTCCACAGCTTTGACCTTAGAGGGGTCCACATGAATTCCGTCTTGGCTAACCACATGGCCTAGGAAATTCACACTCCGAAGCCAGAACTCACACTTGCAGAGTTTGGCGTAAAGCTTTTCCGATCGCAGAGTGTCTAGAATTTGTCGTAGATGCTGGCCATGCTCCTCCTTGCTTCGCGAATAGACGAGAATGTCATCGATAAACACAATGACGAAGTTGTCAAGGAACGGTCGACAGATTCGATTCATTAGGTCCATAAATGCGGCAGGTGCATTTGTTAGACCGAAAGGCATTACGACGAATTCATAATGTCCATAGCGGGTTCGGAAAGCGGTTTTGGGAATATCCTCTTCTCGGACCTTGAGTTGGTGGTATCCAGACAGTAGATCTATTTTGGAGAAATAATTAGCTCCTTGGAGCTGGTCGAATAGATCATCGATTCGTGGGAGTGGGTAGCGGTTTTTAACAATGAGTTTATTCAACTCTCTGTAATCGATGCACATTCTGAAAGATCCGTCCTTCTTTTTGACAAAGAGCACCGGGGCTCCCCACGGCGAGTAGCTAGGTCGTATAAATCCCTTATCCAGAAGCTCACTGAGTTGGCTGGACAATTCCTGCATTTCAGCAGGAGCCAACCGATATGGTGATTTAGCGAGAGGAGTCGCTCCTGGAACAAGGTCGATTCGGAACTCAACCTGTCTCTCTGGGGGTACTCCTGGAAGATCTTCGGGAAACACGTCCGGGAATTCACACGCTACCGGAATGTCTTGGATGTTAGTTTCTTCTTTGGTCCGGTCCACTATGTGAGCCAGGAACGCCAAATTGTTCTTTCGCAGGTGTTTTTGTGCTTTGATGCACGAGATGAGGCGAAGATTCATACTGGGTTTGTCTCCGTAAATCACTAGGGTTTCGTGATTCGGAAGACGAAGGCGAACGGCCTTCTCGCGGCACAGAATCTCAGCATGGTGGGGGCTTAACCAATCCATGCTGATAATTACATCGAAACTCCTAATTGATACTGGCATTAGGTCTATTCGAAAGACGTGTTGGTTAAGGGTTAGGGTACATCCAGTGTAGATCTCCTCAGTGGATTCGGTTTTCCCATTGGCCATTTCTACCGTATATGTTTCATTTAGTCTCTGGGTTGTTGTTTTAATAAACGTTTAAACTTCTCACTCACGAAACTTCGTTCCGCTCCGGTATCAAATAAGATGCATGCATAAGTGTGGTTTAGGAGGAACGTACCGGTCACAACTGCGGGATCCTGGACTGCATCACTCTGACCCATAGTCAGCATTCTTCCTGCTCCTCTGTTTCCTGAGTTGTTGTTAGGGCAATCTCGGCGGAAATGTCCCGTCCTTCCACACCCAAAGCAGGTGTGGCTAGGCCCTGCATTATTGCCGCCGGCATTGGTGTTGTTATTGCGGTAGTTGTTGTTGTTGTTGTTGTTCTGGTTGTTTCCCTGACTCTGGTTCCTAGGAGGGTACGTCCTGCAGAACCTTGCAGTGTGTCCCCTTCGGTTGCAACTTGTGCAGTGGAGTTCCTTTCATTCGCTGTGATGGTGGAGGCCGCACTTATTGCAACTGGGAAGATTACCGGAGTAGGGTCTTGAAGCATTTGAAGCAGCTGAGGCTGGAGCATGTGCTGTGGCTGGAACCGGTGCGGTGACAGCGTTAACTGCCACTGTTTGCTGCCTTTTAGAGGTCTCGGGGCCCTGACGCCCCTTCCTATTGGGGTTCTTCCCTCTCCTGCCATCACCCTCCTTTGTCTTCTCAGTCTCTATTGGTTTCTCGCCTCTTTTGTTGTTATGATCGTACAACCTCTTGGCCAATCTCTTCGCACTGTCAAACGTTTCAGGGTTCGCTGCTATCACATTTCCTTGAATGGGGATGTCAGTCCCCAAATGAATCGTTCAACCTTCTTTCCTTCTGATGTGATCATACCCGGGCACAATAGAGATAATTCGCTGAATCTCGAGATGTAGGCGTCGATGTTAGCATTCTGCACCGTGAGGTTCCATAGTTCCTGCTCCATCCTTTGTATTTCGCCTCGGGGGCAGTACTCAGCCACATGTCCATTCCACCAAGTGAGGGCTTGGTCCACGAAAGTGCAGGCCGCGAACTTCACCTTCATCTGCTCGGGGCATTCGCATATCTCAAACACCGACTCTACCTTCTCGATCCATCGCTTCAAGGAAATCACCCCTCCCGTGCCGTTGAAAGTTTGGGGTTTAGCGTTCACAAAGTCCTTGTAGGTGCACGTTTTAGTGGGTCCTTGATTCATCCCGTTGTTCGAACTTCCGGAGCCTTGCCCATTACCTCCTCCGTTGTTCCCTCGGTGCAGTTGTGCCATAGCTGCGGTGACCGCAGCGGAGACGGCTGCCTGGAAAGCAGTGGTGTTGACTTCGGGCGATGTTGGCTCGGGATTTCCGCGGGTAGCTCGGCGAGGCATCTTTCTGTTCATGAAACAGAAAGATGTTGAGTGTATGTGGTCTCTGTGAGGTCGTGATCCTACTAACTAGATGTATGGTGTGAACCTAAACATTACTATCATCAAGCATGCAATCGTAACTTCTCAACACATAACAACTTGTAATATCATAGCAAAACACATAAAAGTTTATTAATATTATCCGCGTTTAGTACAAGAAAATTTGCTCGTAAGAGCATACATATGTAACACTAATCCGACAGCATAACGGCTCCATGAGTAGTGTAATCACTTAAACATAGAGCCGAAGTACATAATATAGTTCCTAATGTTCTACCATGGTAGGTCCATCTCTAATCACGATGTGCTGCGTCTGGAGGTGGTGCCGAAGATGTGGATGCTCCCTGAAGACGAGCCACTAGGCGTTCTGCTTCCTGAAGTCGAGACTCCCACCTTACCTGCCTCATGTGAAACTCCCGGAGGACGTCACGCGTCTCCTGCTCCGCACGCTCGACCCTAGTCCACAACTGGCGCACTTCATCAGCAGTGCCCTGAGCAAGGTCGCCGGTGTCCCGTAATCGTCTCACCATGACCGGTAGGGCTCGGTCGGCCGGTCCTCCGTCCCTCAGATCAAAGAACTCCCGTGATCTGCCAAACGGGGGTCGCTGTCCCTGATGTCTGCTCCATCTATAAAGATCGATGCCCCAAGGAGGGGTAGGTCCAGTGGGACCCACACGATAAGCAGGCACCCTGATCGGGTAAGGGGGGTCGATGACCTCGGACTCTGCGTCCGAATCACCCCCTTCGCTGTCCTCGAGCTCCTCTTCGAATTGCTCTTCGTCTTCTTCGGGTTCGGCAGGCTCGCCCTCGGCTTCTGCCTCCAGTTCTCCGTCAGATTCTTCTTCGGGGTCTTCCTCAGGTTCCTCTTCAGGCTCTTCCTCAGGCTCCTCCTCCTCTAGCCACCCGTTGTTTCCCTAATTAGGGAAATAGGGGTCTCCAAGGTGATGAAAACCAGCCATGCTGTCTGCGCGAGTACGTAAATATGCTAACATTATTCCTAGGATGCTATGACTATTGTACAGACTAAGCAAACATTCTCTTTTTGGTGATAAAGGGTATAGTTTTAGGTTCCCTAGCTATCCCGATCTCATGTAGACGTGTGTTAGTTTTACTTTGGAGAGAATGTAGTTGATCAGGCTACATTCACTCCTTGGTATCACTAAGAACAGTCCTGAATTAACCGAGATACCAGCATTATTGTGTTTGATTCGGCGTTAGGTTCTTATCCCTAAAGCAAGCAAGCGTGTTTTATTTACTTGTTTTGTTCAGAGTTCTGTTAGTCCCACTCTTTGGTTTATAGTTGCATATCAATGTGTGGTTCGACATGCTAGTTCACTATAAAAAAAGCTCTGATACCAACCTGTCACACCCCCAAACCAGGCGGCGGAAACGTTCGGGGGCTGTCGTGACTCAATTGAATACCATAACATTGTATATATATGAAACGTAACAACATTCGTCACCATGCATTAATATTGTACAACCAGTAAAGTTTACATGAAGTACATTGTTTAAACATTACATTCCCAAAATAAATTGTTCGATTCGTACATAAATAAACTGCAAGCCAACACTGAACATGATTTCCTTTGATTCACTGGTTCCCTGAGAATACATGTATTTTGAAAAACATCAACATATGAAATGTTGGTGAGTTCATAAGTTGTATTTGAAAACAATGTTTCGTATCGTTTGAAAACCACCAGAAAATCCGATATTTTCTGAAAATAGTATAGACAAAAAGGTGTGAAGATCCATAGGTATGCTTGTTTGTTTTCTATACTTGTAAAAATTGTTTATTGAAATGGTATGTATTCCGAATCTGTATGTATTGAAAAACCCTAGGAAAACCCGATGTTTTCCTAATTCTTTGAATTCCATGAATATATTTTGAAACCATTGCAACGCATGAAGTTATCATTACCAGACGACATTGGATCATGTGAGCATGATTATCTGCTACAAACACGCGTTACACAAACGACTCGTCTGTAGCAATACTAACGATCCCGTAGGCGTCGTCCGTACTAATCACGTCATCCAACCGTCCTGACTACGTGTAGTCCCACATCCGAAGAGAAGGAGGACACGAAGGCCTCGACGACTCCATTAGCCGGTTGGGGATAAAAAGGTACGAGGGGTCCCAGACCCGCCTCGCATAAAAGGCAGACTCTACTAGCGACACTAAAGGACCCTTGGGGACCAGTAGTCTACAAGCCATTGAAAGTCCGGTTACGTCGTGTCGGATCGGTAAAACCCAACACTTCGTAAGATGAAGTCTTTGGGCCTTAAGATCAGGTCGTCGAGCTAGCTAGGCTCAACGAACAAGATTTTACACTTGTGGGGCCCAAAGATAGTGCGTAGACGTCTGTGCACATTCGCATGTATAATGAATTCCCAATCGTTAGTTGTATGAATCGCAGTGTTGTAGTATCATAGTGTCGTCGTGTTAGTAGTTTCGGATTTTCATTGGTTCGAGACCGAACCAATTCGTTTAACAACGACTTTTGGTGTTGTAATGTATTGTATTTTGTCGATAGTCGCGGTACCATTATTTGGTCAAATTGCATGTATTGAATTAGTCTTGAAAATTTTCTATTTTCAGCCCCTCCTTGTTTGTAAAATTTACTTTTTCAACCCTTTTATTCAAATAGTTTCCGGTTTGGTCCTTAAATCAATTTTCTTGACATTTTAACACCAAAAATTATTGAAATAAATATTTTCCAGCATATTTTCCATAGAAAACAGCTTAAATCCCTGAAATTTCAGTTTTTCTCGGTTATAACCCTTCTTTTCGCAATTTTGACAATTTTGGCCCAAATTGTAAAATTTTTGCAAGTTTGGTCCTTTTTAAATTTAAAAAGCATTTTAAACCTTTGAAAAGGACTTGGATCACAGTTTTGGCCCTCCAAAACAGAAAAATTCGCATAATGGGCCTCATTGGGCCGAAATTGTCATTTTTAGCCCATTAAGCTTGAAATTTATGTTTTTAACCCTCTAAATGAGTATAATTCCAGAAATTGTTTTATTGAAACTGTTTTGACACACTTCATCCATCAGAATTCGTGAAATGTCAATTTGGGCCCTTAATTTTGTATTTTTCACATTTTAGGCCCAAAATTTGTGTTTTCAGCTTAAAGAAAATTGTTACTAAACCACTTAGCTATTTTCCTTGAAACACTTTGTATGTAGAAGTACATTTGATGCTAAAATCATATAACATAAGTTATGTCTCGGTTTTGAGGAGTTTTATGGCTAGATCCAACATTAAAGCACATAAAAGCATACATATAAGCATGGAAATCATACAAGGCATATAAACACATATAGATCTACACTTTCACTTGTATTCCCCCCCCCCCCACAAAACTCATAAAAATAGAAAATAGGGGGTATGAAGCTCACCTTGGGTGTGGGGGCTCGGTTTTGCAAAGAGAATGGAAGGAAAAAGAAGTGATTTTTGGCCTTAGCACCCTTCCTTGGTAGATCTCGAGTTTGGTGACTTCTAAGGTGTATAATCACAATTTGAAATAGATTTAGGAAAGGTTTTTGATGGAATGAAATAGTTAGATCATATATAAAAGTAAATACTTACCTAAGATGATGACTAACTTGCAAAAATCCTCTTGAAAGCTCCTAATTTTCGAGATTTTTGGAGAGGGGAGGAAGGAGTGTTCTTGAGTGATCTAGAGAGGATTTGTGAGAGATTTGTGAATGTGTGTGTGTGTGTTTCGGCCGAGAGGGAGAGAGAGGAGAGAAGAAGTGAGGTGATCTTTGAAGTGATACTTGCATGGAAGAATGGGATATCTTGCATGGAAATCCTATGGACAATAATGAGGTGGCACAACAAGTCAACTCTTCCATCTTCTTGGGCTTGTGCATTTGGGCTGAGAATTTGGCAAGAAAAAGAAAAATTTGGGCCTTTGCCCCTAAGTCCAACATTAGTGTTAGTTTGGGTGTTTATTGGCCTTATAAAATAAAATTGTGATTTTTATGCTTTTAATAAGCTAGATTAGGTTAATTATGGATCAAAGCTTTTAATTTATTTAATTCTAGGCCCAATATGGCCCATAATATTGAAATAAATGAATGTGGGTCCAATTAGAGCCCAATTAGGGTTCTAAGCTCATGATAATCTAATTGGAAGCTTATTTGTCCATGTGGATCCAATATGGGAGTCCTAGTCCAAAATGGACTTAAACAAGGACTTATAGGGTTTCCAATTGTTTGATGATTATTTGTAGCACTTGTATGATGTATTTGATTGAAGTTTTTGATTCACATTAGCTTGAATGAATAGATTACATGACACAAAATTTCCAGTTGTGACAACACATGTATTAAAACTTAACTTTTAATGCAATGCATGATGTTGCTGCTTGTTTACTAGTTTACACTGTTATGATACTACACATGACATCCTCCACCCCGGGACGTTTCCGCCGTTCTTGGTTTTGGGGTGTGACAGAATCCATGAACCGATTTTGGACATAAGAAACTCTCTCGAAAGTCATCCTTTTTCATATGTGTGTTGTAATTCCATTTGAGGCATTCACACTTTTGGTGCTAAGTTCTTAAAGGTCCAAGGTTTCCAACTACACTAAAAGGTATGTCATCTAACTAGAATTTTGTAGTAAAGATACTTGTTTGGTCAATATTATGGTTTATACTTTGCTTTCTAGGAAATTGTATTTTTATGTATTATCTTATGTGTTTACAGTCAAGTTTACGGCCAGGGAGGTGTTTACGGCCGTAAACCTGTTTACGACCCATGTTTACCCGGCCCATATTCTCATGTATATATATATATATATATATATATATATATATATATATATATATATATATATATACATATATATAGGGCTGAGGGTTGTTAGGAAAAGAGTGATGAACGAGAGAAGAGAGGAACTTTAGTGTTAATGTGTATGAATCTTGTGTAAGGAACTTAATTCATATCATCAATACATTCAAGATTTAACATATTCTTATTCTTCATCTCTTCTATTTGATCTGACATCATTCGTTTGATCGGGATTCCGCACCATCAAACGGATTTGATTAATACACAGGCAGATTAGGGACTTACAATTGATATTAGAGCTTGGTTGTATCAATCAGTTTTATCAGATCTGGAGCTTATTTGATCTTATTTTGAAGAGATTCGCAAAAATAAGGGGGGGGGGGGGGGTTTCTTCTTTGCGTTTTTCAAAAAAACGAGTTTTTGATCGAGTTTTGGAGCAAAAAAGGTGAAAAAACGTTGTTTTTCGTCGAAAACATCGATTTCTGGAGAGTTTACGGTCATTGAAGGAGAGTTTACGGTCTTTGAAGGGCTTACGGTCCGATGTTTACGGCCGGAAATAGGTCGCCGGAGTTTGCGACACGTTGCTGACTTAGCACACGTTACTTCCCTTCGAAATTTAGTTCAAAACCTGTCTTTCTCGGTTCCCATTTTCGCAATTTGACAAAATCATCCCAAAAATTGAAAAATTGTATTTTTAGAATCCTTTTTCAACCCAAAAATTTTAGTTTTTAAATTTTGACGTTTATTTTTGACTTTTTACTTAAATTTTTGACTTTGACTTTTATAATTTGACCTTTGACTTGATAAACTTTGACTTTCTCGTTTGACTTTTAAATTTTCAAATTTAGCTTTTCGGTTTGACTTTTAAGTTTGATTTTTCAAGTTTGACTTTTATGTTTGACTTTTTAAATTTGACTTTTAAGGTTGACTTTTGAGGTTTATATTCAAAGGGCATTTTTAAATTTAAGTTTGACTTTTAGTTGTGCTTTTTAATTGATTTTGAAATTTACGAGGGAATTGAAAAACATGAAAGAGAGTCGTCAAGAGATGTTAAGACAAAACTTCAACATGTTCGATTATATCCCTGGAGAAACCCTGGAAGCTCAGTTGCAGCGATTTACCACGGTCTCTACTAAGATGAATATAACTAGGATCGTCTAGACCAAATCTGAGATAAACAAAAAGCTGCTGGATGCACTTCCGAAATCATGGGATATGGACGTGGCTGACATAAAAAAGACAAAAGATCTCAATTATCTTAGTCTGCCTGATATAATTGAAGAACTTAATGCTTTGAGTTGTCGAAAAACAATGAGTTCCACAAACCTCCCGGTCAATGAAGTTTCTTGTTCTCAATCATGTGAAGTTTCATGTACGCTATCAAGTGAAGATACGATTAAATTTCTTCGGGAACAAATTGATTTATTAAAAAGCGAAGTTGAGGACCTGAGATATAAAGGACATCGACTCAGGAAAGGATAGAAACCCCTGAAGGCTGAATTAGAAGAAAAAACCAAAGACTTTAGGAAACTTTAGGAAGAGTATAGCAACAGGTGTGAAAATTATAACTATATTAAGAGACAACTTGCTATTGTAACTGAATAACTTGACGCTTTAAAAATTAAGTGTGGAAAAACAAATGTTAGTTTTAAAAACTATAATGCGTCAAGTCAGACAGTCGAGTCCTTATATGAAACCCAATTAAAATTCAAAGAAAATCAAAACAAGGGTCTGAGATATGATAGTGTACCTCCTCCTTATAATCATAACTACACATCCATCCCTATGACACAGGACGAAACTGACAGGGAGCCACATCTTCGATATGGCAAACGAGCTGGATTTGTGTTAGGAGGATTTATTCAGGTTGAAAATACTAATGTTTCTGCTTCATGTGCAGGTAAAGTAGCAGAAGATGAGAACAAGGAGAAAACTATTGAACAAACCAACATCTCCTTAAACTCTGAATCTGTTGCTTCAAACTCAAATGCTTCCTATCAACTTGCCGTTGAGAAATACAGGCCACCAATTCCAACGCAACAGAGTCTTGTGGCAAGTGTGCACGTGGGAACAACAAGAGACAAGGCAAAGATACGCCACCAGGGGCAGGAAGAGACAACTTCACAATGAAGAAAAAGACATGTTTTCACTGTGGAACACCTGGACACATTGCCCGAAACTGTCCAAATCATGCATATGTTCCTTACTATGCACACGACTGGCAGAATGTGCCAAGAGGGAGATTTTTCAAAAGAAAGCCATCAAGGTCACGTTCAGACAATGCCGACTGGAATGCAATCAAGGCCAAGAATCAAAATCCCAAGCCAAGAAAGGAATGTCGGCCAAGAAGCCAAATCCAAGAGATGATCCTGTAAAGTCAAAATCAAAGTCATCTCAACGGCCGGCATCATGTTCCAAAGCAAGTACTGAGCCACCCATCAGATCGAAAAAGAAATGGGTTAAACCCAACTACAAATGGGTTCTGAAGGCTCAATCTCCCAAATCAACTAACGATTCTAATATTTCTATGTCTTCTGTTTGTAATAAACAGGACATGTCATGGGAGAGAGTACCGTGCAAGGATGACAGAGGTCGACCCAGTTTTAAAATGGACTGGGTTCCAAAGACCAACTAATCCCGCTCTCTGTCGGAGCAGCTATGGAGGCATATCATCAGACTTTGGTTTGTTGGTAGTAGCTGTTCCAGGCACATGATAGGAGGCATCTCTCAACTGTACAACACTCAAAACATTGTTTAGGAGAATGTGTCCTTTGCGGAAAATGAAGAAAAGAAGTGATCACTCACGGGGTTGGTGCTTAATGACATGAAGAATTTTCGGATCTGTTCTGAGTTTACGCGTGCTGCTCTCAGACCTTCTGGATGCAAATTCAATCGGTGACTTACGGTTTGAATTTTCTTCTCTATACTTCTGAGTTTTTCTTAAGCTGATTCGCTTTAAAGACTAAATTTTGTTTAAGGATAGTTTAAATTTTCGCATCTACTTTCATTTCTTTCCTACGCACAAATTTAGAGGGAGAAATAAAAGCAAAAAAAAAAAATTTAAATTTCAAAAAATCCAAAAACATTAGAAAATTAGAAAATAAAAAATAATAAGTTGGTTATGAAATGTGCTTGAGGGAGATGTTCTGGGAAGTGCTATTATCAAGTGATAACAGGCAACCTGAGTCTGTGTAATGTACCCGAAGTTAAAGGGTCTATGCTCTGGTTTGATGCGTCGGTAGGCACAAAATTTTTTAAATGGACTTGACTAGGAGAGTTGAACTTAGGAAATTTATAGACTTGACAAATCTTGACCTAGTTAGATACGTTCAGCCTGACAATACGACGCTCGTATAGGTTGAGCAGGGAGATATATATCGGAATCTACTCGTCACATTAATTGAACCCGTACTTGGAACCGTGGTTTAACTTTTCCTCGATGTGCGGATTCTATCCTTAATTCCGGTTGGATGGGGCGACTGGTAAATTCCGATAAATTAGGTCCGTAGAATATCATTTTCTTTCTTTCCGTCTGTTAGTTATATGTTGTCTCCTTTTCGTGACTTCCAATCCGACCTGGTACATAACATATGCAACTCTATTTCTCTACATGTTGTTGGGTAGCGTAGCATTTTTGATGTATTGCGTCCATTGGGCTCGGTTAATAGTCCATGTTTTGTTACTCCGGTTTGGGCCTGTCCAACCGTGAGCTGATAAGGTTTAGTATAAATTAATGTGCTTGCATGCATATTAGGTTAGCGATTGATAGCAATTACGAGAGATTACAGATTTTCTTCATCGTTCCTGTAAACCCTAAATCCTCTACAGTAGAAGTTCTTTATCGAGCTCTGCTGAGGATTGTTGATTAATCATTCGACATCTTTGATCCATTCTTGTGTTCGTATTGTTTTCTGGTTTATTACTTTACCTGTTTTAAAGATATAATCGATCTTCAAGTTAGTTTTTTAACTTAACAATTGGTATCAGAGCAGGAGGCTATGTAATTGATACACTTCTTTTCTGTAAAAAAAAAAGGTTTCGATTACGGTTTTTCCGCATTTACTGATATTTATTGAGCCGTCATCCATAATTGACGTAACTCGATATTTATTGTTTTGCCCTAATTTGATATATTACAAGTCTGATCTTTGAACAGGTTATTCGATCTATTATGGACGAGTCGCAATCCAATCCCATTAATATTTCGAACAGCATTGGATCAACAATGAAGATTCCCATCCTTTACACCCATGATTATGAAGTCTGGGTGCATCCCTTTGAAGATTATGTTATAGGATCTGAGGATAATGGATACCTCATCTGGGAAGCAATCGTTTCTGGACCCTTTTCTCATTCAGCAACTTCAAGGATTATTGGAGTATAACGATATTTTGAAAGATGTTAAAGACATTGCTGAAGACGAAAAAGATAAATTTCAGTGCAATATCAAAGCATTGAGATTAATCAGATTTGCTCTTCGATCAGATACTTTCAGGCTGGTGAGTTCATGCACGACTGCAAAAGAAATATGGGACAGGCTAAGAGAATTATACTCTACGGACGAAGATCTTGAACACTCCATTCAAACCCTACTCTTGTCCGAGTTTGGTGAATTCAAGCAGGGAGCCGACGATACTGTGACTCAAACGTTCGATCGCTTCAATCATATTCTTAGTAAGATGATTAAACATGACATTGAAAGGAAGCTAATTAAGCAGAACGTTACGTTTTTGAACGGACTCATATCAGAATGGAGAGCTGTAGTGTCCACAGTTAAAGCGCATGAGCAATTCAAATGATATTCTTTGGCGAAACTGGTGGGCATCCTGAAATCTCAAGAAAAGATCGTGTTACAGGAGAAAAAAAGTGGTTTCAAGCCTGGGTTCGTTGGCCCTCCTATCCAAAAGCAAAGTGGTGATGGAAGAAGAAGACCTCAACTTGGAGGACTATGACCTCACTTCTGAGGACTATGCTATGATGGTGTCAAACCCCAAGAGGTTCATCAAGAAGAGATTCCCCATCAACAAAATCGAAATTGGCAGGGGAGCTACAGTTCTGAAAAGCTCAAAGATGAACCGAAGGCTGAAGAATCAAAGAAGGAATCGAAGGTTGAAGGAGATTCGGGAGTTAGCTGCTATTATTGTGGAGGAAAGAACCACTATGCAAAAGACTGCGTCCTCAAGAAAATGGCAGAAAAGGATGATGAAAAGGATGAAGAAGCTTTGTTGCAGAAAAAGTTGGATGAAATCAGGAAGAAGAAATCTACTGCTAACCCTTCTATGAATGCGTTAATTGTGCAGGGTTCGCTAGCTGATGATGAGTTCGGTGGCGTGGAGGTCTGGTCAACCGACTCTGAAGATGATGAAGTAAGGAAGCCATCTCATGGAAAGGCTTATGTGGCGAAAGAAGAGATCAGTGGAGGAAGGTGCTTGATGGTGTTCGACGTATCTCAGATGAGGGGATACAACACTGATGGTGGGAATGAAGACATGAAGGAGCAACAGAATTTGTGCTTTACAGCTAAACCGCTCAGCGTGCAGTTCAACGAGCTTGATGAACTGATCAAGAAGGTAAAATCCGTTTTTGTTTCATTCAAAGTCCCACAATGTTCATACGAAAAAAAATTAAAAAGTGTTAATTCAAGAATCTCTCATCTAGACAGTAGTTTAACTCAAACTCGAGTCACCAATTCTAACCTAACTGACCAATTAAGTAGGGTGTCTTCGAAGAGTGAAGAACGGCGGATGTGGATCGAACTGAAGGAGTCAGAGTTAATCAAAACAAAAGATGAAAACATTTATTTACAAAGAGACAATTTAAAGCTTTTAAAACAGCGAAATGTTTTTTGTTTGATTGCTAAACGTCTTTACACTAATATTACTCAGCTTCATTTGGATTGTGAAATAGGACAAAAGATTCATCGCATGATTTTACCCTTCCTTGAGTTTAAGGAGGATGAAATTGATGCTGAAGCGTATAATTGTGAAAGAGTTATTTCATCTGAGGATGTTAATCCGACGTATATGTATGGACTGGACAAAATCGAATCTTTCATTAAGTCAAAGGACCATAAGGACATGCTTAAAAACCTTCTGGATGAAAATGATAAACTGAAACTGAGAACCGAAACCATACAAAAATTTGACTCATTGAATGCCAACTTGAGCTCAGAAATTTCTGTAGAGGACACAGTTGACTTATCAGAATTTGTCAAGAGCGAACCCGAAAACCACAAGAATCTTATTTCAGAAAATTCAGTGGAGTTTGCTCGTTTGTCCCAACAAAAGTCCCCAATTCTTGCAGAGAAGGAAGTAGTATACCAAAAAGTAAGAACCACTCCAAATCAGGTGTATAAGGTCACTGGCGTAACCGAACATCAAACTGCTGAACTCACAACTATTGTAAACAAAGACAATGCTGATGGCTGTGACGAGTTCTTCTGGTCAGCTCCCATTGACAATGCTGATGAAACTGTTGGTCTATCTGAAAGGACCTCATGGAAAAGCAAAGGCAGATATGTGCCAGAACCTTTGAATAAACCTGATAGCTTTGATGTGCCAAGCACTAGTGGTACGAAAGATGTTCCTCAGGAAAAAGGAATTCCTGCAAAAGAAGTCACACCTCCAAGTGAAACTTCATCTGTTCAGAGTGAGCCAACTAAAGAAAAACAGAAACCGAAAGCTAATATCCATCATCAACCGAAGCAGATGAGAAATCAAAAACAGCAAAGGAATCAGTGATACAGGAAGAATCTCTCTGAAAGAAAACAGTTTTGGCAATCTCAGAATGCCTATTTCTCACATCAAGACAGGAACTTAAAGTCAGAGAAAAGTCCTGTTGAATCGCAAGAGAGCAATAACAACCGAAAGCAGAGGTTCGGTTCAGAGAAAAACATCAAACGAAAACAAAGGTGCGGTTCAGAGAATGACTCCAACCGAAAGCAGAAGTTCGGTTCAGAGAACTACACCAACCGAAAGCAAAGGTTCGGTTCTGAGAACAAAAGAGATCAAAACTCTAAGCTCGGTCCCACTGATGATCAAAAGCAAAAGGGTCACCTAGATTCTCCAGCCAAGAAGTCATCTCAACCTAAGCTCTCTCATTCTAACTCTTCTAATTCTTCCAATTTTTCTAAACCCCATTCTAAATTCCATTCTGTTCACTCGCAAAAATCTCAATCATCAATTGAACAAAAAGGAAAACAAAAGGTTTCAGTGGTTAAACCAGAGTCAAAACCGAAAGCAACAAATCCCAATAAAATTAAAGTTTTCACTATTAAAAAGAAAGATGAAACAACACTAATAAAAAGAACATATCTTGTTGACATCTCTCTTACTATTCCTGTTCCTGTGAAAGGCTCACGTGGACCCAAGAAACTTTGGGTTCCTAAATCTGCTTAATTTTTGCAGGTTATCAGTGACGAGCAGTTTGACGAAGAATGGTACATTGACGGTGGCTGCTCGCATCACATGACAGGAAGGAAGGAAGAGCTAAGGGAATAGAGGTCTCTTTCAAACGGTGGAAACGTCAAGTTCGGGAACAACTCCTTCGGCACCATAAAAGGCTATGGAATGATTACAAATGGTGATTTCATGATAAGGAAGGTTGCATACGTGGAAGGACTACAACACAACCTCATCAGTGTATCTCAGCTTGTTGGAGGTATCGGTCTCAAAGTTTCAATCGACGATGAGGGTTCTGAAATAATTGAGAAGAAGACGAAAAGAGTTATTCTCAAATCGGAGCGTAAAGGTGAAATGTTTCCCCTAAACCTCAAACCCATCAAAGGAAACCCAGCTATCCGCCTATTATCCAAAGCACAATCTGACGAAAGCTGGTTGTGGCACCGAAGGCTCTCTCATCTCAACTTTAAAGATATCAACAAACTTGTCACTAGAGGTCATGTTCGAGGTCTTCCATTGCTCAAGTACGATAGAGATCATTTGTGTGCTGCATGTGAAATGGGGAAGCAGAGTCGTCAAAGCCATCCATCTATAATAAACACTAAAGTTGTTGAACCACTAGAATTACTTCATATTGATTTGTGTGGTCCATCATCTATCGAAAGTATCGGTGGTAGCAAGTACATTCTTGTTATTGTTGATGACTTTTCGTGTTTTACATGGGTGTTCTTTCTGAAGCTTAAATCTGAAGCGACTCACCAGCTAAAGGTGTTCATCAAGCAGATTGAAGTACAACTGAAGAAAGTCGTTTGCAACATGAGGAGCGACAATGGACTGGAATTCAAAAATAAAGAATTCGAAGAATTCTTGGCAGAAAAGGGAATCAGTCACAACTTCTCAGCTCCCTACACACCTCAATAGAATGGAATTGTCGAAAGACGAAATCGATCTTTGTGTGAAGCAGCCCGAACCATGCTAAGTTTCGCTTCCTTACCTTTATATTTTTGGGCTGATGCTATTTCTGCTGCTTGTTTCACACAGAACAGGTCATATCTCAACAAGCGCTTCACTCTCACTCCTTATGAGATCATTAACAACAGGAAGCTGAATGTCAAGTTTTTCCATGTGTTCGGTTCCCGGTGTTTCATCTTTAATTCTAAAGAACACCGAAACGAAGACACAGAAGGAGAAATCTTTCCTCAAACTGGCCAAGTCACAGCCTCGATCGCTAATCTGTTTAAGAAGTTCGTTGAGCTATTTGATGAACCAGAGAAGGCCACTCTCTCAGAAGCCAGCGCAGCAGACAACAAGGTAGATCATATGAAGCAAATTGTCGAAGATGCTGCAAGGAGAATAAATGAAGGAGGATCAACTTCTGACGAACCTCCACCACACAATGCTTCAGTCGAGGGGGAGGATCCGTTATCGTCATCATAGCCGAGCTCACATGTTGAGGGGGAGCTAAGATCTCAAACTGCTCCCGAACGCACTTTATCAACCGAAAGTACCGCACCAACCGAAAGTGCCTCACCACCCGAAGGTGGTTCAGTACCCGAAAGCTCAGCACCACCAGAAACCTCTGTAGCTCAAGATACTCAAGACATTCCTGAAAGCTTATCTGTTGAGGGGGAGCATGCTGATATGTCCTATGACTATGAAAGTCAATCCGAACCAGAAGAGATGATAAACGCTGAATTGGATCCAACCTTTGATCCAAACTACCCTCCTCTCGTTAAATGGACAAGAGATCATCCTGTCTCTCAAGTTGTTGGTGTTGTATCTGAAAAGGTTCTGACTCGATCACAACTCAAGGCAAAACAGACTTCCTTGTTTTCAAAAGTTGAATTCTGCATGTTTAACTCCTTCGTATCAAAAGTTGAACCAAAGACAGTTAACACTGCTCTTGATCACTCCGATTGGGTTCAAGCTATGCAAGACGAACTGAATGAATTCGAAAGGAACAAAGTTTGGCGACTCATTCCAACTCCTCCAGATGCCTCGGTTGTTGGTCTTAAATGGGTCTTCAGGAACAAAATGCACAAGGAAGGGAACATGATTCGAAACAAAGCACGTCTAGTTGTGAAAGGATATTGTCAGGAGGAAGGGATTGACTATGAAGAGACTTTTGCTCCTGTAGCTAGGCTGGAATCTGTTAGAATATTTCTCGCCTATGTTGCACACAAAAACTTTGAGGTCTACCAAATGGACGTCAAGTGTGCATTTCTCAATGCAGAACTCAAAGAAACTGTGTACGTGGAGCAACCTCCTGGATTCTTGAATGAAAAGTATCCTAATCATTGTTACATTTTGGATAAAGCCGTGTATGGACTGAAACAAGCTCCAAGAGCCTGGTATGAAACGCTGACTAAATTTTTAAAGATGTCCAAATAAAAACAAGGTTCGGTTGACCCAACGTTCTTTCGTAAGAAGGATGGTAACCACCTTATGATTTTTCAAATTTACGTTGATGATATCATCTTTGGCTCAACGAATCCTAGCCTAACAGCTGAATTCATAAAACTGATGGAGACTAAATTTGAAATAAGCTCAATGGGTCCTATTAACTTTTTCCTTGGTTTAAATATTAGACAGGGACCCGAAGGCATCTTTATTAATCAGGAAGCTTACACAAAGACTCTCCTTGCAAAATTTGGCATGATGGGAGACTCAAAAGTCAATGTTCCAATGGCGTTCGGCGCCAAGGTCACTCCATCCTTGGATAAACCGGCTGTTGATATAACGCTTTATCGCCAGATGATCGGTTCTCTGATGTATCTCACTGCTAGTAGGCCTGACATAATGTTTTCTGTTTGTTACTGTGCTAGATTTCAGGCCAACCCACGCGAACCTCACATGCTTGCATTGAAGAACACTCTACGATATCTCAAGCAAACTATCTCTTTAGGTCTATGGTATCCATCCAACTCAGGCTTCTTCGTTCAAGCCTATTCAAATGTAGACCTTGGAGGTTTTGGACTGGACAGAAAAAGCACCACTGGAGGCTGCCAATTCCTTGATGGGAAGTTGGTTAGCTGGCAATCGAAGAAACAAACGTGTGTGTCTTTGTCTACAGCTGAAGCAGAATACATAGCAGTTGCATCCTGTACCTCTCAAGTGATTTGGATCCAGAGTCAACTCCGAGACTATGGACTCAATATGAAAAAGATCCCACTATATTGTGACTCTGAAAGTGCTATTAGGATCTGTCATAACCCAGTGCAACACTCCAAAACTAAGCACATAGCACTGAGGTATCACTTCATCAAAGATCATGTGGAAGATGGAAACGTTGAAATTCACTTTGTTAGAACCACTGATCAACTGGCTGATGTCTTTACCAAAGCTCTTCCTGAAGCGTCATTCAACAAAATTCTACAAGGGCTAGGTATGATGGAATCAGAGTCAGTACCACAAACTACCTCTCAAACTCATAAGTAAGAAGCGAAATAGACCGAACGTTCGGGTTCGGTTTTTGTACTCATGTACCAAAATCAACCGAACGCTCGGGTTCGGTTAGATTATCTGCACTTCGCTCATCAATTAAAGGTGGTTTTCTTTGTTGTAAATTTAATGTATAAGTATTTCTATTTCATTCCTTTTTGTCAAAAGTATTTCCTATTTGAAAATCTAATTTCTTCGGTAACCAAAATAGACCGAACGTTCAGGTTCGGTTTTTCAAAATTTTTCAAAACCAAAACCAACCGAAGGTTCGGGTTCGGTTTTTCAAAATTTTTCAAAACCGAAACGAACCGAAGGTTCGGGTTTGGTTTTCCAAAATTTTTCAAAACCGAAACCAACCGAACGCTCGGGTTCGGTTTTCCAAAATTTTTCAAAACCGAAACCAACCGAAGGTTCGGGTTCGGTTTTTCAAAATTTTTTAAAACCGAAATCAACCGAACACTCGGGTTCCGTTTTTCAAAATTTTACAAAACCGAAATCAACCGAATGCTCGAGTTCAGTTTTTCAAATTTTTTCTCAACCGAAGGCTCGGGTTCGGTTCCAAAGTTTTTTTTCCAAAGTTTTTTTTAAGTTTTTTTTTTTTATCTTTTTATTTTCTTTGTCAGTCTTATTTTTTTTATCATTTATTTTTTTTAATATATCTAAAATTCCAAAAACATTTTGTTCTTTATTTGCTTTTTGTCTTTAATCTTATTTTATATGTGTGGCTGTTTATGGGGAAATTGTTGAATTAGTTAAGTGTACCTAGAAGCATGCTGTTGTATGTGCCCAAAGCCTCATCAGATTCTGAATAATAGCCTTAATGACTTCGTATACACAAACCATGTCTTCCCAATTAGGCTACCACACTTATTCTAATCGTGAGCTACCTAACTCTCTTCTCACATGAGATAAGAGTCTTCTGCTTGGTCCTACTTTTCACAGCAGAGGTACTTTGATTTCTTACACCATCTCTGTTACATTTCTCCATTAAATTCGTTTCACCAACATAACCCTTTAGACTCTCAGAAATTACCACTAAGGTTTATGGTTACTCAAAAACTGCGTTTATGATCTTAGTTTCGTGCCACTACGAGCTGAGTGAAACTCAAAATTCAATACCAAATCTGAATTGACGGTGAACAATTAATTTGCTCAAGTTTTCACTAACGAATTGATGGACGTATCTTCATGAAATCCCAAGTTTTTATTTTGTGTGATTCCTATGAAATTGTTAAACACCATAACATTTCTTCCCTTGGGATCCAGTTTTAATTTTTTGTTGAGATTTTATATTTTCCAAGACACTTTAAAAATTATTTCCTACCTACTTGTTGAACAGACTACACCGGTCTCACAAGTACTTTGTTCACTTTCTATCTTATTTCAAGATTAGGACTGTTGATTCAAAGCTAAAGCCACCCTAAGAAGCCTAATTAAAAGAAGCCTTTCAGCACTTCTTAATAAGTGTTTGATCGTTATTCAACGGGAAATCACACTAACACTTTAAGTTCTTTCTTGACTTTGAAGGAAGAGATTCGTGCCCGGGATCATTTGTTTCGTGTCATTATTGACATCACAATTATTCCTAAAAAGATTTGCTTTATTTCTATTCTTTTTAGACCCTTAGCACGAAAATCTTTGATTTTCCAAAATTCTGGTTCTAATAATTTCAGGCTATTTCATTGGATTGGTGGTTGATTATAAGCTGTGGTCAATGTTAATCCACGTGGGCATATTATTCAAAAGATGTCGTTACACTTTAAAGGGATAAGATGAAGAGTTGCTGACTCAGGCGGGAGATTAATTGATTTGATTTCAACCGGTGGAATAGGGAACGCGTGCGAATTTGAAGCGTCTAATCTCTAACTGACGTCGCAGACGCGTGTGCGAATTTGTAACGGTTCTCCTCTGGCACAGAAAGGCGCGTGTGAATTTGAAATGGGTAATCAGAAACGGCGCTTGATGGGAGGCGTGTTCTTCGGAATCTGACATTCTCTCTCATGCGTGATCATCGGTTCCCCAACTGTCACGCATCAGTCACCTCCGGAAAAATCTTGGTATTTCGATAGAAGATTTAGGTAGATATTTCTCTCTCCTTAAACCCACTATAAAAGGCGACATCCTCTACCATTTACCTCTTTACTGCAATCAAAATTCCCAAGAGAGCAAGAATTCCCTGAACCCTAACTGTTCATCATCTTCTTCCCTCTCTTCAACAATGGCCGATTCATCCTCTGTTCATGCTACTTCTCACATCCTTCCCATTCGCCCTCAACAGTGTCTCATCGTTGACAGGATCTTCTTCAAAGTTTCTCATCACAAAGCATCCATCTCTAAGCAAAGATTTGGCTCACTGCTACGGTTTGAAGCTGAACCTTCAAGGGTTAATCCAGAGACTATTCCGATGGGGCACCTCTTCAACATGTTCTACAATATGGGGTATACAGAGGCGCTAACTTCTGTCGCTAAGTTCAAGAAATCGTGTTTGCCGCCACAGTGGAACGGAATATTCACTGTGCTATTCAAGGGTCTTTCAGAAAGAAGCTCTAGTTAAGATGGCTCTAGTCGACTATTCCTGTCCATCTTGTACGGTGTCTACAACGGTATTAACGTTGATTATGGGTTTGTTCTCTAGCAACAACTCATCCAAAGTTTATCTTCTTCTTCACGGCATTCTGAGGTATCGTATGCATGGTTTTGGACCCTAATTACGAAGTGGGTCATGGACAAGTACAACATTCCCACTGTCGCCGGCGCACCGATGTGTTCGATTAGTACCTTTCATACCACGAAGATCATCGTCTCAGATGCTTCAAAATTCCCTTTCAATGGTTCCATTCCGGAAACCATGTACGCTGATGTTCCAGCTAACAGCAGGATCATCCGGACCCAGAAGGAGTTCAAGAAATCTGGTCCGAGGGATCTCACGCCGGAGATGCTCAAATCAATTCACGATGCCGATAAGCCTGCTCCGAGAGAAAAAAAGGCAGACAAAGGCAAATAGGTGGCGAAAGGGGCTAAAGGCCCTTCTCCTAAGAAGAGGAAATCTACCAAAGCTGCTCAGTCACCGCAGCAGAAGAGGCGAAAGACTCAACCAAAGCGAAAGCTGATTATCGCTTCCTCTTCTTGTGAGTCGGAGGGTGAGAGTTCGGATTCTGACGACTCTCCAAGAGGCAACACACCTCCAAGAGGCAACACACCACCCAGATCACCTACCCCTGAAATGCAAATCCATACTTCTCCAATTCCCTCTCCTACTCAAACAATTCCTACTTCCACTCCCACCATAAACTCCTTTACCCATATTCCAAAAACATCATTCCCTATGCCACCACCCATCTTCACCGATGCAACAACAACATCCACTGCAAAGGTTACAACCAATGTATCTGATACGGGGGTTCATACCGATGCAACCGAACCTCCACCAGCAACCGAACCCATACACACAACCGAAACCCAAAAAGCACCTGAACCTACCCCTACTCAAACACAACCTGAACCTACGCCTACACCTACACCTGAAACCACTCAACCTGAACCTACTCATACCACTACACCCCAGCTTCACCACCACCACCATCTCCCGGTCATGCCTCTGACGGAGATACTCCTTTCCTTGGCGGGGAAAACATGACAATTGATTCGGTCTATTACAGTCTGTTTCAAGTGCAAAGCGACGATGATGAGGATGCTCCGGTAACAAAGAAAAACATCTTAAGGAGCTACATGACAAGGTTGACTTGCTCATTGCTTCTTCCTCCAACTCTCAATCATCTCTCTCTCAAGCTGCTCTTCAGAGGATTGTTGATGCCTTCTCAAGGGCTCAACAAGATTCGGTCGCTTCTGCAACCGCCGCCATTGATGCCTCGACGAAAGCCTGTGAGGCTGCGACCGCAAAAGTCGATAAACTATTCTCTGATGCCTCTACCCTGTTACAATCTTTACAGGAGAGTGCTACTACTACCAAGACTACGTTGGAACCAATTTTTCAACAGTTGGCCACGTTTGTCTCTACAGAGTTGAAGTCCTTTGACATACTTCGTCAATCTCTGACAGATGACAACTCTGCCTTCCGTGCATCTATTGACGAGCGCCTCTCTAAACTCCTAGAGGATCTGGCTGCTGAGAACTCGCTGATGGATGTCTTGGCATGGAAGACAACTGCCCTAAAGGTCAAGAGTGCTCAACTTTCCAATTCTCAACAACAAATTGACGCTCTTCGATCCGAACGGGAGGTCCTCAAGACGTGTGTTTCGGATGTACACTCAGCCATATCCAACATCCTCAATGTGACAACCTGATATTTCAACTCTTTGTAATGACCTAAAAGGTCAAGTATTGTAACCACTTTTGAGTTAATAAAATTAACTTTCATAATAAAACGTCCAAATACTTCTATTGAAATTCCTTCTATGTTTAAATGTCTTTAAACCATTATCGTACGTAAAAAGAACGCCCAAATCCGACTTCGTATATTGAAGTTATGATTTTTCCAAGTTCAGCTTAGCAACAGACAGCTAAAAACTCGAATCGGAGATCGAGCGACATTTGGCCGGAATGACCTAAACGAGAATCGAAGGTCTCGACAATGGTATTTCAGCGGTAAAAAGTCTGGCAAAAACCGACGTCAGATAAAGAAGTTATGAATTTTTGAAGAAATTGCTTAAATACGATAAGTTATAAAATAAATAATAAAAATAATTTCGGAATTTGCCAACGGAGTCTAAACGAAAGTTGTAGAGTGTAGTCTCACATACGCGGGGATATAAAGACCATCGAAAACGGAGTTCGTATGAAGAAGATATGAATTTTTGAAGTTTATTAAATAAATTATATATTTATTTAATTTAAAAATCAAGCATTATCCGAAGAGGAGTCAGCGTCCTCATCCGAGGTACGCGCTGTGTACCCCGGTACGCCCTACGTACACGAGGGCCTTGGCCTCTGATCGTCCACATCGCCCTATGCGAGGCTACCGACCCGTCCGACCGACCCGTCCGACCCGCCGTCCCATCCGAACCCGCCAGTCTGATCCGTCCCAATCGAAGCCGAGGCAGTCGAGGCTTCGGTCATGCATGACGTAAGCATACGCGCTGCGTACGAGCGTACGCCCCGTGTACGAGGCTTCTCAGACCCCCCTATAAATAGCATGCGAAGGCTTCCGAGAAAAACGCTCATTTCTCTCCTTTCTCTCACGATATTGCCTAGTTTTCCGTGCCCGTTCAAAGCCGAAGCTCTGGTCTTTTTGCTCAAGTCCCGAGGGTCGATTTTCTCCCGAGAATCCCGAAAAAATCCGTTTCCCAAGACGAAACTTTGCCCGGTTTTCCATCTCGCTATCTTCAAACTTTCAAGTGAGTTCATACCCCTTAATTTACCTTTTAAATGTTCTATAAATTCTTTTATATGCTTTCAAGGGGGAGATTACAAGTAAAACACACGAGTATTATCGTGTGTTACATAAAGAACTCTTTTATATTCTTTCATATATCTAAATCACATGCGATTTACAAACTTTATAAGGAACTCTCATATCTATAACATATGTTAAAATAGCATTCTATCTTTTGAAATATAAATTGTTCTCATGCATGTATAAACTAAAATTTTCTTAGATTATATGTATACTTGTCTATCTTAGACTCTACACCAAAAATCTATGCTTTCATAACAAATGATTCCTTTTATAGGTATTTCTAAACAAACGAGACACACTTTTAGAAAAGTATAATAGGTATAGTTTTACGAACAAATTTCTAACTCTTATGTACTAGAAACATGAATTTCAAGAAGTCACTTTCGTATACAAGAGCAAACTTAACATTTTAACAAGTAGATCTGTTTTTATACCACGGTTTTGTGAGACACTAACTTCATGTATGTTTGAGTACACATTTCAAGTCCTGTATTATATACCAGAATCCCTTGGAGGGGGAGCATGGTGTTTGTGTATAGATCTATATGGGCTTGACAACCCGCGCCCTGACTGTTAGCTGCAGTCCACCGTTTGGGGTGACAAACGTCATAACATTCCAACGCCTGAAGAACGTTGTGTATAGGCATTCTAAGTCAATAGTATGGTTATAAAACTCACATGGGGTATTAAAAATGCATTGATTTACAAGGTTTTTCATACACATTGGTTATTTTACACTTACATACATTTTAGAAACAAACATTGGTCTTGAGTGAAGGCTACTTTTATACTAGTAGAAAATATAGGATTTTCTAAACACAAACAAACAAAGACAAAACATTTCATTTCATACAAACATTGTCATTTAAATACTTATGAAACTCACCAGCTTAAATGCTGATCTACTCTTTCAAAATTACTTGTATGTCCCAGGGAATCAGTAATTTCAGGTATCATTATGCTTTTGTTGAAGGGATGCTGCGGTGCCAGTTAAATCTCGTATTTTTGACATCATATTGTAATTGGTTTTGAACATGTAACTTTTGACAAATGTAAACTTTCAATTATATATATATATATATGATGGTTTTATTGCTTTCTTTACTATGTATTCATTTGTTACGTTACCACATGAAGTCATCCGCCCCCGAATGTTTCCGCCGTTCAGGTTTGGGCGTGTGACAGATTGGTATCAGAGCAATGTTTATAGTGAACTAAGTAAATCGAACCACATAAGATATACAAACTATAAATGCCTAAGGGAATAATACTCTCTGACAAAACAAATTTTCTTTTTACGCTTAAGCAGCATTGCGTTCAACTTAAATTGATAGTTCATTTAAGTACAATTACATGCATACCACAAATTATTTTCATGTTATCCAACTATACAAGTATTTAGACAAGTTGACACTACGATTGAGACTCAATATATGTAATCAGATTTTGGACAAATATAGCGTGATCAACTATATTTGCCCAAGATTGGACCAACGTATATCGAGGAATGATCGTAGTAAGCAACAAGTCAAAACTTACCAAACCATTACTAGAATCAAACACAAGAATTTAAATACTATAGGAGTATTTGCTATCTAAACTAGTTTAACTTACATGTTTTGCATGTTTCAACTTTATTCCATTCTTATAACCCTATTTCTCATACAGTCAAATGGCTGGATTTCACCACCCTGGCGACCCCTACTTTCCCAACCAAGGCAACGGAGGATGGATCGAATATGATCCCGAAGAGGACGAGGAACCCATAGAAGTGGGTGATGACTCCGGTACCGACTCAGAGTCGGAAGTTATCGATCCACCACCCATTCAACCTCCCGTCTTTGTAAGGAACTTTCAAGGACCGACTCCCGTCTGGGGAAGTCACCTCCAGCATTGGAGCCAACAGCAAAACCTACGCCCTCCCTACGGCATGTTCCGGAACTTGTATGATGTCCGCGGCGGAGGTTCGGCCGATCGAGGACTCCCGGTAATGGTGGGTAAGTTAGCCAATCAGTCCTATCAGTCTGGAGTTCAAGCTAGTCGACTCCGGGATGTCAACGTAGAAGTGCAGGTTCACACTTCTGACATCCGTAGGCTGGACAAGATACAAGACAATGCTCAACTCCAAACCGAAGCATTTCAAGCGCAAGTGATTGCAGCCCTCGCTGAACTGAGGGAACAACAAGCCGCTTTTGATAGGCGACTAATGGAGTCGAAGCAATCAGATGCGGAGTCAAGCTCCAAGCGCAACCTACGTCGCAAGTAGTGCTTGTCAAAGACTCAGATTTTGTTATAGCTTAGGACATCGGCTAAAAGTCTTTAAATTTCTCGAACTTTGTAATCGGAGACCCTTATAGGGGTCAAATTTTCATGATCGTTGTAACAACTTTTATATTAATATAAGTGACACTATTATTACTATGTTAAGTATTTCGTTCAAACCTTGAAAGGTCTTTGTGAAACCAAATACTTGTTTCATACCTTCAATCTTACAAATAACTTTCATTCTTCTAGACTCATACTATCATCTGTTGTTGAACTATAGCGATTTAGTTCATGAGACACATACATTTTCTATTCTATGAAATTCTTATCCTTGTCTTTTCAACCTATAGTTGAAGGATGCCTCCGCGTAGGAATCCAAGGCGAAACAACGGTGGGGAAGCACCTGTACCACCACCACCTCCACCACCTCAATTTGATGTTGTTATGTTCCCAGCAGCAGTCACCACAGCGGTGGCAGCTGCCATGTCACAGATCAATAACTCGAGTATTAATGGCTCGGGATCTGGCGCACACCCATCGAACCATGGCGAGAGTCATGGACCACCTCGAGAATGCACCTATAAGGACTTCACTAATGCCAAGCCCCGGATGTTTTATGGAACTGGTGGTGTGATGGCCCTGAGGCAGTGGATTGAAAGGACGGTGGCAGTCTTTGAAATCTGCTCCTGTCCCGAGCACAACAAGTCAAATTTGCAACTTTCACCCTTATTGATAAACCTTTAACTTGGTGGAATGGCCACGCTAAAGTACTTACCCTAATCGTGGCAAACTCCATAAGCTGGGAGAGCCTGAAAGCCATGATGATGAGAGAATACTGCCCACGGGGAGAGATTCAAAAGCTCGAACACGAACTATGGACTCTCGGAATGGTTGGTACCGACATCGCTACTTATACCAACAGATTCTGCGAGCTGGCAATCCTTTGTCCTGATATGATTGCTCCCGACAGCAAGAAAATAGAAAGGTACATCTGGGGACTAACGCCCCAAATTCGATCAAGCGTGTTAGCTTCCAAACCTGACACCTTTGAAAGTGCTAAGGAACTGGCACAATCTCTGATTGACTACGGAGGTCATCAGAACTCAACCACTTCTGCACCAGAACCACAGAAAGGAAACAACAACAACAACAACAACTACAACAACAACAACAACAACAACAACAACAATAGCAGGAAGAGAGTGTGGAATAAAGGGAAGGGTGGGTCTTCCCAAGAATCCGCAAAGAAACAACTGGTTTCAGTGAATGTTGCCACTGTACCTACTACAACTCCTACAAATACCTACCCAACAAAGCCTTATGTAGGTAACCTCCCAAAGTGCACCAAATGCAATTACCACCACCATGGACCTTGTCGGGAAATGTAGTGCGCCAACTGCAACAGGAAGGGACACACAACCCGTTTCTGCAAGGACCTTGCAAAGCCGATCACTCAAGTTCCCGGTGCGGGTGTAGGACAGACTTGCTACGGTTGTGGCGAGGTGGGCCACTACAAGAGGAACTGTCCTAAGGCAGCAGGCATTGGCGGTGTGGGACGAGTTTTGGCAATAGGCCACGACGAAGCTGTAGCTGACCCAACTATAGTTGCTGGTATGTTCCTTCTCGATAATTCATATGCATGCATATTATTCGATAGTGGAGCGGAGAGATGCTTCGTGAGTCAAAACTTTATTCATTTACTTAAACCTAAACCTAGCAAGTTAGAAAAATCATTCACTATAGAGATGCCCAATGGAAAAACCGAAAACACTAACTACATATACATGGGCTGTACGTTAACTTTAGACGGCCATTCTTTTCCAATTAATCTCATGTCGGTCCAAATTAAAAGTTTCGACGTCATAGTCGGCATGGATTGGTTGAGTCTTCTTCGCGCCGACATCATGTGCTTTGAGAAAGCAGTCCGTCTTAATCTCCCTAACAATGAAACATTAGTTATCTACGGCGACAAATCAAGTACAAACCTTCGCATCATTTCGTGCATCCAAGCTCGCAAGTGCTTGCGGAAGGATTGTCGACCATTCCTAGCGCACATCGTTGATACAAGTCAAGAACTGAAGGATATCAAGAACATCTCGGTAGTACGCGACTTTCCCGATATCTTTCCAGAAGAACTACCAGGATTACCACCGCAACGCCAAGTCGAGTTCAGAATCGACTTAGTTCCAGGAGCTACCCCAGTAGCGAAGTCGCCTTATCGTCTCGCACCAGCAGAGATGCAGGAACTTTCCAGTCAACTTAATGAACTCCTTCAAAAAGGATTCATAAGGCCAAGTTTCTCACCTTGGGGAGATCGTTCCGTATGTGCATCGACTACAGAGAGCTGAACAAACTTACTGTCAAGAACCGTTATCCTCTACCCCGTATTGACGACCTATTCGATCAACTTCAAGGAGCGAACTACTTCTCAAAGATAGATCTACGATCCGAATATCACCAATTACGAGTTCTGGAGGGGGATATTCCAAAGACAGCTTTCCGAACTCGTTATGGACACTACGAATTTGTAGTGATGCCGTTCGGATTAACCAATGCACTAGCAGTATTTATGGACCTAATGAATAGGGTATGCCGTCCTTACTTGGATCAGTTCGTCATCGTCTTTATCGATGATATACTTGTCTACTCCCAAAGTGAGGAAGAGCATAGTCAGCACCTACGAAAAGTCGTAGAAACACTGCGAACGGAGAAACTCTATGCGAAGTTCTCTAAATGCGAATTTTGGATTCGAAGAGTCGAATTTTTAGGCCACGTTGTTAGCGAGAAAGGTATACACGTGGACCCCTCCAAAATTAAGGCCACTAAGAACTGGTCGGCACCAAAGACACCTACAAAAATTCGTCAATTTCTAGGTCTCGTTGGCTACTATCGCAGATTCATAAAGAACTTCTCTAGCATTGCGAAACCTCTTACTACATTAACCCAGAAAGGCGTGGCCTTTGACTGGGAAGCGAAACAAGAGAAGGCATTCCAGACACTAAAGCAGGCCTTGTGCACCGCACCGATACTATCCCTCCCCGAAGGGATAGAAGACTTCGTACTGTATTGCGATGCGTCAAAACAAGGACTTGGTTGTGTTCTTATGCAGAGAGGGAAGGTTATCGCTTATGCCTTCCGACAGCTTAAGACACACGAAGTGAACTATACGACACACGATCTCGAGTTAGGAGCAGTGGTATTTGCTCTGAAGATCTGGAGACACTACTTATACGGAACAAAGTGTACTATTTTCACCGATCACAAGAGCCTTCAACACATTTTCGATCAGAAGGAACTCAACATGCGACAACGACGATGGGTTGAGTTACTAAATGACTACGAATGTGAAATTCGTTATCATCCTGTCAAGGCCAATGTAGTAGCTGACGACCTCAGTCGAAAGGAATACACTGGTCGGAGGGTTAAATCTCTGACTATGACTATCCATTCCCACTTATACACACAAATTAAGGAGGCACAAATGGAAGCTTTGCAACCTGGAAATATGGCGGCTGAATCCCTGCGAGGAATGGAAAAGAATCTAGAAGTCAAGGGTGGCGGGGCCTACTATCTCATGGACCGAATCTGGACCCCGAAACATGGTGGTTTCAGAAACGTAGTCATGACTGAAGCTCACAACTCATGGTATTCCGTTCACCCAGGTTCAGATAAAATGTATCTGGATCTTAAGAAACTGTACTGGTGGCCTAGCATGAAAGCAGAAATTGCTACCTTCGTGAGTAAATGTCTTACCTGCGCTAAGGTTAAGGTCGAGTATCAGAAACCGTCAGGATTACTACAACAACCAGAGATACCATAATGGAAATGGGAGCGGATTACTATGGACTTGATAACCAAGTTACCCAAGACGACAAGTGGACTCGATACCATATGGGTCATTGTTGACAGATTGACCAAATCCGCGCATTTCCTACCCATCAAGGAGACTGACAAAATGGAGAAGCTAACAAGAACTTACTTAAGGGAAGTAGTCCGACTGCATGGTGTTCCGATATCCATTATCTCCGATAGAGATAGTAGATTCACTTCAAGATTCTGGCAGTCACTACAAAGTTCCCTGGGGACCAGGCTAGACATGAGTACAACCTACCACCCACAAACAGACGGACAAAGTGAGAGAACGATACAAACTTTAGAAGATATGCTAAGAGCCTGTGTGATTGACTTTGAAAAGGCATGGGATATGCATTTACCCCTTGTCGAATTTTCATACAACAATAGTTATCATACAAGCATAAAGGCTGCTCCGTTTGAAGCCCTCTATGGTCGAAAGTGCAGATCCCCTCTGTGCTGGACTGAAGTTGGTGATACCCAATTAGCTAGAGGAAGAGTTCCTGAAAGCACTCTCACCGGTCCGGAAATCATACGAGAAACGACAGAGAAGATCGTTCAGATTCGTGAACGATTGAAAGCCTCTAGAGACCGACAGAAAAGCTACGCTGACCAAAGGAGGAAACGTTTGGAATTCCAGGTAGGAGACCACGTCTTATTAAAGGTCTCACCGTGGAAGGGTTTAATACGCTTTGGAAAGCGTGGGAAACTAAATCCAAGACACATAAGGCCTTTCGAGATTCTTTCCAGAATCGGCCCTGTGGCTTACAAGCTTGAAAAAGTGTCTGTCCGACGAGACTCTTGTTATTCCACTCGACGAGATCGAGATCAATGAAAGCCTCAACTTTGTGGAAGAACCAGTAGAAATCATGGACCGAGAGGTCAAACAAACAAAACAAAGTCGCATACCCATCGTGAAGGTTCGCTAGAACGCCAAGCGGGGACCTGAATTCACATGGGAACGCGAAGATCAGATGAAACAACAGTACCCTCATCTCTTTCATGTTCACTAGTATCTTTACTACTTTAAATTTCGGGACGAAATTCTCTCTAACGGGGGGATGATGTGACAACCCGATATTTCAACTCTTTGTAATGACCTAAAAGGTCAAGTATTGTAACCACTTTTGAGTTAATAAAATTAACTTTCATAATAAAACATCCAAATAATCCTATTGAAATTCCTTCTATGTTTAAATGCCTTTAAACCATGATCGTACATAAAAAGAACGCACAAATCCGACTTCATATATCGAAGTTATGATTTTTCCAAGTTCAGCTTACCAACAGACAGCTAAAAACTCGAATCGGAGATCGAGCGACTTTTGGCCGGAATGACCTAAACGAGAATCGAAGGTCTCGACAATGGTATTTCAGCGGTAAAAAGTCTGGCAAAAACCGACATCAGATAAAGAAGTTATGAATTTTCAAAGAAATTCCTTAAACACGACGAGTTTAATACAAATAATAAAAAAATAATTTCGGAATTTGCCGACGGATTCTAAACGAAAGTTGTAGAGCGTAGTCTCACCTACGCGTGGATATAAAGACCATCGAAAATGGAGTTGGTATGAAGAAGATATGAATTTTTGAAGTTTATTAAATAAATTATATATTTATTTAATTCAAAATTCGGACCTTATCCGAAGAGGAATCAGCGTCCTCATCCGAGGTACGCGCTGTGTACCCCTGTACGCCCTGCGTACCCGAGAGACTTGGCCTCCGATCGTCCACGTTGCCCTATCCGAGGCTTCCGACCCGTCCGAACCGCCCGTCCGACCGACCCGTCCGACCCGCTGTCCCATCCGACCCGCCGTCCCATCCGACCCGCCTCCCCACCGACCCGTCCCATCCGAAGCCGAGGCAGTCGAGGCTTCGGTCATGCATGACGTATGCGTACGCGCTGCGTACGAGCGTACGCCCCGCGTACCGAGAAAAATGCTCATTTCTCTCCTTTCTCTCACAATCTTTCCTCGTTTTCCGTGCCCGTTCAAACCCGAAGCTTTGGTCTTTTTGCTCAAGTCCTGAGGGTCGATTTTACTCCTGAGATTCCCGAGAATCCCGAGGAAAATCCGTTTTTCGAGACGAAACTCTGCCCAGTTTTCCATCTCGCTATCTTCAAACTTTCAAGTGAGTTCATACCCCTTAATTTACCTTTTAAATATTTTATAAATTCTTTTATATGCTTTCAAGGGGGGGATTAAAAGTAAAACACACGAGTATTATCGTGTGTTACATAAAGAACTCTTTTATATGCTGTTATTTATCCGAATCACATGCGGTTTACAAACTTTTAAGGAACTTTCACATATATAACATATGTTAAAATAGCATTCTATCTTTTGAAATATAAATTTGTTGTAATGCGTGTATAAACTAAACTTTTCTTAGGTTATTCTTGTCTATCTTAGACTCTACACCAAAAATCTATGCTTTCATAAACAAAAGATTCTTTTTCTAGGTATTTCTAAACAAACGAGAAACACTGTTAGAAAACTATAATAGGTATAGTTTTTACGAACAAATTTCTAACTCTTATGTACTAGAAACATGAATTTCAAGAAGTCACTTTCGTATACAAGAACAAACGTAACATTTTAACAAGTAGATCTGTTTTTATACCACGGTTTTGTGAGACACTGACTTCATGTACATTCGAGTACACATTTCAAGTCTTGTATTATATACCAGAATCCCTTGGAGGGGGAGCATGGTGTTTGTGTATAGATCTATACGGGCTTGACAACCCGCACCCTGACTGTTAGCTGCAGTCCACCGTTTGGGGTGACAAACATCATAACATTCCAACGCCTGAAGAATGTTGTGTATAGGCATTCCGAGTCAATAGTATGGTTATAAAACTCACATGGGGTATTAAAAATGCATTGATTTACAAGGTTTTCAAAACTCATTGGTTATTTTACACTTACATACATTTTTATAAACAAACATTGGTCTTGAGTGAAGGCTACCTTTATACTAGTAGAAAATATAGGATTTTCTAAACACAAACAAACAAAGACAAAACATTTCATTTCATACAAACATTGTCATTTAAATACTTATGAAACTCACCAGCTTAAATGCTGATCTACTGTTTCAAAATTACTTGTATGTCCCAGGGAATCAGTAATTTCAGGTATCATTATGCTTTTGATGAAGGGATGCTGCGACGCCAGTTTAATCTCGTATTTTTGACATCATATTGTAATTGGTTTTGAACATGTAACTTTTGACAAATGTAAACTTTGAATTATATATATGATGGTGGTATTGCTTTCTTTACTATGTATTCATTTGTTACGTTACCACATGAAGTTATCTGCCCCCGAACGTTTCCGCCGTTCAGGTTTGGGGGTATGACACACATTCAAGGAGATATGGGCCCCCACCCACACTCAACTAACTATGAGATACATGCCTCGCCCCCACTCAGCTATCTTAGATATACGGGCCTCACCCACACTCTACTAACTAGGAGATATGGGCCTCACGCACACTCGGCTGGCTAGGAGGTACGGGCCTCGCCCATGCTCTGCTATCCGGAGGATACGGGCACCCGCCCACACTTGCTATCTAAACATACATACAAGTATCATGTAGACAACGAGTATACCATAATCTACCAATTTATAAACATACTTAGATAATACTAAGATACAGGCCGTACCCACACTTATCTACTAGTCATAAAAAACTCTAAGATACGGGCCCTGGCCACACTTAGCTACTAATCATAAACAATTCTAAGATACGGGCCCTGCCCAGACTTATTTACTAATCATAAACAATTCTAAGATACGAGCCCAACCCACACTTAGCTACTCTACACGGGCCGACATTGGTGCTTTTGACCTGTTCCTACTCAAGGAAACTCACCTCATAAGGTAGTTATGAGACTCTTGTGAGGAATCTTTGACAGATGCTCCAACAACTCCCCGACTATCATTATCACAATAACACTTAGTCAATATCCAAAATCTTTCTTAGGGTAAAATGACTACTTTACCCATGGTGAAAGTCAACATTCTAGTCAAAGTCAACATTCTGGGTTGACCGAACTCATCGAGTTGACCCATCAAATCACCGAGTTCTATAAATTAGAAGTCCTAAAATCGCGATCCAACTCGTCTAGTTATCCCCCTGACTCGCCGAGTTCCTCTGCTACTCGTAGTCGCGATAAAACGAGTAAACTCATTGAGTCCCTCCATAGACCCATCGAGTTCTACCTGGTACAGAATCAGGACAAACGACTCAACTCGTCGAGTTCCTCTATGGACTCGACGAGTTCCTCAGTCTGTTTGGGCTTTCTTAAAGGATTAAGCCCTTTCTCTTCAGATCTAAGATTCTTATCTCTAATCCCTACTGAAAAACATCCTTTTAAGGGTAAAGTTTCCAACTTTACATGTTAGTACCTCTATTTCAAGGGTTTAGCTCAAACCCTAACCCTTTACGACGAAGATCTTCATCCACAAGCCACCCATTCTCCAAACTAAGGCATATTCACTGAGATCTAAACTCTAAGCACTCCATGAACACATAAACTTCCTGACTTTCCTCCGATGCATGGCGTTTCGGAGCTTTAAAAGCCTTAAATGACAACTTATAGCTTGCATGGGCTTCCCTAGGCATAAAGTTTACACCTTTATGCCATGTGAGCCCCTCAAGGTCATAGATATGAAAGTATATCTACTTGGGAGGTCCACTTCCCAAAGATCATGTTTCCTGAACCTAAAAACCCCATAAAATGATATAAAGGAGATCTAACAAGCAATTAAGCCAGTTCAAGACTTGCTTACCAATAAATGAAGAGGATCAGATGTTGTTTATGGATCTACTAGCTGTCTTCTGAATCCCCAAGCTCCTTCTTCTTCAGCAAGCTTCAAAAGACACAATATTCACTCAAAAACAACTCACAAGCTCATACAAGGCACTAGGGTTTCGTGCATTAGGTATTGGGACTTAGAGGCTGGAAATGAGGCCAGCAAGTGGGGATTAGGATGCTTAAACAGGGTGCAAAACCCTGAATTAGGGTTTCATCCTGCCATCCCTACTCGTCGATTTGAGGCTCTCAACTCATCGAGTAGCTCTTCAAAAATGAATAAATTATGATTAAATACATACCAGGAACAAGGCGTTACATATAGGTAGATTACCCTAGTTATTCAAACTACAAGATTTGATCAGAAGTTTGTTGTGATAAAGGTCACCTAAGCAATAGAGATTCGATGTATAGATATGGTTAAACATGTTTATGAAATTAAGTTATTAGCCATCCCATAAAACCAAGAATTATATATTAATATATAATAGATAGTCGATATATGGCTTGTTGGATTCGAATGAATGGATAAAGGTCACCTAACCATTTTATTTGTTTTTCAACTTGGATCTTAGATTTTGAAAATTAATGTTTTTAGAAACTTAAGGTTCTTAACTATTAAAGATTGAAATATTGAGAATATTATATGACTTTTGATAAAACTTTGTAGATGAAAATAAAATGCAATCTCATTACCAAATATCATCTTTTCACTTGCTGAAATAATAACGTTGTTAATGGCCCTATTCCTAAACTATCTTAGCAAAAAACCTAAACATGATACATGGTGTCAACAATATGATGCTGAAAATGTTTCTAGCATCATACTTAGAATAGTTATTACTAACTCCAAGGAAGTCTTTGATAATTTGGATGCATATCAGAATTTAATAAATAGGTTAAGCATATATTCCAACAAAATGGTGATATTGCAAGGCTGAATAGTGTCACCCTATGTGATCTAAGAAGCCGATAGTTTTGAGTTAAAAAATCCCAAAGAAAAACTCTCATTCCTTGAAAAAAATTGTTCTTTATTCAAAAAGTAAAATACTTGTATCTCACTAACTAATAATTTTCTTCATTCTGCAAAGGAAAAAGTTGTTAATCATGCTAGAAGCATTCAACTACTTTTAAAAAACTAGGCATCTTCTCACTATAATGTCACAAAAACTATTAATGTTCAGATTCCAGACAGAGTGAGAAAATTCGTGGAGGCGATATAGAAGGTGTTTTCTCTTTAACCAAATTTGTTGAGACTAAACAAACCTTCTCAAAACCTGATTGTTTGAAAAAATCTTTAGGAATAGATTTGTGAGTTCTTATTTTATAAATCAAACTTTTTTTTGATACTCATTGCTCCACTGATTCTAACGGTATTACCAAATGTGTCTCTCAATTATCTGCTACTGATCCTTCCCACCAACCTTCTCATCATGAGTATGTTCTTCCCTCCACTAATATTTAGCTACAATATCCTCTATGTAATGGTGAAGTTCATTCTGTCAAAGAAATTCTTAGCATCTTTCCTCAGTGCACTTTTAGCAACACTGGATCTTAAGATCAATCAACGCCTTGTATTTCACTTGACTCTTCAATGTATCGTGAGCCTCATGATAAGGTATCATTCGAGCATATCATCAATGACATTCCTTGTTCCATAACTAAAACCAGAACTCTTAAATCTAATAATCAAAGTTCTTTGGATTCAGTAGTTGAAAAAGAAATCAAAATCTACTGTTAAAGGAAAGAATCATGGAATCATACTTTGTTATCAATGTGGTGATTCCTCTAACAAAGTCACCGCGTGCACTTTAAAAACGAACTACATTCGTGCGTAAAAAATCATGAATCAAAATGATATGTGGATCAGAAAGGGAAACTCTTTAACTTGTCTCCCTGATGATTGTTAGAATATCTTTTCTTAAGTGACCCATTTCAAGATGGGTCAATGAATATTAATTATATATTTTTAGCTTCAAGGTAAAGAACATATTTGGTATTTAGATAGTGGCTGCTCAAAATATATGATCAGATTCAAGTCTTTTCCGGAAGATTTCACAAAGAAGGATGGTCCTACTATTACATATGGAGATAATAAAAAGGAAGCTACAAAGGGATATGGATCCATCAAATGCAACTATGCAATGTTCAAACATGTCTCTTATCTAATGGGCACTCAGCATAATATCATTTCAATCAGCCAATTATGTGACTTCGGATATGACACTCTTTTCAACAAGAGAGAATCAAAGGTTATATAGACATAATGGAATTTATGTTTTGGATATGTTTTATGTTGACAACTGTCTTCGTCGTTGCTTCTTCTCTCATGGTCAGTCTCATCTAAATTGGCTATCGAACAAGAGGTTATATCATTTGAATTTCAAGAAGATATCAAAGATCACATGGAATCAACTTGTAAGAGGACTTCCTAAGATACAATGTGTCACAGATAAGTTGTGCTCAACGTGTGAAAATTGAAAGAAAACCAACTCTTCCTTTAAGCCAAACTCATGCTCTTCCATTATCAAACCTCTTCATCTTCTACACTGGGATCTTTTTGGACTAGTCCCGAGTAATTCAAGAGTTGGGAAGAAATATACTCTCATTATTTTCAATCAATTGTCAAGATTCGCTCAGGTAGTCTTTTAAGAAAGCAAAGTCATGTCGCTTATGAAACCTTTTCTCTCATCAAGCAAAGGGAAATTTTTTTATCATCAAAAGTAATTCAATTATGTAGTGATCATGGAATTGAATTTAGAAACTCCTCTGTAAAAGATTTTTGCTTAATTTCAAGAATTTCTCAGAACTTCTCGGTTGTTAGAACTCCTCAAAAAAATTGTATTGCAAAGAGAAGAAACAAAACTCACATTGATGCTGGAAGAACCATGGTCGTTGAAGCTGGTCTTCTTTGTCTTTTTGGACTCAAGCTGTCAACACAACTTGTTATACCCAAAATTGGTCTATCATTATTAAGCGTCATGGGAAAACTACCTATTAGCTACTTAAGGGAAGGAAAACTAGACATCTCTCATTTTCATGTGTATGGGTGTGTTTGTTACATTTTTAGTCAAAGAGACCAATGCTCAAAGTTTGAAGATAAAGCTGATGAAAGACTGTTTCTAGGTAATTCCAATATATCCAACGCTTTCAACATTTTCAATCTTTGAAAGAAAACAATTGAGGAAACTACTTATGTCACTTTCGATGAAGACTCATTTATTCATTATCAGGTTGATCATATCTCATCAATTCTAAATTAACTTACTTAAAGTCGTTCAGACCCTGTCCCTAATTTATTACCAAATGGTACTGAGCCTGTTGTTCCAAATGTTTATCAAATCGTCAACTCACAACCTATCTCTAAAGATTAGCCTTATATTCTCTAAAGAAGTTGAGCCATCAAATCCAGAAGACTTTTCTCCAAGTACTAAAAATGAAATCTCTAATCCAAGAATTCTTCGAGATAAACCTAAATCTCAAATCATTATAGATGTAAATTATGGGACTCTCACTCGCAGCAGAGTCTGCAGCAACTTCTACATGTCTGTGAACTTTGTCTCGATGATCGAACCAAAGAATGTAGTTGATGCCCTGAAATGTGACAACCTGAAATTTCTATCTTGTACATCCGTTCAATTCAATAAATGTTAGACTCATTTTTGCTATGTTTTAGCGTTGTTTAGGGTCTGTTTGATTATTCTAAGCCTAGTACATTCAAAGTTTGGGTTTATGAATGAGTTACTCAAGTTTATCGAGTTGCATTCAAGCCGAACACTCCTTCAAGAGGAGTGTACGGCTGTATACATGGTTGTATGGTCGTACACTCAATATGGTCGTGAACTCATGCCCATATTTGAGTCATGCCTTCATTTTCCTTCACTTTTCACACTTCCAAGTCAAGAAAGTCAATTCTCTCTCAACTATCTTCTAGCTTTTCACCTTGATCTTCCAAAATTTAAACATTTCTTCCATTAATTATTTGATACATAGCTTTATATTGTGAAGATCCATCTTTTAATCCATGAGATAATCTCTTTTGGTTAGATCATCAAGTCTTCAACACTTTCACCAAGAACACCTACTAGTTCTTGGGCCGTGAACTCCATAGGAACCCTCAAAAGTGTGAGTATCTCTCCATCTTCTAGTTAAGATTTAGAGACACTTGATTCCTAGCCTTGAATCATCTTATAATGCAAGAACTTCAAGGTTGTACGTCTGTACACCCTTCTTATGGTCGTAAACCCTTGTGTTTGGGCACGTTTTGGCCTCAGACTCATCTTATGTCCCAACATAGGATCTTGAACACTTAATGGATGCTGTATAAGGCCATAAACACCCTTTTTGCAAGTTCTTCCATGAGCGTACGACCTTACACTCCATGACCATACACCTAATGGTCGTACACCACCTTGGTCGTACACATCTTGGCCGTAGACACCCTAGTGTAGCCATAAACACCTGTGATGCAATCTTATGTGATTATCATACTTCAATCTAAGTGTTTCCTGGTCCCTAAGGTGTTTTCCTTGCATAATTAGTTGTATATACACTAATTATATACATATATGTGTCAATATATGCTTAATAGGATCCGTTTGTGCTCGAGGCTTCACTTGACACTTAGCATCCTATATCGATCTTACATTTGTATCACTCACTACAGGTGAGTTCATACCTCTTAACTTATCTTTTAAATGATTTTAAATGGTTTTATGGGGGGGATACAAGGAGAAACATTATTGTTATTATATCAATCACATGTTATTAATAACTATTAAATAAGTGGATTTCTTATACTTCAAACTGTTTTATCAAGCATACTATTTCAAAACATTTTTATAAGCTGACATCAAGTCATCGATAGCCATCAAATGGTTAAAACTCTTTTATATGGTAAACTCTTTATTAAACTCTTGTTAAACATATATATTATCAAAACCGTGTCTATATAGATATAGTTATATAAGTAACATTCAAAAGGCTTAGGACTGATAACTCACTTTATTTCCTCTTCCTTGTTTGGTTGTGGACTTAGGGTATCTAGTTGTTTGTCTGAGTGTCATTTGAATCTTAATTATATATAATGCATAGGTGTATAGATATAAAAGTTCTTATCTCAGTTCAACACCTTTGGGTAGCACAACAACATTACTAATGAACTATAACAGGTATAGTTTAGGGAATTCTACTCACTATTTCTAGTACAATGAAACATACAGGAGTCAGTTCATTCATGAGTCAATACAAAACATACTATAATTAGAAACAGAAAGAAAATACTATGATGAGAAACTAAGGGAAGATACACTACACTATACACAGAAAACATACTATACACTAGAACAGAGAGAACATACAATACACTAGAACATACTATACAAACACAAGAATACTATAACATTAATATGAGCCACTACTTCATGGCATGGTAATATACTATTGTGTCACATATTGCAACCAGAGTGTCCTGGAAGTAGAGCATGAATTTGTATATATATCTATACGGGATTGACCATCCTACACCTTGCTGCTAGCTATAGTGGGACCTGCAGGTCTATGGGTGAAGAAAGTCATACCATTTTCGACGTCTTTGATCGTCGTGTTATACTAGTGAATCAAGTATGGTTACAACGTCATTACATTTTACCTTAATTAAACAAACTGGTTTAAGGTAGTTAGTACGTTGGTAGTTATTTATATACAATACTACAATACATCTTTATTTTCCCATTGCATTCACATTGTGATCTTCTCTCATAAATAGTAATGTAAACTATATTTTGTTAATGATAGTCATACTTGGGAAAAGCATTCACCTTTACAAAAGAACAAACATACAGAAAAGTCGGGTCTTGGTAGAAGAGAACATTTCATAATAAAATAGAAAATATAGGTTTTTCTAGGAGATACAACAATTACATCAAACTCTTACAAACATTTACAACAAATATTTAGAATCACTTTCTTACAAAACAATAACACTAAAATATTGAACTTAACAGCTTTAATGTTGATCTACTCTTTCAAAATAACATGTATTCTCAGGTCACCAGTAGACAAGTATAATGGACCAGGTTTTGAGAAGACGGAGCATATACAAGACTCGTCTTTATTTTGATTATTCATTTCTGGTGTCTTATTACTATACACATAACACACTTGTATTAAATTATAGTATTAATGCAATGAATGATGTTGTTGCTTGTTTTATATTATGCATTGTTATGATACTGTATATGACATCCTCCACCCCAGAACGTTTCCGCTGTTCCGGTTTTAGGGTATGATAGATTGGTGTCGGAGCTTTGTTTATGGCGAATTGAGTATATCAACCTACAAAATATATACAACCTATAAATACATCGGGATTAAAATACTCTGACCAAGAGTTTATACATTTAAATAATAAAATATTTAACCGAAGTATACATACCTGCATTCATACTCAAATCAGTGTCACTAGGACAGAGCAAAAGTATTGCGGTTGTTGGACAACACAAGTAGGCTTGGGACATATAATCAGATCTGAGAGTGATATAGCTTGATCAACTACATTTTTCTGAGAAGTGATTAGAGTGTGCCTAGGAATGGTTGCGGTGTTGCAGCAAGTTTAAAAACTTACCAACACTACTACAATGAAAACTTTAGAACATAACATAAACTTAAAATACTATAGGAGTATTTTGTGCTACTATAAATTACTTATTTGAGAACTAAAGGTCTTTTACTAGTAGGTCAATAGTTGCTGAGTGGATACACTAAGGTTATATGTGACTAAGGTGTCATAGACATAGAATCTGTGATCTTTACTTTATTTCGTGTTCTTTGTTCGGTTGTGGATTTGTAGTTAGGGTCACTTATTCGAAGGTCTATCCTGTTTTGAGTACATATGACTGGTGTGCACTATGCAAGTATTCAAGTAACTTGTAAGGATCATCCTATAACTATCTTAAGTAGCATGTCTATTATTTATTTCTGTTACCCCTATTCTCGTGTAGATAACATGGCTGGATTCGATCTCCCTGGCGACCCGTACAATCCCATCCAAGGTAACGATGGATAGCTCGATGCAGAGCCAGAAGAGAATCATCCAATCCCTTTGGATGATGACTTCGCAGAGAACTTCCTGGAGGATTCTGACACCAAGCCAGAAGTCAATGACCTACCCCTAGTAGGTCCAATCCCAAATCCTAACCCTCGTCTGGCTTTTCTAGGCCCGACGCCTCCATGGGCAGAAAACATGGGTAGATGGAGTCAAGAATACGGTAAAACTATACCATACAACGTAAACAGAAGCTTCTACAACCTGAGTGAGGGAGGCTCAGCAGACAAAGTCCTGCGTATTGTGGTCCGCAGGGTTGCTCGTAATGAAGAGCAGGGTAGCACAACCATCAACTGGATCATGGAGGTTGATGTAAAGGCGGGAGTTAATACAGTCCGTATTCATCGTCTCGAAGATGCTTGTGAGAGATATATGTGAGACAATGAGGCTATGTAGCAAGAACTATCTACAACTCGAGCTGAAGTCATAAAGCTCCGAGCACGCCAAAGAGTATATGAACGACACCTTCTTGACGTGGAGCGTTAGCTGCCAGGTGGGATGGTTCACCCAAGGGGTACCCGTCGACAGTAGAAGATGATCTACTCGTCCTTTTTTTAGGCTTATGGAATATCCTTCTTATTTATGCTCTATGTAGCACTTTCCCTTTAAATATTCCTATCTTTCTAGTACTATTGCTAGGTCTCTATGCTGTCAAAATTTTCTTATTTTGGTTGATGTATGACAACCTTCTAGGTCATTTTTCCCAAACATATTACATCATTAATGCCAATATTATTGATAGAAATCAAATCTTTTAGGAAATCCATATCCAAGTTCTTTCACGCTCCTACTATTAGATCTCTATATCAATCATACTCTCATTTGTTTTGTTGGGCTATGGAGAGTTAGTCCATGGATTTGTCTCATTTTACTCACAATTGATTCTTACTCTAATCTTCATCTTTGTAAACTTTTAGTAGAAAGATGCCTCCATGCTGAACACCGAGACACAATCCTCCGATAACTCCTATTCAACCACCACCTCCTACATAATACAATTCGGTAGTTATCCAAGCTGAAGTGGCTACGGTTGTTTTGGCAGCCTTAGCCCAATTCAGTGCTACTGGTAGTAGTGGGAATGGAACGACTGTTCATTCGACTCATGGTCATGCTGTGACAACCCGAAATTTCCATTCTGTACAAACTATATCACTTCAATAGAAGTTGTAGCAGTCACAGTTAATTTTCAGACTTTTCGCAAACGTTTGAGTAATTCAGGGTTTACACTTCAGGAAATATCAGGACAGTGGGTGCACTAGGGTTTTGTGCAACACTGTTATTCCAACACTCTATTATATTAGAGATCATTACAGGAATAAAAATATTTTCTGCCAAAATATCTCAGGACTATAAATAGAATTCTGAACCAAATTCATTCATTATTCACATTTCCAACTAGAGAAAAGCCATTTTCCCTCTTACGGATCTTCGGGTTTTTATCCCAAATCGTGATTACCTCTTCCTAGTGATGTTAGAAAGCTTTATATGTGTTTATAACATGATTCAGAAGGCTAAATCACTAGATCTATGAGTTTACACCCCAAGGTGTTCTTGGGCGGTAAACTCCCGAAAAAAAGCCGTGGCCGACCCTTGTGTTATGCAACTGCCTTAGACTCATATGTATGTGTGTTAGGGACAAGAAAACAACCAAAAATCACCCATGTTTGGGAGTTCACGGCCCAAGAGTTTCTTAGGCCGTAAACTCCATTTTCAAACTCAAAATGGTGTTTTAAGGCCACTAAAGCTTTATGACTTTTATCAAGACTAGTTCCCATTTAATCTAAGGCCTTAAGCACATCAAAATCACTTATCAAAGTGAGTTTACGATAAAGACTTTGTTCTTGGGCCGTAAACATGAATGAATGGAACCAAAGTGTGCCTAATGTCTTCATATGCTTGGAATAAAAGCCTAGAACTTATACCACCTATGCTTGAGACTTGAAAACAACAAGAACACCATTCCAATGGAGTTTACCGCCATAAACTCCAAAGGAAATGGCCTTAGGTCCGTAAACTCCTAAATGGAGTGTTTCTAGACCTTAAACCTTTTCAAGAATTGAACCGCCATGTTGGAATAATTCTAGGAATCATTTGGAACTTCAAAACACACAAAACACCCATGGTTGGGAGTTTATGGACATAAACTCAAGAGTTTACAACCGTAAACTCCATGTGTGTTAGTATGTGAGGAGTAAACTCATATATGGGGTCCTTTGGAACCCTAAACACAAGTGCCTTGTCCCACAATAGCTTAGATGCAATCCTTAGGGCTTAAAACACTTATATAATGTGTTTATTATGTCTAGGATGTCTTAACATTATAAAATGTGATGCATAAAATGGTTTTAAATCTTAAAAACACATTGTTATCAAATGTATTACCTTTGAAATGTTTATTAAAATGACATCAAGTCATTGTTAATTATTGTTCAAAACCCATAAGATGTCTTACAAAACCATTTTACATTCTTGAACTAAACTATGCATATACACTTACATTCTTATATATGTATTGATGTTATAGTTTACATCTTTCATTTACTTTCCCACACCCTTGAGTAGTAAGAGTGTATAAACCTACATGATCAACCAGTTATATTACAGTAAATTATCATAGGGATAATTTGAGGATATCAAACATTACTTCTATTACAAGGAGTCACACAAGAGTCAGTGCATTCATTACTCTATACTAGTACATTACCTGATACATGAGTACTTACAGATGTTTACCTAATACATGAATATGTTTACATATACTTACCTATTACATGGACACACATACATGAATACCATACAAGAACACTTTTACATAGGTGCATTATCCTGTATTCACTTACCTGGATACTTGTACTTAGAACTACGTGGATGATTTATTAGTACTTACTGTGTAAATTATCTTTCCTATCCCGGTTCAATGGGATAGCTCAGCGGGACTTACCATTCCGAACCCCATTGATTAGCACCAGTGGTCGATGACCATCTACGGAGGTCTAAGGTTACTACTTATACTAGGTAGATCGATTGTTGAGTTGAAGACTCGTTTGAAGATTGCATCATTGGGCTCGGCTGATAGTCCATTTATTTTGTACTCCGGTATTGGGCCTGTCCAATCGTGAGTTTGCTAGGTTTACTATATAAAGATATGCTTGCATGCATATTAGGTTAAAAATTTAGAAGTAACGATTACGATAGCATTGCAGATTTATTTTATCGTTCTTGTAAACCTCCAACCCTCTACAGTTGATGTTCTTGATCGAGCTCTTCTGAGGGTTTTGTTTATAATCATTTGACTCGTTTGATTCATCGTTGAATTGTTCTTTAATTTGCATTCGTTCTTACTGTTTAAATATTTATTCACCTGTTTAAGATCTAATCGATCTTCCAGATTAAGTTTTAATCTCATCAATTGGTATCAGAGCAGGAGGCTGTGTAATCGATACACTTCTTTTCTGTGAAAAGGTTTCAATTAGGGTTTTTCCGCAATAACTGATATTTATTGAGCCGTTATCTCATTATTGACGTATCATGGTATTTATTATTTTGCCCTAATCTGAGTTATTACAAGTCTGATCTTTGAACAGGTTTTTCAATCATAATGGACGAGTCGCAATCAAATCCCATCAATATTTCCAACAGCATCGGCTCAACCACGAAGATTCTCATCCTATATACCCATGATTATGAAGTCTGGGCACATCACTTCGAAGACTACGTTATAGGTTCTGAGGTTAATGGATACCTCATATGGGAAGCAATCATTAATGGACCTTTTTCTCACTCTGCAACGTCGAGGATTATTAAAACTCAAAAGGAGTATAATGATCTGCTAAAGGATGTTAAAGATATTGCGCAAGATGAAAAGGACAAATTCCAGTGCAATATCAAGGCGCTAAGGTTGATCAGATTCGACTTTCAGTCTGACACCTTTAGGTTGGTAAGCTCATGCACGATGGCAAAGGAAGTTTGGGATAGACTTCGTCAACTGTACTCTACAGACGAGGAGCTTGAACAGTCTATCCAAACCTTGCTCTTATCTAAGTTTGGAGAATTCAGGAAAGGAGCTGAAGAAACTGTGATCCAGACGTTCGATCGCTTCAATCATCTTCTCGGCAAGATGATCAAACATGACATCGAAAGGAAGCTTATCGAGCAGAAGGTTACGTTTTTAAATGGTCTAAGGTCAGAGTGGAGAGCAGTGGTGTCTACAGTTAAAGCCCATGAACAGTTTAAATCATATTCTTTGGTGAAACTGGTGGGTATTCTCAAGTCCCAGGAGAAGATTGTGCTGCAGGAAAAATAACGTTGTTTCAAGCCTAGGTTCGCAGGCCCTCCTGTCAAAAAGTAAAGTTGTGATGGAGGATGAAGACTTCAACCTGGAGGAGTATGACCTCACGTCTGAGGATTATGCTACGATGGTGTCTAACCCCAAGAGGTTCGTTAAGAAGAGATTCCCCAGCAACAAAAACCGAAACTGGCAGGGGAGTTATAGTTCAGAAAAGGTTAACAATGATCCGAAGGTTGAAGAGCCCAAGAAGGAACCGAAGGCAGATGGTGATTCTGGAGTGAGCTGTTACTACTGTGGTGGGAAAAACCACTATGCTAAGGATTGTGTCCTCAAAAAGATGGCTGAAAAAGATGAGGAAAAGGATGAGGAAGCTTTGCTACAGAAGAAGCTTGATGAGATGAGGAAGAAGAAATCTACCGCTAACCATTCCATGAATGCTCTAATTGTGCAGGGTTCGGTTGCTGATGACGAGTTCGGTGGAGTGGAAGTTTGGTCAACCGACTCCGAAGATGATGAAGTGAGGAAGCCTTCGCATGGAAAGGTGTATGTGGCTAAAGAGGAGAGCAATGGAGGCAGGTGCTTGATGGTGTCTGAAGTATCTCAGATGAGGGGATACAACACTGATGGAGGAAGCAATGAACCGAAGGAGCAACCTAATATGTGCTTTACGGCCAAACCGCTCAGCGTGCAGTTCAACGAACTCGATGAACTGATCAAGAAGGCACAATCGGTTTTTGTTTCATTTCAAGTACTACAAAACTCCTATGAAAACGAACTAAAAAGTGTTAATTCACGAATCTCACATCTAGATAGAAGTTTAACTCAAACTCGAGTCGCCAGTTCTAACCTAACTGATCAATTAAGCAGGGTGTCTTCGAAGAGTGAGGAGCGGCGCATGTGGATCGAGTTGAAGGAGTCTGAATTAGTTAAAATAAAAGACGAAAAAATTTATTTACAAAGAGACAATTTAAAATTCTGAAAACAGCGTAATATTTTTTGTTTGATTGCAAAACGTGTTTATACTAATATTACTCAGCTTCACTTGGATTGTGAGATAGGACAAAAGATCCAACGCATGATTTTGCCCTTCCTTGAGTTTAAGGAGGATGAAATCGATGCTGAAGCTTATAATTGTGAGAGTGTGATATCATCTGATGACGTCAATCCGACCAACATGTATGGACTGGAAAAAATTGAATCTTTCATTAAATCCAAGGACCACAAGGACATGCTCAAAAACCTTTTGGATGAAAATGATAGACTTAAACTGAGAACTGAAACCATACAAAAATTTGACTCTTTAAACGCCAACTTGAGCTCAGAAAATAAAATTGATGTTGGACATGCATCTGAGCTTAATGAGGATGACAATATGAGTGAAATTTCTATAGAGGACATGGTTGACTGCTCAGAATTTGTGAAAAGCGAACCTGAAAGCCACAAGAATCTAATTTCTGAAAATTCAGTGGAGTTTGCTCGATTGTCCCAACAAAAGTCCCCGATCTTAGCAGAGAAAGCTGTTGTATATCAAAAGGTCAGGACCACTCCAAATCAAGTGTACAAGGTCACAGGAGTAACCGAACATCAGACTGCTGAACTCACAGCTATTGTAAATGAAGATAATGTTGATGGATGCGATGAGTTCTTTTGGTTAGCTCCAATCGATAATGCAGATGAAACGAAAGGCTTGTCTGAAAGGACTTCTTGGATTAGTAAAGGTAGATACATACCAGAACCCTTGAACAAACCAGATAATTTGGATGTGCCAAGTACTAGTGGTACGAAAGACATTCCTCAAGAGAAACCGAAAATGAAAGGAATGTCTTCCCTCAAGTTCCTCAGTTCAAAGTGAAACTCCCACAGTTAAAAATGAACCGACCAAGGAGAAACCGAAAACGAACGCCAATATCCATCATCAACCGAAGCAGATGAGGAATAAGAAACGTGAAAGGAACCAGAGATACAGGAAGAACCTCTCTGAAAGGAAACAATTCTGGCAATCCCAGAATGCTTATTTCTCACATCAAGACAAGAATCTGAAGTTTGAGAACAATCCTGTCAAAAAGCATGAGAGCCACAACAACCGAAAGCCAAAGTTCGGTTCGGAAAAGAATACCAACCGAAAGCAAAGGTTCGGTTTTGTAATTAAAGGAAATCAAAACTCTAAGGTTAGTCCCACCAATGATCAAAAGCAAAAGGGTCACTTGGCGTCTCCATCCAAGAAGTCATCTCAATCTAAGCCCACTCCTTCTCATTCATCTAATTCTTCTAATTCTTCCAATTCATTTCCATCTTGCTCTAAAGCTCATTTTGTTAGTTCTCAAAAATCTCATTCGTCAGCTGAACAAAAGGGCAAACAGAAGGTTTCTGCATCTAAACCAGAGTCTAAACCGAACACACCTAATCCTAATAAAATAAAAGTCTTTACCATTAAAAAGAAAGATGAAACAACACTCATCAAACGAACATATCTTGTTGACATCTCTCTTACTATTCCTGTTCCTGTGAAAGGCTCACGTGGACCCAAGAAACTTTGGGTTCCTAAATCTGCTTAATTTTTGCAGGTTATAAGTGACGATCAGTTTGACGAAGAATGGTACATCGATAGTGGCTGCTCGCGTCACATGACAGGAAGGAAAGAGGAGCTTAGGGAATACAAGTCTCTTTCAAATGGTGGCAACGTTAAGTTTGGAAACAACTCTTTCGACACCATAACGGGATACGGAATGATAACTAATGGTGATTTTACTATAAGGAAGGTGGCATATGTGGAAGGACTGCAACACAACCTCATCAATGTATCTCAGCTTGTTGGAGGTACAGGTCTCAAAGTCGCATTCGACGATGAAGGTTTTGAAATTATTGAGAAGAAGACGAAGAAAGTAATTCTCAAATCGGAGCGTAAGGGTGAAATGTTTCCTCTAAACCATAAACCCATCAATGGAAACCCAGCTATATGCTTGTTATCAAAAGCGCAATCTGACGAAGGCTGGTTGTGGCACAGAAGACTCTTGCATCTCAACTTTAAAGATATCAACGAACTTGTCACTTGAGGTGATGTTCGAGGTCTTCCATTGCTCAAGTTCGACAGAGATCATTTGTGTGCTGCATGCGAAATGGGGAAACAGAGTCGTCAAATTCATCCATTTATAATTAACACGAAAGTTGTTGAACCACTCGAATTACTTCATATTGATTTGTGTGGTCCATCATCTATCGAAAGCATTGGTGGTAGCAAGTATATTCTTGTTATTGTCCATCATCCATTTATAATTAACGAATTTGTAGTGATGTCGTTCGGATTAACAAATGCACCAGTAGTATTTATGGACCTAATGAATAGGGTATGCCGCCCTTACTTGGATCAGTTCGTCATCGTCTTTATCGATGATATACTTATCCACACTCGAAGTGAGGAAGAGCATAGTCAGCACCTACGAAAAGTCCTTGAAACACTGCGAACGGAGAAACTCTATGCGAAGTTCTCTAAATGCGAATTTTGGATTCGAAGAGTCGAATTTTTAGGCCACGTTGTTAGCGAGAAAGGTATACGCATGGACCCCTCCAAAATTAAGGCCATTGAGAACTGGTCGGCACTAAAGACACCTACAGAAATTCGTCAATTTCTAGGTCTCGCTGTCTACTATCGCAGATTCATAAAGAACTTCTCTAGCATTGCGAAACCTATTACTACATTAACCCAGAAAGGCGTGGCCTTTGACTGGGAAGCGAAACAAGAGAAGGCATTCCAGACACTAAAGCAGGTCTTGTGCACCGCACCGATACTATCCCTCCCCGAAGGGATAGAAGACTTCGTAGTGTATTGTGATGCGTCAAATCAAGGACTTGGTTGTGTTCTTATGCAGAGAGGGAAGGTTATCGCTTATGCCTTCCGACAGCTTAAGACACACGAAGTGAACTATACGACACACGATCTCGAGTTAGGAGTAGTGGTATTTGCTCTGAAGATCTGGAGGCCTTCAACACATTTTCGATCAGAAGGAACTCAACATGCGACAACGACGATGGGTTGAGTTACTAAATGACTACGAATGTGAAATTCGTTATCATCCTGTCAAGGCCAATGTAGTAGCTGACGACCTCAGTCGAAAGGAATACACTGGTCGGAGGGTTAAATCTCTGACTATGACTATCCATTCCCACTTATACACACAAATTAAGGAGGCACAAATGGAAGCTTTGCAACCTGGAAATATGGCGGGTGAATCCCTGCGAGGAATGGAAAAGAATCTAGAAGTCAAGGGTGGCGGGGCCTACTATCTCATGGACCGAATCTGGACCCCGAAACATGGTGGTTTCAGAAACGTAGTCATGACCGAAGCTCACAACTCAAGGTATTCCGTTCACCCAGGTTCAGATAAAATGTATCTGGATCTTAAGAAACTGTACTGGTGGCCTAGCATGAAAGCAGAAATTGCTACCTTCGTGAGTAAATGTCTTACCTGCGCTAAGGTTAAGGTCGAGTATCAAAAACCGTCAGGATTACTACAACAACCAGAGATACCATAATGGAAATGGGAGCGGATTACTATGGACTTGATAACCAAGTTACCCAAGACGACAAGTGGACTCGATACCATACGGGTCATTGTCGACAGATTGACCAAATCCGCGCATTTCCTACCCATCAAGGAGACTGACAAAATGGAGAAGCTTACAAGAACTTACTTAAGGGAAGTAGTCCGACTGCATGGTGTTCCGATATCCATTATCTCCGATAGAGATAGTAGATTCACTTCAAGATTCTGGCAGTCACTACAAAGTTCCCTGGGGACCAGGCTAGACATGAGTACAACCTACCACCCACAAACAGACGGACAAAGTGAGAGAACGATACAAACTTTAGAAGATATGCTAAGAGCCTGTGTGATTGACTTTGAAAAGGCATGGGATATGCATTTACCCCTTGTCGAATTTTCATACAACAATAGTTATCATACAAGCATAAAGGCTGCTCCGTTTGAAGCCCTCTATGGTCGAAAGTGCAGATCCCCTCTGTGCTGGACTGAAGTTGGCGATACCCAATTAGCTAGAGGAAGAGTTCCTGAAAGCACTCTCACCGGTCCGGAAATCATACGAGAAACGACAGAGAAGATCGTTCAGATTCGTGAACGATTGAAAGCCTCTAGAGACCGACAGAAAAGCTACGCTGACCAAAGGAGGAAACCTTTGGAATTCCAGGTAGGAGACCACGTCTTATTAAAGGTCTCACCGTGGAAGGGTTTAATACGCTTTGGAAAGCGTGGGAAACTAAATCCAAGATACATAGGGCTTTTCGAGATTCTTGCCAGAATCGGCCCTATGGCTTACAAGCTTGAAAAAGTGTCTGTCCGACGAGACTCTTGTTATTCCACTCGACGAGATCGAGATCAACGAAAGCCTCAACTTTGTGGAAGAACCAGTAGAAATCATGGACCGAGAGGTCAAACAAACAAAACAAAGTCGCATACCCATCGTGAAGGTTCGCTAGAACGCCAAGTGGGGACCTGAATTCACATGGGAACGCGAAGATCAGATGAAACAACAGTACCCTCATCTCTTTCATGTTCACTATTATCTTTACTACTTTAAATTTCGGGACGAAATTCTCTCTAACGGGGGGATGATGTGACAACCCGATATTTCAACTCTTTGTAATGACCTAAAAGGTCAAGTATTGTAACCACTTTTGAGTTAATAAAATTAACTTTCATAATAAAACATCCAAATAATCCTATTGAAATTCCTTCTATGTTTAAATGTCTTTAAACCATTATCGTACGTAAAAAGAACGCCCAAATCTGACTTCGTATATAGAAGTTATGATTTTTCCAAGTTCAGCTTAGCAACAGACAGCTAAAAACTCGAATCGGAGATCGAGCGACTTTTGGCCGGAATGACCTAAACGAGAATTGAAGGTCTCGACAATGGTATTTCAGCGGTAAAAAGTCTGGCAAAAACCGACGTTAGATAAAGAAGTTATGAATTTTTTAAGAAATTCCTTAAACACGATAAGTTATAAAACAAATAATAAAAATAATTTCGGAATTTGCCAACGGAGTCTAAACGAAAGTTGTAGAGCGTAGTCTCACTTACGCGGGGATATAAAGACCATCGAAAACGGATTTCGTATGAAGAAAATATGAATTTTTGAAGTTTATTAAATAAATTATATATTTATTGAATTCAATAGTCAAGCATTATCCGAAGAGGAGTCAGCGTCCTCATCCGAGGTATTCGAGGGCCTTGGCCTCTGATCGTCCACGTCGCCCTATGCGAGGCTACCGACCCGTCCGACCCGCCGTCCCATCCGAACCTGCCAGTCTGATCCGTCCCATCCGAAGCCGAGGCAGTCGAGGCTTCGGTCATGCATGACGTACGCGTACGCGCTGCGTACGAGCGTACACCCCGCGTACGAGGCTTCTCAGACCCCCTTATAAATAGCATGCGAAGGCTTCCGAGAGAAAGGCTCATTTCTCTCCTTTCTGTCACGATATTGCCTCGTTTTCCGTGCCCGTTCCAACCCGAAGGTCTGGTCTTTTTGCTCAAGTCCCGAGGGTCGATTTTACTACCAAGATTCCCGAGAATCCCGAGAAAAATCCGTTTCCCGAGACGAAACTCTGCCCGGTTTTCCATCTCGCTATCTTCAAACTTTCAAGTGAGTTCATACCCCTTAATTTACCTTTTAAATGTTCTATAAATTCTTTTATATGCTTTCAAGGGGGGGATTAAAAGTAAAACACACGAGTATTATCGTGTGTTACATAAAGAACTCTTTTATATGCTTTTATATATCCAAATCACATGCGATTTACAAACTTTATAAGCAACTCTCATATATATATAACATATGTTAAAATAGCATTCTATCTTTTCAAATATAAATTGTTCTAATGCATGTATAAACTAAACTTTTCTTAGATTATATGTATACTTGTCTATCTTAGACTCTACACCAAAAATCTATGCTTTCATAACAAATGATTCCTTTTCTAGGTATTTCTAAACAAACGAGACACACTTTTAGAAAACTATAATAGGTATAGTTTTACGAACAAATTTCTAACTCTTATGTACTAGAAACATGAATTTCAAGAAGTCACTTTCGTATACACGAACAAACGTAACATTTTAACAAGTAGATCGGTTTTTATACCACGGTTTTGTGAGACACTAACTTCATGTACGTTCGAGTACACATTTCAAGTCTTGTATTATATACCAGAATCCCTTGGAGGGGGAGCATGGTGTTTGTGTATAGATCTATACGGGCTTGACAACCCGCGCCCTGACTGTTAGCTGCAGTCCACCGTTTGGGGTGACAAACGTCATAACATTCCAACGCCTGAAGAACGTTGTGTATAGGCATTCTAAGTCAATAGTATGGTTATAAAACTCACATGGGGTATTAAAAATGCATTGATTTACAAGGTTTTTCATACACATTGGTTATTTTACACTTACATACATTTTAGAAACAAACATTGGTCTTGAGTGAAGGCTACTTTTATACTAGTAGAAAATACAGGATTTTCTAAACACGAACAAACAAAGACAAAACATTTCATTTCATACAAACATTGTCATTTAAATACTTATGAAACTCACCAGCTTAAATGCTGATCTACTCTTTCAAAATTACTTGTATGTCCCAGGGAATCAGTAATTTCAAGTATCATTATGCTTTTGTTGAAGGGATGCTGCGGCGCCAGTTAAATCTCGTATTTTTGACATCATATTGTAATTGGTTTTGAACATGTAACTTTTGACAAATGTAAACTTTGAATTATACATATGATGGTTGTATTGCTTTCTTTACTATGTATTCATTTGTTACGTTACCACATGAAGTCATCCGCCCCTGAATGTTTCCGTCGTTCAGGTTTGGGGGTGTGATACTCGAAGCGCACGATCCGATCCTAAATCATTCTGTGAGGCGTACCCTTGCAGAGAAGCTCGCTCCTGCCTTGGATCTGCTTAGTAAAATTGAAGGGCTACCCGATTTCGTGTCCAATCCGAAACAAGGGGGAGAAAAGGAGTCCGGATCGCAACCACCTCATTCCTTATAGGCAAATCACACAACCGAACCTCCTCCTGTAGGCCAAGCCTCTGGTTCAGGTGTGAAGGATAAAGGCAAGAAATTTGCTGATGAGGATGAAGAAGAAGACAATGAAACCATTGCCGACTTGCTGAAACGCAAAAGTCGACGTAATGATGAAGATGATAATGTTCGTGTGGCATGAGAAGCTGAAGAAGAAGAACGCAAAAAGAAAGAAGTGCACGACCTTCTCGAGAGTAGGAAGACTCTTTTTCCTGCTTGGACTCTCGAGAGGATGATAAAAGAGGCAATCGATACTCCGAGCATCTTATGGCTTGAACCGGTAATCTCTTTTGACTGCTACAACTCCGTCGACTCTTAGTTCGACATGCCCTTAACCCGAAAGGCATTCATCTTTCACGCCTTCGCCAACGTTGCTGAGTTCCCTCATCCTTATCCGGAGGTTGATCGGGAATTGATTGAGTTCTATCTGAAGGCTGCTCAACCCCAGTACCAAACCTGGAGCGCTCAGAAGATCATCAACGTTCGGGTTCTAAAGTCATACACTGAAGGGAGATTTATCAACGTTCGGTTCAAGGTGCTCAGAGGATCTACAAAAACCGAACATGCCATCTCTTTAGCAGATCTACCGAACCTCAATCCTCATGATTAGATCGTCCCTGCACAACATCTTACTAACTAATGAAGTTGAATATGGTCCGACCATTTACCATCTCAAGAGGATGTTGGTGTGCTATATAATGGAGGTCGCCCTGATGGATCAGGAGATTGCAAATGTCTTCAAGAAGAAACCGAAGTTATCTCCTGTTGGCTCGTCCAGTGATCTAAACCAGATGAAGATGGGAAAAATTGACCCGAGGTGAAACTCCGTCATGTTCACTAGGAGTGAAGGACATAAATATCTCTTTGCCTTAGCTGATAAACATCTTTATACCACTGCTTGTCTTGAGCATGTGTTGGGGATCATCCACAGGTGCAAGGAAAATACAGCGGATGATATCAAGTATTTTGATGATATGATACATTGGTACATTCGGTTCAGACAGACGATTCTCGTGCTTATCTCTCGTCTGTTTGAGACTGTAAAGAAGAAGGTTCCTGCTGCTGCTGGCCCAAGCAAGAAGACAAAGTGATCTCGCTCCAATTTGACGCAAAGGGGGAGATTGTTGGGTAGCGTAGCATTTTTGATGTATTGCGTCCATTGGGCTTGGTTAATAGTCCAAGTTTTGTTACTCCGGTTTGGGCCTGTCCAATCGTGAGCTGATAGGGTTTAGTATAAATTAATGTGCTTGCATGCATATTAGGTTAACGATTGATAGCAATTACGATAGATTACAGATTTTCTTCATCGTTCCTGTAAACCCTAAATCCTCTACAGTAGAAGTTCTTTATCGAGCTCTGCTGAGGATTGTTGATTAATCATTCGACATCTTTGATCCATTCTTGTGTTCGTATTGTTTTCTGGTTTATTACTTTACCTGTTTTAAAGATCTAATCGATCTTCAAGTTAGTTTTTTAACTTAACACATGTTATAGATATGAAATACTTCTTATCTGCTAGCCATATACGGTCTCCTTTGCGTGACTTCTAATCCGACCTGGTACACAACATATGCAACTTTCTACATCTAAACCCCTCTAAAGTAATAAGTAATACAATTCTGAACCTATCCTCTCACTGAATGGTTGCCTGCTCACCCAGTGTAAGGAGTACTCTGGAAGTTCTTGATGGATGGGGCATATCAGGAAGCGGGAAGCACGTTCTAGTACACTTAAAATTGAACACATACAGATTGTTTATAGATCTCGCTGCTCAATTTAGGTGGACAGCAATATCACTGGTCATCGTCAGATGAATGGACCTTAAGATATAGTATCTAAGGAATTAGGATCATATACGAATTTTAGGATTTTAAGTTCACCCTGTCTTGTATCAAATAGTATGTCCTAAATAAGTCATAATTTTTCGCGTTTAAGTGGACAACAATACCGGCAATCGACCAGACAAAGACGTGAAGATAGAAGGTATCGACAAGTGGATAAAGGCTGTCTAAAAACATTGATCCCAAATCACTCTTAAAGTTAGATATCATTTTTATTTTTGTTATATTTGTCACAGTTTCTTCTAATTTAAAAATTAGGGGAGAATTAAAAATTAAAAATAATGAAAATAAAAAAAACAAAACAAAACAAAAAATCAGAAAAATTCAAAAATCAAAGAAAAATAAAAAAAATAAAAAAAAATCCAAAAATAGTGTTATTTCAGTTTTATTTGTTGTTCAGAAAATTCAAAAATCCAAAAAAAAATTTGTTTATGTTTTAATTAGTGTGCTAAGTTTTCTTTTAGTTTTGTTTTGTCTTGAAAAGTGATTTCAGGTATAGATAAGACTCATGGAGTTTGTGTTGAAGATTTTTGAGCCAAAGCCTCATCCGTGAGCATCGAAGAATACGCATTCGGAGGAGCAAGAAATGAAGATTATTCTTTCGAACATCCAATCCTTCAACCCCAAAAGAAAGGTGAAGCTGCAATTGAAGAATATGTGACGGATTGCATTGAAGCCTCCTCAATCAGTCTGTTGCTATCTTTGTACCTGCTGAAGTGATCCAGCAGATTTGTTCTCTCTGATGTTCTCTCTGAAGATTCTCAAGCAGAAAGCACCATCTTTCAAGAATCAGTACGTCAATCCTCCTCACCCAGTCGTGAAGAATTTGAAGATTAATGCTGAAGCCAAAGCTCCTAATGAAGATTATCAAGAAAGGCAGCTGCTTTTTAGGGGGAGCTTGTTGGGTCATTTAAGAAAAGAAAAGAAAACTATAAACCAAGGGGGAGATTGTTGGGTCAATATTATGGTTTATACTTTGCTTTTCTAGGAAATTGTATTTTTATGTCATATCTTATGTGTTTACGGTCAAGTTTACGGCCAGGGAGGCGTTTACGGCCCATGTTTACCCGACCCATATTCTCATGTATATATATATAAGGGTGCGTGGTGTGAGGAAAAGAGTGATGAATGAGAGAAGAGAGGAACTTTAGTGTTAGTGTGTGTGAATCTTGTGTAAGGAACTTAATTCATATCATCAATATATTCAAGATTCAACATATTCTTATTCTTCTTCTCTTTTATTTGATCTGACATCATCCGTTTGATCGGGATTCCACACCATCAAACGGATTCGATTGATACACGGGCAGATTAGGGACCTACAATACTCCAGTGTATGCTAGTTAGGATGATGCTTTTGAAAAACAAAGTTTGCATGTATATTAGAGGAAACATATATCCAAAGCATCTAGGGTTGCATGTACACCATAGGAGTGTTAGAAGGCACAAAATCCATCAGATTCATTCAGGATTTCTCCAAGATTGCAGTACCCCTCACTCGTCTGGCGAGGAAGGGGTGGATTTTCGATGGGGCCCTAAGCATCAGTCGGCATTTAAGACCCTAAGGAAGAAGTTAGCTGAGGCCCCGATATTGACCCTTTTGGAGGCGGTTAAGGATTTTGTTCTATTATGTGATGCATCCATCACTGGTTTGGGGCGGTTCTCATGTAGAGAGGTTGGTGATAGCTTATGCTTTGCGGTAGGTGAAAGCCGCATTAGTCACGATATCCCATTAATTATCTGGAGTTGGGGGCTGTGGTTTTTGCCCTAAAGATTTGGAGGCCCTATCTATATGTGTTTTGTTGTACTATCTACATGGTGTTGGATAAGGTGTCTAAGTCCATAACTTATTTGGTATATACTTGACCCGACCGGCATGGTCCATTTGGGTTGCATCTCATCCAAACTATTATGGATAATTTTATGAGAGTTATACACATATGTTTATTAATATATTATGAGTTATAATATATTAATATGAAGTTACGTTATTTAATTAGTTTTAGTCTTAAATTAATCATGGATTAATTTAGAGATTAAAAGGAATACTAATTAAATTATGGGCTATTTGTTTTATATAGTGTGGGCTAATACTCATTTGTTAATGGGCTAGGCTTATGTGGAAGTCCATGGATGATCCATGGAGCTTTTAACCCATGGATCCTTGGAAAAGGAAAAGACATGGGTTATTAGGGTTTCACCCTAACCATGCATACTATATAAGCATGCTTATGGAGCATGAAATGAGGCCTAAGAGAGAAAGCTAGTGATCTAGTGTGTGTGTGCATGTGTGTGGCCGATTTATACAAGGTGTATATACTCTCTCAAAGTTTTCCAAGAGTTTGTGGTGTTTGTGATTCCATTTGAGGCATTCACACTATTGGTGCTTGGCCCTCAAACTCCTAAGAACCCAACACACCAAAAGGTATGTAATCTCTTCTAACACTTTTATGTTGAAATGTTCCCCATGCCATGTTAGATAGGTTATAAACCTTGGAAAATTATTATTTTGCATGTATTTAGACAAACATAGATCCAAGGTTTATTAGGGTTGCATGCACACTTAGGAAGTGTTAGATTGCTCAAAACCCAACAGTGGTATCAGAGCCTAGGCTTGCTTGTTTGATACTTGATGCAAAATAGTGAAAAAAGTCGAAATCGTTGCTGTCTGCATGCTAGACTCGCCGAGTCCATTGGGGGGACTCGCCGAGTCCAAGGCAAACTTCAACCTACTCGACGAGTCCGTTCGTGCACTCGGCGAGTAGGATCGAAAGAATGCAGAATCTCGACTTTTGCTGCTGGAAATGGACTGGAAACATTACCCTAAATTGTTTTGGTGTTGTAAAACTTATTTTAGTTGGTGTAATGGTTGTTCTAATCCATTTACAATAGCATATATCAAAAATCCATGATTTTATGTGTTCATATAATTCTTGAATTTTTGATGATCATGTTCATGTTCTTATGAATTTAGAAAATGATAGGAATTATTTGTTGAATTGTTTAGGATTAATTCTTTATCATTTATGTGTTTTAATGGAGTCCATAATTTGTCCTCAAGTTATGGATTACCAAAGGTCACTTTCATTTAACACACACTTAAAACACATAAGTTACATGAAAATGAAGAGTCTTCATTTTTATGAACCTTTAATTCATAAGTTATGAAATGAAGAGTTTTGCAAAGTTACAAAACTTGCCCTCAAGTTTTGGAATTTGGAAAAGTTTCACACACTTTAATAAACTTTAATTCCAACACTTAGAATTTTAAAAGTTAAAATTCAACACTTATACTATTTATAACATTAATGGTTAATTATTATATATATGTATAAGAACAAGTCGTTTTACCGTTAGTAGGCCTCATTCACGAAGCCGGTCTATAAGGTGGGTATAAGGTTGTTGCCTATAAAATGGCGACTTAATGGGTGTCCACTCTCACCCACCGCTTGCTTGATCGGTGGAGGGTCGTTAGCCGAACGGGTAGGACAATGACTTTAAATTCTCCCTTTCATTAAAAGTATTAATGATAAATACTAAAGTAACTAAAATCTTAATAATTCCCAATCTTAGTTACTTTAGGAAAAATGTGAATTTGGTGCTAACCCATGGAATTCACACTTTGTACCTTACCAAGTCGTTGGTGGAGCGTGTGTGGTTAACCGGCACACTAACTTGGACTAGTAAGGACCACGAAGGGTGACTTAATGTTTTTCATAGATCAATGGAGCGTGTGTGGTTAACCGGCACATTGATTAGGTGATAATATTAAGGGTACCAAGTGAATTGGTATGGTTATTCACACCTTGTTTTGTGATCCTCGGCATCCCAGTCACAAAATTTGAGAGGGCACACTCGAGATTGAAACATGCCATTGAAAAGTTCAATGAATCTCAAAAGATCTAGGAATTTCAAATCCAATTAAAACCTAATAAATTATTTCGTTTTTCATGGTGGAAATTGGTGAATCGTCATTCGCCTACCTTCAAATATTTTATAGCTTGGATTACGGCATCCCTCTTCTAAGTTATAAAATAGGTTGTTGGGTCCTAGCCTTAATATTTCATATTGGGTGTCATATTAAGGACTTTAAATCAACTATCTTGAATATCTCCCAAAACATGTCTGGTTTAGACATTTATGATCTTCCCAAATCTCCTGAAGATGATGTTCCTCAACATCATGCTTCACTTCCTTTATCTCCTCCAAATTATTCTCCCTCACCCACAAGTTCTTGAAAAGTTTAAAGTCACTCAAGCCCTATTGGCAAGTTAAGGTCTTGGTGTGGTCACATCTTGGAGATGTAGTCACATATTGACAAGACGGGAGAGTTGGGTGTCAAAGTCTCGTGAAAGTTGGATGTTCAATCACTTTCTTAGTAACATAGCGGGTCATTTTGGGACTACTATGAGACAGACTATGACACGAGCCTTAATGATCTTATCTATTTGCTTTGTGCTGTGGAATCAGTAATGATTTGGAACACTAGTAAAGCAAATTTTGTTAGAAGATCAACTTCCCAAACCTTAAATGGACATTGGCAATGGTAGCATTGGATATCTAGAAAAGCATTTCTCTTCCCAATGGAAAGGGATCGGCCATAGTCAACTCGGTTGACCAAATGGTAAAGAGAAAGGCTAAGTCTGAGATAGTCTCATGTGCCATTATCAAAAGGGTCTACATGTGTTTTGTTGCCAAAGGAAGGGGCATTGGTTGCAAAGCCGCCATAATTTACCTAAGGATGTTAAAGTCGATAAGTTTGACTCTACTTCAGGTAAAGTCCACTGTCTAACTCTATTAAGTTTCTATTATGAGATTCTTGATACATGATGTGACTGGGTCACATGGTGATGTTTTAAGAATCAAAAGAAAAGATAGGAAGCTTAAAGAAGTATATGCTGATTTTGATTGCGAAGATGGGTTTCGATCGCATGGTTCGGTAATCAGAATTTTGAGCTGTTGCTTAAGAGTTATAATATATTGCTTATGAATAGATAACAACAAGTTTTTCATGTGGATTGTAAGGATAAGTTTTTCTGCAAAGTTATAAAAGAAAAAAAAGGTTTTAATTTTATTTATTTTAAAAATATCCTTACAATGGCATCGGTGGAAAATTGTTGCTTATATGTTTCAAGTAATAGCAATATTGGAAAGTGGATTTGATTCTTTCATTTGTGGTAGTGTCTGAATTTACCAAATGAAGAAAGTTTTTCATCACCCAAGTTTCAATTGGACAGAAACTTGGAATCATACAAGTTGTATTGTATGATGAATGAGAATTTTCATCTTTGAAAAATTAAGACTAATTCTTTGATCACATGTATATGTGAGTCAATTGAAGGACTAAGGAATTAGGTACACTGGGTGTGCGCTGGTCAAGGTCCACCACAAAGATTGATTTGTCATGATTTACTAAAGATTAGTAAATATGATTGTACTTATAAGGTTAAGTATAATTCTGTAACATTGAAAAGGTTCCAATGTATGACAAAACAAATGAGAAGAATCAAATTAGGCAGAAGGATAAAAGTTTCTCAAAAGATGGGAAAGTACTTTAGTATCAGCTTTGTGATCATCTTAATGGTTAAGAAACCATATCAAAATTTGTTCTCTAAGAAAGTCTTAGTGCATTCTTATGACTAAGAAGAAGGGATCTTGTAATTGTTGAAATGGTTAAATCAAGAAGATGAATCATACTTCGTTCCAATACAAGTCTTGGAGTCACACTCCAAGATTGTAATTTGAGTGACATGTCATAAAGTAAGGTTTAAAACACTTATCAAATGTAAGAGTAAAATGTTTTCTACTCTTGTACATTTGAGATTGGTAAGTTGTGATGTCTTGGATGAGACAAAGACCAACTAAGACCAATTGTGTGAAGTGTTAGTCTTGATAAGAATCCGCACTATCTCTTGAATATTTGTTTTATCAAGGAATGGTTCTTGACTAGAAAAACTTATATGTCAAGAGGACAGTGGGAGCCTTAAAGATCCTGAAAGAGTTTTAAGATTTAATCAAGAGTGAAACCTGAAATTTATCACTAGCACACGAATTAAGGTTCGCAACCTATCGTGTTGACATAATTCTTATTTCTGTACCTACTTCAAATAAGTTGAATTTACATGTGAGTTATCAGAGTTCAACTTGGAAGCATTGGTGGGCCTTGTGCTACCAAGGTGACAAGAAACTAAGATTGAACAAGTTTCATCCGTGTAAGGCTGAATTTGTCACTAACCTTATCTTGTGATTATGGTTTTGACAAATTCGCATGGATAGGAACTCATACACTATAAAATCTAAGTGTCATAAGGTTTCTCTCCGATTCATGAAAATGATGGTGAGGAAACGCTTTCACTAAATAGATTTTAAGTAGATATCAATTGTGTCATTTGCATTTTCAAAAGTCATTAGTGGAGCGCGTGTGGTTAACCGACACACTAATATGGACTTGTCAGAAATGGCAAATGCCTAAGCAATTGAGACTATGATTACGGCATCCCTTTTCATAGTTCTGAAAATTGTTTAGACACACATGTGAGCTATCTAAGAAAGGGTGTATGAATCTAAATTTCAGAAGTCCAGCAGATTTCTGGAAATATGTCAGAGCTAGTGGGAGCATAAGTGTTATGCTGATAATCATCATGTTAGTGGGAGCATGATTATTATGATTAGTATTGCAAGCTAGCAATGTTAATTATAGAAAACAAAATTTCAATTTGTGAAGTTGCAGGGGTTGAAAAGTTGTTTTGCTATAATTAAGGGAGAGGAAATTATACTTCATTTCAATTCTAAAGCTTAGATTGAGATTTTAAGCATTTTTAGTCAATAATATATATGAATTTCATGTTGGAATGGTTCAAACTTGAGGAAATTCTATATATATTGCGTTCTCAAAATTCAATTATGACTACGGCATCCCTCTTCATAGTTAAATTTTGAGAACATGGCAAATAATGGCAAATAAAAATATTGTAGCAAAAGACTAGTCTAGTATCATGTCTTTATGTCAAACATCATGAATCGTGTCCCATATGCTTCGAATATAGGATCGATTGCATGTGCTATAATATTCATCTTTTCTAAATTTTCCAAATGCTTAAGGCATTGAGAAGGGAAAAGTCTAGAACTGGATATGACTAAAAGTGATTAAGCAATTGTCGAGGACAATCTGAGGTTTGCCAAAGATTGGTTTCTCAAGGATAATTGGAAGTACAGTGTTAATTTTAGCAGGACCATATTGACATTTTCTGAAAAGAAGTAACTCTTGTTCGGAAGTGATATTCAAAATGGGACTATGGAAATGTCTCCATAGTTAGAAATTATTCAATCTATGTAAGATTATGAAACTTAATGCAAGAAGGATGTTCCCAAGGAGCTGATCTCCTTTGGAATGCTCTGTAATGGTTATTGTCAAGTCTTTCTGACTTCGTGCATAATCATTACAAGAGGATCAATGCACATAAGTTTAGAAGCTAACAGATTTCAGTAAATGACATGAATTTGGAATTCTTGCATTTACAGTAAGGATTTGGGATTGTGAAATGAGTATCAATGGAATCATGTTCAATTGATCTACATGACAATGTAAGGATCATAGACAAACATAGTGTGCATACTTTGGGTATGGCATAACTATTGTTTAGAAAAATAAAGTGTACATGCTAGGAGCATGGGACGACTGTTGTTTTTTATTCAAGTCTTAAGTTGATATTTGAAACATTGAATAATGTGTAATCAATATGGTGATAAATAAAAGGTGGTTTTATTTATATTCAGAAGGGTTCTGAGACCATATTAGATTCGATTATTATTGTGTTTCACTTTGCATGTTTTGACTTCCAAAATAGCTAGCTTATTCTTTCTGAATGACTAAGTTATTTAAACACTCCACAGTCGTTCATATGTTGGAAGTAGGTATGAATCAAGACTGTCATGAATCGGGTTTGTAGATGGCTAAATGAGTTTAGTCATGGCGATGGTTGCTACAACATTCATGAGTGCTCATAAGTTATGAGTATTGGAATAAACCCACGCTCACTTGTATCACTTCATGGAATTTATCTCGAGTGATCGTGAGACGGTAATATCATATAAATCTTCAAACCTAGAGATATGAGTTGTTACCTATGAGTTGGTTGTGCATTGATTGCACGTAAACGCATCAGTAACTTGATGTTATAAAACGTGCCTTTGTGTACAATTCAACAAGTAGTAGAACAAGCATATGAGTCGAAGTTTATCTGTTCCTTCTAGAAATAGAAGCGATATCTGGGCCCCTCGATGATTTTGTTGTGACCTTTGTACCGGCCGGTCAGAACTGAATTGATGTGTTCGATTAAGTTCTTTGTCAAACAAATCGAAAATCGGGAAACAAACTGCTGGACAATAAGTACGACGTTGTTCCATGTATTTGTCCGGCTGATATCATGAGAACAGAGGATTATGTGATCACTTATCTAAAATGGCGCTTCATAGTTCGACAGAGTCTTCACTGTTCGAGGGAGTTTTCGAGAGCTACGATTGTTGGTTGGTTCCTGAAGTTATAGGCAAATATAGTTATTAGACTTATCCAAGTGGGAGTCTGTTGGATAAGGTGTCTAAGTCCATAACTTATTTGGTATATACTTGACCCGACCGGCATGGTCCATTTGGGTTGCATCTCATCCAAACTATTATGGATAATTTTATGAGAGTTATACACATATGTTTATTAATATATTATGAGTTATAATATATTAATATGAAGTTACGTTATTTAATTAGTTTTAGTCTTAAATTAATCATGGATTAATTTAGAGATTAAAAGGAATACTAATTAAATTATGGGCTATTTGTTTTATATAGTGTGGGCTAATACTCATTTGTTAATGGGCTAGGCTTATGTGGAAGTCCATGGATGATCCATGGAGCTTTTAACCCATGGATCCTTGGAAAAGGAAAAGACATGGGTTATTAGGGTTTCACCCTAACCATGCATACTATATAAGCATGCTTATGGAGCATGAAATGAGGCCTAAGAGAGAAAGCTAGTGATCTAGTGTGTGTGTGCATGTGTGTGGCCGATTTATACAAGGTGTATATACTCTCTCAAAGTTTTCCAAGAGTTTGTGGTGTTTGTGATTCCATTTGAGGCATTCACACTATTGGTGCTTGGCCCTCAAACTCCTAAGAACCCAACACACCAAAAGGTATGTAATCTCTTCTAACTCTTTTATGTTGAAATGTTCCCCATGCCATGTTAGATAGGTTATAAACCTTGGAAAATTATTATTTTGCATGTATTTAGACAAACATAGATCCAAGGTTTATTAGGGTTGCATGCACACTTAGGAAGTGTTAGATTGCTCAAAACCCAACACATGGATCACAGTATTCTGAGGCATATTTTGGATCTACTAAACCTGAACATGAGACAACGTAGGTGGCTGGATGTGGTTAACAATTATGACTGCGAGATCATTTACCATCCGTGTAAAGCGAATGTTGTGGCGAATGCTTTGAGGCGCAAGTCGGTTTGTCCTTCATATAGGGTGGTGTGTAGGAGGATATCAGTTGATTTCCCGATTTTGGGATTGATCAGGGAGGATCATGCCAAGGGAATTCGGAAGGAGAGATTGAAGTAGGAGAGGATTAGAGGTGATATTTTAAAGTTCGTCATGGATAGTCGTGGGATGTTGACCCGGTGTGGTTGGGTTTGGGTTCCAGTTTCTGGTGGGATCGGGCAGATTGTATTAGAGGAGGCTTATAAGTCCCACTTTTTATCCATCACGAGGCCACCAAAATGTATCGGGATGTGTGATTGAGTTGTTGGTGGCCATGTATGAAGAGGGAGATACCCTGGTATGTGGAGAGATGCTTGACCTGCAAGATGGTTGAGGCTGAGCATCACAGGCCGCAGGGCAAGATGTAGCCTCTAGAGGTTGCCACGTGGAAATTGGATAAGATCTCGATGTATTTCATCACCAAGTTTCCGAAGACGGCAAAGGGTTTTGATGCTAACTAGGTCATCGTGGATTGATTGACCAAGACTGCCCACTTTCAGGCGATTCGGGAGGGTTCTTCGGCCGAGAAGTTGGCTGATGTGTATGTTCGCAAGATCATTGATCGCCATGGGGTTCCGGTTCCATTGTTTCAGATCGTGATGTTCGGTTCACTTCCTGTTTCTGGCACATGTTCCATGAGGAACTACGTACGAGGTTGCACTTCAGCACTGCTTATCATCCGCAGATCGACGGCCAGACAGAGCAGGTGATACAAACCCTTGAGGATATATTGTGGGCCTATGTCATCGTTTCAGTGGGAGTTGGCACTCCGGCCTGCCTCTTGCATAGTTTTCCTACAACAACAACTATCATTCCAGCATTCGGGCCCTACCTTTCTTGCTCTTGTATGGGCGGAGATGTCATACTCCCGTTCGTTAGGGAGAGGTTGGTCATAGAGTTATGGGGCAGACCGAGGTGGTCCTTTAGAGAATAGAGCTTATTCAGTGTATCCTATAGAGACTGCATACCGCTCAGGGTCTGTAGAAGAGCTTGGCCGAACGACGTCGATCCGAGTTGTAGTTTCAGGTCGGTGATATGGTATTACTAAAGGTCTGACCTTGGAATGGTGTGATATGCTTTAGGAAGAGATGGAAATTGAGTCTTTGATATATAGGGTTGTTTTGTGTGACCACTATGCTTGGCAAGGTTGCTTAAATATTGGATCTTCCTGAAGAGTTCAGTCAGATTCACAACACTCTTTATGTTTCCCAGCTACAAAAGTATGTATTAGATGAGGATGCAGTGGTGTCCGTTGATGATATTCAGGTTGATGAGTGACTGAACTGTGTTGAGAGGCTGGTGGTTGTCTTTAAAAGGAAGGTGAAGGTCTTGCGGAGCAAGGAAGTACCTCTAGATAAAAGTACGGTGGCAGCACCAAAGGGGCTTCAAGTGGACCTGCGAGCTAGAGGCCGTGATGTGGGAGAATTATCCAGATCTATTTGCAGCAACGGACTTCAAGGACGAATTCTAGGTCAAGTGGGGGAGAATTGAAACATCCCAGTGTTCAAGTACTTCTAAATTTGACCTTGGTATATTCTTATATTGCATTTTGGTCCGTATGTAAAAGGAAGTGCCCATTTGGAATCCCTGGTGGCAAAGTTGTAATTTTGGAGAAATAAGAGTACGCTATGCATACATGCGTACGCTTAACATACTAGGTCGCACCCTAGTACATTGGGCCTACATCCATATACAAGCGACGTACTCGCCAGGTGTGGAAACCCTAAATTTTAGGGCTGAGCCCCAATATATTCATCCTTATAGCCTCATTTCATTCATCTTTTCACCCTCCCCTCCCTTTGAGACGTTTCTAGCAAACCCTAGTACTTGAGTGTGTGTTCTTAGTATGTAGAAGAAAGAAAAAGGTTCTTTGAGGAGCATTGGTGTGGAAGCTAACTTTTAGATCTGAGATCTTTAACTCCAAGGGAAGCTTCAAAAGGTATAAAGTTCTAACCTATACATGTTTTTCCTTGCGATCTTGCCATAGGAAGTTTTATGTGCTTAAGTCCCTTTTCTTTGTCTTGATGAGTTTGAGCTACTCTAAGACCAAAGGATATGTCCTTTTAGAAGATTTGAGGTGTTTTAGGTTGTAAAAATTCTATATTGGCCTATTTAGTGGTTCCATGCATGTTATAAATGTTTTAAGTGGTTAAAAAAAGAAAGGGTTATTGGTTTCAGGACGTAATGGTCATGCATAACCATAAAGTTGGAAACTTTATGGTTTGCGACACCTTTTTAGGTTTAGATCTGAATTGGGACGTCTGGCGTTATGTATTAAGAGCCTAATGGAAGTTTTACATGGACACAACATACGCTGGGTGTATGAAAGCGTACGTCAGGCATAGGTGGTCAGCTGTCCATTTTTGGTCATGACGGATTACGTGGCGTGTAGAGGCTGAGTACGTTGGGCGTACTCATATGGGTTGAATTTTGTTGGCCATTAAATTTCTGTTGAGTTTTGACCTAGGTTGTGTCTAGGGGTATTTTATGTATTTGTTGTGAGACATAAGGTTGTGTCTTGCCATGTTGAGTTTTGACCTAGGCTCGTGGAGCAATATTGTTTCTACTATCAGTTCGGACATGCCCAGTGTTTTTTCCTAACTATACTAGTGGGTCGATGGCACCAAGGCGAGCCAATTGGTTTGATAATCTGATATTCGTTCATATGTTGAGTATGGAATTGATATGCACGCTAGTTTTGATATGCTAGTTTGATAAATCAGTAGGACTACATTTAATATTGTTTGTATAATTATTTGTATATGTTAGTATTTGTTATATGTCGACATATTTTGTGTGTTGGGTTGAGGTTGTACTAATCCTTGTGGTAGCCAACAATGCCTGGAGCAATCCATATATGGGCTGAGGGCTAGGTAGGGCCTGCCAGACTCATACTAAGGGCTCATGAGCATTCCATATACAAGGTGAGGGCCGGGTAGGGCGTACCAGACTTGTTTTAGGCCTCGAGGGCAATCCATATTTATACTGAGGGCTCAAGGGTAATCCAGTCTTTTAGCTATGGACCCATTGCATGGTATTATTGTATATATGTTATTTGTTGTGTATTAGTATTTTGGGGGGAACTCAATAAGCTTTGGGATTACATTTTTGGGTTATGTTTCAGCTATCTCAGATGATCGTGGGAAGGCAAAGGCGTGATCGTGCACCTCCTCATGTTTTATTTTATGATTTTGGGAAAACTCTGATAATAAACATGTTTTGAAAATTATTTTGTAAACAATGATGATTTGTGGAATTGTTTAAAAAGTTTAAATTTTTCATGAATTTTATGGATGTTATAACCTCACCTTAAATTTCACATTTTCAGATGCAAGGTTATTCATGATCTTATGGTCAACAACTTGGATTTCATGATTGAATTGAACACTTTCAACTAACTTTTTGGTTGTTTTCATGGTCATTCATGAGCAACTCTTTAGTCTCATTGAATTGAGATTTCATAAGATGTAAGACACATTATAGTTTCACATGATCAAGTGTTTTGGCATTCTACAAGTCATCCTTCAAAATGATTGGTGCCATTGTACACTATCATGTTTATTAGATATAATGTTCAAAAGACTTGGCTTTACAATATAAAAAGGCTTAGTGGCACAGCTTGTTCCTTATTTTCCATCTAACTTGTTATACGATGATACCTATGATGTTTCAAGAATATATGTGACTTAAAATTTTCTACTTTGAGTTAAAAAAATTTATATACGTAAAAGTTAAATATTAAAAGTAGTATCTGCTCTTACCCTCAGTACTTCGCACTTACCCTTTGTACTTCTCAAATTGCATTCTCCATGTAAGTTCTTCAACTCGCTTTTTTAGTTTATTTTTTGCACCTTGCAGTGAACCAGATGGTGTACAATATTAAATTATGAAAGAAAAGAAAATAGAATAATATTATTTATATATAAATAAATTATGATACTATCTTTTGCATTAAATATGGTTATAAGAAGAGTAAATTAGGAGGATGAATTGAATTGAAGTTTAAATACTTGAATACATAATGTGAGGAATGATCCTAGTTCCTTTTTCAAATCATCAAGGTTAATATCATATATTTTCTTCATGTATGAGATGAGTTGCAAGGAACTCCATTGGTAACCTGTCGTTATTTCCAAAGAATTTTTTCCATCGCTAATTTTTTTTTCTATTGCTCTATTTTCTAGTAGTGTTGTTCTTAAAAAGATGGACATTGTGTTTGGCTTAAACGTGATGTACTAAGTCAAGTGCATGAGTAGTCGGCACAAGAATCAGGTTAAGGTTCCTCATCTTCTTCACTATCAGATTGTGATATCCATGTCTTAAATGAAGGCGTTGATATAATCAATTTTACGAACGGTTTTTTCATGAGTGGAACTTAGATCATGACTAATTTAATAATTGTGATGTACTTATTACTTAACAAAATAAATCTCTTTGATCACTTAGTTGGTGGTGGTAAACAATGATGCTAGTGTAGGCGGTAACTAGTGTTGTTGTTGGTTGTGATGACGTAAGGCTTAGAGAAGAACAGGAAGAAGGGATGAGAAATTTTTTTATCTTTCTAATTGTACAAATGCCCATTATTGATGTGTATGTCTCTTCAGACTTTTTTCCAGGTATGGGTAAATATAGTTCGACCAATATGGTTATCCCAAACATGGTTCTCTCATTCCGCCAAATATCGCTGAATTTGTCTTTTCAATTTGTTGTTCGTTTCGGTCTCAATAATATGTTTTGATTCAACCACAACAGTAAGGTTCCCCTGGGTCTCGACAATATCATTTGGCTCACTCTTAAAAATATGTTTGGTTAATCTTGACAATATGGTTTACCTTGGTCTCTAAAATATGGTTGGATTCGGTCTTGTCAATATGGTTTGGTTTGATCTCGTGAATACGGTTTGGTTCAGAAGTATAGCTAGCTCATTCCCAAGACAAAAGGTATTCCAGTCACCAAGGTACAACACACACACACTTACCTTCCCAATACACATTTGTTAGATTTCTCCCTACGGTTGAAAGTACTTCTAACTATTTATTGTTGATAAGTTAACAAATAAACTTGAAGATCGATTAGATCTTTGTAACAGGTAGTATGAAGAACATAAACAATAAACAAGACAAAGTTGAATCACAATGTGTCGTATGATTGATTCGAACAATCCTCAGCAGAGCTCGACTAAGAACTTCCGTTGTAGAGGATTTAGGGTTACAGGAACGATAAAAGCTTCTGAATAATGCTCTGATCTATCGTGACTATCGTTTTCAATCGTTAACCTAAGATGCATGCAAGCACCTATATTTATAATAAACCCTATAAAGCTCTCGGTTGGACAGGCCCAAACCGGAGTTACAAAACTGGACTAATTAGCGAGCCCAATCGACGCAATACATGACAAAACACGACCCAACAATCTCCCCCTTTGCGTCAAATTGGAGCGAGACTACTTCTTCTTCTTGCTTGGGCCAGCAGCGGGTGTCTTCTTTACAGTATCAAACAGACGTGAGATAAGAGCGAGAATAGTCTGTCTAAACCGAATGTAGCAATGTATCATGTCGTCGAAGTACTTGATATCATCCGCTGTGTTTTGCTTGCACCTGTGGATGATCCCCAACACATGCTCTAGGCAAGCAGTGGTGTACAGATGTTTATCTGCTAAGGCAAAAAGACATTTCTGTCCTTCGTTCCTAGTGAACATGACTGAGTTCCGTCTCGAGTCAATCTTGCCCATCTGCATTTGATTCAGATCACTGGCCGAGCCAACAGGAGATATTGTCGGTTTCTTCTTCAAGACGCTTGCTATCTTCTGATCCATCGGTGCAACTTCCATGATGTAGCACACGAGCATCCTTTTCAAATGGTCGATGATCGGACCGTATTCAGCTTCGTTGGTCAGAAGGATGTTGTGCAAGATTATCCAATCATGGGGATTGAGGTTCGGAAGATCTGCTAATGAAATGGCATGTTCGGTTTTGGCAGATCCCCGAAGCACCTTGAACCGAATGTTAATGAATTTCCCTTCAGTGTACGGTTTCAAAACCCAAACGTTGATAATCTTCTGAGCGCTCCAAGTTTGATATTGGGGTTGAGTAGCTTTCAGATAAAAATCAATCAAGTCCCGATCAACCTGTGGATGAGGATGAGGGAACTCTGCAACGTTGGAGAAGGTGTGAAAGATGAACGCCTTTCGGGTCAGTGGCATGTCAAACTGAGAGTCGACAGTATTGGAACAATCAAAAGAAATTACGGGTTTCAGCCACAAGATGCTCGGAGTGTCGATGGCTTCCTTTATCATCCTCTCGAGAGTCCAAGCAGGAAAAAGAGTTTTCCTACTCTCAAGAAGGTCGTGGGCTTCCTTCTGTTTTCGTTCAGCTTCTTCAGCCTCTTTTGCCACACGAGCACTGTCATCAGCCTCATTGCGTCGACTTCTACGCTTCAACAAGTCGGCAATTGTTTCTTTGTCTTCTTCCTCTTCTTCCTCAGCAATATTTTTACCTTTGTCTTTCACACCCGAACCGGAGGCTTGGCCTACAGGAGGAGGTTCGGTAGTGTGAGTTGCCTTTGAGGAATGAGGTGGTTGGGATACAGACTCCTTTTCTCCCCCTTGTTTCGGAATGGACACGAAATCGGGTAGCCCTTCGATTTTGCATAACAGGTCAAGGGCGGGAGCGAGCTTCTCTGCAAGGGTACGCCTCACAGAATGGTTAAGGATAGGATCATGTGCTTCGAGGATGTTTGAGATCGCTGAGTGGACATCCGAAACACACGTCTTTATGACCTCCCGTTCGGACCGAAGAGAGTCAATCTGTTGTTGAGATTCGGAGAGTTGAGCACTCTTGACCTTCAGGGCAGTGGTCTTCTTTGCTAAAACATCCATCAATGAGTTCTTAGCAGCCAAATCTTCTTGGAGCTTTGAGAGACGCTCGTGAATAGTAGCACGGAATGCTGAGTTGTCGTCTGAGAGCGTTTGACGAAATGAAGCGAAGGACTTCAACTCAGTGGAGACAGACATGGCCAACTGTTGAACAATTAGTTCCAACGTAGTCTTAGTGGCATTTGCACTCTCCTGTAAAGACTTTAACAAGGTAGAGGCATCATAAAATAGTTTATCGACTTTTTCGATCTCAGCCTGACAGACTTTTGTTGAGGCATCAATGGCGGAGGTTGCAGAAGCGAGAGAATCTTGCTGAGCCTTTGAGAAAGGATCAACAATCTTCTGAACAGCAGCTTCAGAAAGGGATGATTGAGACGTGGAAGAGGAGGCAATGAGCAAGTCAACCTTGTCATGGAGCTCCTTGAGATGTTTCTTTGTTACCGGAGCGTCATCATCATCATCGCTCTGCACTTGAAACGGACTATAGTAGACCGAGTCAAACGTCATGTTTTCCCCGCCAAGGAATGTGTCGTCTCCCTCGGAGGCGTGACCAGGAGATGGTGGTCGTGGAGAAGTGGGTGGTACAGTAGTATGGATAGGTTCGGGTTGGGCTGTTTTGGGTTTAGGTGTGGGGGTAGGTTCGGGTGCTTTTGGGGTTTCGGTTGTGTTTGTGGTTTCGGGTGCTGGTGTACATTCGGTTGCATCAGTATGAACCCCCGTATCAGATACGTTGGCTCTAACATCTGCAGTGGATGTTGTGGTTGCTTCAGTGAATATTGGTGGTGGCATTGGGATTGAAGTGTTTGGAATGTGGGTAAAGGGGTTTATGGTGGGAATGCAAGTAGGAATAGTTTTAGGAGGAGAGGGAATTGGAGATGGAGGGATTTCAATCTCAGGGGTAGGAAATCTGGGCTGTGTGTTGCCTCGTGGAGAGTCGTCAGAATCCGAACTCTCACCCTCAGACTCGTTGTAGGAGGAAGCGATAATCAGCTTTCTCCTAGGTTGTGTTTTTCGCCTCTTTTGCTGCGGACACTGAGCAGCCTTTGTGGGTTTCCTCTTCTTAGGAGAAGGGCCTTTAGCCCCTTTCGCCACCTGTTTCCCTTTATCAGCCTTCTTGCCTCTTGGAGCAGGCTTGTCGGCTTCATGAATAGACTTTAACATCTCCGGTGTAAGATCTCTCGGACCAGAACGCTTAAATTCTTTGTAAGTTCTGATAATCTGGCTATCAGCTGGAACGTCACCATTCATAGATTCCGGAATGGAACCATTGAAGGGAAATTTGGAAGCGTCCGAGACAATAATCTTCATGGTATGGAATGTACCAATCGAAGACAATGGAGCACCAGCAAAAACGGGAACGTTGTACTTGTCCATCACCCATTTTGTGACCAAAGTCCAGAACCTGGCGTATGAAATTTCAGAATGTCTGGATGTAGAGGAGAAACTCTGGATGAGTTTTTGCCACAGAACAGACCCATAATCCATGTTGATGCCATTGTAGACACCATACATTATTAACAAAAACAACCGACTGGCACCATCAGATCCAGAGGTTCTTTCAGATAACCCTTTAAACAGAACAATGAACATCCCGTTCCACTGTGGCGGCAAGCATGACTTCTTAAACTTCGCGACGGAAGAAAGCACCTCCGTATAACCCATGTTGTAGAACATGTTGAATAAATGCCCCATTGGAACCGTTTCTAGGTTAACCCTCGAGGAATCAGGTTCAAACCCTAACAACGAGCGAAATCTTTGCTTTGAAATCGAAGCCTTGTGCTGAAGAATATCAAAGAATATTCTGTCAACGACCTTGTCGTAGTGAGTAGTCACAAAGATCTGCGACAAGAACTCCATCGGAACGGATTCAGCTCTTGTAAGTGCAGGAGCAATCGGCGAAAACTTCAAACACTCGATAATGGGGAACATGTAGGAATCGTAAGCATGAGGGGTTAAATCGATGATTAGGCATTGTTGTGGGCGAATCGGCAGTATGTGGGATGTTGCGTGAACAGAAGATGAATCTTCCATTGCTTGAAGAAAGTGGAGAAGATGATGAACAGTTAAGGTTCATGGATTTCTTGCACTCTGGGAATTTTAATTGCAGTAAAGAGGTAAACGGTAGAGGATGGTGCCTTTTATACTGTTGGGTAAGGAGAGAGAAAGATCTTCCCAAATCTTCTATCGAAAAACGAAGAGTTTTCCGGAGTTCACTGATGCGTGACAGTTAGGGTAGCCGATGATCATGCATGAGAGAGAGTGTCAGACCCCTAAGAACAAGCCTCCCATCAAGCGCCGTTTGGATATGAACCGTTTCAGATTCACACGCGACCCTTTCTGCGCCATTTGGAGATGCGACGGTTCCAATTCGCACGCCTTCCCTTTTGCGTCGTTTGAAATCAAATCGATTAGACTCTCGCCTGAGTCAGCAACTCTTCATCTTATCCCTTTAAAGTGTAACGACATCTTTTTAAAAAAAATATACCGCTACGTGGATTAAAATCAACCACAGCCTTTAATCGACTGCCAATCCAAGTAAAATTCCTTGTAATTATTAGAACCTGAATTTTGGAAAATCGAAGATTTTCGTGCTAAGGGTGTAAAAGAAAAGAAATAAAGCAATACTTTTTAGGAAAAATTGTGATGTCAATAAAGACACGAAACAAATGATCCCTGGCACGAATCTCTTCCTTCAAAGTCAAGAGAAACCATAAAGTGTTAGTGTGGTTTCCCGTTGAATAACGATCAAACATTTATTAAGAAGTGTTGAAAGGCTTCTTTTAATTAGGCTTCGTAGGGTGGCTTTTGCTTTGATCCAACAGTCCTAATCTTGAAATAAGATAGAAAGTGAACAAAGTACTTGTGAGACCGGTGTAGTCTGTTGAACAAGTAGGTTGGGAATAATGTAAACTGGCTGGGAATATAAAATCTCAACAAAAATTAAAAACTGGATCCCAAGGGAAGAAATGTTATGGTTTTTAACAAATTCATAGGAATCACACAAAAGAAAAATTTGAGATTTGAATAAGATACGTCCGTCAATTCATTAGTGAAAACTAGAGCAGATTAATTGTTCACCGTCAATTTAGATTGGGTGTTGAATTTTGGGTTTCACTCAACTCGTAGTGGCACGAAACTAAGATCATAAACGCAGTTATTGGGTAACCATAAACCTCAGTGGTAATTTCTGAGAGTCTCAAGGGTTACGTTTGTGAACTGAGTGGGATGGAGAAATGTAATGTAGATGGTGTAAGAAATCAAAAGTACCTCTGCTGTGAAAGATAGGACTAAGCAGAAAACTCTTATCTCTTGTGAGAAGAGAGTTAGGTAGCTCACGATTAGAATAAATGTGATAGCCTAATTGGGAAGACAAGGTTTGTGTATACCAAGTCATTAAGGCTATTATTCAGAATCAAATGAGGCTTTGGACACATACAACAGCATGCTTCTAGGGACACTTAACTAATTCAACAATTTCCCCTTAAAGAAACACAGAAATAAAATTAAAGCTAAAAAGAAATAAAGAACAAAATATTTATGGAGTTTTTGAAATTATATATTAAGAAAAATATTTTTGGAATTTTTGATAAATAATAGTGAAAGAAAAAAATAAATAAAATAGAAAAAATAAAATAAAATAATAAAAAAAATAAAGAAAAATAAGACTGAGAAAGAAAATAAAAAGTAAAAAAAAAAACTTTGGAACCGAACCCGAACGTTCGGTCTATTTCGGTTTTTAAAAACTTTGAGAAACCGAACTCGAGCGTTCGGTCTATTTCGGGTGAGAAAAATTGAGGAACCGAACCCGAACGTTCGGTTTATTTCGGTTACCAAAGAAAATGGATTTTCAAAGAGAGAATACTTTTAACAATAAAAGAAATGTAATAGGAACAATTAAACATGAAATTTACAACCAAGAAAGCCACCTTTGATTGATGAGCGAAATGCAGATTATCAAACCGAACCCGAGCGTTCGGTTCATTTCGGTACATGAGTACAAGAACTGAACCCGAACGTTCAGTCTATTTCGCTTCTTACTTTTCAGTTTGAGAGGTGAGTTGTGGTACTGACTCGGATTCCATCATGACTAGCCCTTGTAGAATTTTGTTGAACGACGCTTCAGGAAGGGCTTTGGTGAAGACGTCAGCCAATTGATCAGTGGTTCTAACGAAATGAATTTCAACGTTCCCATCTTCCACATGATCTATAATGAAGTGATACCTCAGTGCAATGTGCTTAGTCTTTGAGTGTTGCACTGGGTTATGACAGATCCTAATTGCACTTTCTGAGTCGCAATATAGTGGGATCTTTTTCATATTGAGTCCATAATCCCGGAGTTGACTTTGGATCCAAATCACTTGAGAAGTGCAGGAGGCAGCTGCAATGTATTCTGCTTCAGCTGTAGACAAAGACACACATGTTTGTTTCTGTGATTGCCAGCTAACCAACTTCCCGTCAAGGAATTGGCAGCCTCCAATGGTGCTTTTCCTGTCTAGTCCATAACCTCCAAGGTTTCCATCTGAGTAGGCTTGAACGAAGAAGCCCGAGTTGGATGGATACCATAGACCTAAAGAGGTTGTTCGCTTGAGATAACGAAGTATGTTCTTGACTGCAAGCATATGAGGGTCACGTGGATTCGCCTGAAATCTAGCACAATAACAAACAGAGAACATGATATCAGGCCTGCTAGCAGTAAGATACATTAGTGAACCGATCATTTGGCGATATAGCGTAATATCAACAGCTGGCTTATCCAAGGATGGAGTGAGCTTGGTGCCGAACGCCATTGGAACTTTAACCTTGGAATATCCCATCATGCCAAATTTTGCCAGGAGAGTCTTTGTGTAAGCTTCCAGATTAATAAAGATGCCTTCGGGTCCCTGTCTAATATTTAAACCAAGGAAAAATTAATTGGAGCCATTGAGCTCATTTCAAATTTAGTCTCCATCAGATTCTGAATTCAGCCGTTAAGCTATGATTCGTTGAGCCAAAGATGATATCATCGACGTAAATTTGAACAATCATAAGGTGGTTACCTTCCTTTTTACGAAAGAAGGTTGGGTCAACCGAACCTTGTTTGAATTTGGACATCTTTACAAACTTTGTTAGCATTTCATACCAGGCTCTTGGAGCTTGTTTCAGTCCATATACGACTTTGTCCAAAATATAAGAATGATTAGGGTACCTTTCATTTACGAATCCAGGAGGTTGCTCCACGTACACTGTTTCTTCAAGTTCTCCATTTAGAAATGCACACTTGACATCCATTTGGTAGATTCAAAGTTTTTGTGTGCAGCATAGGCAAAAAATATTCTAACAGATTCCAGCCTAGCTACAGGAGCAAAAGTTTTTGCATAGTTAATTCCTTCCTCCTGACAGTATCCTTTCACTACCAAACGTGCTTTGTTTCGTATCACGTTCCCTTCCTTGTCCATTTTGTTTCTGAATACCCATTTGAGACCAACAACTAAGGCATCTTGAGGAGTTGGAATGAGGAGCCAAACTTTGTTCCTTTCGAATTCATTCAGTTCGTCTTGCATAGCTTGAACCCAATCGGAGTGATCAAGAGCAGTGTTAACTGTCTTTGGTTCAACTTTTGAGACGAAGGAGTTGAACATACAGAATTCTACTTTTGAAAATAAGGAAGTTTGTTTTGCCTTGAGTTGTGATCGGGTCAGAACTTTTTCAGAGACATTACCAACAACCTGGGAGACTGGATGATCTTTGGTCCATTTGACGAGAGGAGGGTAATTTGGATCAAAGGATGGATCCAATTCAGCGTTTACCATCTCTTCTAGTTCGGATTGACTGTCATCGTCATAAAGCATATCGACATTCTCCCCCTCGACAGATAAGCTTTCAGGTATTTCTTGAGTATCTTGAGCTACAGAGGTTTCGGGTGGTGTTGAGCTTTCGGGTGTCGATGCACTTTCGGTTGGTGAAGCACTTTCGGTTGGAGTGGCACTTTCGGTTGGTGAAGTGCTTTCGGGAGCAGCTTGAGAATTGTGCTCCCCCTCAACATGTAAGCTCGGCTGTGATGACGAAGATGGATCCTCCCCCTCAACTGAAGCATTGTGATGTGGAAGGTCGTCAGAACTTGATCCTCCTTCATTCATTCGCTTTGTAGCATCTTCGACAAGTTGAGGTGTGTAGGTAGCTGAGAAGTTGTGACTAATTCCTTTTTCTGCCAAGAATTCTTCGAATTCTTTATTTTTGAGCTCGAGCCCATTGTCGCTCCTAATGTTGCGAACGACTTTCTTCAGCTGTACTTCAACCTGCTTGATGAACATCTTTAGCTTGTGAGTCGCTTCAGATTTAAGCTTCAGAAAGAACACCCATGTAAAACGCGAAAAGTCATCAACAATAACAAGAATGTACTTGCTACCGCCTATGCTTTCGATAGATGATGGACCACACAAATCAATATGAAGTAACTCTAGTGGTTCAACAACTTTAGTGTTTATTATTGATGGATGACTTTGACGACTCTGCTTCCCCATTTCACATGCAGCACATAAGTGTTCTCTATCGTACTTGAGCAATGGAAGACCTCGAACATGACCTCCAGTGACAAGTTTGTTGATGTCCTTAAAGTTGAGATGAGAGAGCCTTCGGTGCCACAGCCAGCTTTCGTCAGATTGTGCTTTCGATAACAGGCAGATAGCTGGATTCCCTTTGATGGGTTTGAGATTCAGGGGAAACATTTCACCTTTGCGCTCCGATTTGAGAATAATTCTTTTCGTCTTCTTCTCAATTATTTCTGAACCCTCATCGTCGAATGAAACCTTGAGACTGGTACCTCCAACAAGCTGAGATACACTGATGAGGTTATGTTGTAGTCCTTCCACGTATGCAACCTTCATAATCGTGAAATCACCATTTGTAATCATTCCATCGCCTTTTATGGTGTCGAAGGAGTTGTTCCCGAACTTGACATTTCCACCATTTGAAAGAGATCTAAATTGCCTTAGCTCTTCCGTCCTTCCTGTCATGTGACGTGAGCAGCCACTGTCAATGTACCATTCTTCGTCAAACTGCTCGTCACAAATAACCTGCAAAAATTAAGCAGATTTAGGAACCCAAAGTTTCTTGGGTCCACGTGAGCCTTTCACAGGAACAAGAATAGTAAGAGAGATGTCAACAAGATATGTTCTTTTTACTAGTGTTGTTTCATCTTTCTTTTTGATGGTGAAAACTTTAATTTTATTGGTATTTGTTGCTTCTGGTTTGGACTCTGGTTTAACTGACGAAACCTTCAATTTTCCTTTTAGATCTATTGAAGATTTAGGATTTTGAGAGCGAACAAAATATAATTTAGAATGGGGGTGAGAGGAATTAGAAGAATTGGAAGAATTAGAAGAGTTAGAATGAGAGAATTTAGACTGAGATGATTTCTTAACTTGAGATTCTAGGTGACCCTTTTGTTTTTGATCATCAGTGGGACCGAACCTAGAATTTTGGTCGCTTTTGCTCTCTGAACCGAATCTTTTCTTTGGGTAGATAGTGTTCTCTGAATCGAACCTCTGCTTTCGGTTGATATTGTTTTCTGAACCGAACCTCTACTTTTGGTTGATTTTGTTCTCTGAACCGAACCTATGCTTTCGGTTGATGTTGTTCTCTTGTGATCTAATAGAACTTTTCTCTGACTTTAAGTTTCTGTCACGATATGAGAAATAGGCATTTTGAGATTGCCAAAACTATTTTCTTTCAGAGAGATTCTTCTTGTATCTCTGATTCCTTTGCTGTTTTTGATTTCTCACCTGCTTCGGCTGATGATGAATATTCGCTTTTGGTTTTGGTTTTCCTTCAGCTTGTTCACTTCGAACTGATGATGTTTCGCTTAAAGGAGGGACTTCTTTTGCAGGAATTCCTTTTTCTTGAGGAGCATCTTTTGTACCACTAGTACTTGGCATGTCGAAGTTATCAGGCTTGTTCAAAGGTTCCGACACATATCTGCCTTTGGTTTTCCATGAAGTCCTTTCAGACAGACCTATTGTTTCATCAGCATTGTCGATGGGGGCTGACCAGAAGGACTCGTTGCAGCCATCAACATTGTCTTCATTTACAATGGCTGTGAGTTCAGCAGTCTAATGTTCGGTTACGCCTGTGACCTTATATACCTGATTTGGAGTTGTCCTTACCTTTTGATATACTACTGCCTTTTCTGCAAGGATCGGGGACTTTTGTTGGGACAAACGAGCAAACTCCACTGAATTTTTTGAAATGAGATTCTTGTGGTTTTCGGGTTCGCTCTTGACAAATTCTGAACAATCAACTGTGTCCTCTATAGAAATTTCACTCATATTGTCGTCCTCATTAAGCTCAGATGCATTTTCAACATCAATTTTATTTTCTGAGCTCAAGTTGGCATTCAATGAGTCAAATTTTTGTATGGTTTCGGTCCTCAGTTTCAGTTTATCATTTTCATCCAAAAGGTTTTTAAGCATGTCCTTATGGTCCTTGGACTTTATGAAAGATTCGATTTTGTCTAGACCATACATATATGTCGGATTAACATCCTCAGCCGAAATAACACTTTCACAATTATACGCTTCAGCATCAATTTCATCCTCCTTAAACTCAAGGAAGGGAAAAATCATGCGATGAATTTTCTGCCCTATTTCACAGTCCGAATGAAGTTGAGTGATATTAGTATAAAGACGCTTAGCAATTAAACAAAAAACATTTCTCTGTTTTAAAAGCTTTAAATTGTCTCTTTGCAAATAAATGTTCTCATCCTTGGTTTTGATTAACTCCGACTCCTTCAGTTCGATCCACATCCTCCGTTCCTCACTCTTTGAAGACACCCTGCTTATTTGGTCAGTCAGGTTAGAATTGGTGACTCGTGTTTGAGTTAAACTGCTGTCTAGATGAGAGATTCTTGAATTAACATTTTTTAACTCTTTTTCATATGAGCTTTGTGGGACTTTAAATGCAATAAAAACGGATTGTACCTTCTTGATTAATTCATCAAGTTTGTTGAACTGCACGCTGAGCGGTTTTGCTGTGAAGCATAAGTCCTCTTGCTCCTTTGTGTCTTCATTCCCACCATCTGTGTTGTATTCCCTCATCTGAGATACATCAGACACCATCAAGCATTTTCCACCGCTACTCTCATCTTTCACCACATAAGCCTTTCCATGAGAAGGCTTCCTTACTTCATCATCCTCAGAGTCGGTTGACCAGACCTCCATGCCACCAAACTCATCATTCGTTACCGAACCCTGTACAATCAAAGCATTCATAAAAGGGTTAGCAGTAGATTTCTTTCTCTTGATCTCATCCAGCTTTTTCAACAACACTGCTTCTTCATCTTTCTCCTCATCCTTTTCTGCCATTTTCTTAAGAACACAATCTTTGGCATAGTGGTTCTTTCCTCCACAATAATAGCAGCTTACTCCCGAATCTCCTTCAACTTTCGGTTCCTTCTTTGGTTCTTCTGCCTTCGGTTCTTCCCTCACCTTTTCTGAACTATAACTTCCCTGCCAATTTCGGTTCTTATTGGTGGGGAACCTTTTCTTGATGAACCTTTTTGGGTTTGACACCATCATTGCATAGTCTTCAGAGGTAAGGTCATAATCCTCTAGGTTGAGGTCTTTATCTTCCATCACAGCTTTTCTTTTGGACAGAAGGGCCAATGAACCCAAGCTTGAAACCACATTTTTCTCCTGTAGCACGATCTTTTCTTGAGACTTCAGAATGCCTACCAGTTTCGCCAAAGAGTAAGATTTGAATTGCTCATGCGCTTTAACTGTGGACAAAACCGCTCTCCACTCAGATCTGAGACCGTTTAAGAAGGTAACCTTTTGTTCAATCAACATCCTTTCAATATCATGTTTAATCATCTTACTAAGAAGATGATTGAAGCGATCGAACATCTGAGTCACAGTTTCTTCAGGACTCTGCTTGAATTCACCAAACTCGGATAGCAGCAAGGTTTGAATGGAATGCTCAAGATCCTCGTCCGTAGAATACAATTCTCGTAGCCTGTCCCATATTTCTTTGGCAGTTGTGCATGAACTCACCAGCTTGAACGTGTCAGATTGAAGAGCGAATCTGATTAATCTCAATGCTTTAATATTGCACTGAAATTTATCTTTTTCGTCTTGAGCAATATCTTTAACGTCTTTCAATAGATCATTATATTCTTTCTGAGTTTTAGTGATCCTTGAAGTTGCTGAATGAGCGAAAGGTCCAGACACGATGGCTTCCCAGATGAGATACCCGTTGTCCTCAGATCCAATAACATAATCTTCAAAGTGATGTGCCCAGACTTCATAATCCTGGGCGTAAAGGATGGGAATCTTCGTTGTTGATCCAATGCTATTAGAGATGTTAATAGGGTTTGATTGTGACTCGTCCATGCTTGATCGAATAACCTGTTTAAAAGATCAGACTTGTAATGTATTAAATTAGGGCAACACAAATAAATGTTGAGATACGTCAATTATGGAATGACGGCTCAATAAATATTAGTAAATGCGGAATAACCCTAATCGCAACCTTTTTCACAGAAAAGAAGTGTATGAATTACACAGACTCCTGCTCTGATACCAATTGTAAGTTAACAAATAAACTTGAAGATCGATTAGATCTTTGTAACAGGTAGTATGAAGAACATAAACAGTAAACAAGACAAAGTTGAATCACAATATGTCGAATGATTGATTCAAACAATCCTCAGCAGAGCTCGACTAAGAACTTCCGCTGTAGAGGATTTAGGATTACAGGAACGATAAAAGCTTCTGAATAATGCTATGATCTATCGTGACTATCGTTTTCAAACGTTAACCTAAGATGCATGCAAGCACCTATATTTATAATAAACCCTATAAAGCTCTCGGTTGGACAGGCCCAAACCGGAGTTACAAAATTGGACTAATTAGCGAGCCCAATCGACGCAATACATGACAAAACACGACCCAACAATTGTAACGTCCCAAAAGTATGACCCAAAAATTTCATTTTTATTTATAAAAAAAACAGTATTCCAAAAACATCTTCGATAAAATCCAAATAAAAAAAGGGTATCAACCGTCATCTCAAATTAGGGCAAATCACAAAAGTGAAACTTTGTGGTGTGTGCAATGCAGTCATCTAGAGCTCTTCACCTTGGAACCATAAGTACCCAAAACATAAATTGAAAACCGTAAGCACAAAGCTTAGCGAGTTCCCCAAACTTCCCATACCATTCATAATAAATCACATACTGGGCCCCCACCTTCCTTTGGGCCCCGCCTGACATCGAGCCTCGCTCGATATACATATATGTTAATCTTAGGCCCCGCCAGACACCAGGCCCTGCCTACTACACACATATAGTATATATCACATAATTATGCTAACACATACAATGATCATAAAACAATAGCATATGATTCTATTATCGGGCAACGCCCGACATCGAGCCCCGCCTGGTGTGCATAGCAGTGCATAACACATGCAAGGGCCATACAGATTCCTAGAATCCTAACATACACAATAAGGGCCGACATTGGTGCCTTACACCTGCTAAACCTAGGGAGGAAACTCACCTCAATCGACAGATGATAAAATCATACAGTTGTTGCTACTCCGAACTGACAAATCAGTAGCTATCAATACCAAATAACATCCAATTAAAAATTGGATTCCATTCCATAGCTATCAGTCCATAATTAGGGTAAAAACACCATTTTACCCCTAGCCTAGTTTACACCAAGACTTAGGCCAAAAACCTATAATCCAAATGTCAAAAAATCCAAATTACCGTTCAAGGCCCATACTTGGTCCAATTTTCCATATTGTGCCCAAACCCTTACATGGGCCTTACCATAAAACCCACCCATTCTCCTAGTCTAAAATACTTGCAATCAGATGACCCAACAAGAAACCAAGCACTAAATCCACAAGGAATGCCCAAATGTCGAAGCCTAAAATGCAACATACACGCAAAATGGTTGTACGCTAACGTACACGGTAAATGGCTTGTATTCCGCAAGTACAAACTTGTACGCCCAACGTACTCACCCATTAAGCCAAAACCCACTTTAAGCACATAGTGCCCTAAAAGGACCCAACTTCAAGATATATCACTCTACTTTCTCTAAATGGACATAATCTCATGCATGGGTGATTCTAAACCCTAAAGGTTCTAAATTTAAAGACTTTGAACATTAGAAACACCATTGATGGCAACTCATAGCTCCTGCAGTGGTGACAAACCACTAGATCTAATTCATGGGGAAAAAAGGTCCAAAACTCATATACACTATATCTAAGTGGTGGTTGTCGAGGCCAACAAAATTAATAACCATAAATCTTTCACACTAAAATAGTGTATAGTGGTAAAGGGAACGTATCCACAGAGATTGGTTCAGTTTTAGAACCCTATGAAAAATCTCTTTGTAATATTACTTGTAAAATTACAATAAAAGTAAAAATGGGAGTTTTGTTCTTTTGAAATACATGAAATAAACTTGAATTAAACTAAGATTTAAATAGACAATTTCAACTAAAATAAGAGTTTAACGTAAAATCAATAAGAGTAAGATCGTTGACATTGGGTTTCCTCACTTTGACTTTTGATGAACATATCATTAGAATCCAATGGTGCAATACTTGTTTTAAATCCTTAGTTTGAGTATAGTAATCCAAGAAACTTGAGATTACCTAAAGTTCTCTTGGTTTTTAAAATGGTTACAGAAGCTCATAACAATTTCCTTAGTCAAAATCATAATTTCCATTAAGCATGTAATTAGTGAAAGTCAACTAGCATTAAGAATCAAAAAGTCACCAAATCCAAGATGAGTCAAATGCTTTCACTACCATGTTGGAGAAAATGTTTTTATGATTGTGTGAAGCAAAACTTACACAAAAGTCATTTGTTGCTTGCTAATTTGAGGATCCTTTACTTAATCAAAAAATTAGCCAACAAATCACCACAAGCATATTTAAACTCATGAATAAAAACATACAAGTAGTAATAAGATGTTAAAACACAAAACATTCTCATAAAGATTCAATAAATAGTTCATGGAGTCTTCAACATTCAACATTAGTCAATGGATTTACCATAGTCAACCAAGTTTTGCTTAGCCAAGCATGACTAAACTCATGAAAACAAAGTAATTAAGGATTGTACCAAACATTTTACAAGATTCAAGGACAAAAAGATGATGTTCTTCAAGGTTCTAAGCCTTGAAAATGCACCAAAATCTCCGATGAATGCTCCCAAGTTCGAATCTGCAACAGTTGTAAAAGAATCCCACCAAACTTCCTCAAATAGCAACCTAATGTAAAATCACGAATTTGCTCCTGCAGAAACTCACGCGGGCCGCATGGAAATCTTACACGTACGGGCCGTGTGTCCTGTTGGAGAATGGCCATTTTTCATTTGTTGGGCCTGCACTGCTTAGTCCACTAGCCCAGTTTGAGTCCGATCAACTTCTAGCACCTTTTTCTTCAAGATGTCTTCAATTTGAGCCCAATTTGTATTCTCCAAATCACTCATAGCTTCAGCAAATGCCCGATCATCAATCTCCGCACACACAAAAATTATCCCGCATCTTGCAAATTTAAAGTTCAATTCCTCCATGCCTTCAAGTAATTGACAAGCCCACTTCATGCATCACCTCCATATTTATCAAGCTCGAAATCCTAGTTGTCCTCCAAGCCCAATCGCCTCCCAAAGATCCTGCTCCGCTAGTCTCCAAAAAAATCTACAATTATGCTCAGGAAACTAGAAAGTACCCGAAATTGTCATAAAATAACAAAAAAGAAAATATGTATGGAAATTAAGTGAAATGTGAATGACATATGCCAAAATAAACTATAAAGAAAAGTAAATAAAATGAAAGTATCAAATCACCCCAAGCTTAAACCTTACTTGTCCTCAAGTAAGACAAGACTAAAATGAACTCGAGATGAACTATCTTAAGAAAACAAATAAAAAGAATGGATGGAACCGCGGAACCTGATCACCGATAGTCAAGGTGGTAAGAATTGATCTTGCTATTATCTCATGATTTTTTCATCCAATGACAATGGAACCATAAACCACAACAAGAACAACTCCTCTTGGTGAGTAAGGAGGGATGGTTAGTCACAGTCCCAATGGAACATGCATATAATGAAAAATAAATGTAGTAGGGAGAAAGCAAATGGATAGGCTCGTATGGAGCTCGTCTTTTTAAGTGCACACTCTTATCATGGAAGTTGCATGATCTCATGTATGTCGGCCACTCTCAAGTGTGATTGGGTTTTATCGCTCAGGCACCGCTATAGGAATGAGTTAAATTAGTTTTGACCCAAACCTCCCGTAGTATCCGACTCAACAGTCTCCCTAACATCACCAATTTACGAAAAGAAACAACTCAGTATAGACAATAAGACAAACCTATATAAATGAATATCAAACGCCGGGTGACCAAAATGAAGGAAAATTTGTTCAATAACTGAACCAGTTACCTATCTAAGATTATTGCAGCTTTTTTTGTTATTTTTTTTTTGCTATTTTGATTTAATTTTTTTTTATCAAGAACACTTTTTGACACAAAATTTGGTTCCCAAAAATATGTAAGTGGAACCGAGGGAGTAACAATAATAATCCGAATGGTTTAAGTGTGAAAATGACCATCTATGGAGTGTAAATATGTAAGTGGAACCGAGGGAGTAACAATAATAATCTGAATGGTCTATGTGTGAAAATGAACATGTGTGGAGCATAAATATGCAAGCTCATTTTCAAACCTGTGGTTTTTCAAAAATAATGAAAATGCCCAAATATGGGCTAAAAGACTCTCTAAAATCCAAATTAAATCGCAAAAAGAATATGGTGATGTAAAGAGACCGGATATAAATTCTACTCTGGGACAAACACCAGTTTATCATCCTAACAGTTCCAACATGATCAAGTGTAATCCTCTCGGCGGTCTGGACTGCAGGGATAAAAACATCCTTTGATATAGGTTATCCTACAGTTGTTAGTATTGCATGCATAATTCTTTATGAAAACTACTTGACCATGATTGCTTACCCCTTTAAGCTCCAACAATTGATTCCATGTACGAAGTCCCAAACTCCGCTAGTCTCCAAAAAAATCTGCAATTTTGCTCAGGAAACTAGAAAGTACATGAAATGGTCATAAAATAACAAAACGAAAATATGTATGGAAATTAACAAAAATGTGAATGAAATATGACAAAATAAAGTATAAAAAGAAGTAAATAAAATGAAGCTATCAAATCCCCTCAAGCTTAAACCTTACTTCTCCTCAAGTAAGACAAGACTAAAATGAACTCAGGATGAACTATCATAAGAAAAAAAATAATGGATAGAACAGCGGAACATGATCACCGTTAGTCAACATGGTTAGAATTGATCTTTTTGTTATCTCAAGAAATTTTCATCCGATGACAATGGAGCCATAAACCACCGCCAGGACAACTACTCTAGTTTAGTAAGGAGGGATGATCAGTCGCAGCCTCAATGGAACATGCATACAATGAAGAACATTTATAGTACGGATAAAGCAAATGGATATGCTTGTATGGTGCTCTTCTTTTTAAGTACACAATCTTATCATGAAAGTTGCGTGATCTCATGTCTGTCGGCCATTCTTAAGTGTGATTGGGTTTTACCACTCGAGCACCGTTATAGGAATCAGTTCACTTAGTGTTGACCCAAACCTCCCATAGTATCTGACTCAATAGTCTATCTAACATCACCAATTTATGAAAAGAAACAACTCGATCTATACAATAAGACAAACCTATATAACTGAATATCAAACGCCGAGTGACCAAAATGAAGGAAAATTTTTTCAATAATTGAACCAGTCACCTATCTAAGATTATTGCAACTTTTTTTGTTATATTTTTTGTTATTTATATTTATTTTTTTTATCAAGAAAACTTTTTGACTAAAAATTTGGTTCCCAAAAATATGTAAGTGGAACCGAGCGAGTAACTATAATAATCCGAATGCTCTGAGTGTGAAAATGACCATGTGTGGAGGGTAAATATGTAAGTGGAACCGAGGGAGTAACAATAATAATCTGAATAAGCTAAGTGTGAAAATGAACATGTGTGGAGCGTAAATATGCAAGCTCATTTTCAAACATGTGGTTGACTCGAAAATAATGAAAATACCCAAATATGGGCTAAAAGACTCTCTAAAATCCTAAGTAAATCGCAAAAAGAATATGGTGATGTAAAGAGACCGGATATGGATTCTACTCTGGGATAAGCACCAGTGTTTCTTCCTAACGGTTCAAACATGATCAAGTGTGATCCACTCAGCCATATGGACTGTAGGGATAAAAACATCCTTTGCTATAGTATTTCATACAATTGTTAGTATTACATGCATAATTCTTCATGAAAACTACTTGGCCATGATCACTTACCGCATTAAACTCCAGCAAGTGATTCCAAGTACGAAGTCCCAAACTGCGGCTAATGGTGCTGGTTCGATGTGATAGATAGAAACAGGATCCTGGACCAATAATGATACAATAACTATGAACCTATTCCATGGCATGCAAGGGGGATGAGAATATACAAACAACAAAAATGCATGAATGCTAATGCCCCAAGCTAAATGTTATGTAAAAATAAAAAGTGGAAAAGAAGAAAATAAAATCTTTTAGGAACTATATAAAAAAAGAATGCAAATTATCTTAAAACTAAAATGTTATGCAACCTAAATAAAAAAATGCATGAAAAAAGTAAAAAGAAAGGGAAATGCGCCACCCGAAGCTTAAGAAAAAGCATTGTCCTTAATGCTAAAAGAAAGGGCGAAAATGACCTTTGGCTGTATTGTCGTGGAATTCTGACTGGTAGATCTTCTGGAAATCGATTTTTTCTGTGGGGCTTCAATGGAGGTGGGTGTTCTTGAGAGGAAAAAGAAGATTTAGGGGATGAGAAAGGTCGTATTTAATCCTCAGGTCAACATAAGTCAACATTGGTCAATGGAAGTCAACACACTTATAGGTCGGTCAACATGTTACATGCGGGTAGGGCTCAGGCCGTGTAGAGGCCGCGTGTAACATTTTTTCTTTTCTCTCATGTCCACAGAAGATTCAGAAGAATTTTTGGTCGAACCATGCGGGCTGCACAATCAACGCGTGGAGGCCGCGTGCACGGAAGCTTAAAAAATAATAAGTGTTGAAACCAGCCACGTTGGCCGCATGTGTTGAACAGGGTTGGGGGTAATTCTTCTACACGGGCAAGGAATGGGCCACACATAAGGCACACATGACCTTACACAGGCCGCGTGGAACCCGCACGCTGGCCGCTTGAATTCCTGCACTTCAATATTTGGAATTTTCCAAAAAACCTCATTTTTTGCCAAAATGATTCTCGTAAGTCTTTGTTTGGAAAACACAACAAATGTTTGGACCAGAGGTGACAATGAAGCTTGATTTTCTTTAAAATGATCACTTTGAAAACAAATTAAAAACACTTTCAAAATCATTTTATTCAGTTTTTAAAAGACGAAAGCACAATGCTTCCCAAAACTACCCTTCTTTAACGTCTTTGGCGATACTTCCTCCAATATTTTCTTCAATATTTTGGGGTGTCGAAACGGACAATGAATAGGACATTTGCATCAAAACCTCCATTGAAAGGCTTAAACCGATGTCCATTAACCTTGAAAACTTGCCCCGTGTCGACATTTTTTAGTTTCCACACCTCGATTGGGACTCTATTATTGAATTTGACTTTCTTTTTATAAGAGAAGCATACCGTACATAGACCTTTGATAATAGCAATCATCCAACCATATTCTTTCTTGTACTTGTTCATTAAGGCGACTAACTCTTCCATATTTGACATGGTGGTCGAGTTGATGTCCGGTTGGGTGTCTTCTTTCTCAGGATATGTATTAGGTGGCTCAAACTCTCTTTCGTTAACCCCCAACACGTCCTCTATAGTTTTATTGACATCTTTCACAATTTTTTCTTTCTCCTTGATAGCCTGCTCCACTTCTACTCCTTGTTCCTCTTCTTCACATAACACTCTTGGGCCATCAAAACTTGTCTCATCCTTCAAAGGAGTGACACATGCGTTATGCCATGGTCACTCTTCATATGGTAGTTTGTCTTGAACTTCCATTATATTTATTGATTGAGCAAGTTTTGTTATTTGTTTCTCTAAGCTTTTGAGACTATCTTGGGTTCTTTTTAGTAAATTTTGGGTAGATGTGGCAATGCTCTTCACAATGTCCAGTAAGTACATGCTTGGCGTTTCAGGTTGTGGAGTAGGTAGCGGATATGGATGTTGAAATTGTGGAGTTGATTGGTATTGGTCACTTTTTAAGCTTGGTATGGGCTTTGGTATTTGTTGTATCCCCAATCATGGTTGTTGTCGTGTCATTGATCATGTTGAGGTTGATTATAACTCCATGGGTTTCACCAGTAGTACCTTCCCTTCTATTTCACTTCTTCCCATTCTCCTTGTAAATATGGGCACATATCGGAATGATGTCCATTTTGGGCACAAAAATCGTAAAGAAGAGGCATGGGTTGCACACTTTGGTCACATTCAATCATCGTAACTAACTGAGCTAGCTCAGAAAGTTGGTCTTTAGTGCGAGGAGTGTTCATTTTTTAACCATAATTTTTCTAAAAAAATTTGGGGTTTTAAATTAGAGTACCTTCACAATGTGATCTAGGCATAGAGAAACAAATAGATTAAATCAAAACAAATTCCTGACAACGGCGCCAAAATTTGGCGGTTGTCGAGGCCAACAAAAATAATAACCTTAAATCTTGTACACTAAAATAATGTATAGTGGTAAAGGGATCGTATCCATGGAGATTGGTTCAATTTGATAACTAAATGAAAAATCTCTTTGTAATACTTGAAATAAACTAGGATTAAACTAAGATTGAAATAGATAATTTCAAGAAAAACAAGAGTTTGACGTAAAATCAATGAGAGAAAGATGGTTGAATTTAGGTTTCCTCACTTTGACTTTTGATGAACATATCATTAAAATCCATTGGTAAAAACTATAAGCACAAAGCTTAGTGAGTCTCCCAAAACTACCAAATACCATACACATAACATATAACATGTAGTTAGGAGATACGAGCTTCGCCCACATTGTGACAACCCGATATTTCAACTCCTTGTAATGACCTAAATGGGTCAAGTATTGTAATAACTTTTGAGTAATAAAATTTACTTTCATAATAAAATGAACAAATAGTTCTATTTAAATTCCTTCTATGTTTAAATGTCTTTAAACCATGATCGTACGTAAAAAGAGAGCCCAAATCCAACTTCATATATCGAAGTTATGATTTTTCCAAGTTCAGTTTAGCAACAGACAGCTAAAAACTCGAATCGGAGATCGAGCGACTTTTGGCCGGAATGACCTAAACGAGAATCGAAGGTCTCGACAATGGTATTTCAGCGGTACAAAGTCTGGCAAAAACCGACATCAGATAAAGAAGTTATGAATTTTCAAAGAAAATTCCTTAAACACGATGAGTTTAATATAAATAATAAAAAAATAATTTCGAAATTTGCCGACGGAGTCTAAACGAAAGTTGTAGAGCGTAGTCTCACCTACGCGTGGATATAAAGACCATCGAAAACGGAGTTCGATTTAAGAAGATATGAATTTTTGAAGTTTATTAAATAAATTATATATTTATTTAATTCAAAATTTGGACCTTATCTAAAGAGGAGTCAGCGTCCTCATCCGAGGTACGCGCTGCGTACCCCTGTACGCCCTGCGTACCCGAGAGACTTGGCCTCTGATCGTCCACGTCGCCCTATCCGAGGCTTCCGACCCATCCGACCCGCCCGTCTGACCGACACGTCCGACCCGCTGTCCCATCCGACCCGCCGTCCCATCCGACCCGCCTCCCCACCGACCCGTCCCATCCGAAGCCGAGGCAGTCGAGGCTTCGGTCATGCATGACGTACGCGTACGCGCTGCGTACGAGCGTACGCCCCGCGTACCGAGGCGGTTCAGCCTTCCTATAAATAGAATGCGAGGGCTTCCGAGAAAAATGCTCATTTCTCTCCTTTCTCTCACAATCTTGCCTTGTTTTCCGTGCCCGTTCAAACCCGAAGCTCTGGTCTTTTTGCTCAAGTCCCGAGGGTCGATTTTACTCCCGAGATTCCCAAGAATCCCAAGGAAAATCTGTTTCCCGAGACGAAACCCTGCCCGGTTTTCCATCTCGCTATCTTCAAACTTTCAAGTGAGTTCATACCCCTTAATTTACCTTTTAAATATTTTATAAATTCTTTTATATGCTTTCAAGGGGGGGATTACAAGTAAAACACACGAGTATTATCGTGTGTTACATAAAGAACTCTTTTATATGCTGTTATATATCCAAATCACATGCGATTTACAAACTTTTAAGGAACTTTCACATATATAACATATGTTAAAATAGCATTCTATCTTTTGAAATATAAATTTGTTGTAATGCGTGTATAAACTAAACTTTTCTTAAGTTATTCTTGTCTATCTTAGACTCTACACCAAAAATCTATGCTTTCATAAACAAATGATTCATTTTCTAGGTATTTCTAAACAAACGACACACACTGTTAGAAAACTATAATAGGTATAGTTTTTACGAAAAAATTTATAACTCTTATGTACTAGAAACATGAATTTCAAGAAGTCACTTTCGTATACAAAAACAAACGTAACATTTTAACAAGTAGATCTGTTTTTTTATACCACGGTTTTGTGAGACACTAACTTCATGTACGTTTGAGTACACATTTCAAGTCCTGTATTATATACCCGAATCCCTTGGAGGGGGAGCATGGTGTTTTTGTATAGATCTATACGGGTTTGACAACCCGTGCCCTAACTGTTAGCTGCAGTCCACCGTTTGGGGTGACAAACGTCATAACATTCCAACGCCTGAAGAACGTTGTGTATAGGCATTCCGAGTCAATAGTATGGTTATAAAACTCACATGGGGTATTAAAAATGCATTGATTTACAAGGTTTTCAAAACACATTGGTTATTTTACACTTACATACATTTTTAGAAACAAACATTGGTCTTGAGTGAAGGCTACCTTTATACTAGTAGAAATATAGGATTTTCTAAACACAAACAAACAAAGACAAAACATTTCATTTCATACAAACATTGTCATTTAAATACTTATGAAACTCACTAGCTTAAATGCTGATCTACACTTTCAAAATTACTTGTATGTCCCAGGGAATCAGTAATTTCAGGTATCATTATGCTTTTGATGAAGGGATGCTGCGGCGCCAGTTTAATCTCGTATTTTTGACATCATATTGTAATTGGTTTTGAACATGTAACTTTTGACAAATGTAAACTTTCAATTATATATATGATGGTTGTATTGCTTTCTTTACTATGTATTCATTTGTTACGTTACCACATGAAGTCATCCACCCTCGAACATTTCCGCCGTTCAGGTTTGGGGGTGTGACAGATTGGTATCAAAGCAATGTTTATAGTGAACTAAGTATATCGAACCACATAAGATATACAAACTATAAATGCTTAAGGGACTAATACTCTCTGACAAAACAAATTTTCTTTTTACGCCTAAGCAGCATTGCGTTCAACTTAAATTGATAGTTCATTTAAGTACAATTACATGCATACAACAAATTATTTTCATGATATCTAACTATACAACAAGTATTTAGACAAGTTGACACTACGATTAGAACTCGATTAATGTAATCTAATTTGGGACAAATATAGCGTGATCAACTATATTTGCCCGAGATTGGACCAACGTATATCGAGGAATGACCGTAGTAAGCAACAAGTCAAACCTTACCAAACCATTACAAGAATCAAACACAAGAATTAAAATACTATAGGAGTATTTGCTATCTAAACTAGTTTAACTTACATGTTTTGCATGTTCCAACTTTATTCAATTCTTATAACCCTATTTCTCGTACAGTCAAATGGCTGGATTTCACCACCCTGGCGACCCCTACTTTCCCAACCAAGGCAACGGAGGATGGATCAAAGATGATCCCGAAGAGGACGAGGAACCCATAGAAGTGGGTGATGACTCCGGTACCGACTCAGAGCCGGAAGTTATCGATCCACCACCCATTCAACCTCCCGTCTTCGTAAGGAACTTTCAAGGACCGACTCCCGTCTGGGGAAGTCACCTCCACCATTGGAGCCAACAACAAAACCTACGCCCTCCCTACGGCATGTGCCGGGACTTCTATGATGTCAGTGGCGGAGGTTCGGCTGATCGAGCACTCCCGGTAATGGTGGGTAAGTTAGCCAATCAGTCCTATCAGTCTGGAGTTCAAGCTAGTCGACTCCGGGATGTCAACGTGGAAGTACAGGTTCACACTTCTGACATCTGTAGGCTGGACAAGATACAAGACAATGCTCAACTCCAAAACGAAGCATTTCAAGCGCAAATGATTGCAGCCCTCGCCGAACTGAGGGAACAGCAAGCCGCTTTTGATAGGCGTTTAATGGAGTCGAAGCAATCAGATGCGGAGTCAAGCTCCAAGCGCAACCTACGTCGCAAGTAGTGCTTGTCAAAGACTCAAATTTTGTTATAGCTTAGGACATCGGCTAAAAGTCTTTAAATTTCTCGAACTTTGTAATCGGAGACCCTTATAGGGGTCAAATTTTCATGATTGTTGTAACAACTTTTATAAAAATATAAGTGACACTATTACTACTATGTTAAGTATTTCGTTCAAACCTTGAAAGGTCTTTGTGAAACCAAATACTTGTTTCATACCTTCAGTCTTACAAATAACTTTCATTCTTCTATTTTAAGACTCATACTATCATCTGTTATTGAACTATAGCGATTTAGTTCATGAGACACATACATTTTCTATTCTACGAAATTCTTATCCTTGTCTTTTCAACCTATATTTGAAGGATGCCTCCGCGTAGGAACCCAAGGAGAAACAACGGTGGGGAAACACCTGTACCACCACCTCCACCAACCTAATTTGATGCTGTTATGTTCCAAGCAGCAGTCACCGCAGCGGTGGCAGCTGCCATGTCACAGATCAATAACTCGAGTACTAATGGCTCGGGATCTGGCACACACCCATCCAACCATGGCGAGAGTTATGGACCACCCCGAGAATGTACCTATAAGGACTTCACTAATGCCAAGCCCCAGATGTTTTATGGAACTGGTGGTGTGATGGCCCTGAGACAGTGGATTGAAAGGACAGAGGCAGTCTTTGAAATCTGCTCTTGTCCCGAGCACAGCAAAGTCAAATTTGCAACTTTCACCCTTATTGATAAAGCTTTAACTTGGTGGAATGGCCACGTTAAAGTACTTACCCTAATCGTGGCAAACTCCATAAGCTGGGAGAGCCTGAAAGCCATGATGATGAGAGAATACTGCCTGCGGGGAGAGATTCAAAAGCTTGAACACGAGCTATGGACTCTCGGAATGGTTGGTACCGACATCGCTACTTATACCAACAGATTCTGCGAGCTAGCAATTCTTTGTCCAAATATGATTGCTCCCGATTGCAAGAAAATAGAAAGGTACATCTGGGGACTGACACCTCAAATTCGATCAAGCGTGTTAGCTTCCAAACCTGACACCTTTGAAAGTGCTAAGGAACTGGCACAATCTCTGATTGACTACGGAGGTCATCAGAACTCAACCACTTCTGCACCAGAACCACAGAAAGGAAACAACAACAACAACAACAATAGCTGGAAGAGAGTGTGGAATAAAGGGAAGGGTGGGTCTTCCCAAGAATCCGCAAAGAAACAACTGGTTTCAGTGAATGTTGCCACTATACCTACTATAGCTCCTACAAATACCTACCCAACAAAGCCTTATGTAGGTAACCTCCCAAAGTGCACCAAATGCAATTACCACCACCATAGACCTTGTCGGGAAATGCAGTGCGCCAATTGCAACAGGAAGGGACACACAGCCCGTTTCTGCAAGGACCCCGCAAGGCCGATCACTCAAGTTCCCAGTGCGGGTGTAGGGCAGACTTGTTACGGTTGTGGCGAGGTGGGCCACTACAAGAGGAACTGTCCTAAGGCAGCAGGCACCGGCGATGTGGGACGAGTTTTGGCAATAGGCCATGATGAAGATGTAGCTGACCCAACTATAGTTGCTGGTACGTTCCTTCTCGATAATTCATATGCATGCATATAATTCGATAGTGGAGCGGAGAGAAGCTTCGTGAGTCAAATTTCTATCCATTTACTCAAACCTAAACCTAGCAAGTTAGAAAAATCATTCACTGTAGAGACGGCCAATTGAAAAACCGAAAACACTAACTGCATATACATGGGCTGTACGTTAACTTTAGACGGCCATTCTTTTCCAATCAATCTCATGCCGGTCCAAATTAAAAGTTTCGACGTCATAGTCGGCATGGATTGGTTAAGTCTTCTTCGCGCCGACATCATGTGCTTTGAAAAAGCAGTTTGTCTTAACCTCCCTAACAACGAAACATTAGTTATCTACGGCGACAAATCTAGTACAAACCTTCGCATCATTTCGTGCATCCAAGCTCGAAAGTGCTTGCAGAAGGATTGTCGAGCATTCCTAGCGCACATCGTTGATACAAGTCAAGAACTGAAGGACATCAAAGGCATCTCGGTAGTACGCGACTTTCCCGATATCTTTCCAGAAGAACTACCAGGATTACCACCGCAACGCCAAGTCGAGTTCAGAATCGACTTAGTTCCAGGAGCTACCCCAGTAGCGAAGTCGCCTTATCGTCTCGCACCAGCAGAGATGCAGGAACTTTCCAGTCAACTTAATGAACTCCTTCAAAAAGGATTCATAAGACCAAGTTTCTCACCTTGGGGAGCACCGGTCTTGTTTGTAAAGAAGAAAGACGGATCGTTCCGTATGTGCATCAACTACAGAGAGCTGAACAAACTTACTGTTAAGAACCGCTATCCTCTACCCCGTATTGACGACCTATTCGATCAACTTCAAGGGGCGAACTACTTATCCAAAATAGATCTACGATCCGGATATCACCAATTACGAGTTCTAGAGGGGGACATTCCAAAGACAGCTTTCCGAACTCGTTATGGACACTACGAATTTGTAGTGATGTCGTTCGGATTAACAAATGCACCAGTAGTATTTATGGACCTAATGAATAGGGTATGCCGCCCTTACTTGGATCAGTTCGTCATCGTCTTTATCGATGATATACTTATCTACACTCGAAGTGAGGAAGAGCATAGTCAGCACCTACGAAAAGTCCTTGAAACACTGCGAACGGAGAAACTCTATGCGAAGTTCTCTAAATGCGAATTTTGGATTCGAAGAGTCGAATTTTTAGGCCACGTTGTTAGCGAGAAAAGTATACGCATGGACCCCTCCAAAATTAAGGCCATTGAGAACTGGTCGGCACTAAAGACACCTACAGAAATTCGTCAATTTCTAGGTCTCGCTGTCTACTATCGCAGATTCATAAAGAACTTCTCTAGCATTGCGAAACCTCTTACTACATTAACCCAGAAAGGCGTGGCCTTTGAGTGGGAAGCGAAACAAGAGAAGGCATTCCAGACGCTAAAACAAGCCTTGTGCACCGCACCGATACTATCCCTCCCCGAAGGAATAGAAGACTTCGTAGTGTATTGCGATGCGTCGAATCAAAGACTTGGTTGTGTTCTTATGCAGAGAGGGAAGGTTATTGCATATGCCTCCCGACAGCTTAAGACACACGAAGTAAACTATACGACACACGATCTTGAGTTAGGAGCAGTGGTATTTGCTCTGAAGATCTGGAGGCACTACTTATACGGAACAAAGAGTACTATTTTCACCGATCACAAGAGCCTTCAACACATTTTCGATCAAAAGGAACTCAACATGCGACAACGACGATGGGTTGAGTTACTAAATGACTACGAATGCGAAATTCGTTATCATCCTGGCAAGGCCAACGTAGTAGCTGACGCCCTCAGTCGAAAAGAATACACTGGTCGGAGGGTCAAATCTCTGACTATGACCATCCATTCCCACTTATCCACACAAATTAAGGAGGCACAAATGGAAGCTTTGCAACCTGAAAATGTGGCGGGTGAATCCCTGCGAGGAATGGAAAAGAATCTAGAAGTGAAGGGTGGTGGAGCCTACTATCTCATGGACCGAATCTGGACCCCGAATCATGGTGGTTTCAGAAACATAGTCATGATCGAAGCTCACAACTCAAGATATTTCGTTCACCCGGGTTCAGATAAAATGTATCTGGATCTTAAGAAACTGTACTGGTGGCCTAACATGAAAGCAGAAATTGCTACCTTCGTGAGTAAATGTCTTACTTGCGCTAAGGATAAGGTCGAGTATCAGAAACCTTCAGGATTACTACAACAACCAGAGATACCAGAATGGAAATGGGAGCGGATTACTATGGACTTCATAACCAAGTTACCCAAGACGACAAGTGGACTCGATACCATATGGGTCATTGTCGACAGATTGACCAAATCCGCGCATTTCCTACCCATCAAGGAGACTGACAAAATGGAGAAGCTTACAAGAACTTACTTAAGGGAAGTAGTGCGACTGCATGGTGTTTCGATATCCATTATCTCCGATCGAGATAGTAGATTCACTTCAAGATTTTGGCAGTCACTACAAAGTTCCCTGGGAACTAGGCTAGACATGAGTACAGCCTACCACCCACAAACAGACGGGCAAACTGAGAGAACGATACAAACTTTAGAAGATATGCTGAGAGCCTGTGTGATTGACTTTGGAAAGGCATTGGATATCCATTTACCCCTTGTCAAATTTTCATACAACAATAGTTATCATACAAGCATAAAGGCTGCTCCGTTTGAAGCCCTCTATGGTCGAAAGTGCAGATCCCCTCTGTGCTAGACTGAAGTTGGCGATACCCAGTTAGCTAGAGGAAGAATTCTGGAAAGCGCTCTCACCAGTCCGGAAATCATACGAGAAACGACAGAGAAGATCGTTCAGATTCGTGAACGATTGAAAGCCTCTAGAGACCGACAGAAAAGCTACGCTGACCAAAGGAGGAAACCTTTGGAATTCCAGGTAGGAGACCACGTCTTATTAAAGGTCTCACCGTGGAAGGGTTTAATATGCTTTGGAAAGCGGGGGAAACTAAATCCAAGATACATAGGGCCTTTCGAGATTCTTGCCAGAATCGGCCCTATGGCTTACAAGCTTAACTTACCGCGCGAACTTAGTAACATCCATCCAACCTGCCACGTCTCAAACATGAAAAAGTGTATGTCCGACGAGACTCTTGTTATTCCACTCGACGAGATCGAGATCAACGAGAGCCTCAACTTTGTGGAACAACCAGTAGAAATCATGGACCGAGAGGTCAAACAAACAAAACAAAGTCGCATACCCATCGTGAAGGTTCGCTGGAACGCCAAGCGGGGACCTGAATTCACATGGGAACGCGAAGATCAGATGAAACAAAAGTACCCTCCTCTCTTTCATGTTCAGTAGTATCTTTACTACTTTAAATTTCGGGACGAAATTCTCTCTAACGAGGGGATGATGTGACAACCCGACATTTCAACTCCTTGTAATGACCTAAATGGGTCAAGTATTGTAACCACTTTTGAGTAATAAAATTTACTTTCATAATAAAATGAACAAATAGTTCTATTTAAATTCCTTCTATGTTTAAATGCCTTTAAACCATGATCGTACGTAAAAAGAACGCACAAATCCGACTTCATATATCGAAGTTATGATTTTTCCAAGTTCAGCTTAGCAACAGACAGCTAAAAACTCGAATCGGAGATCGAGCGACTTTTGGCCGGAATGACCTAAACGAGAATCGAAGGTCTCGACAATGGTATTTCAGCGGTAAAAAGTCTGGCAAAAACCGACATCAGATAAAGAAGTTATGAATTTTCAAAGAAATTCCTTAAACACGATGAGTTTAATATAAATAATAAAAAAATAATTTCGGAATTTGCCAACGGAGTCTAAACCAAAGTTGTAGAGCGTAGTCTCACCTACGCGTGGATATAAAGACCATCGAAAATGGAGTTCGTATGAAGAAGATATGAATTTTTGAAGTTTATTAAATAAATTATATATTTATTTAATTCAAAATTCGGACCTTATCCGAAGAGGAGTCAGCGTCCTCATCTGAGGTACGCGCTGCGTACCCCTGTACGCCCTGCGTACCCGAGAGACTTGGCCTCTGATCGTCCACATTGCCCTATCCGAGGCTTCCGACCCGTCCGAACCGCCCGTCCGACCGACCCGTCCGACCCGCTGTCCCATCCGACCCACCGTCCCATCCGACCCGCCTCCCCACCTACCCGTCCCATCCGAAGCCGAGGCAGTCGAGGCTTCGGTCATGCATGACGTATGCGTACGCGCTGCGTACGAGCGTACGCCCCGCGTACCGAGAAAAATGCTCATTTCTCTCCTTTCTCTCACAATCTTTCCTCGTTTTCCGTGCCCGTTCAAACCCGAAGCTCTGGTCTTTTTGCTCAAGTCCTGAGGGTCGATTTTACTCCCGAGATTCCCGAGAATCCCAAGGAAAATCCGTTTCTCGAGACGAAACTCTGCCCAGTTTTCCATCTCGCTATCTTCAAACTTTCAAGTGAGTTCATACCCCTTAATCTACCTTTTAAATATTTTATAAATTCTTTTATATGCTTTCAAGGGGGGGATTAAAAGTAAAACACACGAGTATTATCGTGTGTTACATAAAGAACTCTTTTATATGCTGTTATTTATCCGAATCACATGCGGTTTACAAACTTTTAAGGAACTTTCACATATATAACATATGTTAAAATAGCATTCCATCTTTTGAAATATAAATTTGTTGTAATGCGTGTATAAACTAAACTTTTCTTAGGTTATTCTTGTCTATCTTAGACTCTACACCAAAAATCTATGCTTTCATAAACAAATGATTCTTTTTCTAGGTATTTCTAAACAAACGAGAAACACTGTTAGAAAACTATAATAGGTATAGTTTTTACGAACAAATTTCTAACTCTTATGTACTAGAAACATGAATTTCAAGAAGTCACTTTCGTATACAAGAACAAACGTAACATTTTAACAAGTAGATCTGTTTTTATACCACGGTTTTGTGAGACACTGACTTCATGTACATTCGAGTACACATTTCAAGTCCTGTATTATATACCAGAATCCCTTGGAGGGGGAGCATGGTGTTTGTGTATAGATCTATACGGGCTTGACAACTCGCACCCTGACTGTTAGCTGCAGTCCACCGTTTGGGGTGACAAACATCATAACATTCCAACGCCTGAAGAATGTTGTGTATAGGCATTCCGAGTCAATAGTATGGTTATAAAACTCACATGGGGTATTAAAAATGCATTGATTTACAAGGTTTTCAAAACTCATTGGTTATTTTACGCTTACATACATTTTTATAAACAAACATTGGTCTTGAGTGAAGGCTACCTTTATACTAGTAGAAAATATAGGATTTTCTAAACACAAACAAACAAAGACAAAACATTTCATTTCATACAAACATTGTCATTTAAATACTTATGAAACTCACCAGCTTAAATGCTGATCTACTCTTTCAAAATTACTTGTATGTCCCAGGGAATCAGTAATTTCAGGTATCATTATGCTTTTGATGAAGGGATGCTGCGGCGCCAGTTTAATCTCGTATTTTTGACATCATATTGTAATTGGTTTTGAACATGTAACTTTTGACAAATGTAAACTTTCAATTATATATATGATGGTGGTATTGCTTTCTTTACTATGTATTCATTTGTTACGTTACCACATGAAGTCATCCGCCCCCGAACGTTTCCGCCGTTCAGGTTTGGGGGTGTGACACACATTCAAGGAGATATGGGCCCCCACCCACACTCAACTAACTATGAGATACATGCCTCGCCCCCACTCAGCTATCTTAGATATACGGGCCTCACCCACACTCTACTAACTAGGAGATATGGGCCTCACGCACACTCGGCTGGCTAGGAGGTACGGGCCTCGCCCATGCTCTGCTATCCGGAGGATACGGGCACCCGCCCACACTTGCTATCTAAACATACATACAAGTATCATGTAGACAACGAGTATACCATAATCTACCAATTTATAAACATATTTAGATAATACTAAGATACAGGCCGTACCCACACTTATCTACTAGTCATAAAAAACTCTAAGATACGGGCCCTGGCCACACTTAGCTACTAATCATAAACAATTCTAAGATACGGGCCCTGCCCAGACTTATTTACTAATCATAAACAATTCTAAGATACGAGCCCAACCCACACTTAGCTACTCTACACGGGCCGACATTGGTGCCTTTGACCTGTTCCTACTCAAGGAAACTCACCTCATAAGGTAGTTATGAGACTCTTGTGAGGAATCTTTGACAAATGCTCCAACAACTCCCCGACTATCATTATCACAATAACACTTAGTCAATATCCAAAATCTTTCTTAGGGTAAAATGACTACATTACCCATGGTGAAAGTCAACATTCTAGTCAAAGTCAACATTCTGGGTTGACCGAACTCATCGAGTTGACCCATCAAATCACCGAGTTCTATAAATTAGAAGTCCTAAAATCGCGATCCAACTCGTCTAGTTATCCCCTTGACTCGCCGAGTTCCTCTGCTACTCGTAGTCGCGATAAAACGAGTAAACTCATTGATTCCCTCCACAGACCCATCGAGTTCTACCTGGTACAGAATCAGGACAAACGACTCAACTCGTCGAGTTCCTCTATGGACTCGACGAGTTCCTCAGTCTGTTTGGGCTTTCTTAAAGGATTAAGCCCTTTCTCTTCAGATCTAAGATTCTTATCTCTAATCCCTACTGAAAAACATCCTTTTAAGGGTAAAGTTTCCAACTTTACATGTTAGTACCTCTATTTCAAGGGTTTAGCTCAAACCCTAACCCTTTACGACGAAGATCTTCATCCACAAGCCACCCATTCTCCAAACTAAGGCATATTCACTGAGATCTAAACTCTAAGCACTCCATGAACACATAAACTTCCTAACTTTCCTCCGATGCATGGCGTTTTGGAGCTTTAAAAGCCTTAAATGACAACTTATAGCTTGCATGGGCTTCCCTGGGCATAAAGTTTACACCTTTATGCCATGTGAGCCCCTCAAGGTCATAGATATGAAAGTATATCTACTTGGGAGGTCCACTTCCCAAAGATCATGTTTCCTGAACCTAAAAACCCCATAAAATGATATAAAGGAGATCTAACAAGCAATTAAGCCAGTTCAAGACTTGCTTACCAATAAATGAAGAGGATCAGATGTTGTTTATGGATCTACTAGCTGTCTTCTGAATCCCCAAGCTCCTTCTTCTTCAGCAAGCTTCAAAAGACACAATATTCACTCAAAAACAACTCACAAGCTCATACAAGGCACTAGGGTTTCGTGCATTAGGTATTGGGACTTAGAGGCTGGAAATGAGGCCAGCAAGTGGGGATTAGGATGCTTAAACAGGGTGCAAAACCCCGAATTAGGGTTTCATCCTGCCATCCCTACTCGTCGATTTGAGGCTCTCAACTCATCGAGTAGCTCTTCAAAAATGAATAAATTATGATTAAATACATACCAGGAACAAGGCGTTACATATAGGTAGATTACCCTAGTTATTCAAACTACAAGATTTGATCAGAAGTTTGTTGTGATAAAGGTCACCTAAGCAATAGAGATTCGATGTATAGATATGGTTAAACATGTTTATGAAATTAAGTTATTAGCCATCCCATAAAACCAAGAATTATATATTAATATATAATAGATAGTCGATATATGGCTTGTTGGATTCGAATGAATGGATAAAGGTCACCTAACCATTTTATTTGTTTTTCAACTTGGATCTTAGATTTTGAAAATTAATGTTTTTAGAAACTTAAGGTTCTTAACTATTAAAGATTGAAATATTGAGAATATTATATGACTTTTGATAAAATTTTGTAGATGAAAATAAAATGCAATCTCATTACCAAATATCATCTTTTCACTTGCTGAACTAATAACGTTGTTAATGGCCCTATTCCTAAACTATCTTAGCAAAAAACCTAAACATGATACATGGTGTCAACAATATGATGCTGAAAATGTTTCTAGCATCATACTTAGAATAGTTATTACTAACTCCAAGGAAGTCTTTGATAATTTGGATGCATATCAGAATTTAATAAATAGGTTAAGCATATATTCCAACAAAACGGTGATATTGCAAGGCTGAATAGTGTCACCCTATGTGATCTAAGAAGCCGATAGTTTTGAGTTAAAAAAATCCCAAAGAAAAACTCTCATTCCTTGAAAAAAATCGTTCTTTATTCAAAAAGTAAAATACTTGTATCTCACTAACTAATAATTTTCTTCATTCTGCAAAGGAAAAAGTTGTTAATCATGCTAGAAGCATTCAACTACTTTTAAAAAACTAGGCATCTTCTCACTATAATGTCACAAAAACTATTAATGTTCAGATTCCAGACAGAGTGAGAAAATTCGTGGAGGCGATATAGAAGGTGTTTTCTCTTTAACCAAATTTGTTGAGACTAAACAAACCTTCTCAAAACCTGATTGTTTGAAAAAAGCTTTAGGAATAGATTTGTGAGTTCTTATTTTATAAATCAAACTTTTTTTGATACTCATTGCTCCACTGATTCTAACGGTATTACCAAATGTGTCTCTCAATTATCTGCTACTGATCCTTCCCACCAACCTTCTCATCATGAGTATGTTCTTCCCTCCACTAATATTTAGCTACAATATCCTCTATGTAATGGTGAAGTTCATTCTGTCACAGAAATTCTTAGCATCTTTCCTCAGTGCACTTTTAGCAACACTGGATCTTAAGATCAATCAACGCCTTGTATTTCACTTGACTCTTCAATGTATCGTGAGCCTCATGATAAGGTATCATTCGAGCATATCATCAATGACATTCCTTGTTCCATAACTAAAACCAGAACTCTTAAATCAAATAATCAAAGTTCTTTGGATTCAGTAGTTGAAAAAGAAATCAAAATCTACTGTTAAAGGAATGAATCATGGAATCATACTTTGTTATCAATGTGGTGATTCCTCTAACAAAGTCACCGCGTGCACTTTAAAAACGAACTACATTCGTGCGTAAAAAATCATGAATCAAAATGATATGTGGATCAGAAAGGGAAACTCTTTAACTTGTCTCCCTGATGATTGTTAGAATATCTTTTCTTAAGTGACCCATTTCAAGATGGGTCAATGAATATTAATTATATATTTTTAGCTTCAAGGTAAAGAACATATTTGGTATTTAGATAGTGGCTGCGCAAAATATATGATCAGATTCAAGTCTTTTCCGGAAGATTTCACAAAGAAGGATGGTCCTACTATTACATATGGAGATAATAAAAAGGAAGCTACAAAGGGATATGGATCCATCAAATGCAACTATGCAATGTTCAAACATGTCTCTTATCTAATGGGCACTCAGCATAATATCATTTCAATCAGCCAATTGTGTGACTTCGGATATGACACTCTTTTCAACAAGAGAGAATCAAAGGTTATATCGACATAATGGCATTTATGTTTTGGATATGTTTTATGTTGACAACTGTCTTCATCGTTGCTTCTTCTCTCATGGTCAGTCTCATCTAAATTGGCTATCGAACAAGAGGTTATATCATTTGAATTTCAAGAAGATATCAAAGATCACATGGAATCAACTTGTAAGAGGACTTCCTAAGATACAATGTGTCACAGATAAGTTGTGCTCAGCGTGTGAAAATTGAAAGAAAACCAACTCTTCCTTTAAGCCAAACTCATGCTCTTCCATTATCAAACCTCTTCATCTTCTACACTGGGATCTTTTTGGACTAGTCCCGAGTAATTCAAGATTTGGGAAGAAATATACTCTCATTATTTTCAATCAATTGTCAAGATTCGCTCAGGTAGTCTTTTAAGAAAGAAAAGTCATGTCGCTTATGAAACCTTTTCTCTCATCAAGCAAAGGGAAATTTTTTTATCATCAAAAGTAATTCAATTATGTAGTGATCATGGAATTGAATTTAGAAACTCCTCTGTAAAAGATTTTTGCTTAATTTCAAGAATTTCTCAGAACTTCTTGGTTGTTAGAACTCCTCAAAAAAATTGTATTGCAAAGAGAAGAAACAAAACTCACATTGATGCTGGAAGAACCATGGTCGTTGAAGCTGGTCTTCTTTGTCTTTTTGGACTCAAGCTATCAACACAACTTGTTATACCCAAAATTGGTCTATCATTATTAAGCGTCATGGGAAAACTACCTATTAGCTACTTAAGGGAAGGAAAACTAGACATCTCTTATTTTCATGTGTATGGGTGTGTTTGTTACATTTTTAGTCAAAGAGACCAATGCTCAAAGTTTGAAGATAAAGCTGATGAAGGACTGTTTCTAGGTAATTCCAATATATCCAATGCTTTCAACATTTTCAATCTTTGAAAGAAAACAATTGAGGAAACTACTTATGTCACTTTCGATGAAGACTCATTTATTCATTATCAGGTTGATCATATCTCATCAATTCTAAATTAACTTACTTAAAGTCGTTCAGACCCTGTCCCTAATTTATTACCAAATGGTACTGAGCCTGTTGTTCCAAATGTTTATCAAATCGTCAACTCACAACCTATCTCTGAAGATTAGCCTTATATTCTCTAAAGAAGTTGAGCCATCAAATCCAGAAGACTTTTCTCCAAGTACTAAAAATGAAATCTCTAATCCAAGAATTCTTCGAGATAAACCTAAATCTCAAAGCATTATAGATGTAAATTATGGGACTCTCACTCGCAGCAGAGTCTGCAGCAACTTCTACATGTCTGTGAACTTTGTCTCGATGATCGAACCAAAGAATGTAGTTGATGCCCTGAAATGTGACAACCTGAAATTTCTATCTTGTACATCCGTTCAATTCAATAAATGTTAGACTCATTTTTGCTATGTTTTAGCGTTGTTTAGGGTCTGTTTGATTGTTCTAAGCCTAGTACATTCAAAGTTTGGGTTTATGAATGAGTTACTCAAGTTTATCGAGTTGCATTCAAGCCGAACACTCCTTCAAGAGGAGTGTACGGCTGTATACATGGTTGTATGGTCGTACACTCAATATGGTCGTGAACTCATGCCCATATTTGAGTCATGCCTTCATTTTCCTTCACTTTTCACACTTCCAAGTCAAGAAAGTCAATTCTCTCTCAACTATCTTCTAGCTTTTCACCTTGATCTTCCAAAATTTAAACATTTCTTCCATTAATTATTTGATACATAGCTTTATATTGTGAAGATCCATCTTTTAATCCATGAGATAATCTCTTTTGGTTAGATCATCAAGTCTTCAACACTTTCACCAAGAACACCTACTAGTTCTTGGGCCGTGAACTCCATAGGAACCCTCAAAAGTGTGAGTATCTCTCCATCTTCTAGTTAAGATTTAGAGACACTTGATTCCTAGCCTTGAATCATCTTATAATGCAAGAACTTCAAGGTTGTACGTCTGTACACCCTTCTTATGGTCGTAAACCCTTGTGTTTGGGCACGTTTTGGCCTCAGACTCATCTTATGTCCCAACATAGGATCTTGAACACTTAATGGATGCTGTATAAGGCCATAAACACCCTTTTTGCAAGTTCTTCCATGAGCGTACGACCTTACACTCCATGACCGTACACCTAATGGTCGTACACCACCTTGGTCGTACACATCTTGGCCGTAGACACCCTAGTGTAGCCATAAACACCTGTGATGCAATCTTATGTGATTATCATACTTCAATCTAAGTGTTTCCTGGTCCCTAAGGTGTTTTCCTTGCATAATTAGTCGTATATACACTAATTATATACATATATGTGTCAATATATGCTTAATAGGATCCGTTTGTGCTCGAGGCTTCACTTGACACTTAGCATCCTATATCGATCTTACATTTGTATCACTCACTACAGGTGAGTTCATACCTCTTAACTTATCTTTTAAATGATTTTAAATGGTTTTATGGGGGGATACAAGGAGAAACATTATTGTTATTATATCAATCACATGTTATTAATAACTATTAAATAAGTGGATTTCTTATACTTCAAACTGTTTTATCAAGCATACTATTTCAAAACATTTTTATAAGCTGACATCAAGTCATCAATAGCCATCAAATGGTTAAAACTCTTTTATATGGTAAACTCTTTATTAAACTCTTGTTAAACATATATATTATCAAAACCGTGTCTATATAGATATAGTTATATAAGTAACGTTCAAAAGGCTTAGGACTGATAACTCACTTTATTTCCTCTTCCTTGTTTGGTTGTGGACTTAGGGTATCCAGTTGTTTGTCTGAGTGTCATTTGAATCTTAATTATATATAATGCATAGGTGTATAGATATAAAAGTTCTTATCTCAGTTCAACACCTTTGGGTAGCACAACAACATTACTAATGAACTATAACAGGTATAGTTTAGGGACTTCTACTCACTATTTCTAGTACAATGAAACATACAGGAGTCAGTTCATTCATGAGTCAATACAAAACATACTATAATTAGAAACAGAAAGAAAATACTATGATGAGAAACTAAGGGAAGATACACTACACTATACACAGAAAACATACTATACACTAGAACAGAGAGAACATACAATACACTAGAACATACTATACAAACACAAGAATACTATAACATTAATATGAGCCACTACTTCATGGCATGGTAATATACTATTGTGTCACATATTGCAACCAGAGTATCCTGGAAGTAGAGCATGAATTTGTATATATATCTATACGGGATTGACCATCCTACACCTTGCTGCTAGCTATAGTGGGACCTGCAGGTCTATGGGTGAAGAAAGTCATACCATTTTCGACGTCTTTGATCGTCGTGTTATACTAGTGAATCAAGTATGGTTACAACGTCATTACATTTTACCTTAATTAAACAAACTGGTTTAAGGTAGTTAGTACGTTGGTAGTTATTTATATACAATACTACAATACATCTTTATTTTCCCATTGCATTCACATTGTGATCTTCTCTCATAAATGGTAATGTAAACTATATTTTGTTAATGATAGTCATACTTGGGAAAAGCATTCACCTTTACAAAAGAACAAACATACAGAAAAGTCGGGTCTTGGTAGAAGAGAACATTTCATAATAAAATAGAAAATATAGGTTTTTCTAGGAGATACAACAATTACATCAAACTCTTACAAACATTTACAACAAATATTTAGAATCACTTTCTTACAAAACAATAACACTAAAATATTGAACTTACCAGCTTTAATGTTGATCTACTCTTTCAAAATAACATGTATTCTCAGGTCACCAGTAGACAAGTATAATGGACCAGGTTTTGAGAAGACGGAGCATATACAAGACTCGTCTTCATTTTGATTATTCATTTCTGGTGTCTTATTACTATACACATAACACACTTGTATTAAATTATAGTATTAATGCAATGAATGATGTTGTTGCTTGTTTTATATTATGCATTGTTATGATACTGTATATGACATCCTCCGCCCCAGAACGTTTCCGCTGTTCCGGTTTTAGGGTATGATAGATTGGTGTCGGAGCTTTGTTTATGGCGAATTGAGTATATCAACCTACAAAATATATACAACCTATAAATACATCGGGATTAAAATACTCTGACCAAGAGTTTATACATTTAAATAATAAAATATTTTACCGAAGTATACATACCTGCATTCATACTCAAATCAGTGTCACTAGGACAGAGCAAAAGTATTGCGGTTGTTGGACAACACAAGTAGGCTTGGGACATATAATCAGATCTGAGAGTGATATAGCTTGATCAACTACATTTTTCTGAGAAGTGATTAGAGTGTGCCTAGGAATGGTTGCGGTGTTGCAGCAAGTTTAAAAACTTACCAACACTACTACAATGAAAACTTTAGAACATAACATAAACTTAAAATACTATAGGAGTATTTTGTGCTACTATAAATTACTTATTTGAGAACTAAAGGTCTTTTACTAGGAGGTCAGTAGTTGCTGAGTGGATACACTAAGGTTATATGTGACTAAGGTGTCATAGACATAGAATCTGTGATCTTTACTTTATTTCGTGTTCTTTGTTCGGTTGTGGATTTGTAGTTAGGGTCACTTATTCGAAGGTCTATCCTGTTTTGAGTACATATGACTGGTGTGCACTACGCAAGTATTCAAGTAACTTGTAAGGATCATCCTATAACTATCTTAAGTAGCATGTCTATTATTTATTTATGTTACCCCTATTCTCGTGTAGATAACATGGCTGGATTCGATCTCCCTGGCGACCCGTACAATCCCATCCAAGGTAACGATGGATAGCTCGATGCAGAGCCAGAAGAGAATCATCCAATCCCTTTGGATGATGACTTCGCAGAGAACTTCCTGGAGGATTCTGACACCGAGCCAGAAGTCAATGACCTACCCCTAGTAGGTCCAATCCCAAATCCTAACCCTCGTCTGGCTTTTCTAGGCCCGACGCCTCCATGGGCAGAAAACATGGGTAGATGGAGTCAAGAATACGGTAAACCTATACCATACAACGTAAACAGAAGCTTCTACAACCTGAGTGAGGGAGGCTCAACAGACAAAGTCCTGCCTATTGTGGTCCGCAGGGTTGCTCGTAATGAAGAGCAGGGTAGCACAACCATCAACTGGATCATGGAGGTTGATGTAAAGGCGGGAGTTAATACAGTCCGTATTCATCGTCTCAAAGATGCTTGTGAGAGATATATGAGAGACAATGAGGCTATGTAGCAAGAACTAGCTACAACTCGAGCTGAAGTCATAAAGCTCCGAGCACGCCAAAGAGTATATGAACGACACCTTCTTGACGTGGAGCGTTAGCTGCCAGGTGGGATGGTTCACCCAAGGGGTACCCGTCGACAGTAGAAGATGATCTACTCGTCCTTTTTTTAGGCTTATGGAATATCCTTCTTATTTATGCTCTATGTAGCACTTTCCCTTTATATATTCCTATCTTTCTAGTACTATTGCTAGGTCTCTATGCTGTCAAAATTTTCTTATTTTGGTTGATGTATGACAACCTTCTAGGTCATTTTTCCCAAACATATTACATCATTAATGCCAATATTATTGATAGAAATCAAATCTTTTAGGAAATCCATATCCAAGTTCTTTCACGCTCCTACTATTAGATCTCTATATCAATCATACTCTCATTTGTTTTGTTGGGCTATGGAGAGTTAGTCCATGGATTTGTCTCATTTTACTCACAATTGATTCTTACTCTAATCTTCATCTTTGTAAACTTTTAGTAGAAAGATGCCTCCATGCTGAACACCGAGACACAATCCTTCGATAACTCCTATTCAACCACCACCTCCTGCATAATACAATTCGGTAGTTATCCAAGCTGAAGTGGCTACGGTTGTTTTGGCAGCCTTAGCCCAATTCAGTGCTACTGGTACTAGTGGGAGTGGAACGACTGTTCATTCGACTCATGGTCATGCTGTGACAACCCGAAATTTCCATTCTGTACAAACTATATCACTTCAATAGAAGTTGTAGCAGTCACAGTTAATTTTCAGACTTTTCGCAAACGTTTGAGTAATTCAGCGTTTACACTTCAGGAAATATCAGGAGAGTGGGTGCACTAGGGTTTTGTGCAACACTGTTATTCCAACACTCTATTATATTAGAGATCATTACAGGAATAAAAATATTTTCTGCCAAAATATCTCAGGACTATAAATAGAATTCTGAACCAAATTCATTCATTATTCACATTTCCAACTAGAGAAAAGCCATTTTCCCTCTTACGGATCTTCGGGTTTTTATCCCAAATCGTGATTACCTCTTCCTAGTGATGTTAGAAAGCTTTATATGTGTTTATAACATGATTTAGAAGGCTAAATCACTAGATCTATGAGTTTACTCCCCAAGGTGTTCTTGGGCGGTAAACTCCCGAAAAAAAGCCGTGGCCGACCCTTGTGTTATGCAACTGCCTTAGACTCATATGTATGTGTGTTAGGGACAAGAAAACAACCAAAAATCACCCATGTTTGGGAGTTCACGGCCCAAGAGTTTCTTAGGCCGTAAACTCCATTTTCAAACTCAAAATGGTGTTTTAAGGCCACTAAAGCTTTATGACTTTTATCAAGACTAGTTCCCATTTAATCTAAGGCCTTAAGCACATCAAAATCACTTATCAAAGTGAGTTTACGATAAAGACTTTGTTCTTGGGCCGTAAACATGAAAGAATGGAACCAAAGTGTGCCTAATGTCTTCATATGCTTGGAATAAAAGCCTAGAACTTATACCACCTATGCTTGAGACTTGAAAACAACAAGAACACCATTCCAATGGAGTTTACCGCCATAAACTCCAAAGGAAATGGCCTTAGGTCCGTAAACTCCTAAATGGAGTGTTTCTAGACCTTAAACCATTTCAAGAATTGAACCGCCAAGTTGGAATAATTCTAGGAATCATTTGGAACTTCAAAACACACAAAACACCCATGGTTGGGAGTTTATGGACATAAACTCAACAGTTTACAACCGTAAACTCCATGTGTGTTAGTATGTGAGGAGTAAACTCATATATGGGGTCCTTTGGAACCCTAAACACAAGTGCCTTGTCCCACAATAGCTTAGATGCAATCCTTAGGGCTTAAAACACTTATATAATGTGTTTATTATGTCTAGGATGTCTTAACATTATAAAATGTGATGCATAAAATGGTTTTAAATCTTAAAAACACATTGTTATAAAATGTATTACCTTTGAAATGTTTATTAAAATGACATCAAGTCATTGTTAATTATTGTTCAAAACCCATAAGATGTCTTACAAAACCATTTTACATTCTTGAACTAAACTATGCATATACACTTACATTCTTATATATGTATTGATGTTATAGTTTACATCTTTCATTTACTTTCCCACACCCTTGAGTAGTAAGAGTGTATAAACCTACATGATCAACCAGTTATATTACAGTAAATTATCATAGGGATAATTTAAGGATATCAAACATTACTTCTATTACAAGGAGTCACACAAGAGTCAGTGCATTCATTACTCTATACTAGTACATTACCTGATACATGAGTACTTATAGATGTTTACCTGATACATGAATATGTTTACATATACTTACCTATTACATGGACACACATACATGAATACCATACAAGAACACTTTTACATAGGTGCATTATCCTGTATTCACTTACCTGGATACTTGTACTTAGAACTACGTGGATGATTTATTAGTACTTACTGTGTAAATTATCTTTCCTATCCCGGTTCAATGGGATAGCTCAGCGGGACTTACCATTCCGAACCCCACTGATTAGCACCAGTGGTCGATGACCATCTACGGAGGTCTAAGGTTACTACTTATACTAGGTAGATCGATTGTTGAGTTGAAGACTCGTTTGAAGATTGCATCATTGGGCTCGGCTGATAGTCCATTTATTTTGTAATCCGGTATTGGGCCTGTCCAATCGTGAGTTTGCTAGGTTTACTATATAAAGATATGCTTGCATGCATATTAGGTTAACAATTTAGAAGTAACGATTACGATAGCATTGCAGATTTATTTTATCGTTCTTGTAAACCTCCAACCCTCTACAGTTGATGTTCTTGATCGAGCTCTTCTGAGGGTTTTGTTTATAATCATTTGACTCGTTTGATTCATCGTTGAATTGTTCTTTAATTTGCATTCGTTCTTACTGTTTAAATATTTATTCACCTGTTTAAGATCTAATCGATCTTCCAGATTAAGTTTTAATCTCATCACTTGGTATCAGAGCAAGGAGGCTGTGTAATCGATACACTTCTTTTCTGTGAAAAGGTTTCAATTAGGGTTTTTCCGCAATAACTGATATTTATTGAGCCGTCATGTCATTATTGACGTATCATGGTATTTATTATTTTGCCCTAATCTGAGTTATTACAAGTCTGATCTTTGAACAGGTTTTTCAATCATAATGGACGAGTCGCAATCAAATCCCATCAATATTTCCAACAGCATCGGCTCAACCACGAAGATTCTCATCCTATATACCCATGATTATGAAGTCTGGGCACATCACTTCGAAGACTACGTTATAGGTTCTGAGGATAATGGATACCTCATATGGGAAGCAATCATTAATGGACCTTTTTCTCACTCTGCAACGTCGAGGATTATTAAAACTCAAAAGGAGTATAATGATCTGCTGAAGGATGTTAAAGATATTGCACAAGATGAAAAGGACAAATTCCAGTGCAATATCAAGGCGCTAAGGTTGATCAGATTCGACTTTCAGTCTGACACCTTTAGGTTGGTAAGCTCATGCACGACGGCAAAGGAAGTTTGGGATAGACTTCGTCAACTGTACTCTACAGACGAGGAGCTTGAACAGTCTATCCAAACCTTGCTCTTATCTGAGTTTGGAGAATTCAGGCAAGGAGCTGAAGAAACTGTGATCCAGACGTTCGATCGCTTCAATCATCTTCTCGGCAAGATGATCAAACATGACATCGAAAGGAAGCTTATCGAGCAGAAGGTTACGTTTTTAAATGGTCTAAGGTCAGAGTGGAGAGCAGTGGTGTCTACAGTTAAAGCCCATGAACAGTTTAAATCATATTCTTTGGCGAAACTGGTGGGTATTCTCAAGTCCCAGGAGAAGATTGTGCTGCAGGAAAAATAACGTTGTTTCAAGCCTAGGTTCGCAGGCCCTCCTGTCAAAAAGTAAAGTTGTGATGGAGGATGAAGACTTCAACCTGGAGGAGTATGACCTCACGTCTGAGGATTATGCTACGATGGTGTCTAACCCCAAGAGGTTCGTTAAGAAGAGATTCCCCAGCAACAAAAACCGAAACTGGCAGGGGAGTTATAGTTCAGAAAAGGTTAACAATGATCCGAAGGTTGAAGAGCCCAAGAAGGAACCGAAGGCAGATGGTGATTCTGGAGTGAGCTGTTACTACTGTGGTGGGAAAAACCACTATGCTAAGGATTGTGTCCTCAAAAAGATGGCTGAAAAAGATGAGGAAAAGGATGAGGAAGCTTTGCTACAGAAGAAGCTTGATGAGATGAGGAAGAAGAAATCTACCGCTAACCATTCCATGAATGCTCTAATTGTGCAGGGTTCGGTTGCTGATGACGAGTTCGGTGGAGTGGAAGTTTGGTCAACCGACTCCGAAGATGATGAAGTGAGGAAGCCTTCGCATGGAAAGGTGTATGTGGCTAAAGAGGAGAGCAATGGAGGCAGGTGCTTGATGGTGTCTGAAGTATCTCAGATGAGGGGATACAACACTGATGGAGGAAGCAATGAACCGAAGGAGCAACCTGATATGTGCTTTACGGCCAAACCGCTCAGCGTGCAGTTCAACGAACTCGATGAACTGATCAAGAAGGCACAATCGGTTTTTGTTTCATTTCAAGTACCACAAAACTCCTATGAAAATAAACTAAAAAGTGTTAATTCACGAATCTCACATCTAGATAGTAGTTTAACTCAAACTCGAGTCGCCAGTTCTAACCTAACTGATCAATTAAGCAGGGTGTCTTCGAAGAGTGAGGAGCGGCGCATGTGGATCGAGTTGAAGGAGTCTGAATTAGTTAAAATAAAAGACGAAAACATTTATTTACAAAGAGACAATTTAAAATTGTGAAAACAGTGTAATATTTTTTGTTTGATTGCAAAACGTGTTTATACTAATATTACTCAGCTTCACTTGGATTGTGAGATAGGACAAAAGATCCAACGCATGATTTTGCCCTTCCTTGAGTTTAAGGAGGATGAAATCGATGCTGAAGCTTATAATTGTGAGAGTGTGATATCATCTGATGACGTCAATCCGACCAACATGTATGGACTGGACAAAATTGAATCTTTCATTAAATCCAAGGACCACAAGGACATGCTCAAAAACCTTTTGGATGAAAATGATAGACTTAAACTGAGAACTGAAACCATACAAAAATTTGACTCTTTAAACGCCAACTTGAGCTCAGAAAATAAAATTGATGTTGAACATGCATCTGAGCTTAATGAGGATGACAATATGAGTGAAATTTCTGTAGAGGACATGGTTGACTGCTCAGAATTTGTGAAAAGCGAACCTGAAAGCCACAAGAATCTAATTTCTGAAAATTCAGTGGAGTTCGCTCGATTGTCCCAACAAAAGTCCCCGATCTTAGCAGAGAAAGCTGTTGTATATCAAAAGGTCAGGACCACTCCAAATCAAGTGTACAAGGTCACAGGAGTAACCGAACATCAGACTGCTGAACTCACAGCTATTGTAAATGAAGATAATGTTGATGGATGCGATGAGTTCTTTTGGTCAGCTCCAATCGATAATGCAGATGAAACGAAAGGCTTGTCTGAAAGGACTTCTTGGATTAGTAAAGGTAGATACATACCAGAACCCTTGAACAAACCAGATAATTTGGATGTGCCAAGTACTAGTGGTACGAAAGACATTCCTCAAGAGAAACCGAAACTGAAAGGAATGTCTTCCCTTAAGTTCCTCAGTTCAAAGTGAAACTCCCACAGTTAAAAATGAACCGACCAAGGAGAAACCGAAAACGAACGCCAATATCCATCATCAACCGAAGCAGATGAGGAATAAGAAACGTGAAAGGAACCAGAGATACAGGAAGAACCTCTCTGAAAGGAAACAATTCTGGCAATCCCAGAATGCTTATTTCTCACATCAAGACAAGAATCTGAAGTTTGAGAACAATCCTGTCAAAAAGCATGAGAGCCACAACAACCGAAAGCCAAAGTTCGGTTCGGAAAAGAATACCAACCGAAAGCAAAGGTTCGGTTTTGTAATTAAAGGAAATCAAAACTCTAAGGTTAGTCCCACCAATGATCAAAAGCAAAAGGGTCACCTGGAGTCTCCAGCCAAGAAGTCATCTCAATCTAAGCCCACTCCTTCTCATTCATCTAATTCTTCTAATTCTTCCAATTCATTTCCATCTTGCTCTAAAGCTCATTCTGTTAGTTCTCAAAAATCTCATTCGTCAGCTGAACAAAAGGGCAAACAGAAGGTTTCTGCATCTAAAACAGAGTCTAAACCGAACAGACCTAATCCTAATAAAATAAAAGTCTTTACCATTAAAAAGAAAGATGAAACAACACTCATCAAACGAACATATCTTGTTGACATCTCTCTTACTATTCCTGTTCCTGTGAAAGGCTCACGTGGACCCAAGAAACTTTGGGTTCCTAAATCTGCTTAATTTTTGCAGGTTATAAGTGACGATCAGTTTGACGAAGAATGGTACATCGATAGTGGCTGCTCGCGTCACATGACAGGAAGGAAAGAGGAGCTTAGGGAATACAAGTCTCTTTCAAATGGTGGCAACGTTAAGTTTGGAAACAACTCTTTCGACACCATAACGGGATACGGAATGATAACTAATGGTGATTTTACTATAAGGAAGGTGGCATATGTGGAAGGACTGCAACACAACCTCATCAATGTATCTCAGCTTGTTGGAGGTACAGGTCTCAAAGTCTCATTCGACGATGAAGGTTTTGAAATTATTGAGAAGAAGACGAAGAAAGTAATTCTCAAATCGGAGCGTAAGGGTGAAATGTTTCCTCTAAACCATAAACCCATCAATGGAAACCCAGCTATATGCTTGTTATCAAAAGCGCAATCTGACGAAAGCTGGTTGTGGCACCGAAGACTCTTGCATCTCAACTTTAAAGATATCAACGAACTTGTCACTTGAGGTGATGTTCGAGGTCTTCCATTGCTCAAGTTCGACATAGATCATTTGTGTGCTGCATGCGAAATGGGGAAACAGAGTCGTCAAAGTCATCCATTTATAATTAACACGAAAGTTGTTGAACCACTCGAATTACTTCATATTGATTTGTGTGGTCCATCATCTATCGAAAGCATTGGTGGTAGCAAGTATATTCTTGTTATTGTTGATGACTTTTCACGATTTACATGGGTCTTCTTTCTAAAGCTCAAACCTGAAGCGACTCATAAGCTGAAAGTGTTTATCAAGCAAATTGAAGTACAGCTCAAGAAGGTCGTTCGCAACATCAGGAGCGACAATGGTCTGGAATTCAGGAACCGGGAATTTGAAGAATTTCTAGCAGAAAAGGGAATAAGCCACAACTTCTCAGCTCCTTACACACCTCAACAGAACGGAATTGTCGAAAGACGAAACCGATCTTTGTGTGAAGCTGCCCGAACTATGCTAAGTTTCGCTTCCTTACCTCTTTATTTTTGGGCTGATGCTATTTCTGCTGCTTGTTTTACACAGAACAGGTCATATCTCAACAAACGCTTCACGCTCACACCTTACGAGATTCTGAACAACAAAAAGCCAAATGTGAAATTTTTCCACGTGTTCGGCTCACGGTGTTTCATCTTTAACTCTAGAGAACACCGCAACAAGTTCGATGTCAAAGCCGACGAGGGAATCTTTCTGGACTACTCTCTCAATTCCAAAGCATACAGAGTCCTAAACAAGCGTTCGAGGAAAATCGAAGAGACCTATTACGTGACTTTTGATGATAGTTATGTTAAAAGGTTACAGGCCAAAGAAGACACACCTGGGGAAATCTTTCCTCAGAATGGCCAAGTCATAGTCTCGATCGCTAATCTATACGAGAAGTTTATGGAGCTCTTTGACGAACCAGAGAAAGCTACTCTCTCAGAAGCAGGTGCAGCAGACAACAAGGTAGACCATATGAAACAAATTGTCGAAGAAGCTGCCAAGAGAATGAACGAAGGAGGATCGAATTCTGATAAACCTCCATCCAACGATGCTTCAGTTGAGGGGGAGCCAAGCTCACATGTTGAGGGGGAGCCAAGCTATCCAACTGCTCCAGAAAGTCCAACTCCAACCGAAAGTAGTTCTCCAACCGAAAGTGCTTCATCAACCGAAGGTGCATCAACGCCTGAAGGCCCAGCACCACAAGAAACCTCTGAACCTCAAGTTTCTCAAAGCATTCCGGAAAACTCATCAATCGAGGGGGAGCATGGTGATTTGTCACTCGACTACGAAAGCCAATCCGAGCCAGAAGAAATGATCAATGCTGAACTAGACCCAACCTTTGATCCAAACTATCCTCCTCTCACTAAATGGACCAGAGATCATCCTATCTCTCAAGTGGTTGGTGATGTCTCTGAAAAGGTTCTGACCCGATCACAATTGAAGGCAAAACAGATATCTTTATTTTCCAAAGTTGAGTTTTGTATGTTTAACTCTTTCGTATCCAAAGTTGAACCGAAGACAGTTAACACTGCTCTCGATCACTCCGACTGGGTTCAAGCAATGCAAGACGAACTGAATGAATTTGAAAGAAACAAAGTCTGGCGCCTCATTCCAACTCCTCCAGATGCCTCGGTTGTTGGTCTTAAATGGGTCTTCAGGAATAAAATGGACAAGGAAGGGAACGTGATAAGGAACAAAGCTCGTCTGGTAGTGAAAGGATATTGTCAGGAGGAAGGTTTTGATTATGAAGAGACTTTCGCTCCTGTAGCTAGGCTCGAATCTGTAAGAATCTTTCTTGCTTATGCTGCTCACAAAAACTTCGAAGTTTTCCAAATGGACGTCAAGTGTGCATTTCTCAATGGAGAACTGGAAGAAACAGTGTACGTGGAGCAACCACCTGGGTTTTTGAACGAAAAGTATCCAAATCACTACTACATTCTGGATAAAGTTGTGTATGGACTCAAACAAGCTCCGAGAGGTTGGTATAAAACGCTAACTAAATTCTTAAAGATGTCCAAATTCAAACAAGGTTCAGTTGACCCAACCTTCTTTCACAAAAAGGAAGGTAACCACCTTATGATAGTTCAAATTTATGTCGATGACATCATCTTTGGCTTAACGAATCCCAGCCTAATAGTTGAATTCAGAAAGCTGATGGAGACTAAATTTGAAATGAGCTCAATGGGTCCTATTAACTTTTTCCTTGGTTTAAATATTAGACAGGGACCCGAAGGCATCTTTATCAATCAGGAAGCTTACACGAAGACTCTCCTAGCAATGTTTGGTATGATGGGAGACTCCAAAGTCAAAGTCCCAATGGCTTTCGGCACCAAGCTTACTCCATCTCTAGACAAACCGGCTGTCGATATCACGCTCTATCGTCAAATGATAGGCTCACTAATGTATCTTACTGCTAGCAGGCCTGATATCATGTTTTCTGTGTGTTACTGTGCTAGATTTCAGGCAAACCCACGCGAACCTCACATGCTTGCAGTCAAGAACATTCTACGTTATCTCAAGCGAACTACCTCCTTAGGTCTCTGGTATCCATCCAACTCAGGCTTCTTCGTTCAAGCCTACTCAGATGCAGACCTTGGAGGATGTGGACTCGACAGAAAAAGCACCATTGGCGGTTGTCAATTCCTTGACGGGAAGTTGGTCAGCTGGCAATCCAAGAAACAAATGTGCGTGTCGTTGTCTACTGCCGGAGCGGAATATATAGCCGTTGCATCCTGCACCTCCCAAGTGATTTGGATCCAGAGTCAACTTCGAGACTACAGACTCAATATGAAGAAGATCCCACTATATTGTGACTCTGAAAGTGCAATTAGGATCTGTCATAACCCAGTGCAACATTCTAAAACCAAACACATAGCACTGAGGTATCACTTCATCAAAGATCATGTGGAAGATGGAAACGTCGAGGTACACTTTGTAAGAACCACTGATCAACTGGCTGACGTCTTTACCAAAACTCTTCCTGAAGCATCATTCAACAGAATTTTACAAGGGCTAGGTGTAACAACCCGAAATTTCATATCATTTCTTGTATCACAACTTGTAATCCGATCCGATCAACCAAACGTCATTTTCAATTTCGTTTACAATTTCACCAATTTATTAAAGTCATTAGTTTATATTGACCTAAAATGATTTAATGGGTGTCTTAATACATTAGAAATCATTTTAAACACCCAACTTTAGTGATCGGAATATTTCTAGAAATTACTATGTCGGGTTACGGTAACTCAATCGGGTACGACCAAAAACCTCAATTAACGTCGGTATCGGGTAAAATTCTATCGTGTCCAATTCCCGAACATTATATAAACATGTTTAAGACTCCATTTGAAGCCTTTGGCCAAATTCACACTAAACTCTTACAACCTCTCTCCTCCAAGCTAGAATTAAGGTCCAAATCACAAGTTTAAGGCTTCAAATCTTTAAGGTAACCTCTATAACATGTTATTCATCATCTTTAGCTTTCAAATTGATGAATTAATTGAGTTTTAGGGTCAAGAACAAGAGTTTACGGCCAAGGAGCAAGCTTGGGCCGTAAACTCCATTTTATGGGGTTTTAAGCTCTTAAACTCCTTCCTAAACTCAATTGGACATTAGATTTGGCTAAGGGACTTTAAGATATGGACTTTAAACAATTAAAACATGAACTTTGTGAAGTTTGAAGGAGTTTACGGCCAAGGAGCATTCTTGGGCCGTAAACTCAATAATCTAGGGTTTTTATGCCTTTAAACCCTTCCAAATCCCTTCTATGGCTTAGGTATGAATTATAGGACCTTGGATATACCATTTGGACACTTGAAACATAACTTTTGAGGGACTTATGTGAGTTTACGGCCAAAGGTAGTGTTTGGGCCGTAAACTCCCTAAATCATGACATATTTTCATTCCTAAGGTGTTAGAAAGCCATCCAACACCACCAAAAGCCTTGGAATAAATCAAGGGACCAACCAAAAATAGTTTAAGGGACTTAAACACAACATTTGTGGGTTTTCTAAGAGTTTACGGCCAAGGCATTGTTCTTGGGCCGTAAACTCCAAAATTTTTAGTGTCAGAATGCAAACTAAACACCCCTAAAGCCTTTAGATGAATTTTAGAAGCCCTTCTATGCAAGTTATAGACCTTGAAACACATTATATCACTCTATATTAGAGTTTACGGCCATGAAGAGGGTCTCATGGGCCGTAAACTCCATAACTCCCCTCATATGTCCCATAAAACTCATACTAGGCCTTGTAATAATCCTATTAATCACATGTGATTTGTTTTAACAACATTTGGCATCATTTTCTTAAGGAATAAGGAGTTTACGGCCAGGAGCCTATGCTAGGCCGTAAACTCCCTTAAATTAATCATGTTGATAATTTTAATTCATTCCATGCATTTAGATCAAAGCCTAGAATCATTTCCTATGTCCAAGTAAGCCATTTAAGCAATTTAAACACCCAAAACCACACCCACATGAGTTTACGGCCGTAAACTCATGTATGTGTGTGTTTTGTGGTTGTAAACTCATTTAAATGTTTACTTATGGAGAGTAAACTCAAGTCCCTAGTCCCTAGTGCCTTTACAAGTCCTTAAACGCCACCCGGGTCACTCCAAACGCTCATTTTAAGGTGTTTAACCTCATTGGAGTGTAATGTTCCATATGATTAGTGAATGTATCCCTAATTGTATATATATGGACATTATTTCATTTTACATAGGGTCATCGCGAGTAATCAAACCCCGAACCAACGTCTAGCAGTCAAAACCGACACGTTTCCGAGTCCGGTGAGTTCATACCCCTACCTTTTTCACTGTTTTTCACTGTTTTCAAGGGGGGAACACAAGCAAAGTACAAGGGTTTTCTTGTACTCAAAAACTTATTTTCGTGTGTGTGTTTCACATTTCTTATGTTTTTAATACTGATATACGTAACTGATAACTAGTAGATCATACAGTTCACTTAAACATTTATTTGTGAAATAGATTTTATAAATGATTATTATATATATATATATATATATATATATATATATATATATATATATATATATATATATATATATTTCACAAATGGTTTCCACATTATATCAGTTAAAAGCATGACATTATAACACATGAACAATATAATTCGTACACTGTCCTGTCCTCGGTAACATTCCACAAAGATACGCGAATGGAGGATTATTCTATTATTACTAGTAAATTTGTTATTCCGTATGATTGGAGACACGTCCTCGGCGAACACTCCACAGAGATACGCGAGTGGAGGACTACACCCGTAACCAGAATCTCTGGAATTTAGAGAGCGTGACTTGAGTGTATAGATCTATACGGGGCCGGCTACCCCACACCTGGCTGCTAGTTACAGCCGAACCGAAATGGTTCAAGGGTGACGAAAGTCATAGGAATTGTGGACTACTTATTGCCACAGGTTCAGTCTTTAGTATGGTTATGGAACTCGCAATTAGGATAACAGAGATTTACTTACAGTAATAATGAACCTTATACTAGATTTTTACGGATAATCAGGAATCAGTTTACATCATTTTCATCTTTTACATCTTTTACATATGATAACCAACATTTAGGAAGGTACGGGATCTTCCTGGGGAAAACTTTGCACATAACCAGTTTGACAGAAAACATCTCTTACATTAAAAACCGACATACAGGAAAGCATGGGGCATTTCTGGGTAACATTCATAAAACCAGAAAAGTGTAAATAATTGTAAATCATTACATCTTTTACAATAATTAAATATTCAGGAAAGTATGGGACTTTCCTAGGAATACACTGATACATTTTCAGAAACAGAATGGAAACATAAACATTTTCACAAAACAAAACTACTTATGAACTCACCAGCTTTATGCTGATTTTCAAACCGCTTGTGTTCTCAGGTCAACGTTAGAACAGGTACCCGGAGATTTCTTATGATCAGAAGATGAAGTACATGAAGATCCGTTTCTTTTGTCTATATATACTATGTATCACAACTGTACAAACTTTACTTTTGAAACAACTGTAAAACTTTATAGTGTAATGTAATGGTTGTTCTACTTTACTTACTATGTGCATTGGATTTGATACTCAACGTGGAGTCAACCCCGGAAAATGTTTCCGCCTTCGGTTTTCGGGGTGTGACAGATTGGTATCAGAGCCCTTGTTTATAGTGAATAAAGTATACCAAACCTTACATGGTATAAAACTATAAACACTAAAGGGCCTAAGTGCTCTGAAATAAAAGTATCTTCAGACTATAAGTATTTTCAAAAATATACAAGTATACCGAACCGTCGAGACTCGTATCTATAAGTAGAACAAAACATAAGTAAATGGGTGTTGTGTATTGCAGTTAAACCTGGGCAGTTATGTAGTTGTGTCTAGGGTCAATATAGCCTGGCCAACTATATTCATTCGAGACACGGCCAACATGTGCCTGGGAGTGATTGTGGTACGTGGCATGCCTAAAACTTACCCAATATCCCAAACAACAAATCGTCGCTGCAGCGAACCATGAAATACTATGGGAGTATTTCTCGAACTGATCCTTTGTGGAAATCCTCGTATACGTGTTATTCCTTGATCATTCCTCTTGCGATAAAATGTTCTATCTTGATAACTCCTTTCTTCTTTATCGCTTTGTATGATGCTATATTTGCCTTGATGAGATATCTCCTGTCCCATATCTCTTGATTCAATTCAGAGGACTTATGATCCTCTCTTTCCTGATCTTTTTAGATCAAGATGCCTCCAAGAAAGAGACCCAGCTCAACGAACAACAGCAATCCTCCTCCGCCACCACCTCCTATTCAGATCGATTTGGAAACACTTCAAGCAACCATTTCCGCTACCATATCAGCTCTCTTACCTCAACTGAACTCTAGGGGTTCGGGAGGTGAAACCCAAAACCCAGATGGTAGTCAGGGGCACCAAAGAGGAAATTCTTATAAGGATTTCATGAACGCGAAACCAACATCCTTTAATGGCACTGGAGGTGTCATTTCCTTATCCCGATGGTTCGAGAAAATCGAATCCATCTTCGAAATATGTGCCTGTGCAGAGTCTGATAAAATTAAGTTTGCGGCTTGTACCTTCGAAGATAAAGCCTTGACTTGGTGGAATGGCCGAGTCAAATCTCTGACCTTACCTATAGCAAATGCCATGGGCTGGGAGGCCATGAAAGAACTTCTCCTTGCTGAGTACTGCCCCCGTGGCGAAATGCAAAAATTAGAGCACGAGCTTTGGAATTTGAAAATGAAAGGTTCTGACATTGCTGCGTATATTTCCCGATTCGATGACCTCGCACTTCTCTGCCCGGGATTAGTCACTCCTGAAAACAAAAAGATCGAAAGGTTCGTTTGGGGATTATCTCAACCGACAAAGAGTCATGTTTTGGCTGCTCGTCCGAATACTTACGATAGTGCCAAGACTTTAGCTCAAATTCTGATTGATCACAGCGACGACATTAAGGAAATCACTACCACTTCTGAGCCGACTCAAAGGAGTGGTGAAAAGAGGAAATTCTGGAAGAAAAAGAAGGGTCAATCTTCTCAAGGATCTTCCAAGAAACAACAGACGGTAGCAGTCCATGCTGCTACTGTTACTCCTGTTACTGCAGTTTCTGTCATGGGATCCACGGCCTCAACTCCTACCAGCCGATATGTTGGTAATCTCCCTCTCTGTGAAAAATGCAAGTATCACCACAACCCTGGTCCCTGTCGAGAACTCTCTTGTACCAATTGTGGTAAAAAGGGACACACTGTTCGATACTGCAAAGCTCCGACTCATTCAGCAAATCAATCCTCTGGAACAGGCATTGGTCAAGCCTGTTATAATTGTGGTGAAGCCGGGCACTTTAAAAGGAACTGCCCCAAGAAGACTATTGCTGGCAACACAGGAAGAGTTCTTACTATGGGACGAGAAGAAGCAGTTGCTGATCCCAATGTTGTCTCGGGTACGTTTCTTCTCGACAACTCGTATGTTAATATTCTTTTCGATTCGGGCGCTGAAAGAAGTTTTATTAGTCATACATTCAAACATAACCTAAAACATAATTCCCAACCACTAACTGAAATGTTTACCGTTGAAATGGCAAACGGAGAGAAAGAAAGTGCGAGTGAGGTATTCGTAGATTGCATTCTTACCTTAAACGACCATTCGTTCCCTGTCGATCTTATGCCAGTATCCATAAAGAGCTTTGATGTCATTATTGGCATGGATTGGTTGAGCCCCAATCATGCAGATATCCTTTGCTTCGAAAAAGCCATCCGTCTTAACCTTCCTTCTGGTCAAACTCTAGTGATCTATGGCGACAAACTCGGTTCCAACCTTCGTATCATCTCCTGCATCAAAGCTCAGAAACTCCTGCGTAAGGAGTGTGTTGCATTCTTGGCTCACGTAATCAACGAAAATCAAGAAGTTAAAAACCTCGCGAGCATCCCCGAGGTCTGCAATTTTCCTGATGTGTTTCCCGAAGAGCTTCCAGGAATCCCTCCTGAGCGTCAGGTCGAGTTTCGTATTGACCTAATTCCTGCGGCTACTCCTGTAGCGAAGTCTCCGTACCGCTTAGCTCCAGCAGAGATGCAGGAGCTATCCAGTCAACTTAACGAGTTGCTTAGCAAGGGATTCATCAGACCGAGTTCCTCACCCTGGGGAGCCCCGGTTTTGTTTGTCAAGAAGAAGGATGGATCCTTTCGAATGTGTATAGATTATCGTGAATTAAACAAGTTGACTGTCGAAAACCGATATCCTCTTCCTCGTATAGATGACCTTTTCGATCAACTCCAGGGAGCCAGTTACTTCTCTAAAATAGACCTTCGGTCAGGGTACCATCAGTTGCGAGTTCATGAAAGTGATGTGCCCAAGACAGCTTTTAGGACTCGATATGGACACTACGAGTTCGTAGTGATGCCCTTCGGTCTAACCAATGCGCCGGCTGTGTTCATGGATCTTATGAACCGGGTGTGCCGTCCCTTCTTAGACAAATTCGTCATCGTGTTCATTGACGACATTCTCGTTTACTCCCGAAGCAAAGAAGACCACAAACAACACTTGAGGCTAGTATTGGAAACCCTTAGATCCGAAAAACTATACGCGAAATTTTCAAAATGTGAGTTTTGGATACGGAAGGTAACTTTCCTTGGTCATGTGATAAGTGAGGAGGGTATTCATGTTGATCCTTCCAAGATTAAGGCAATAGAGAATTGGTCAGCGCCGAAGACACCCACAGAAATCCGACAATTCTTGGGTCTCGCTGGCTATTATCGAAGGTTCATCCAAAACTTTTCCCGAATTGCCAAACCTCTAACCACTCTAACATAGAAAGGTGTACCCTTTTGTTGGGGTGATAAACAAGAGACCGCATTTCAGATGTTGAAGAAAGCTCTGTGCAGCGCGCCTGTTCTATCCTTACCCGAAGGAACAGAGGACTTTGTTGTCTACTGCGATGCGTCTACTCAAGGTTTAGGTTGTGTGCTTATGCAGAGAGGAAAAGTGATTGCTTATGCCTCTAGGCAGTTGAAAACACACGAGGTCAACTATACCACACACGACTTGGAGCTTGGAGCCGTAGTTTTTGCATTGAAGATTTGGAGGCATTACCTTTACGGAACCAAGTGCACGATCTTTACCGATCATAAGAGCCTGCAACATATCTTTAACCAAAAAGACCTGAACATGAGACAAAGGCGATGGGTAGAGCTACTAAATGATTATGAGTGTGAAATCCGCTACCATCCCGGCAAGGCCAATGTGGTAGCAGATGCCCTTAGCCGAAAGGAGAATACCAGCAACAAAGTGAAGAGTCAGTCGATAACCATCCATTCCAATCTACCCAGGCAAATCCGAGAAGCTCAACTTGAAGCCCTGAAACCGGAGAACATGACAACTGAAACTTTGAGAGGAATGGAAAAGAAACTTGAGATCAGAAGTGACGGAGTCCATTGTTATATGGATCGAATCTGGATTCCCAAGTCTGGAGGATTAAGAGAGTTAGTCATGGAGGAAGCACATAGAACCAAATACTCTATTCACCCGGGCTCTGACAAGATGTACTTAGATCTCAAGAAACAATATTGGTGGCCAAACATGAAAGCTGAGATAGCTACATTTGTGGGCAAGTGCTTGACTTGCGCCAAAGTCAAGGTCGAACATCAGAAACCTTCAGGCCTGCTTCAACAACCCGAGATCCCAGAGTGGAAATGGGAGATGATTACCATGGACTTCATCACCAAACTACCCAAGTGTTCTAGTGGGTACGATACCATTTGGGTAATTGTCGATCGCTTGACAAAATCCGCTCATTTCGTTCCAATTAAAGAGTCATACAAGATGGAAAGACTTGCGCGAATCTACATCCAGGAGGTAGTACGTCTACACGGTGTACCTGTATCCATTATCTCTGATCGAGATAGTAGGTTTACTTCCAGATTCTGGCAATCCCTTCAGAAAGCCCTTGGAACCCAACTAGACATGAGCACGGCATACCATCCTCAGACTGACGGTCAAAGCGAGAGAACAATCCAAACTCTGGAGGACATGCTTAAGGCATGTGTCATTGATTTTGGAAAGTCGTGGGATGCACATCTACCATTGATCGAATTCTCATACAACAACAGTTACCACACCAGCATTAGGGCTGCCCCGTTCGAAGCCCTATACGGTCGCAAGTGCAGATCCCCTCTGTGCTGGGCCGAGGTAGGAGATACACAGTTAGCAAAGAGTCGAGTCCCCGACAGCGCACTTACCGGTCCTGAAATCATCCGTGAAACCACTAAGAAAATTTTCCAAATCCGTGAACAACTAAAGGCCTCACGTGATCGTCAGAAGAGTTACGCTGATAATCGTCGGAAACCACTAGAATTCCAGGTTGGGGACCGTGTTCTGTTGAAGGTCTCACCCTGGAAAGGTACTGTACGCTTTGGTAAACGTGGAAAACTTAATCCGAGATACATTGGACCATTTGAAATCATCGCCAGAGTTGGTCCGGTAGCCTATAAACTTCTTTTACCTCACGAACTTAGTAACATCCACCCCGTCTTTCATGTTTCAAACCTCAAGAAGTGCCTATCCGATGAAACCCTAGTGATTCCGTTAGACGAGATTGAGGTCGATGAAAACCTCAACTTTGTGGAGGAGCCAATCGAAATCATGGATCGAGAAGTCAAACGTACGAAACAGAGTCGCATCCCGTTGGTGAAGGTTCGCTGGAATGCCAAGCGAGGACCGGAGTTCACTTGGGAGCGAGAAGACTCGATGAAACAAAAATATCCACAACTCTTTTCTAATCCATGATTTGTATTTTGTCTTGTGTTTTAAACTTTGAATTTCGGGACGAAATTCCCTCTAACGGGGGGATAATGTAACAACCCGAAATTTCATATCATTTCTTGTATCACAACTTGTAATCCGATCCGATCAACCAAACGTCATTTTCAATTTCGTTTACAATTTCACCAATTTATTAAAGTCATTAGTTTATATTGACCTAAAATGATTTAATGGGTGTCTTAATACATTAGAAATCATTTTAAACACCCAACTTTAGTGATCGGAATATTTCTAGAAATTACTATGTCGGGTTACGGTAACTCAATCGGGTACGACCAAAAACCTCAATTAACGTCGGTATCGGGTAAAATTCTATCGTGTCCAATTCCCGAACATTATATAAACATGTTTAAGACTCCATTTGAAGCCTTTGGCCAAATTCACACTAAACTCTTACAACCTCTCTCCTCCAAGCTAGAATTAAGGTCCAAATCACAAGTTTAAGGCTTCAAATCTTTAAGGTAACCTCTATAACATGTTATTCATCATCTTTAGCTTTCAAATTGATGAATTAATTGAGTTTTAGGGTCAAGAACAAGATTTTACGGCCAAGGAGCAAGCTTGGGCCGTAAACTCCATTTTATGGGGTTTTAAGCTCTTAAACTCCTTCCTAAACTCAATTGGACATTAGATTTGGCTAAGGGACTTTAAGATATGGAGTTTAAACAATTAAAACATGAACTTTGTGAAGTTTGAAGGAGTTTACGGCCAAGGAGCATTCTTGGGCCGTAAACTCAATAATCTAGGGTTTTTATGCCTTTAAACCCTTCCAAATCCCTTCTATGGCTTAGGTATGAATTATAGGACCTTGGATATACCATTTGGACACTTGAAACATAACTTTTGAGGGACTTATGTGAGTTTACGGCCAAAGGTAGTGCTTGGGCCGTAAACTCCCTAAATCATGACATAATTTCATTCCTAAGGTGTTAGAAAGCCATCCAACACCACCAAAAGCCTTGGAATAAATCAAGGGACCAACCAAAAATAGTTTAAGGGACTTAAACACAACATTTTTGGGTTTTCTAAGAGTTTACGGCCAAGGCATTGTTCTTGGGCCGTAAACTCCAAAATTTTTAGTGTCAGAATGCAAACTAAACACCCCTAAAGCCTTTAGATGAATTTTAGAAGCCCTTCTATGCAAGTTATAGACCTTGAAACACATTATATCACTCTATATTAGAGTTTACGGCCATGAAGAGGGTCTCATGGGCCGTAAACTCCATAACTCCCCTCATATGTCCCATAAAACTCATACTAGGCCTTGTAATAACTATTAATCACATGTGATTTGTTTTAACAACATTTGGCATCATTTTCTTAAGGAATAAGGAGTTTACGGCCAGGAGCCTATGCTAGGCCGTAAACTCCCTTAAATTAATCATGTTGATAATTTTAATTCATTCCATGCATTTAGATCAAAGCCTAGAATCATTTCCTATGTCCAAGTAAGCCATTTAAGCAATTTAAACACCCAAAACCACACCCACATGAGTTTACGGCCGTAAACTCATGTATGTGTGTGTTTTGTGGTTGTAAACTCATTTAAATGTTTACTTATGGAGAGTAAACTCAAGTCCCTAGTCCCTAGTGCCTTTACAAGTCCTTAAACGCCACCCGGGTCACTCCAAACGCTCATTTTAAGGTGTTTAACCTCATTGGAGTGTAATGTTCCATATGATTAGTGAATGTATCCCTAATTGTATATATATGGACATTATTTCATTTTACATAGGGTCATCGCGAGTAATCAAACCCCGAACCAACGTCTAGCAGTCAAAACCGACACGTTTCCGAGTCCGGTGAGTTCATACCCCTACCTTTTTCACTGTTTTTCACTGTTTTCAAGGGGGGAACACAAGCAAAGTACAAGGGTTTTCTTGTACTCAAAAACTTATTTTCGTGTGTGTGTTTCACATTTCTTATGTTTTTAATACTGATATACGTAACTGATAACTAGTAGATCATACAGTTCACTTAAACATTTATTTGTGAAATAGATTTTATAAATGATTATTATATATATATATATATATATATATATATATATATATATATATATATATATATATATATATATATATATATTTCACAAATGGTTTCCACATTATATCAGTTAAAAGCATGACATTATAACACATGAACAATATAATTCGTACACTGTCCTGTCCTCGGTAACATTCCACAAAGATACGCGAATGGAGGATTATTCTATTATTACTAGTAAATTTGTTATTCCGTCTGATTGGAGACACGTCCTCGGCGAACACTCCACAGAGATACGCGAGTGGAGGACTACACTCGTAACCAGAATCTCTGGAATTTAGAGAGCGTGACTTGAGTGTATAGATCTATACGGGGCCGACTACCCCACACCTGGCTGCTAGTTACAGCCGAACCGAAATGGTTCAAGGGTGAAGAAAGTCATAGGAATTGTGGACTACTTATTGCCACAGGTTCAGTCTTTAGTATGGTTATGGAACTCGCAATTAGGATAACAGAGATTTACTTACAGTAATAATGAACCTTATACTAGATTTTTAGGGATAATCAGGAATCAGTTTACATCATTTTCATCTTTTACATCTTTTACATATGATAACCAACATTTAGGAAGGTACGGGATCTTCCTGGGGAAAACTTTGCACATAACCAGTTTGACAGAAAACATCTCTTACATTAAAAACCGACATACAGGAAAGCATGGGGCATTTCTGGGTAACATTCATAAAACCAGAAAAGTGTAAATAATTGTAAATCATTACATCTTTTACAATAATTAAATATTCAGGAAAGTATGGGACTTTCCTGGGAATACACTGATACATTTTCAGAAACAGAAAGGAAACATAAACATTTTCACAAAACAAAACTACTTATGAACTCACCAGCTTTATGCTGATTTTCAAACCGCTTGTGTTCTCAGGTCAACGTTAGAACAGGTACCCGGAGATTTCTTATGATCAGAAGATGAAGTACATGAAGATCCGTTTCTTTTGTCTATATATACTATGTATCACAACTGTACAAACTTTACTTTTGAAACAACTGTAAAACTTTATAGTGTAATGTAATGGTTGTTCTACTTTACTTACTATGTGCATTGGATTTGATACTCAACGTGGAGTCAACCCCGGAAAATGTTTCCGCCTTCGGTTTTCGGGGTGTGACACTAGGTATGATGGAATCAGAGTCAGTACCTCAAACTACATCTCAACCTCAAACGTAAGAAGCGACATTGACCGACCGTTCAGGTTCGGTTAAATAATCTGGCTCGCTCATCACCACAAAGGTAGTTTTCTTGGTTGTATATTTTATATACAAAGTGGTTTATCTTATTGCTAAAATTATTTTCTGATTGCATGTCTAAATTCCTTGGTTTTCTAAAATTTTCCAAAACCGAAACCTACCGAAGGTTCGGGTTCGGTTTCTCAAAATTTTCCAAAACCGAAACCTACTGAAGGTTCGGGTTCGGTTTTTCAAAATTTTCTTGAACTGAAACCAACCGAACGCTCGGGTTCGGTTTTTCAAAATTTTCATGAACCGAAACCAACCGAACGCTCAGGTTCGGTTTTCCAAAATTTTCTTGAACCAAAACCAACCGAACGCTCGGGTTCGGTTTTTCAAAATTTTCTTGAACCGAAACCAACTGAACGCTCGGGTTCGGTTTTCCAAAATTTTCTTGAACCGAAACCAACCGAACGCTCGGGTTCGGTTTTTCAAAATTTTCTCCAACCGAAACCAACCAAACGTTCGGGTTCCGTTTTTCAAATTTTTCAAAAGTTTTTTTTCTTACCCTTTCCAAGTCTTATTTTTTTCTTACTTATTTTTATTATTATTATTATTATTATTATTATATATATATATATATATATATATATATATATATATATATCAAAAACAACAAAAATATTTTTCTCTTTTAATTTTGTTTGTGTGTTCGTTCGTTTATGGAGATATAATTGTTGGATTACTTAAGTGTCCCTAGAAGCATGCTGTTGTATGTGTCCCAAGCCTCATAAGATTCTGAATAATAGCCTTAATGACTTGGTATAAACAAACCTTGTCTTCCCAATTAGGCTATCATATTTATTCTGATCGTGAGCTACCTCACTCTCTTCTCACATGAGATAAGAGTTATTCTACTTGGTCCTTATTTTCGCAGCAGAGGTACTTTAATTTCTTACACCATATCCATTACATTTCTCCATTACATTCATTTCATCAACGTAACCCTTGAGACTCTCAGAAATTACCACTGAGGTTTATGGTTATACAACAACTGTGTTTATGATCTCAGTTTCGTGCCACTACGAGCTGAGTGAAACCCAATATTCAACACCAAATCTGAATTGACGGTGAACAATAAATTTGCTCAAGTTTTCAGCAATGAATTGACGGATGTATCCTACTGAAATCTCAAATTTTTTTTTTTGTGTGATTCCTATGAAATTGTTAAACACCATAACATTTCTTCCCTTGGGATCCAGTTTTTATTTTTTGTTGAGATTTTATATTTTTCCCAAGCTATTTAAAATTAATTCCTACCTACTTGTTCAACAGACTACACCGGTCTCACAAGTACTCTGTTCACTTTCTTTCTTATTTCAAGATTAGAATTGTTGAATCAAAGCGAAAGCCACCCTTAAGTAGCCTTATTAAAAAGAAACCTTTCAACATTTATTAATAAATGTTTGATCGTCATTCAATGGGAAACCACATTAACACTTTGAGGTCTCTCTTGATCTCGAAGGAAGAGATTCGTGCCCGGGATCATTTGTTTCGTGTCATTATTGACATCACAGTCATTCCTAAAAAGAGTTGCTTTATTTCTTTTCTTTTGACACTCTTTGCACGAAAATCTTTGATTTTCCAATATTCCGTTACTAATAATTACAGGCTGTATTATTGCTTTGGTGGTTAATTTTCAAGATGTGGTCAAAAATCATCCACGTGGGTATTTAATTCAAAAGATGCCATTTACAAGATAAGAAAAAAAGTTGCTGACTCAGGCGGGAGTTAAAAGGATTGAATTTCAAACGACGGTAGAAAGGGAACGCCTGTGAATTTGGAACGTCCACCCTTTTACTGACATCATGGACGCGTGTGCGAATTTCAAGCAACACCTCTCTGGCAGTTAAAGGCGCGTGAGGATTTGAACCGGTTTATTCTGAAACGGCGCTTGTTGGGCGGCGTGATCCTAGGAATCTGACACTCTCTCTCCTACATGATCATCGCCTGCCTTAACTATCACGCATAGAAGATTTGAAACAATTTTTCTCTCTCCTTTCCCCCACTATAAACGCAGTCTCTACTCTCATTTACCTATTTACTGCATCCGGAATTTCCAAGAGAGCAAACACTCCCAAAAGCTTCAATGTTCATCTTCTTCTTCTACCTTCAACAATGGCAGAATCATCCTCAGTCCATGCTACCTCATACATCCTTCCCATCCGTCCACAACAATGCTTGGTGATAGACCTCACTCCTTCGTTGTACGATTCTTATATGACCCCGATCATCGAGTGCTTGAAGTACTCTCAGATCGCTCCTGCACTTACCAGGGTTGAATCTGTGCACATGGAGATTCTTTCGCAGGTGTATGCGACTGCTCATTATGACAAAGCAGTCGAGAGGGTATTCTTCGAGGTTGCTGATCACAAGACCTCTATTTCTCGCCAACGATTTGGTACACTGCTAGGGTTGGCTGCTGATCCTTCACGAGTTCATCCGGAGTCGATTCCGATTGGGCATCTCTACAACATGTTTTACAACATCGGGTACACGGAGGCGCTCCCCTCCGTCGCAAAGTTTAAGAAATCCTGCTTGCCGCCACAATGGAACGACATGTTTACAGTCCTCTTCAAGGGCTTATCTGAACGGAGCTCAGGATCCGATGGTTCAAGTCGACTGTTTGTGTCGATCATGTATGCCGTTTACAACGGATTCAACCTCGACTTTGGGTTGGTCATCTGGAAACAGCTCATCCAGAGCCTTTCTTCCTCTTCGCGACACTCTGAGGTTTCGTACGCCCGGTTCTGGACGATTATCACAAAATGGGCGATGGACAAATTTGACATTCCCACTGCTGCAGGTGCATCGATGTCTTCGATCGGTACTTTTCATACCATGAAGATCATCGTCTCTGATGCATCCAAGTTCTCGTTCATTGGCTCTATTCCGGAGACAATGTACGGCGATATTCCGTCCGATAGCAGGATCATCCGGACGATAAAGGAATTCAAGGCATCTGGTCCTAGGGTTCTAACACAGGAAATGCTCAAGTCAATCCATGAGGCTGACAAACCTGTCAACAGGGGCAAAAAGGCGGAAAAAGGGAAGCAAGTGACCAAGGCTCCTAAGGGTCCTTCTCCCAGGAAAAGGAAACAAACTAAACCGGCACAGTCCCCGCAACCGAAGAGAAGGAAGACTCAACCGAAGCGAAAGCTTGTAATCGCTTCCTCTTTGAGTGATTCGGAAAACGAGAGTTCGGGTTCGGACGGCTCTCAAAGAGGCGACACCCCTCCCAGAGGCAACACCCCACCCCGATCACCTACCCCAGACATGGAACTTCATGTCTCACCAGTTCCTTCACCTCCTCCAACCATCCTTACTTCCATTCCCACCATAAACCCGTCCACCACCCTACCTAAAACCTCTTTCCCTATACCACCACCCATTTTCACAGATACCACTACCACAACTGCAAAGGTTACAACCAACGTATCTGATACGGGGGTTCATACCAGTGCAACCGAAACACCGCCCATAACCGAACCATCTCAAACCGAAACCCAGCATACAACCAAACCTATCCATACTCAACCACCACCCAAAACACCACCCACAAACACTCAACCTGAACCTACCCAAACAACAACACCCCCATCTTCACCACCTCCACCATCTCCAGATCAGGCCTCTGATGGAGATAACCCATTTCTTGGCGGTGACAACATGACCTTCGATTCGGTCTACTTTAGTCCGTTTCAGGTTCTTAGTGACGATGAGGACGATGCTCCAGTGACAAAGAAGCATCTCAAGGAGCTAAACGAGAAGGTTGACTTACTTCTTGCGTCATCCACCAACTCTCAGTCGTCTCTCTCTGAAGCCGCTCTTCAGAAGATTGTTGACGCCTTCTCCAGGGCTCAGCATGATTCTGTTGCTTCAGCAACAGCCGCTATAGACGCCTCCACAAAAGCCTGTGAGGCTGCGACCGCAAAAGTCGATAAACTATTCTCAGATGCCTCTTCCCTATTGAAGTCCTTACAGGAGAGCGCTGATGCCACCAAGACAACTTTGGAACCAATAGTTCAGCAATTGGCCAAGTTCGTCTCAACGGAGTTACAGTCATTTGCTACATTACGTCAATCCATCAGCGATGACAACTCGGCCCTCCGTGCCTCCATTGACGAGCGCCTCGCTAAGCTTCAAGAGGATCTCGCAGCTGAAAACTCGTTAATGGACGTTTTAGCAAGCAAAACCACCGCCCTCAAGGTCAACAGCACTCAGATTTCAAACTATCAGCAATAGCTTGAAGCTCTTCGATCCGAACGGGAGGTTATAAAAACTTGTGTTTCGGATGTACACGCTGCCCTATCTAACATCCTGGAAGCACACGATCCCATTCTCAATCAATCGGTGAGGCTAACCCTTGCTGAGAAACTTACTCCTGCCATGGACCTTCTTAGCAAAATCGAAGGCTTACCCAGTTTCGTGTCCAATCCGAAACAAGGGGGAGAAGGGAAGAAGTCCGGATCGAAACCACCTCCTTCCTCAACAGCTGCTCACACAACCGAACCACCTCCGACTGGTCAACCTTCGGGTTCGGGTGTGAAGGATAAAGGGAAAAACATAGCCAAGGAAGAAGATGAGGATGAAGATAAAGAAACCATTGCGGACCTGTTGAAGCGCAAAAACAGTCGCAATGTGGAAGATGACAACATTCGTGTGGCGCGAGAGGCTGAAGAAGCCGAACGCAAGCAGAAAGAAGCCCACGATCTCCTCGAGAGCAGGAAGACACTTTTCCCTGCTTGGACTCGGGAGAGAATGATCAAGGAGGCCATAGACACTCCCAGCATCCTATGGCTCGAACCAGTGATATCGTTCGACTGCAATAACTCTGTCGATTCGAAGTTCGATATGCCGTTGACTCGAAAGGCGTTTATCTTCCACGCCTTCTCCAATATTTATGAAGTCCCTCATCCGAACGCTGAGGTCGATAGGGAGCTTATCGAGTTCTATCTGAAAGATGCTCAACCACAATATCAGACATGGAGCGCTCAGAAGATCGTGAACGTTCGGGTCTTAAAGCCTTACACCGAAGGGAGATTCATCAACATTCGGTTCAGGGTGATAAGAGGATCTGCTAGAACCGAACATCTCATATCTTTGGCAGATTTACCGAACTTAAACCCTCATGATTGGATCGTTTTGCACAATATCCTTTTGACGAACGAAGCAGAATATGGTCCTATTATAGACCATCTCAAGAGGATGATTGTTTGTTACATCATGGAGGTAGCCCTTATGGATCAGGAGATAGCCACAGTCTTCAAGAGGAAACCGAAGATAGCTCCTGTGGGATTGGCCAGTGATCTCAATCAAATGAAGATGGGCAAGATTGATCCGAGACGTAATTCGGTCATGTTCACTAGAGCAGAAGGACAGAAATGTCTCTTTGCTTTGGCGGATAAACAACTTTACACCAACACTTGCCTTGAGCATGTTTTGTCGATCATCTGAAGGTGTAAGGAGAATGCAGCAGACGATGTCAAGTACTTCAACGAGATGATCCAATGGTACATCAGATTTAGGCAAACGATACTTGCTCTGATATCTCGTCTGTTTGAGACCGTGAAGAAGAAGGTACCCGGTGTTGCTGCTGGCCCAAGTAAAAAGTGAAGATATCGCTCCAATTGACGCAAAGGGGGAGATTGTTGAGTTGAAGACTCGTTTGAAGATTGCGTCATTGGGCTCGGCTGATAGTCCATTTATTTTGTACTCCGGTATTGGGCCTGTCCCACCGTGAGTTTGCTAGGTTTACTATATAAAGATATGCTTGCATGCATATTAGGTTAACAATTTAGAAGTAACGATTACGATAGCATTGCAGATTTATTTTATCGTTCTTGTAAACCTCTAACCCTCTACAGTTGATGTTCTTGATCGAGCTCTTCTGAGGGTTTTGTTTATAATCATTCGACTCGTTTGATTCATCATTGAGTTATTCTTTATTTTGCATTCGTTCTTACTGTTTAAATATTTATTCACCTGTTTAAGATCTAATCGATCTTCCAGATTATGTTTTAATCTCATCATCGATAACCAGGGCTAACCCCTCCACCCACCTGCTGCTGCTACAGAGGAGAAGTGGACAATCTTCGATTGTTCATTATGTTATACCTTTCGCTTATTGCGATGTTGTGTTACTCCTAGTACCCAATGATGACACTTACATTATTACTTTTTTTGGACAATCTTCGGATGTTCATTAGGTTACATATTTCGATTAATGTGATGTTGTGTTAGTCCTAGTACCCAGTGACAACACTTACAGTAGTACATTTTCCTGTTTACTTTATTTTTTGATACTTTCACATAAACGATGAGTTAGACAAAGTACTTTAGTACTAAACAATTAAAGGAAAACTATCATTTTACTTAAAAAACATTCGGGTCTTGGTAGAAGACTACATTGTCATAAGAAAACATTCGGGTCTTGGTAGAAGACTACATTGTCATAACAAAACATTCGGGTCTTGGTAGAAGACTACATTATCATAACAAAACATTCGGGTCTTGGTAGAAGACTACATTTCATACTTATAGAAAATAAGGGATTTTGTAGGGATTTCATACTTACATCAACATTTTCATTTAAAGGTTTACATGGCCTTCATAACAGATTTTCATAAGCAAGACAACGACACTTAATTTCTTATGAATTCACCAGCTTTAAAGCTGATACTCGCTTTCAAAATAACTTGTATTCTCAGGTCAGCAGTAGACAGGTACGATGGCCAGGTTTTGAGAAGACGGAGCAGACAAGTCTCGTCTTTTATTTTGATTGTATATTTTTGGTGTCTTATTACAATGAAAGAACACACATGTATTAAACTTTACTTAAAATGCAATGGATGATTTTGTTGCTTGTATATTATATTACACTGTTGTGATACTCTACATGACGTCCTCCACCCCTGAACGTTTCCGCCGCTCGTGGTTTTGGGGTGTGACAGATTGGTATCAGAGCATTGTTTATAGTGAATATAGTATATCAACCCATAAAAGATATACTAACTATAAATACATCACGATTAAAACACTCTGTCTAAGAGTTATACTTTTAAATAATAAAATATTTAACAAAGTATACGTGCTTGCATTCATACTAAAATCAGTGTCACAATGACAAGAACAAAAGTATTACGATTGTTGAATACCACAAGTAAGCCTGGGGATATATGCTCAGTCTTGGGAATGGCATAGCCTGACCAACTATGTTGGTCCAAGGAGTGATTAGAATATGCCCAAGAATGGTTGTGATATGGAAACAAGTCTAAAAACTTACCAACATAACCATAAAGAAATACCATAGGGGTATTTGGTCATACTATAATTACCTTAGTCAGTTCGTCTATTTTAGCTATTCCTTCTGTTGTTAGGCTACGGGGATTTAGTCCATGAGACACATTCGTTAATCATTTATTCTTATCCATGTCGTCATCTTTTAAACGTATAGTTAAAGACGCCTCCACGCAGGAATCCAAGGCGAAACCCAAACAACGAAGCACCAATACCACCACCTCCACCACCACCTGTACCTCTTCAACCACCAAATCCTTTCGATGCCAACATGTTCTAGGCAGCTTTCACAGCAGCAATTGCAGTTGTTGTGTCAGCAATCAACGCTCCTGTCCCTAATGGATCAGCAACAGGTGCACCACCCTCGAACCACGGCGAAAGCCATGGACACCCTTGGGAATGCACCTACAAGGACTTCACTAACGCCAAACCCCGCAGCTTCAATGGAACTGGGGGTGCTATGGTGTTGAGACAATGGATTGAAAAGATTGAGTCTGTCTGTGAAATCTGTGCTTGCCAGGAGGGCAACAAGGTCAAGTTTGCAGCTTGTACCTTCTTTGACAAAGCACTAACATGGTGGAACAGCCATGTTAACTATCTAACTTTGGTGGTGGCGTATTCCATCGGCTGGGAAAAGTTGAAAGACATGCTGATGAAAGAATATTGTCCTCAAGGTGAAATACAAAAACTCAAGCAAGAATTCTGGGGTCTTCAAATGGTTGGATTCGACATCACGACCTACACAAATAGGTTCTGTGATCTGGAAAACTTATGCCCTGATATGGTTGCTCTCCAGAGAAAAAAGATAGAGAGATATATCTGGGGACTGTCGCCCCAGATCCAGTCAAGTTTGATCGCTTCTAGGCCTATTAACTTTGATAACGCCAAGGAACTGGCACAATCTCTCATCGATCACTAGAAACCTCATAACACAACAATCCCTACACCCGTACAACAAAAGTCCAACCCCGACTACAACGAGAAGGGGTGGAATAAGAGGAAACGAGGGGCTCTGCAAGGATCCTCCAATAAGCAACAACTTGTGACGATCAATGCTGCCACAGTGACTGCTGTTTTCCCTGCAAACCCCTTACCAGCAAAAACTTATACTGGATCTCTTCCGAAGTGCAACAAATGCAGCTTCTACCACCGCGGGCCTTGCAGGGAGATGCAATGCACCAACTGCAATAGGAAGGGGCACACAACCCGTTTCTGCCAGACTCCAACAGCTCAAGCCGCCCAGGTTCCTAACGCCGGTATGGGGAAAACTTGCTACGGTTGTGGCGAGGTGGGCCACTATAAGAGGAACTTCCCTAAAGCGGGGATGGATGGCGGAGTAGGAAGAATTATGGCCCTAGGCCACGAGGAAGCAGTAGGTGATCCTACGATAGTTACTGGTATGTTCCTCCTCGATAACTCATATGCTTGCATACTTTCGATAGTGGAGCCGAGAAAAGTTTTGTAAGTCACAAATTTGCACACCTGCTTAAACAAAAACCATGTGCATTAGATAATTCATTCACGGTAGAAATGGCAAACGGGAAAACAGAGAGTACAAACTGCATATACGTAGGCTGTACCTTAACTTTAGATGGCCATACTTTCAAGATAGATCTCATGCCAGTCCCAATTAAATGTTTCGACGTTATCGTTGGTATGGATTGGTTGAGTCTTCTTCGCGCCGACATTATGTGCTTCGAAAAAGCAGTTCGTCTTAACCTTCCTAACAACGAAACTTTAATTATCTACGACGATAAACCTAGTACGAGCCTTCGCATCATTTCGTGCATTCAAGCCCAGAAGTGCTTGCGGAAGGAGTACCATGCATTTCTCGCACACATCGTCGATACCAGTCAAGAACTGAAAGACATCCAGAAAATCCCAGAAGTACGCGACTTTCTCGACATATTCTCAGAAGAACTTCCCGGTTTACCACCACAACGCCAAGTCGAGTTCATAATCCACTTAGTGCCAGGGGCTACCCCCGTAGCCAAATCTCCTTATCGTCTGGCACCGGCTGAAATGCAAGAACTTTCCAGTCAACTTAACGAACTTCTCAAGAAGGGATTCATTCGACCAAGCTTCTCACCACGGGGAGCACCGGTCTTGTTCGTCAAGAAGAAAGATGGATCGTTTCGCATGTGCATCGACTATAGAGAACTCAACAAACATACCATTAAAAATCGTTATCCCTTGCCCCGCATCGACGATTTATTTGATCAAATTCAAGGAGCCAACTACTTCTTGAAGATAGATCTGCGATCCGGATATCACCAACTATGAGTTTTAGAGGAGGATGTTCCCAAGACAGCCTTCCGAACTCATTATGGGCACTACGAGTTTGTAGTGATGCCATTCGGATTAACTAACGTGCATACAGTATTCATGGATCTGATGAATAGGGTGTGTCGTCCTTACTTGGATCAGTTCGTCATCGTCTTCATCGATGACAAACTCATCTACTCTCGAAGTAAGGAGGAACATAGCCAACATCTCCGTAAAATCTTAGAAACATTGCGATCGGAGAAGCTCTACGCGAAGTTCTCAAAGTGCGAATTTTGGATTCGGCGAGTCGGATTTTTGGGCCATGTTGTTAGCGAAGAGGGAATACACATGGACCCCTCCAAGATCAAAGTCATTGAGAACGGGTCAGCACCAAAGACACCTAACGAAATTCGTCAATTTCTAGGTCTCGCTGGCTACTATCGCAGGTTCATTCAGAACTTCTCCTGCATAGCAAAACCTCTTACAATCCTGAACCAGAAAGGCATGGCCTTTGACTGGGAAGAGAAAGAGGAAAGAGTGTTCCAAGCACTCAAACGAGCCTTGTGTACCGCCCCGATACTCTCCCTTCCCGAAGGGATAGAAGACATGATTGTCTATTGCGATGCATCCAATCAAGAACTCGGATGTGTTCTGATGCAGCGAGGTAAAGTCATAGCCTATGCCTCGAGACAGCTGAAGACACGTTAGGTTAACTACACAACCCATGATCTTGAACTAGGAGCAGTTGTGTTTGCTCTGAAGATCTGCGGACATTACCTGTACGGTACAAAAAGCACGATCTTTACAGACCATAAGAGTCTACAACACATTTTCGACCAGAAAGAGCTCAACATGAGACAACGACGGTGGGTCGAGCTACTTAGTGATTACGAGGGCGAAATTCGTTATCATCCGGGTAAAGCCAATGTAGTAGCCGACGCCCTAAGTCAGAAAGAATATACTGGTCGTAGAGTCAAATCTTTGACTCTAACTATCCATTCACACTTGTCCACGCAAATAAAGGAGGCTCAGCTCGACGCTTTGAAACCTGAAAACGTGGCGGGTGAATCCCTTTGAGGGATGGATAAGAACTTGGAAGTCAAGGGTTGCGGAGCCTTATACCTCATGGATCGGATCTGGACACCGAAACACGGTGGCTTCAGAGACTTGGTCATGACCGAAGCTCACAACACTCGTTATTCCGTCCACCCGGGTCTAGATAAGATGTATATGGATCTTAAAAAGTTATACTGCTGGCCTAACATGAAAGCAGATATTGCTACCTTCGTGAGTAAATGCCTTACCTGCGCAAAGGTCAAGGTCAAATACCAGAAACCCTCCGGTCTTCTAAAACAACCGGAGATACCAGAATTGAAGTGGGAGCGGATCACTATGGACTTCATAACCAAGTTGCCCACGACGATGGGTGGACTTGATTCCATATGGGTCATCGTCGATAGACTGACCAAGTCTGCACACTTCCTACCGATTAAAGAAACATACAAGATAGAGAAACTTACCAGAACTTACATTAGGGAGATTGTAAGGCTGCACGGTGTTCCTTTATCTATCATCTCGGACCGAGATAGTAGATTCACTTCGAGGTTCTGGCAGTCATTACAAAGTTCCCTAGGAACTAGGCTGGACATGAGTACAACCTACCATCCACAGACCGACGGGCAAAGTGAGAGAACTATCCAAACCATGGAAGATATGTTGCGTGCCTGTGTGATTGGCTTTGGAAAAGCTTGGGATACCCATTTACCCCTTGTTGAAATTTCCTACAACAACAGTTATCATACGAGCATAAAGGCAGCTCCATTCGAGGCCCTCTATGGCCGAAAGTACAGATCCCCTCTGTGCTGGGCTGAAGTGGGTGATACCCAGTTAGCTAAGGGACGAGTTCCCAAAAGCACTCTCACGGGTCCGAAGATCATTTGGGAAACGACAGAGAATATCGTTCAAATTCGTGAACGATTGAAAGCCTCTAGAGACCGACATAAAAGCTACGCTGACAAGCGTAGGAAACCATTGGTGTTCCAGGTGGGCGACCGAGTCCTACTGAAGGTCTCACCCTGGAAGGGCTTCATACGCTTTGGGAACCGTGGGAAGCTCAATCCAAGATACATAGGGCCTTTCGAGATTCTCGCGAGAATCGGCCCTGTGGCTTACAAACTCAATCTACCGCAAGAACTCAGTAACATAGATCCTACCTTCCACGTGTCAAACTTGAAAAAGTGTCTATCCGACGAGACTCTTGTTATTCCACTCGACGAGATCGAGATCAACGAGAGCCTCAACTTCGTGGAGGAACTAGTTGAGATCATGGACCGAGAGGTCAAGCAAACAAACCAGAGCCGTATCCCGATAGCGAAGGTGCACTGGAACGCAAAGCATGGACCGAAATTCACTTGGAAACATGAGGATCAGATGAAACTGAAATACCCTCACCTTTTCGCTGAGTTATTTGTAATTTCTTATTTGCTTAAATTTTAATTTCAGGACAAAATTCTTTCTAACGGGGGGGGATGATGTGACAACCCGGAATTTCCATTCTGTACAAACTATATCACTTCAATAGAAGTTGTAGTAGTCACATTTAATTTTCAGACTTTCCGCATAAGTTTGAGTAATTCAGGGTTTACACTTCAGGAAATATCAGGAGAGTGGGTGCACTAGGGTTTTGTGCAACACTGTTATTCCAACACTCTATTATATTAGAGATCATTACAGGAATAAAACTATTTTCTGCCAAAATATCTCAGGACTATAAATAGAATTCTAAACCAAATTCATTCATTATTCACATTTCCAACTACAGAAAAGTCATTTTCCCTCACACGGGTCTTCGTGTTTTTATCCCAAATCGTGATACCTCTTCCTAGTAATGTTAGAAATCTTTATATGTGTTTATAGCATGATTTAGAAGGCTAAATCACTAGATCTAGGAGTTTACTCCCCAAGGTGTTCTTGGACGGTAAACTCCCGAAAAAAAGTCGAGACCGACCCTTGTGTTATGCAACTGCCTTAGACTCATATGTATGTTTGTTAGGGATGAGAAAACAACCAAAAATCACCCAAGTTTGGGAGTTCACAGCCCAAGCGTTTCTTAGGCTGTAAACTCCCTTTTCAAACTCAAAATGGTGTTTTAAGGCCACTAAAGCTTTAAGACTTTTATCAAGACTAGTTCCCAATTAATCTAAGTCCTTAAGCACATCAAAATCACTTATCAAAGTGAGTTTACGGCCAAGACTTTGTTCTTGGGCCGTAAACATGAAAGAATGGCACCAAAGTGTGCCTAATGTCTTCATATGCTTGGAATAAAAGCCTAGAAATTATACCACTTATGCTTGAGACTTGAAAACAACAAGAACACCATTCCAATGGAGTTTACGGCCGTAAACTCCAATGGAAATGGCCTTAGGGCCATAAACTCCTAAATGGAGTGTTTCTAGACCTTAAACCCTTTCAAGAATTGAACCACCAAGTTGGAATAATTCTAGGAATCATTTGGAACTTCAAAACACACAAAACACCCATGGTTGGGAGTTTACGGCCGTAAACTCAAGAGTTTACAACCGTAAACTCCATGTGTGTTAGTATGTGAGGAGTAAACTCATATATGGGCTCCTTTGGAAACCTAAACACAAGTGCCTTGTCCCATAATAGTTTAGATGCAATCCTTAGGGCTTAAAACACTTATATAAAGTGTTTATTATGTCTAGGATGTCTTAGCATTATCAATTAGTAACTTAAGACTAATTGAGTGCATATATGTGTGATTATATGTTCATTAGGATCGTAGTGTGTGTACAAGTCCTCGCTTGACACCTAGCAATCCTATACCGTTCAGTTCATCCCAATCACCAACTACAGGTGAGTTCATACCCCTAATCAATGTTTTGAATGATTTTAAATGATTTAATTGGGGGGGGGGGATACAAGTAGAAACAAACATGTTATTGAATCATTGATATGTAATTTATAACTGTGTTTGCCATTTAACAGATTTCACATGCTACAAAATGTGATGCATAAAATGGTTTTAAATCTTAAAAACACATTGTTATCAAATGTTTTACCTTTGAAATGTTTATTAAAATGACATCAAGTCAGTGTTAATTATTGTTCAAAACCCATAAGATGTCTTACAAAACCATTTTACATTCTTGAACTAAACTATGCACATACACTTATATTCTTATATATGTATTGATCTTATAGTTTACATCTTTCATTTACTTTCCCACACCCTTGAGTAGTAAGAGTGTATAAACCTACATGATCAACCAGTTATATTACAGTAAATTATCATAGGGATAATTTGAGGATATCAAACATTACTTCTATTACAAGGAGTCACACCAGAGTCAGTTCATTCATGAGTCTATACTAGTACATTACCTGATACATGAGTACTTGCAGATGTTTACCTGATACATGAATATGTTTACATATACTTACCTATTACATGGACACACATACATGAATACCATACAGGAACACTTTTACATAGGCACATTATCCTGTCTTCACTTACCTGGATACTTGTACTTAGAACTACGTGGATGATTTATTAGTACTTATTGTGTAAATTATCTTTCCTATCCCGGTTCAATGGGATAGCTCGGCGGGACTTACCATTCAGAACCCCACTGATTAGCTCCAGTGGTCGATGACCATCCACGGAGGTCTAAGGTTACAACTTATACTAGGTAGATCGATAACCGGGGCTAACCCCTCCACCCACCTACTGCTGCTACAGAGGAGAAGTGGACAATCTTCGATTGTTCATTAGGTTTTACCTTTCGCTTATTGCGATGTTGTGTTACTCCTAGTACCCAGCGATGACACTTACATTATTACTTTTTCTGGACAATCTTCGGATGTTTATTAGGTTACATATTTCGCTTAATGCGATGTTGTGTTAGTCCTAGTACCCAGTGACAACACTTACAGTAGTACATTTTCCTGTTTACTTTATTTTGTGATACTTTCACATAAACGATGAGTTAGACTATGTACTTTAGTACTAAACAATTAAAGGATATCTATCATTTTACTTACAAAACATTCGGGTCTTGGTAGAAGACTACATTGTCATAACAAAACATTCGGGTCTTGGTAGAAGACTACATTGTCATAACAAAACATTCAGGTCTTGGTAGAAGACTACATTGTCATAACAAAACATTCGGGTCTTGGTAGAAGACTACATTGTCATAACAAAACATTCGGTTCTTGGTAGAAGACTACATTGTCATAACAAAACATTCGGGTCTTGGTAAAAGACTACATTGTCATAACAAAACATTAGGGTCTTGGTAGAAGACTACATTTCATACTTATAGAAAATAAGGGATTTTCTAGGCATTTCATACTTACATCAACATTTTCATTTAAAGGTTTACATGGCCTTCATAACAGATTTTCATAAGCAAGACAACGAAACTTAATTTCTTATGAATTCACCAGCTTTAAAGCTGATACTCGCTTTCAAAATAACTTGTATTTTCAGGTCAGCAGTAGACAGGTATGATGGCCAGGTTTTGAGAAGACGGAGCAGACAAGTCTCGTCTTTTATTTTGATTTTATATTTTTGGTGTCTTATTACAATGAAAGAACACACATGTATTAAACTTCACTTATAATGCAATGGATGATGTTGTTGCTTGTTTATTATATTACATTGTTGTGATACTGTACATGACGTCCTCCACCCCTGAACGTTTCCGCCGTTCGTGGTTTTGGAGTGTGACAGATGCTCCAATGCGCTCTAGAGAGTGCTCGTATAAGCACGTCACCAACTGCAAGCCCAGGTCCTTCAACGGGACTGTTGGAATCATTACCCTCTCGCAATGGTTTGAGAAAACGGAATCGATCTTTGAGATATGTTCAAATTTGGAAGGAATCAAAGTTAAATTTGTTGCCTGGACCTTCACGGACAGAGCCCTGAAGTGGTGGAATAGCCATGTGAAGTCACTAAGTCTAATAATGGCTAATGCTATGGGTTGGGAAGTTCTTAAGGAGCTCATGATAGAAGAGTATGTTGAGTCATTTAGTTGCAAAAGTCGAAACATTGTCTGTTCTATTTCGCAGGTTTTTATTTACTAAGTCTTTTTATGTCGAAGCTTAATGTCTAGACTTAGTATTTTTTGTACACTCATGTTTCCTATAAATAGGGGCTAAGGATAGAAGTAGAGACACAGGTCTTTCTGCTTATTTTGTAATCAGTATTGTATTAGAATTCTCTGTTCAATACAAACTTGCTGATTAATATTTACATTTGGTGTTCATATCATTCATAACTCATTCATCTAAATCATGATTGCTTTCTAAATCACGATTACAATTCTCATCAATTGGTATAAGAGCAGGATTCAAACTGCGTTGATCTAATTTTCATTCAAGAATCATTTGCATTTTGAAGTTACAAGTTTATTCAAAATATTTCCGCAATTTTGGTTCTGAAAATCTCTCTTGATCTTCAGATTTAATCGATTTTGCATCTGAATTGTTTAGTCGAGTAATCAATTAGCAATTTGTGATCAATTCACAAATTCATCAAGTTTCTCAAGTTTTTCATCAAAATCTTCGTGTTCAAAAATGGAGAACTTTAACATGAACACTATAACCTCATACTCACATTTGCTTGGTTCTTGTACTAAGATTCCGATGTCGATTCCGTAATATTATGATCAATGGGCTGACAGAATGGAAGATTTTCTGAACGGGATTAATGAGGAGCTCTGGACTGTATCAATGGAACAGTTCAACCTCCTGCGAATGTTCAACCAATTGGAGCTTCTGGAACTTCAAGTCAAGTCAATGATCAACTTGATCATCTGAAAAAGAATGAGAAGAGATGTATGCGAGAGATGAGAGGTGCATTGCCACATGTGGTTTACAACTAAATTTGTGGTTGTAAAACAGCTAAAGACATCTGAATCACATTGAAGGAAAAATTCCAGGGTAGTGAAAAGACAAAGAGCAATTCTGTTAAACAATGTCTTGTTGAGCTTAAGGAGTTCAGACAGAAGGATGTTGAGATGATTGAAAACTACTATGATCGTCTGAATGAAGTCATTTATCGATGCAACAGATATGGAATCACAAGGTCTCTTATGGAATTCAACCTTACGTTCATCACGGGGCTTCGCAAAGAATGGCAAAGTGTGAGCATGATGATAAAGAATCAACAGAGCTTTGATACTTCGAGTCTGAATGATCTATACAATCAGCTGAAGACACACGAAAATGAAGTGGCTGAAATGTTAGAAGAGTCAAAACAACGTTTGGGTGGACCACTAGCTTTGTTGTCGAAAATGAATGAAGTTGAGTCTGTTGAAAAAGAAAGCTCGGATGATGAGGGGTTTATAATGAACTCTAATGATGAGGCGGTTGCATTTTACTCAAACAATAGAGTAAAGAAATTTTTTAAGAAGCCATTCAACCCCGAAGGGAATTCAAGGAGATGCGAAGAGTGGTTTTGTGAAAGTTGTTGTAAAGGCTGGAAGTGAGGAGAAGAAGAAGTATGAGAAGTATGAGAAGGTGGATGAAAATGTGAAGGAATCGAAGGCAGAGAAAAAGCTGAAAGGTGATTCAGGAGTCATTTGCCATTACTTTAATGGAGCTAACCACTTTGCAGATGACTGCATGTTGAGGAAGAAGGATGAAAAGAAATGCAAAGTCAAAGACGAAGCTTACTATGCTGAAAAGCTTGAGGAAGTTCGTGCAAAGGCAAAAGGGCTATCTTTGGGCGCTAGGGGAGAGATAGACGAAGATGAAAGTGGAACCTACCAAATCTGTTCTTCAGGTTTAGATGAAGAAGAAATGAGGCACCCTACACACGGTGCGATGTTCTCTAGTTTTGAGGAGAATAGTGAAGAAGAAGAAGAAATCTCTAGACATTGCTTCGTGTCTAAATCCACTGATAAGTCTCCTATGACCACCAAGGTACGTGCTATTCTTGAATCTTTTAATATTCCTCTAATTGCTTATGATGCTGAAATTGTTGGATTAATGTCTAAGTCCATAACTATAATTGGTAAGACTTGACCCGACCCGGCATGGTCCATTTGAGTTGCATACCATCATGCACTTGGATAGACTATAATGAGAGAAATAAGACACTTATGGTTATTAATATATTATAAGTTCTAGTATATTAATAATAAGAATAATAAGATTATTTAATTAGTATTGATCAAGAATTAATCTAGGATTAATTAAGTTCTAGTATATATGGGTTGATTGTGTAAATCATCCATACTTGTATAGTGGGCTAATGCTCCATGGATAATCAAGTTGGGCTAAAACCCATAGGATGGTCCATGGATGCTCCATGGTGTATTTGTACCCATGGATCATGGAAATGCAAGGCCATGTCAATTAGGGTTTACATGGTGTAACCCTAACTATATAAGCATCTTATTCTTGACCAAATCGGTGACTAGAGTGTGAAGTGAAAGGGCTAGCCGATTTCATGAGTTGTAGAATTCTCTCAAGCTTTTCTAAGTGTTTTGATGATTGTGATTCCATTTGAGGTGTCACACTTGGGGCACTAGGCACTCAAGCTTCATGAAGACTTTCTACATGAAAGAGGTATGTATTCTATCTTGTTATATTCATTGTTTTATATGCTAGATTAGGATAATACCTTGGAAGTTCTTATTTGCATGTATAATAGAGAAAACATAGATCCAAGGTATTTAGGGTTGCATGTACACTTAGGAGTGTTAGAATGCTCAAAACCCAACAGTGGTATCAGAGCCTAGGCTTGCTTTCTCTTATACTTGATGCAAATTGCTGAAAAATGCTAAAAAAAACTCGATTTTCTGGCTTTCTGGGCACTGTACTCGCCGAGTCCACTGATGAACTCGCCGAGTACATGAGTAAAATCATCCTACTCGCCGAGTAGGTTGATGCCACTCGCCGAGTAGGAGCCCCAGACAGCATATATTCGAGGTTTTTGGCTAGAAATGGACTAGGAGCATTACCCTAAGTTGTTTTTGAACTTATAAACTTGTATTTGGTGTGGTAATGTTCATGCTAATCCATTTTCAAAGATAATTGTCAATAGATTCATGTTTTGTATTAGTTTAAGGTTTAGACTAATTACATGAAAAAGTTTGATTTGATTATCTTGTTCTTATGAGTTGCTTAGATTAATAGAAATGTTGAGTGAAATAGTTGTTTTCAATCCATTTTAATCTAAGAGTTGAGTATAAAATGTGTTTGTGTAACTTGTCCTCAAGTTACATGAAGAGTCACATTAAAGACTCATAAAATTCATAAAAGTTGGCAATGGTTACAAAATGAAGAGTCTTGTGTCATTGAATAATTTTTATGACTCCATAACTTGTCCTCAAGTTATGGAAGTTCAAGAGTCACTTCATTAAAGGAAAATATGTAACCATAATTAAATCCATAAGTTATAAAATAAAGAAAAACTTAGTTCTTTTTATTAGTTTAAAGTCTTCCATAACGTGTCCTCAAGTTATGGAACTTGAAGAGTTTTTGGATTAAAACTACTTTAAACACATAAGTTATGGAATTAATTAGTTTTGAATAGTTTCAAAACTTGCCCTCAAGTTTTGGAATTTGAAAAAGTTTTCAAGTATGAATACTTTAATTCCAAGTTGGCCCTTAGAATTTTAAAAGTTAAAATTCAACCCTTATACTTTATAATATTATAAGTTAATAATATATATATATATATATATATATATATATATATATATATATATATATATGTATAAGAGTAAAGTCAGTCTTACCGCTAGTACGCCTCATTCACGAAGCCGGTCTATAAGGTGGGTATAAGGTTGTTGCCTATAAAATGGCAACTTAATGGGTGTCCACTCTCACCCACCGCTTGCTTGACCGGTGGAGGGTCGTTAGCCGAACGGGTTTGACAAGACTATAATTCTTCCTTCATTAAAAGTATTAATGATAATACTAAGTAACTAAACTCTTAATAATACCCAATCTTAGTTACTTAGGAAAATGTGAATAAGGTGCTAATCCATGAAATTACACTTTACACTTTGTCTAAGTCGTTAGTGGAGCGTGTGTGGTTAACCGGCACACTAACTTGGACTTAACAAGGTAGGTAAAGGGTGACTTAATATTTATCATAGTATCGATGGAGCGTGTGTGATTAACCGGCACATCGATTGAGGGGTAATTTATTAAGGGTACCAAGTGATTTGCATGGTTACTTCACACCTTGTTTTGTGATCCTCGGCATCCCAGTCACAAAACCTGAAGGGCACACTCGAGATTGAAACATGCCTTTGAACAGTTCAATGAATCTCAAAGATCTAGGAGTTTCAAAACCAATTAAAACCTAACAATACATTTCGTTTATCTTGGTGGAAATTGGTGAATCGTCATTCACCTACCTTCAAATATTTTATAGCTTGGATTACGACATCCCTCTTCTAAGTTATAAAATAGTTTGTTGGGTCCTAGCCTTAATATTTCATATTGGGTGTCATATTAAGGACTTTAAATCAACTATCTTGAATATCTCCCAAAAGATGTCTGTAATAGACATCTATGATCTTCCCAAATCTCTTGAAACAAGGTTTCCTAATGAGGATGATGTCCCATGGATATCATACTTCTTTCTCCTCCTCCAATTACTCTCCCTAACCCACAAGTTCTTGAAACTTTTAAGGTCACTCAAGCCCTATTGGCAAGGCAAGGTCTAGGTGTGATCACATCTTGGAGATGTAGTCACATATTGACAAGCCGGGAGAGTTGGGTGTCAAAGTCTTGAGAAAGTTGGTGGTTCAATCACTTTCTAAGTCACATAGTGAGTTCCTTTGGGACACATATGTAACAGACTATGACAAGACCCTTAATGATCTTATCTATTTGTTAAGATCAACTTCCTTAAAACTTGATGGACATTGACAATAGTGACATAGGAAATCCAAAAAAGCTCTCTCTTCCCAATGGAAAGGGATCGGCCATAGTCAACTCGGTTGACCAAATGGTAAAGAGAAAAGTTAAGTCTGTGATAGTCTCGTGTACCATTATCAAAGGGTCCATATGTTTATATTGCCGAAGGAAGGGGCATTGGTTGCAAAGCTGCCAAATTTACCTAAGGATGTTAAAGTCAATAAGTTTGACTCTACTTCAGGTAGATTCCACTATCAAACTCTGTTAAGTTTCTATTCTGAGATTCTTGATACATGATGTGACTGGGTCGCATGGTGATGTTTTAAGAATCAAAGAAAAAGGTGAAGAAACTTAAAGAAAGAATATGTTGAATCTGATCGCATAGATGGATTTCTATCGCGTAGTTTGAAGATCGGATTCTTGAGCTACTTCTCAGGAGTTATGAGATATTGCTTAGGAATAGATAACAACAAGTTTTCATATGGATTGTAAGGATAAGTTTTTTCCGCAAAGTTTTAAAATAAAAGAAAATTTTTGATTTTATTTATTTTTAAAATATCCTTACAATGGCATTTGAGGAAATATTGTTGCTTATAAGATTCCATTAACAGCAAGAGTGGAAATATGAAATTGATTCTTTCATCTGTGGTAATGTCTATATTTACCAAATAAGGAAAGATTCTCATCACCCAAGTTTCAATTGGACCGGAACTTGGAATCATGCAAGTTGTATAGCATGATGAATGAGAAATTTCAAGTTTTGGAAAATTAAGACTAAATACTGTTCACATGGATGTGTGAGTCAGGTAAAGGACTAAGGGATCGAGTACACATTCTTGTGCACTGATTAAGTCCTGCACAAAAGATTGATAAGACTATTGGTCATGATTTACTTAAGTTCAGTAAATATGATTATACTTACAAGCTTAAGTGTAACTCTGAGACATTGGAAAAAGTTTCAATGTATGGCAGAGCGAATAAGAAGAATCAAATTAGGCAGAAGGATAAAAGTTTCTCAAATCTGAAAAGATGGGAGAGTACTTTAGTATCAATTTTGTGATCATCTTAATGATTAAGAAACCATATCACAATCAGTTTTCTAAGGAAATCTTAGTGCATTCTTATGACTAAGAAGAGGGATCTTGAATTGTTGAAATGGTTAAATCAAGAGGATGAGTCATACTTCGTTCCAATACAAGACTTAGAGTCATACTCCAAGATTGTAACTTGAGTGACATGTCTTAAAGAAGGTTTAAAACACTTGTCAAATGTAAGAGTAAAAGTTTTCTACTCTTGGACATTTGAAATTGGTAAGTTGTGATGTTTTGGATAAAACAAAGACCAACTAAGGCCAATTGTGTGAAGTGTTTGTCTTGATTAGAATCCGCACTATATCTTGGATGTTTGACAAGGGAGTCTTATATGTCAAGAGGACAGTGGGAGTCTTAAAGGTCTTGAAAGTCTCAGGAACTAATCAAGAATAAAACCTGAAGTTCTTCACTAGCACACGACTTGAGGTTTATAACCTATCGTGTTGACATATTCTGTGCCCATTCCAGTTAAAGTTGGCTTTGCATATGAGTTCTTAGAGTTCTTAGTTTGTTGCACAACAACTTGGAAGCAATGGCAGGCCCTTGAGCTGCCAGGTGGCAAGAAGTTAAGATTGAGTTCAATCCATATGGTTTTGGATTTGTCATTATCTTTGTCTTATGATTATGGTTTTGACAAATTCATATGGGTAGGAACTCATACACCATATAAATCTAAGTGTCATAAGGTTTCTCTCCGATTCATGAAAATGATGGTGAGGAAACACTTTCACTAAGTAGATTTTATCTAGATAGCAATTGTGATATTTGCATTCTCAAAGTCGTTAGTGGAGCGTGTGTGGTTTACCGGCACACTAACCTGGACTTGTGAGAAGTGGCAAAAAGGTCTAACCATTATGATTACGGCATACCTCTTCATAATTGTTTAGACACACAAGTGTGCTATCTAAGGGAAGGTGTATGTTTTTGATAAGGTCTTATCAAAACAATCTAGTATTAGAAATCTGAACTTTGGAAGAAAGTCAGCTGATTTCTGAATACATGTCAGAGCTAGTGGGAGCATAAGTGTTATGCTAATAATCATCATGTTAGTGGGAGCATGATAATTATGATAAGTATTGCAAGATTAGCAATGTTAATTATAGAAAACAAAAGGTTTCAATTGGGAAAAGGTTGTTTTGCTATAATTAAGGGAGAGGAAATTATACTTCATCTCAAATCTATAAGCTTAGATCATGAGGTTTTAATCATTTAGTCAAGGATATATATGAATTTCATGTTGGAATGGCTCAACATAAGGAAATTTTGTATATGGGTCCATTATTTGCGTTCTAAAATTTGATTATGATTACGGCATCTTACGGCATCCCTTTTCATAATCTGAATTATGAGAACTTGGCAAATAGAAATGGAAATGTTATAGCAAAAGACTGGATTAGTCTTTATGTGAGACATCATGAATCGTGTCCCATATGCTTCGGATATAGGATCGATTACATGTGCTATAATCATCCATTCTAAAATTTTCAAAATGCCTGGGGCATTAAGAAGGGAAAAGGTTTAGAACTGGATATGACTAAAAGGATTAAACAATTGTCGAGGACAATCTAAGGTTTACCAAAGATTGGTTACTCAAGGAAAATTGGAAGTATAGTGATAATTCTGGAAGGACCATATTGACATAATCTGTAAGGAGGCAACTCTTGTTCAGAAGTGATAGTCAAAATGGAATCTGGAAATGTATCAACGTTAGAATTTTCAATCTGTGTAAGATTAAGGAAACTTAATGCAAGAAGGATGTTTCCAAGGAGATGATCTCCTTTGGAATACTCTGTAATGATTGTTGCCAAGTCTTTATGACTTTGTGCATAATCATTACGAGAGGATCAATGCATATAAGTTTAGAATCTACTAGATTTCAGTAAATGGCATGAATTTGGAATTCTTGCATTTGCAGTAAGGATTTAGGAGTGTGAAAAGAGAATCATTGAAGTTATGTTTAATTGATCTAGTTCACAAAGTAAAGATCATAGACAAACATAGTATGCATACTTGGTGTGTGACATGACTAGTGCTTAGAAAACATAGTGTACATGCTTGGAGCATGGGACAACTATTGTTTTAAATTCAAGAATAAAGTTGATAGCTGAAACAGTATACAATGAATAATGTGTAATCATATGGTGATAGGTTTTGATACCATATTGGATTCTATTATTATTGTGTTTCAATTTGCATGTTTTGACTTCCCGAATAAACTGGGTTATTTTTCCGGAATGACTAAGTTATTCAAACCATCCACAGTCGGTCATATGTTGGAAGTAGATATGAATTAAGACTGTCATGATGGGTTGTAGAGGTCTAAGGTGTTGGACAAGGCTACAACAATCATGAGTGCTCATAAGTTCTGAGTATTGGATTCAACCCGCGCTCATTGGAATCATTTCATGGATTTTATCACGAGTGATCATGATACGATAATATCTTATATTCTTCAAACCTAGAGATATGAGTTGTTACTATGAGTTAATAGTACATTGATAGCACGAAAATGCATTTGGTAACTCGGTGCTATAAAACGTGCCTTTGTGTATGATTCAACAAGTAGTAGAACAAGCCATATGAGTCGAAGTTTATCCGTTCCTTTTACCTTCGGGATAAAAGCGATATCTGTGGGCCCCTCGATGATTTGATGATGACAAATGGAAGTACTCGGCCGGGCCAGGACTGATTTGATTTGTTCAATTAGTCAGTCGTCATAAATCGGAAATCGGGAAACAACAAATGGACAGAGAGAATGATTATAATCCATGTCTCAGTCCATATGATATCTAGAATGGAGGAATATATGATCCCTTATCTAATGGACAAGTCATTGACAAAGGTCAGAGTTCATCTACAAGGTCAGAGTTCGACAGAAGCTTTTGAGAGCTACGATTGCCAGTTGGTTCCTGAAGTCATACGCAATAAGAGTTTTAGACTTATCCAAGTGGGAGACTGTTGGATTAGTGTCTAAGTCCATAACTATAATTGGTAAGACTTGACCCGACCCGGCATGGTCCATTTGGGTTGCATACCATCATGCACTTGGATAGACTATAATGAGAGAAATAAGACACTTATGGTTATTAATATATTATAAGTTCTAGTATATTAATAATAAGAATAATAAGATTATTTAATTAGTATTGATCAAGAATTAATCCAGGATTAATTAAGTGATCAAAAGAAGACTAATTAAATATATGGGTTGATTGTGTAAATCATCCATACTTGTATAGTGGGCTAATGCTCCATGGATAATCAAGTTGGGCTAAAACCCATAGGATGGTCCATGGATGCTCCATGGTGTATTTGTACCCATGGATCATGGAAATGAAAGGCCATGTCAATTAGGGTTTACATGGTGTAACCCTAACTATATAACCATCTTATTCTTGACCAAATCGGTGACTAAAGTGTGAAGTGAAAGGGCTAGCCGATTTCATGAGTTGTAGAATTCTCTCAAGCTTTTCTACGTGTTTTGATGATTGTGATTCCATTTGAGGTGTCACACTTGGGGCACTAGGCACTCAAGCTTCATGAAGACTTTCTACATGAAAGAGGTATGTATTCTATCTTGTTATATTCATTGTTTTATATGCTAGATTAGGATAATACCTTGGAAGTTCTTATTTGCATGTATAATAGAGAAAACATAGATCCAAGGTATTTAGGGTTGCATGTACACTTAGGAGTGTTAGAATGCTCAAAACCCAACAGAAATAACTGCATTCGATGATACTGTTGCTTATTATGATGCTGTTATTGTGTCTGCTAGTACTGAGGCTCAAAATTTAAAAACACAACTAGCTGAGACAAGAAGACAGTTAGACATAAAAAGAAGTAGGGTAGACTATCTTGAACTACAGATGAAAAATTTCAATTCTGATAGGGACAGTTTAGATAGAAATGTTAGATTGTTGTTAGCTCAACGAAACATCTACTGTAATTCTGCTAAGAGACTATATGCAAAGTTAACCGTTTTACATCATTCGTCCAAAATAAGCAAAGAACAACATAGAAAATTACTACCTTTTCTTGCTTATGAACGTGAAAAAGTTGATGTTATATCGTATGATTGTGAAGATACTATTACTCAGTTTGACAAAATAGCTGACGATAGATTTGCATATGGTATTGTCAAAATTGATGAATTTCTGAATGATGATGAATTGGTAGATATTGTAAAGGATAGTTTAACAAAGAAAGAACAAATTATGATTTTAAAGAAAACTGAGACTTTGACTCTTGATTCTCAACTCAATTATGCTGATGTCGAAGACAATTCAGATAATGTGAGTGAAATTAGTGAAATCAAAGAGGAAGAAGAGATTGATTGTTCTCAACTATTTGTAATTAATATAACGTCTAAGTTCAAAGGTAAAGAAATTTTAGTTGATTCAATAGTGAAGGTTGACATTGACAAACCCTCAAATTCGCAACTTTTTGACTTTGACGACGTGGAAGTTCGAAGTAGCCAAATAGATGACACTGATGATGACGAAGAATCTGCTCGAGAAGTTTGGAATGATGAACAGTACAAATCTTAGAGTGCTAATAGAAGTGGGAACAAGACTAACTCCTTCGTTAGATGCTCCTGTTGTTGATCTAATACTTTATTGAAGCATGATAGGGTCTTTATTGTACTTAACTGCAAGTAGGCTATATGTTATGTTTTCAGTTTTTAATTGTGCCAGGTACCAAGCAAATCCTAGAGAGCCCCACTTAACTGCAGTGATGTAACAACCCGAAATTTCATGTCACTTCTTATACCACAACTTGTAATCCAATCCGATCAACCAAACGTCATTTTTAATTTCGTTTCCAATTTCGCCATTTTATTAAGTCATTAGTTTATTTTGACCTAAAATGACTTAATGGGTGTCTTAATACGTTTAGAAATCACTTTAACACCCCACTTTAGTGATCGGGATAATTATAGAATCGGCATATCGAGTCACGACAATTTGGTCGGGTATGACCAAAAGCCTCACTTAACGTCAGTAACGGGTAGAATTCCATCGTGTCCAATTCCGGAACACTATATAAAGTGTTTTAAGACTTCATTTGAAGCCTTTGGCCAATTTCTCACTAAACTTTCACAACCTCTCTCCTCAACTCAAAATCAAGGTCCAAAACAAAGAATTAAGGCTTGAAATCAAAGAGGTAACACCCCTAACTTGTTATTCAACCTCTTTAGCCTTCAATTTAGTGTTTAGTTTGTGATTTGGGACCAAGAACATGAGTTTACGGCCAAGGAACTAGCTTGGGCCGTAAACTCCTATCAATGGGGTTTTTAAGCCCTAAAACCCTCTCCTAAGCAATGTTAGACATTAGTAATGGCTTAATGACTTAATGGAAGGGACTTACAACAATTAAAACCTTGATTTTAAGTGACAAAAGTGAGTTTACGGCCAAGACACATTCTTGGGCCGTAAACTCATATTCAAAGGGTTTTTGAGCCAATTAACCCTTCCAAATCATAGTTGGCACTTAGATATGACATGTGGGACATTGGTTTTAGCATCTAAACACCTTAAACATAATTTTTGGGGGACAAAAGGGAGTTTACGGCCAAGACATATTCTTGGGCCGTAAACTCCTCTTAAAAGGGGATTAATGCCTTAAAACATGTCCAAATGCTTTGAAACTCAACCAATGGCCTTGTGGTAAAATCTAGATGCATCTAAAAATAGTTTAAGGGTTTAAAACATATCAAAAGTGTCATTTATAGGAGTTTACGGCCTAGGAACACACCCTTGGCCGTAAACTCATAAAACCATGTTAATGATGCATCAAATACACTCAAATGGCTTGTATAAATTTCTAGAATCACATGTGATTGTTTTAAGCATCAAAAACTATCTTTTTCATGGGTAAAGGAGAGTTTACGGCCTTAGAACATAGCTCTAGGCCGTAAACTCCAAAAAGTGTGTTAAATGGTGTTCTAAATTCATTTCAAGGCTTGGAAAATTAACTAAAATCACATGTGATTGTCCTTTGTAGCTTAAACTAACCTTTCTTGGCCATGGGTGAGTTTACGGCCGTAAACTCTAAGAGTGTGGCCGTAAACTCATGTTTAAATGTTGTAAATTCATTCCAAGTGTCCCAAGGCATTTTAGATAATTCATTCTAGCAATCCCCATGTCCATTTAAACCCTTAAACCATCAAAATCACACCAACATGAGTTTACGGTCGTAAACTCATGTGTGGGTGTGTTTTGTGGTTGTAAACTCATTTAAATGTTTACTTATGGAGAGTAAACTCAAGTCCCAAGTCCCTAGTGCCATTACACGTCCGAAGATGTTACCCGGGTCACTCCAAATGCTCATTTTGAGGTGTTTAACCTCGTTGGAGTGTAATGTTCCATATGATTAGTGAATGTATCCCTAATTGTATATATATATGGACATTATTTCATTTTACATAGGGACATCGCGAGTAATCAAACCCCGAACCAACGTCTAGTATCCAAAACCGACACGTTTCCGAGTCCGGTGAGTTCATACCCCTACCTTTTTCACTGTTTTTCACTGTTTTCAAGGGGGGAACACAAGCAAAGTACAAGGGTTTTCTTGTACTCAAAACTTATTTTCGTGTGTGTCTGTTTCACATTCCATATGCTTTTAATACTGATATACGTAACTGATAACCAGTAGAACATACAGCGCACTTAAACATTTATTTGTGAAATGGATTTTATAAACGGTTATGTTTTATATATTTCACAAATGGTTTCTACATCTTATCAGTTAAAAGCAGGACATTATAACATATGAACAATATAATTCGTACACTGTCTTGTCCTCGGTAACATTCCACAGAGATACGCGAATGGAGGATTATCCTATTATTATTAGTAAATTTGTTATTCCGTATGATTGGAGACACATCCTCGGCGAACACTCCACAGAGATATGCGAGTGGAGGACTACACCCGTAACCAGAATCTCTGGGATTTAGAGAGCGTGACTTGAGTGTATAGATCTATACGGGGCTGACTACCCCACACCTGGCTGCTAGCTACAGCCGAACCAAAATGGTTCAAGGGTGACGAAAGTCATAAGGATTGTGGACTACTTATTGCCACAAGGCTGTGGACTACTTATTGCCACAGGTTCAGTCTTTAGTATGGTTATGGAACTCGCAACTAGGATAACTGAGATTTACTTATAGTAATAATGAACCACATACTACATTTTACAGATAACCAGGGTTCAGTTTACATCTTTTACATCTTTTACATCTTTTACATATGATAACCAACCTTCAGGAAGGTATGGGACCTTCCTGGGAAATCTTGTACACAACCAGGTCTAACAGAATACATCTTTTACATTGAAAACCAACATACAGGAAAGCATGGGGCATTCCTGGGTAACATACATATAACCAGAAAAGTGTAACCAACTGAATAACATTACATCTTTTACAATAACTACCCTTCAGGAAAGTATGGGACTTTCCTGGGAATGCACTGATACATTAAAGAAATAAAACAATGATTTGGATAACCAAACTATACTTTAGTTTTGTGATACAACAACCAACTTTTAAGAAAATATGGGATTTTCTTGGCATGTATTACATTTTCAGAAATAGAAAGGAAACATAAACATTTTTCACAAAACAAAACTACTTTTGAACTCACCAGCGTTATGCTGATTTTCAAACTGCTTGTGTTCTCAGGTCAACGATAGTACAGGTACCCGAAGACTTACTTCGTTCAGGATCGTGTGCGTGCAAGGCCCGTTCATTTTGTTTATATCTATATTATGTATCACAACTGTATAAACTGTGTCTTTTGAAACAAATTGTAAAACTTTTAATATGTAATGTAATGTTTGTTTCACTTTACTTACTATGTACATTGGATTTGATACTCAACGTGGAGTCAACCCCGGAAATGTTTCCGCCTACGGTTTTCGGGGTGTGATAAGTGAAAAACATTTTTCGCTATCTTAAGGGGACAATTTCGTTAGGACTCTGGTATCCTTCGAAGATGGGATTCTTCATTCAAGCTTTTTCAGATGCTGACCTATGGGGATGTAATTTGGATCGAAAAAGTACAAGTGGTGGATGTCAACTTTTGGATGGGAAGTTGGTGAGTTGGCAATTAAAGAAGCAAACTTGTGTTGCTATATACACTGCTAAAGCTGAATATATTTCGGTTGCTGCATGTAGTTCTTAGATTATTTGGATACAAAGTCAACTTCATGATTATGCAATAAATATGAAAAATATTCCCCCATACAACACTCAAAGACAAAACACATTGCTCTTCGATATCACTTTACCAAAGATCATGTAGAGGATGGGAATATCGAAGTACATTTTGTTAAGACCACTGAACATCTTGCTGATATTTTTACTAAAGCCCTTGATGAAAAATCATTTGTGAGAGTTTAGTAGGTTTAGGAATGCTCGATGCGAATTTAGTGCCAGATACTATCGCTCAAGGATGAAAGAAGTTTGTCTAGTTAAGAAATGTTCATTCAGCAGATCTGATTCATAATCATTCAGAAGTTACTGTGTGTTAAGAGGCTTCGCTATGCTTCGCTTTCACATATTGGGTAACTTAAGTTCATTTTACTTGCTTTCTTTAAAAGTATTGAGAAAACATGAAAAACCAAAAATACTTTCATTTGTTTGATTTTCTTTTCTTTCACATATTTGTTTGTAATCTTTTCGAAAATTATAAAAACAACAAAAAGATTTTCTTTTGCTTTGTTTTTCATTTTTTAAAAATATAAAATTCCAAAAAGATTTTCTTAAATTTGTATTATTTTCTTAAATTTGTTTTGAGCTTTTATGTTTGAAAAATATAAAATCACAAAAATATTTTTGTTTCTTTTCAAAAATATAAAAACACAAAAAGATTTTTGTTCTTTTAATTTTGTTCTTTTAGATTTGTGTTTTTCAATATTAGAGGGAGCAAAATTCGAAGAGGCCATGCTTAGGTTTCTATGGGAAGGTTTCATTTCTTTGAACTATATACTAGTTAGGATGTCCCTAGAAGCATGTTGCAGCATGTCGACCCAAGCCTCATATGACTCTAAGTGTGTCAAATGAAAGACTTAATGAACCTTTTATACAAAAGTTTCTTCCCAATTAGGCTTACATTCGCATAAGTCCAACGAGCTACCTTACTCTTCTCTCATGAGTTAAGAGTATTCTGTTTGGTCCAAAAATAACAGAGGTACATTCGATTTTACAACCAATCTTTTTCATCACAAAATTTCTTAACACGGCGCACAAATGAAGACACATGTCCATGAGGTCACTTGATCAAAACAATCGTGATTTAGACATGTCATCAATCTGTGTTAATGATCTTATTTCTTGTGTCCGTGAAGTAAGTAAAACCCAAAATCTTCACACATTAAGGAATTGACGGGGAACCATCTTTCAGATTTATACGAAACATTTGTTTATGTACCTGATATTTCATATAATCCAAATCATATTCATTTTTATGAGTGGTCTTGATCAAATGTTCGAAGCCCACGATGTTTGTTTCGCAACAGGATCCAACACTTAAATATTTTTTTTTAATATGAATTCCGTGTGAGTATATATCTGAGTCCACTGTCACTTTTCAACATAATCCAAAGCAATCTTGTTTTTGATCAAAAAGATCAAACAAGTAATTTCGGTTACAATTACTCACCTTATGTTTAGGTTGATATGCAAAGAAATTCGCATAACCACCAAATTAAGGCTATAAAAGAAGCCCTTCAATACTTCTCTACAAGTAGTCGACTGTATATCACGGGAACACACGAAAGCAGTTGATTACCTCTCTTGGTAATTAATGAAGTAACCTTTGCCTGGGGTTTCACTGCTTCGTGTCAATAAAATTTGACATCACAGAATCCCAATTTTTTTTAAAATTGCTTCTTCTCTCATTCGTTTGAATCACATGCACTTACGAAATCCTTGACGATTTCACAAGTCTGGCATATGACTTCGTTTGACATCCCATAACCGTTGGCCCTAGTTTCAGGGCATTTAATACGGCATGATCATTACAACGGCTAGTGATTACGAGTTTTCAGGAACACGTAACCTAGTCTATAATTCAACAACGGTTCAACTTTGGGGCAATATATAAAAAGGGAATTTTTCACTAAAATCATGATGCTTTTCATAACTCTCAGACGAACAAAAACCCTAGAATTCTTCTCTCAAGTTATTCCCAATTTTCAACAATGGTAGACATCTAATCCAACACTGAAGACAATCTCTCACAACCTTTGATGAAAATCCAAAGTACAAATTATCAGGTTGATGCTGCTGTGTGGACATATCCAGAGGAGTTGAAGATGTCAATTGTTGCACTGAAGCGATCACCATTAGCCACGATGATGTTTAATTATGTTTCTGTTCTGATGACCTGATATCAATGGCGACTTCCATAGCGTCATTCAACAAAGCAACAAACATCATCATTTTCAACTTGGTGAATGATAGAAGGGTCCGATTATCAAAGTCGATGTTCATTAGTTATTTGGAGATTCCGAACTCAACACCCTTCTTCACACCTCACAATGCACAGATTGTGCATATGTTCAATGAGATGGGGCATCAACCACAGTTAGAAAAAATCAGTGATATCAGAAAGTCAGGCTTGCCTTGTATGTGGAATTTTCTCTTTGGAATTTTCCTCGAATGTTTAACAGGTCGAAGTGTAGGTCTCGATAGAGGCATGATGGAAGTATATGATATGGTCATTGTGCTATACTACGATCTAAATGTCGATTATGGGACTCAATTATGGAAGGAATTTTTTAAGAGCCTTGAAAATACGACTGTTGAAAAAGGGATTTCGTGTGCTCGTTATTGGAGCTTGATTCTTCCAAAAGTCTACGAAAAAGAAAGCATACAAGTTCCTGAGGGTGCAGAGGTTGCAGAATTTACCAAGTATCAATGCCCTAAGGTAGTGGAGGATGATGAAAATATCTTTACGAAGATTGCGAGAATTCCTGATGCAATGGTTCGTAAAGTAAATACTTCTCATAAAGTGCTCATCAAATATATGACGTCTATCCATCCAGATGTTCAAACTGGAGTTTTGTAAAACATTGAAGGTGAGTCTTCCAAGCAAGCAAAGAAGTCAAAGAATGAGGAGAAAACAAAGACTGAATAACCTAAGTCTTCAGTAGGGGAAGATATTCAGAAGGTTGTTGGATCCGACAAGCCTGCGAAGGAGCTTATGCCTTAAAAATCAGGTGTTTTAAAGAAGCTTCGCAAAATGTCTCACAAGCGGACTTCGTCTAATGATACTCCAATCATTCGCAAAACACAAGCGAGTAGTAAGGGAGTTGTTATCAGAGAAATTCTTGCACCTGCTTCTCCACTGTCCAAGAAAAAGTGAGCCCATGATGTTGCGAAGCACGTCACCAAGAAGTTGTATAAGAAAAGGAAGCTTGTTGTGCAAGCTGGTTCTTCAGAAGATGAAGTTGCTCCTGCAACTCTGATTGTTTTGACTTCAACAATGGAAACAACTTCACTTATAACTTCAAATATAACTTCGATTGTTTCTACCACAACCACACTTCCACTCGAAGTAGTCACTACTGAATCATTTAATGAGGAGGTACCTACTTTTATATGTTCTTCGACGTATTTGATACGGGGGCACCTATCACAAGTGTTGAAACATCATTACCTATTATTATGTCCACTTGGTAACCTATTTCATCTGAAAACCTAACTACTTCGTTACCACCATTTCTCATCCCAAACACATCTGTTACAGCTTCACCCATATTTGATCATGTGTTAAAACATCCTTTCATGACTCTATTCCCATCTCAATCCCCTGAGGATCCTCAACCAATAACTTCTCAAGCTCATTCTGATGATGAAACCAAAAGAGGTGGTTTTGGAGGAACATTTGAAGAACTTCTTTTCGATTCAGAGGAGGAGGAGATACCTGACCACATGCTTATGTCGGGTAAACAATTCAAAATCCTAAATCGCAAGTTAAATACCATCCTTCAGTCACAAGCTAACTCTGGTGCGAAGCATTCGCTTTTTGGTATGGAGGTTGATGCAATGATAAAAGCAGCAGAAAGAATGTTGCTTGAGAAGATAGATGGTAATAATCAAAACAATGAGCTTCGGCTTAAAGATCAATGGAAAAACATTGATGGTGCTTTACAAGAACTGAAAAATGTCACAAAAGAACGACATGTTCTTTTTGTCCAAGATGTCAAGAAAGTAAGGGAAGACGTGAACTTCAAAGTCGAAGAGTTGAAGCAAGAGATTGCAAAAGAGCTTCAAAAAATTACTTCGAAAATTCGACAATACAACAATGTGTTGATATCGTGGCTGACACAGTTACAAAAGTTGTTAAAGACTATCAATCAATACCACCAACTATCGAAGGCAATAGCAAAGATGACAAGGAGCAGTTCGCTAAGCTCATTGAGTTATTTGTTGAACTATAGGGCACTGTGACGAAGCCTACTCCTTAGACAATTTTAACTCCTGAATTCCTAATTTTGAAAGTGAATTCATTGGAGCAGGAAATTCAGAAGGCTTTGGCTCCTATAACAAATTTTACTTCGCTTTCGCCAAAGAATGCCCCACCTGCTTTCACTGGTGTGCAAAGGGGAGAAGTAAAAGGAAGTAAAGGGTAGGATGCGAAATTTGTTGGGAAATTGCATTCGACTCAACTAAAAACAAAATTACCTTTCAAGACTAGACCAATTCCTTCAACAATAGTAACATCAAAACCAATTACAAAATTTATTCGTAAAGGAATTAAAATTGGTTCAGCAAATGAAGGAAGTTCAAGTGCAAAGCCTGATACTTCAAATATTGGGAAAGGAAAAGGTATTGCTTATGAAAAGTCGAAGGAGGAGAAGAAAGCTGAAATTGATGCTGAGATAGAGAAATAGAGGCAAATTAAAAGCATTCTGAGGCTAAGAGAAAATGACCCACCAACAATGAACAAAGGAGATCCTGCAAAGTTATACTCATTTGAAACAATTAAATCGAGAGTATTGGGGAATCACATGTATGCATTTGAGAAAAAGCCAAGGAGAAGCTATGCCACTTCGAACTCAGACATATGCCAACTAGACATCCCAATTAATGAAATGATGTTTATCACTGCACAGTACAAGGTCAGTGAAAGATTTAAAGATCCTGACGAGTACACATACTTGAAAATTCGATTTCACGTTGTACTTGGGAAAAATGAAGATGAAGTTTGGTACCTGGTAAAGATAAAAAGAGTGATGGAAATCCAAAAAGATGTAATGTTCGAGAATCTGCTTCAGAACCTTCGTTACTTTATGGTTCGAGCAGACAATAATCCATTTGATTTTACAATTGCTGACTTTCCTTTGAGGAATCTCAATGATCTCATTCAAGTTGCCCTAATTTTGAAGGATATGAAAGAAACTCAACTGAAGGAAACTGATTTAGATGTGTTCAGACTAGGTATAGGGAATCTCAAGATATTCATAGATAATTACTATGATTGCTTGGCCTTAACTGATGAAGAGCTTGCTTCAGGTCTTTGAAGAAAGGTTAATGTTTCTATGGAACCTACGAAGCCTCAACAGGAGTTGATGAAATATATTGATGGTGAAATTTGTCTCAAACCATTTGGTATGGTATTCGCAGGGAAAGACACAAAAGGAAAGGCGAAGAGATTCTTGTTTCAAGTTGCTGAGATCGAAAGATACAAAACTTCGCAATATACGAACTTCATTGATAAAGACAAGAAGGAACTGAAGAAGATAATCAATTGGTACTCAGAAATTCGAAGGACAATGCACTTAGTTGCTCAAGTTCTCATTAATTGAGTGACTTTGAGTGTTTACAAAGGGGGAGAATGTTGAGTCATTTAGTTGTGAAAGTCGAAGCATTGTTTGTTCTATTTCGCATGTTTTTATTTACTAAATCTTTTTATGTCGAAGCCTAATGTGTAGACTTATTATTTTTTGTACTCTCATGTTTCCTATAAATAGGGACTGAGGATTGAAGTAGAGACACGAGTCTTTCTGCTTATTTCGTAATTAGTATTGTACTAGAATTCTCTGTTCAATACAAACTTGTTGATTAATATTTACATTTGGTGTTCATGTCATTCATAACTCATTTATCTAGATCATGATTGCTTTCTAAATATCAATTACAACTATCATCAGAGTACTGCCCGAGGGGTGATGTTCATAAACTTGAATAGGAACTCTGGAGCTTAACCATGAATGGCTCCGACATACTTTCCTACACTGCCAGGTTCAGCGACCTGGTGGCACTATGTACTGGAATGGTCCCAACTAAGGGAAAATCATAGCCTCAGGGGATATTTGGAGGCTGGTGCCTCCATTTCAGGGGAAAGTATTAGCTTCAAACCCCACTACCTTCAACAATGCCAAGCGACTGGCACATCGGCTGATTGATCATGGAGTCCGCACCCCAACTACAACAACAACCCTGGTCATCCGAGAACCCTCCAAGGCCGCTGAAAACAAGTGGAAGTTTTGGGATAACAAGATGAAGAACACGGTGCAGAACGTTGCTAAAAAGAAGCAGGTCATGGATGTTCATGCTACAATAATACCGTCTGCTACTACGCCAATGAAGCAATATGCAGGGAGCTTGACCAAGTGCAACAAGTGCAACTTCCACCACAACGGACCCTGCCGCGAAATGCGGTGTGCTAACTGCAACAGAAAAAGGCAAACTACCCATTTCTATAAGGATCCGGAAAGGCCAATCACCCATGTCCCCAGCGTTGGTGTGGGTCAGCCTTGCTACGGATGTCGCGAGGTACGACACTACAAGAGGAACTGCCTGAAGGAAGGGAACGCTAGCGAATTGGGAAGAGTGTTGACTATAGGCAACGAGGAAGTGGTAGCCGACCCTACAGTGGTCACTGGTACGTTTCTCATTGATAACTCTTATGCATGCATACTTTTTGATAGTGGAGCGGAGAGGAGTTTCGTGAACCAGAAATTTGCTCGCTTACTTAAACAAAAACCACATGCACTAAAAGAACTATTCAGTGTAGAAATGGCTAACGGAAAGACTGAGAGTAGTAGCAGTAGATACATAAGATGTAGTCTAACTCTAGATAGCCATTCATTTCCAGTCGACCTCATGCCGGCCTTAATTAAAAGTTTCAACGTCATTGTCGACATGGATTGGTTGAGTCTTCATCGTGCTGACATTTTGTGTTATGAAAAATTCATTCGCCTTAATCAGCCGTCTAGCGAAACAGTAGTTATCTATGGCGACAAAATTGAAACGAACCTTCGCATCATCTTGAGCATTCAATCCCAGAAGTACTTGCGAAAGGAATGTCATGCATTCCTTGCTGATGTGTTTGATAGGAGCCAAGAGACGAAAGACATATAGAACATCCCAGAAGTATGCGACTTTCCAGACATCTTTCCAGAAGAACTCCCAGGATTACCTCCACAGTGTCAAGTCGAGTTCAGAATCGACATAGTTCCAGGGGCTACCCCAGTAGCCAAATCGCCCTATCGTCTAGAACCAGCTGAGATGCAAGAGATACCCGGTCAACTTAACAAACTGCTCAGCAAGGGCTTTATTAGACCAAGTGTCTCACCCTAGGGAGCCCGGTCTTGTTCGTGAAAAAGATAGACGGATCGTTATGTATGTGCATCAACTACAGAGAACTGGACAAGCTAATGGTCAAGAATCGTTAACCTCAACCTCGCATAGACGATTTGTTCGACCAACTACAAGGGGCGAATTATTTTCAAAGATAGATCTGACATCCGGGTATCACCAGCTACGAGTGCTAGAGGAAGATGTTCTAAAGACAGCCTACCGAACTGTTATGGACACTACGAGTTTGTAGTGATGCCATTCGGATTGACTAATGTGCCTGCGTTATTCATGGACATAATGAATAGGGTATGTCGTACTTGATTCGATCAGTTCATCATCATGTTCTTTGATGACATACTTAACTACTCTCATAGTAAGGAAAAGCATAGTAAGCATCTACGTTAAGTCTTAGAAACATTACGATCAGAGAAGCTCGATGCGAAGTTCCCAAAGTGATTTGGATTCGAAGAGTCGAATTCTTGGGTCATGTTGTTAGGGAAGAGTGAGTTCATGTGGACCATTCCAAAATAAAGGCCATTGAGAACTGGTCAGCATCGAACACGCCTACAAAAATTCGTCAATTTCTAGGCCTCGTTGGCTACTACCGTAGGTTCATTTAGAACTTCTCTAGGATTGCCAAACCACTTACTACATTGACCCAGAAAGGCGTGACCTTTGACTGGGAAGAGAAACAAGAGATGGCATTCCAAACGATGAAGCGAGCGTTATGCAGCGCACCGAGACTATCCCTCCCAGAAGGATAGTTAATAGTGTGAATCTGCCCTAAGCCCACAACCAAACAAGGAACAGGAAGTAAGGCGCAAAGCACACATCTAACTACCTATCATGTATTAATTATATATAACCCTGATGTATAAACTAAGGCATTATAAAATTAACCACTAAAGGTCCTTTTAGTTATACTGTTTTAATAAAATGAATTAAACTCTGTACTGATAAGTTTATATTGTAGTCTATAAACGCTCTTTCAAAAAAGTATGTTTTTCTACTTGAAAATGGTATATTAAATTTGTATCCTACGACCGGACCCATACCTGATACTCCTTATGATTACTTGGTGTATATGGTATATATATATAACTAAGGCTGAATAGGTTGTAGACTGGGTGAATCTGCTCTAAGCCCACAATCAAACAATGAACAAGAAATGAAGAGGAAAACACACATCCTACTGCCTGTTAGATGCAATTAGTATGTATCCCTGATGTATCTACCGAGGAATCATGAAGTTAGCATTATAGGTCCCTTTCTAACTTTACTAGAAAATAGTTTGCATTACCTTTTATTTGAGAAGATCACTATATGAATGTAATGGTAAAATGAAAGTATTTGGTAATATTATATAAGTAATTACTGATGACCTTACTACCTAAAAACCAATTTCTTAATTAAGGTTAAAATGTGAAATGGTTGTAACCATACTAATATGACTAGTGTTTAACACAACGACCTAATGGCGCCAAAACTGATTTGACATTTTTCACCCGTGGACTTAGAAGTCCCACTGTAGCTAGCAGCAAGGTGAAGGGTGTCAATCCCATATAGATCTATACACAAACACATGCTCTCCCTCTAGGAGACTCTGGTTACAAATGCGACCTAAGATTTATATTGCTAAGCCGTGAAGTAGTGGTATCACATTATTGTTATCTTGTTCTTGTTATCGTATTTTCCTTCTATTATTTTTATTGTTCGTTCCTCCCTATTTCTCTTTATAGTATGTTCTTTCTGTTTCTTATTATGCTATGTTCCTTTCTGTTCTTGTTATTGAATGTTCTGAACCCCTAAACTATCCCAATTATAGATTACAAGTGTGTTTGTTTTAAATTCACTCTGATTTGTTGAAAAGACTAGATTATCTACCGACTTATGCTAGTACTTTTAAAATTGTTTTATAAACAATAAAGTAACATTAACTTAAAAAAAGTTTTTGAAATGGTTTTGATCACCTATAAAGGAATAGGAAATCCTTTGACATGATGGTTATCACAAATAACATTTACACAGTTATCATTGTGTTCAACTTGTATTCCCCCCCCCCCCCCCTTAAAAGCATTTAAAACATTCAAAAGATTGATTATAGGGGCATGAACTCACCTTATGTGGGTGAATCAATTAAAGATTCTTGTAAGGATGAGAAGCTCCACGAATGAATTCCCGACACACAAACGAGTCCCAAATGACATATATTGGCATATATATATATATATATATATATATATATATATATATATATAGGCATGTAATTAGTGTTTAAAACAACTAACATGCAATTAAACAACCCTATGGACTAGGAAGCACTTCAAATGAAGTGTTAAAATCACATGTGATTGATCAAAGGGATTTTACGGCCAAAGCAAAGTGTTCATGGCCATATAACACATGGTGTGTTCTTGGCCATGTATGAACTCATGAAGGGTTCATGACCCTATGAAGGGTTCATGGCCATGAACACCTGAAGCTTATAAAGATGGTTATGAATTATGAAGAATCAAGGCTAGGATCTAGTAGTCATTCAAGTATAACAAGATAAATGATGAATCACTAACTATTTGGGATCCCTTGGGAGTTCACAACCACCAAGAACAAGTGTGTGTTCTTGGTGTTCTTGGTGAAAGATGATGTTCTTGAAGATCTAGACACAAATGGTGAATTCATTGATGAAATCATAGGGTTGTACTATATCAAGAAGGATATCATAGAACAATGGAAAAATCAATTACCTCTTCGACGAGAAATGGAAGTAATTCTCGATGATACTTGAGAGAGAATGGAAGTTCTTGACTTGGGAATGTGAAGAATGATGAAGAAATGAGGGAAATATATACATAATGGGGAAAGATCGCGGCCAGAAGAGAGTTCACGGCCGTGAACTAGGTTTGCGGCTGTGAGCCTCAAGTGTTGGGTTCTTTGGTTTGGGTGCAGCCTTCTAATCTCGAGCTAATACTTCCTCACACTCAATCCTTAAGTGCACTAGCCTTAGAACTCATTAGAATGACCCTTAACAAGGTTAAAAGGTAACAGAAACAAGGCTGACCTTTGATTGGATTAATTGGCTTTACCGGATAAAACTTTTCGGGTTGTCACAGATCAGTCGAGCTTCGTTACCAATCTCATTATGGGGCATGCCTTAGAAACTTCCGTTCATATCCTTAATCTAGTCCCTACCAAGAATGTTGCCAAAACTGTTGGATTAGTGTACTTGACCCGGTTGTGCATGGTCCTTTTGGGTTTCCTTCACGAAAGCAACTTGACTGGAGGAATAATATAGAAAGTGGTGGTTATGGTTTATTAATATATTATGAGATTAATACTTTAAAAGAGAAATCATATTTGTTTAATTAACATTGGTCAATAATTAATTAAGAATTAGTTTTGTGATCAAAAGAAGTTCATTAAACTTAGGGGGCTAAATTGTAATTATGTGATAGTTACAAAGTTAGGCAATGAAACCCTAATAGATAGGATGGATGAATTCTAAGGATAAGGCCTTAGGAATTTGTCCAAGATGAGGGCTTCTGGAATGATCTTTGGGCTGCTTGTTAACTAAGTAACTAGAAAAGGATAACCACTGAAACCCTAATTTCCACACCTATAAAAAAGACCCCTAAGGCTAGGGATTTCAGCCACTAAAACCCTAGAAGTCCTAGAGTCGAAATTCTCCTCTCCCCTCTCTCTCTCTCTCTTGATTCCTCCAATTGCTATTGGTGTTTGTGACTCATTAGAGGCACAACACTTGAGGTGCTAAAGTTCTCAACGCTTCAAGATCTTCAATCAACAACAACGAAATCATCTAGATCTGTTTTTATGTGTCAAATTCGATTATTTACACTAGATCCAGGGTTTGTAAGTCTTGGATGAATTGCATATACAATAGAGAAACCTAGGTCCAAGCATTAGGGTTTGTATGAGCACATAGGATTTTCTTTTGGCTCAAACCCATCAAAAACACCTCACGAGATGTGGACTGGAAAGTTCCCAATTTAGACCACATCAAGATTTGGGGTTGCAAGGCTTTCGTGAGACGTCAGACTCATGACAAGCTCTAACCTTGTAGTGAGCAGTGTGTTTTCATCGGCTACCCACATAAATCCTTTGGTTACCTCTTCTACAGACCCAGTGAGAATGTGGTCTTTGTGGCAAGGAGATGGGGAGAGAGAGAGAGAGAGAGAGAGAGAGAGAGAGAGTTTATAAGCCAATGAAACAGTAGGAGGCAAACTAACCTTGAAAAGCTTCAAAAGTCAACTGGTGAAGGAACCTTAAACCCTAGCAATCAACCTGAGGATGAAACTCATGTTGAACAAACTAACGAGTATATACCTCTGAGGCGTTCCACTAGAGTTAGGAATGCACCTGAGCATTACTATGGTTTCCTTATTACTGCAGCAGGTGACACTTTTATCAGTGATAGTACACTGGTAAATTTGGATGAACCTAACAGCTATAGGGAAGCCATGGCGGCCCTGATTCCGCTAAATGGAAGGAGGCTATGGACAACGAGATTCAATCCATGTATGACAATTAGTTTTGGAACTTGGTTGACAATGTACCGGGTCGTAAGATGGTTGGGTGCAAATGGATCTTCATGAAAAAGACCAACATAGATGGGAAAGTGCACACTTATAAGGCACGACTGGTTGCGAAGGGCTTCACTCAAACTCAGGGAATTAATTATGATGCAACCTTCTCACTGTTGGATTAATGTCTAAGTCCATAACTATATTTGGTATGTACTTGACCCGACCCGGCATGGTCCATTTGGGTTGCACTTCACCGACACAATTTATATGGATAATCTTTTGAGAATAGTATGTTTATGATTAATATTAATATATTATAAGTTCTAATATATTAATATGGAATCATATTATTTAATTAGTATTGATCAAGAATTAATTTATAATTAATTAAGTGATCAAAAGGAACTAATTAAATATGGACTCTTATATATATGGAATGGGCCAAGTTCATTTAGGTTGGGCTAAGCTTTCATGGATAGTCCATGGAGTGTTTAACCCATGGATCCTAGGAAATGAAAGGTCATGGGTATTAGGGTTTAACCCTAATCCTCCATACTATATAAAGATGTCTTTGGTTGGTGAAATTGGCACTAGTGTGGATACACTAAAGAAGGGCTAGCCAATTTCACTAGAGAGAACCAAGTAATCATATTCTCTAAAGTATTCCAAGGTGTCTTGGTGATTTGTGATTCCACTTGAGGCTTCCACACTATTGGGGCTAAGCTCTTAAAGCTTGAAGACATCAAGCTACATCAAGAGGTATGTATTCTATCTTGTTACATTCATAGTTTTTGTATGCTAGATTAGGATAATACCTTGGATGTTCTTATTTGCATGTATAATAGAGAAAAACATAGATCCAAGGTATTTAGGGTTGCATGTACACTTAGGAAGTGTTAGAATGCTAAAAACCCAACAGTGGTATCAGAGCCACGGGTTGTTTTTTGTTATATTGATGCAAATATTTTATTTTCAAAGTTGAAAAAAAAACATGAAGTTTGTCAAATTTTAAGATAATTACTTGTTCTTGTGAAAAACTAATTATTTGTAAAATTTGAATAATTTGCTTTATGAGTTGAATTAGGCCAAATTTAATAAAAGATAAAATAATATGATTATTTTATTAGTTTTAAAAGTTTGATCTAAAGAGTTTTATTTTTTGAAACCTCCATAAGTTATGGATATGAAAAGGTTTTTTAAAAAAAAATTGATTCAAAGTTTTTTTGGAGTTACAAAATTTGGTGTTAATGTTTTAAAGGATTCCATAAATTAAGAATAAGTTATGGATCACCAAAAGTTTTTTGTGTTACCTTGTTTTATGAGTGAATTTAGATTAATGAATAAAATTATGTGATAGTTGGTTTTAATCCAAATTAATCTAAGAATTGATTCTAAAATGTGTTTTTGTAACTTGTCCTCAAGTTATATGAAAAGTCACATTTAAGAATCATAAAACTCATAAAAATTGGTAAAGGTTACAAAAATGAAGAGTCTAGTTCTAATTAAATGGTTTTATGACTCCATAACTTGTCCTCAAGTTATGGAGGACCAAGAGTCTCTTCATTTAATAAAATAAAAAAAAATAAAAAAAAAGTGTAACCTTAATTAATTCCATAAGTTATAAAATAAAGAAAAGTTAATTCTTTTATTAGTTTAAAGTCTTCCATAACTTGTCCTCAAGTTATGGAACTTGAAGAGTTTTTGGATTAAAACTACTTTAAACACATAAGTTATGGAATTAATTAGTTTTGAATAGTTTCAAAACTTGCCCTCAAGTTTTGGAATTTGTAAAGTTTTCACTTATGAATACTTTAATTCCAAGTTAGCCCTTAGAATTTTAAAAGTTAAAATTCAACCCTTATACTTTATAATATTATAAGTTAATAATATATATATGTATAAGAGTAAAGCCAGTCTTACCGCTAGTACGCCTCATTCACGAAGCCGGTCTATAAGGTGGGTATAAGGTTGTTGCCTATAAAATGGCAACTTAATGGGTGTCCACTCTCACCCACCGCTTGCTTGACTGGTGGAGGGTCGTTAGCCGAACGGGTTTGACAGGACTATAATTCTCCTTTCATTAAAAGTATTAATGAAAATACTAAGTAACTAAACTCTTAATAATACCCAATCTTAGTTACTTAGGAAAAATGTGAATAAGGTGCTAACCCATGAAATTACACTTTACACTTTGTCTAAGTCGTTAGTGGAGCGTGTGTGGTTAACCGGCACACTAACTTGGACTTAACAAGGTAGGTAAAGGGTGACTTAATATTTATCATAGTATCGATGGAGCGTGTGTGGTTAACCGGCACATCGATTGAGGGGTAATTTATTAAGGGTACCAAGTGATTTGCATGGTTACTTCACACCTTGTTTTGTGATCCTCGGCATCCCAGTCACAAAACCTGAAGGGCACACTCGAGATTGAAACATGCCTTTGAAAAGTTCAATGAATCTCAAAGATCTAGGAGTTTCAAAACCAATTAAAACCTAATAATTCATTTCATTTATCTTGGTGGAAATTGGTGAATCGTCATTCACCTACCTTCAAATATTTTATAGCTTGGATTACGGCATACCTCTCCTAAGTTATAAAATAGTTTGTTGGGTCCTAGCCTTAATATTTCATATTGGGTGTCATATTAAGGACTTTAAATCAACTATCTTGAATATCTCCCAAAAGATGTCTGTAATAGACACCTATGATCTTCCCAAATCTAGTGAAACAAGGTTTCCTAATGAAGATGATGTCCCTTGGAAATCATACTTCTTTCTCCTCCTCCAACTATTCTCCCTAACCCACAAGTTCTTGAAAAGTTTAAGGTCACTCAAGCCCTATTGGCAAGGCAAGGTCTAGGTGTGATCACATCTTGGAGATGTAAGTCACATATTGACAAGCAGGGAGAGTTGGGTGTCAAAGTCTTGAGAAAGTTGGTGGTTAAATCACTTTCTAGGTCATATAGTGAGTTCCTTTGGGACACCTATGAAATAGACTATGACAGGACCCTTAATGATCTTATCTATTTGTTAAGATCAATTTCCTTAAAACTTGATGGACATTGACAATAGTGACACAGGAAATCCCGGAAAGCTTTCTCTTCCCAATGGAAAGGGATCGGCCATAGTCAACTCGGTTGACCAAATGGTAAAGAGAAAAGCTAAGTCTGTGATAGTCTCGTGTATCATTATCAAAGGGTCCATATGTTTATATTGCCAAAGGAAGGGACATTGGTTGCGAAGCTGCCAAAATTTACCTAAGGTTGTTAAAGTCAATAAGTTTGACTCTACTTCAGGTAAAGACCACTATCTAACTCTGTTAAGTTTCTATTCTGAGATTCCTGATACATGATGTGACTGGGTCACATGGTGATGTTTTAAGAATCAAAGAAAAGTGAAGAAACTTAAAGAAAGAATATGCTGAATCTGATCGCGTAGATGGATTTCTATGGCATAGTTTGAAGATCGGATTCTTGAGCTACTTCTTAGGAGTTATGAGATATTGCTTAGGGATAGATAACAACAAGTTTTCATATGGATTGTAAGGACAAGTTCTTCCGCAAAGTTTTTAAAGTAAAAGAAAATTTTTGATTTTATTTATTTTAAAATATCCTTACAATGCCATTTGAGGAAAATTGTTGCTTATAAGATTCCATTAATAGCAAGAGTGGAAATATGAAATTGATTCTTTCATTTGTGGTAATGTCAAATTTTACCAAATAAGGAAAGATTCTCATCAACCAAGTTTCCATTGGACCGGAACTTGGAATCACGCAAGTTGTATTGCATGATGAATGAGAACTTTCAAGTATTGGAAAATTAAGACTAATTACTTGTTCACATGGATGTGTGAGTCAAGTAAAGGACTAAGGGATCGAGTACACATTCTTGTGCACTGATTAAGTCCACCACAAACGATTGATAAGACTATTCGTCATAGTTTACTAAAGCTCAATAAATGTGATTATACTTACAAGCTTAAGTGTAACTCTGAGACATTGGCAAAGGTTCCAATGTATGGCAGGGCGAATAAGAAGAATCAAATTAGGCAGAAGGATAAAAGTTTCTCAAATCTGAAAAGATGGGAGAGTACTTTAGTATCAGTTTTGTGATCATCTTAATGATTAAGAAACCATAGCACAATTAGTTCTCTAAGGAAGTCTTAGTGTATTCTTATGACTAAGAAGAGGAACTTGAATTGTTGAAATGGTTAAATCAAGAAGATGAGTCATACTTCGTTCCAATACAAGTCTTAGAGTCATACTCCAAGATTGTCATTTGAGTGACATGTCTTAAAGAAGGTTTAAAACACTTGTCAAATGTAAGAGTAAAAGTTTTCTACTCTTGTACATTTGAAATTGGTAAGTTGTGATGTTTTGGATAAAACAAAGACCAACTTAGGCCAATTGGGTAAAGTGTTTTTCTTGATTAGAATCCGCACTATCTCTTGGATGTTTGACAAGGGAGTCTTATATGTCAAGAGGACAGTGGGAGTCTTAAAGGTCTTGAAAGTCTCAAGAAATAATCAAGAATAAAACCTGAAGTTCTTCACTAGCACACGACTTGAGGTTTATAACCTATCGTGTTGACATATTTGTGCCCATTCCAGTTAAAGTTGGCTTTGCATATGAGTTCTTAGAGTTCTCAGTTTGTTGCATAACAACTTGGAAGCAATGGCAGGCCCTTGAGCTGCCAGGTGGCAAGAAGTTAAGATTGAGTTCAATCCATATGGTTTTGGATTTGTCATTATCTTTGTCTTGTGATTATGGTTTGACAAATTCATATGGGTAGGAACTCATACACCATATAAATCTAAGTGTCATAAGGTTTCTCTCCGATTCATGAAAATGATGGTGAGGAAACGCTTTCACTAAGTAGATTTTACGAAGATATCAATTGTGTTATTTGCATTTTCAAAAGTCGTTAGTGGAGCGCGTGTGGTTAACCGGCACACTAACATGGACTTGTGAGAAATGGCAAATGCCTAAGCAATTGAGACCATGATTACGGTATCCCTTTTCATGGTTCTTGAAATTGCTTAGACACACAGGTGAGCTATCTATGGAAAGGGTGTATGAATCTAAATTTCAGACTGTCCAGCTGATTTCTGAGTACATGTCAAAGCTAGTGGGAGCATAAGTGTTATGCTAATAATCATCATGTTAGTGGGAGCATGATAATTATGATAAGTATTGCAAGTTAGCAATGTTAATTATAGAAAACAAAAGTTTCAATTGGGAAAAAGTTGTTTTGCTATAATTAAGGGAGAGGAAATTATGCTTCATCTCAAATCTATAAGCTTAGATCGTGAGGTTTTAATCATTTAGTCAAGGATATATATGAATTTCATGTTGGAATGGCTCAACATAAGGAAATTCTGTATATGGGTCCATTATTTGCGTTCTAAAATTCGATTATGATTACGGCATCCCTTTTCATAATCTGAATTATGAGAACTTGGCAAATTGAAATGGAAATATTATAGCAAAAGACTGGTTTAGTCTTTATGTAAGACATCATGAATCGTGTCCCATATGCTTCGAATATAGGATCGATTACATGTGCTATATTCATCCGTTCTAAAATTTTCCAAATGCCTGGGGCATTAAGAAGGGAAAAGGTTTAGAACTGGATATGACTAAAAGGATTAAACAATTGTCGAGGACAATCTAAGGTTTACCAAAGATTGGTTACTCAAGGACAATTGGAAGTATAGTGATAATTCTGGAAGGACCATATTGACATAATCTGTAAGGAGGCAACTCTTGTTCAGAAGTGATAGTCAAAATGGAATCTGGAAATGTTTCAAAGTTAGAATTTTCAATCTGTGTAAGATTAAGGAAACTTAATGCAAGAAGGATATTTCCAAGGAGTTGATCTCCTTTGGAATAATCTGTAATGATTGTTGCCAAGTCTTTGTAACTTTGTGCATAATCGTTACAAGAGGATCAATGCATATAAGTTTAGAATCTAACAGATTTCTGTAAATGGCATGAATTTGGAATTCTTGCATTTGCAGTAAGGATTTGGGAGTGTGAAAAGAGAATCATTGAAGTTATGTTCAATTGATCTAGTTCACAAAGTAAAGATCATAGACAAACATAGTATGCATACTTGGTGTGTGGCATGACTAGTGTTTAAGAAAACATAGTGTACATGCTTGGAGCATGGGACAACTATTGTTTTAAATTCAAGAATAAAGTTGATAGCTGAAACAGTATACAATGAATAATGTGTAATCATATGGTGATAAATAAAAGGTGTTTTATTTATGTTCAAAGGGTTGATACCATATTGGATTCAATTATTATTGTGTTTTATTTTGCATGTTTTGACTTCCCGAATAAACTGGGTTATTCTTCCTGAATGACTAAGTTATTCAAACATCCACAGTCGGTCATATGTTGGAAGTAGATATGAATTAAGACTGTCATGGGTTGGCTTGTAGAGGTCTAAGGTGTTGGACAAAGGGCTACAACACTCATGAGTGCTCATAAGTTCTGAGTATTGGATTCAACCCGCGCTCATTGGAATCACTTCATGGATTTTATCACGAGTGATCATGAGACGATAATATCTTATATTCTTCAAACCTAGAGATATGAGTTGTTACTATGAGTTGATAGTACATTGATTGCACGAAACCGCATTTGGTAACTCGGTGCTATAAAACGTGCTTTTGTGTATGATTCAACAAGTAGTAGAACAAGCCATATGAGTCGAAGTTTATCCATTCCTTTTACCTTCGGGATAAAAGCGATATCTGTGGGCCCCTCGATGATTTGATGATGACAAATGGAAGTGCTCGGCCGAGCCAGGACTGATTTGATTTGTTCAATTAGTCAGTCGTCATAAATCGCAAATCGGGAAACAACAAATGGACAGAGAGAATGATTATAATCCATGTCTCAGTCCATATGATATCTAGAATGGAGGAATATATGATCCCTTATCTAATGGACAAGTTCGTTGACAAGATCAGAGTTCGACAGCAGCTTTAAGAGCTACGATTGCCAGTTAGGTTTGAAGTCATACGCAATAATAGTTTTAGACTTATCCAAGTGGGAGACTGTTGGATTAATGTCTAAGTCCATAACTATATTTGGTATGTACTTGACCCGACCCGGCATGGTCCATTTGGGTTGCACTTCACCGACACAATTTATATGGATAATCTTTTGAGAATAGTATGTTTATGATTAATATTAATATATTATAAGTTCTAATATATTAATATGGAATCATATTATTTAATTAGTATTGATCAAGAATTAATTTATAATTAATTAAGTGATCAAAAGGAACTAATTAAATATGGACTCTTATATATATGGAATGGGCCAAGTTCATTTAGGTTGGGCTAAGCTTTCATGGATAGTCCATGGAGTGTTTAACCCATGGATCCTAGGAAATGAAAGGTCATGGGTATTAGGGTTTAACCCTAATCCTCCATACTATATAAAGATGTCTTTGGTTGGTGAAATTGGCACTAGTGTGGATACACTAAAGAAGGGCTAGCCAATTTCACTAGAGAGAACCAAGTAATCATATTCTCTAAAGTATTCCAAGGTGTCTTGGTGATTTGTGATTCCACTTGAGGCTTCCACACTATTGGGGCTAAGCTCTTAAAGCTTGAAGACATCAAGCTACATCAAGAGGTATGTATTCTATCTTGTTACATTCATAGTTTTTGTATGCTAGATTAGGATAATACCTTGGATGTTCTTATTTGCATGTATAATAGAGAAAAACATAGATCCAAGGTATTTAGGGTTGCATGTACACTTAGGAAGTGTTAGAATGCTAAAAACCCAACACTCACCAGTAGAGAAGATTAAATATATCAGGGTCATGCTAGGCATTGCTGCATTTCATGATTATGAAATATGGAAAATGGATGTCAAAACTACTTACCTTCATGAAATTTGGTTGAGGATGTTTACATGAGTCAGCCAGAGGGTTATGTCAGTGCAGAGTACCGTGATAGAGTGTGCAAGCTTGTGAAATCCATTTATGGATTGAATCAATTTATCTCGCAGCTCGAATCTTTGTTTTGATGAAAAAGTCAAAGAGTTTGGTTTTTCGAGAAGCGAAGATGAGTCTGGTGTATATTTTAGAGCTAGTGGGAGTATAGTTAGCTTTTTGGTACTATATGTGGATGACATACTACTCAAGGGAAATGACATCCCAACTTTGCAGTAGGTTAAGTCCTGGCTTGAGAAGTGTTTTGCTATGAAGGACCTTGGAGAAGCTGCCTATATCCTAGGGATAAGGATATTGAGAGAAATGAGTAAAAGACTAATTGGACTTGGTCAAATTACCTATGTGGAAAAAGTGTTGAAAAGGTTCAACATGCAGAATTGCAAGAAAGGTGACTTACCGATCCAGCAAAATGCCAAACTGAGCAAGGCTCGGAGCCCGACTATAGAGGCTGAGATAGCGGAGCTGAGTCGATTACCATATGCTTCCACTGTAGGCTCGATCATGTATGTTATGACTTTTACTCGACCTGATGTGGCTTTCGCTTTGAGCATGCTCAGCAGATATCAGGGGAACCCTGGAAAGGCTCACTAGACTGTGGTGAAGGGGATTCTCAAGTACCTGCGAAGGACTAAGGATTGGGTCCTTACCCTTGGTGGGAGTGATGATTTGAAAGTAGTGGGGTATAGTGACGCTAGCTTTCAGACTGATAGGGATAATTCCTGCTCTCAGTCGGGCTGGATCTATACTATGAATGCAGGAGAAATTACTTAGAAAAGTTCCAAACAGGACAAAGTAGATGATTCGACATGTGATTCATAGTACATAGCAGCGAGTAAAGCAGCGAAGGAGGCGATATGGCTTAGGAACTTCATTGGAGACCTTCGAGTTTTACCAGCAATAATTGAGTGTACAGAAATTTTTTGTGACTGCAATAGTGCGGTTGCCATAGCCAAGGAACCGAGAGATCATGGCATATGTAGACCCATTGACAAAAAATATGACTTCATAAGACACAAGATAGAAGCACTCCTCGTAGAAAAGAGGGTATCGTCAGAAGAGAACCCAACAGATCCCCTTAAGATGGGACTGGCTAGGGTTAAGCATTTGCAGCATGTGAGGCGCATCGGGCTGAAGGAAAATATTAGTTTTTCAGATTAGATAGCTATTTATGAAACTTGTAAATTTAATTGACATTTGACGATTAAATAAAAGTTGTTGTTTATTTATAAGTAAGGTGTTGCTATATTGTGTCAATTGTTTACTATTGTTTCAATTTTGCATGTTTTTGTTGAATTAGGTGTCTAAGCCCATAACTATTATTGGTATGTATTCGACCCGAGAGTAGCGTGGTCCATTTGGGGTGCATATCATTAGGACAATTTGTTAGGAGGGACTTTTGAGAAAATGTTATTTATGGTTTATTAATATATTATTAGTAATAATATACTAATATGAAATCATTTGTTTTAACTGTTGGATAAGGTGTCTAAGTCCATAACTTATTTGGTATATACTTGACCCGACCGGCATGGTCCATTTGGGTTGCATCTCATCCAAACTATTATGGATAATTTTATGAGAGTTATACACATATGTTTATTAATATATTATGAGTTATAATATATTAATATGAAGTTACGTTATTTAATTAGTTTTAGTCTTAAATTAATTATGGATTAATTTAGAGATTAAAAGAATACTAATTAAATTATGGGCTATTTGTTTTATATAGTGTGGGCTAATACTCATTTGTTAATGGGCTAGGCTTATGTGGAAGTCCATGGATGATCCATGGAGCTTTTAACCCATGGATCCTTGGAATAGGAAAAGACATGGGTTATTAGGGTTTCACCCTAACCATGCATACTATATAAGCATGCTTATGGAGCATGAAAGAGAGCCTAAGATAGCCTAAGAGAAAGCTAGTGTTCTAGTGTGTGTGTGCATGTGTGTGGCCGAAAATACAAGAGTGTGTATACTCTCTCAAAGTTTTCCAAGAGTTTGTGGTGTTTGTGATTCCATTTGAGGCATTCACACTATTGGTGCTTGGCCCTCAAACTCCTAAGAACCCAACACAACAAAGGTATGTAATCTCTTCTAACTCTTTTATGTTGAAATGTTCCCCATGCCATGTTAGATAGGTTATAAACCTTGGAAAATTATTATTTTGCATGTATTTAGACAAACATAGATCCAAGGTTTATTAGGGTTGCATGCACACTTAGGAAGTGTTAGATTGCTCAAAACCCAACAGTGGTATCAGAGCCTAGGCTTGCTTGTTTGATACTTGATGCAAAATAGTGAAAAAAGTCGAAATCGTTGCTGTCTGCATGCTAGACTCGCCGAGTCCATTGGGGGGACTCGCCGAGTCCAAGGCAAACTTCAACCTACTCGACGAGTCCGTTCGTGCACTCGGCGAGTAGGATCGAAAGAATGCAGAATCTCGACTTTTGCTGCTGGAAATGGACTGGAAACATTACCCTAAATTGTTTTGGTGTTGTAAAACTTATTTTAGTTGGTGTAATGGTTGTTCTAATCCATTTACAATAGCATATATCAAAAATCCATGATTTTATGTGTTCATATAATTCTTGAATTTTTGATGATGATGTTCATGTTCTTATGAATTTAGAAAATGATAGGAATTATTTGCTGAATTGTTTAGAATTAATTCTTAATCATTTATGTGTTTTAATGGAGTCCATAATTTGTCCTCAAGTTATGAATTACCATAGGTCACTTTCATTTAACACACACTTAAAACACATAAGTTACATGAAAATGAAGAGTCTTCATTTTTATGAACCTTTAATTCATAAGTTATGAAATGAAGAGTTTTGCAAAGTTACAAAACTTGTCCTCAAGTTTTGGAATTTGTAAAGTTTCACACACTTTAATAAACTTTAATTCCAAACCTTAGAGTTTTAATAGTTAAAATTCAACCCTTATACTATTTATAACATTAATGGTTAATTATTATATATATGTATAAGAATAAGTCGTTTTACCGTTAGTAGGCCTCATTCACGAAGCCGGTCTATAAGGTGGGTATAAGGTTGTTGCCTATAAAATGGCGACTTAATGGGTGTATACTCTCACCCACCGCTTGCTTGATCGGTGGAGGGTCGTTAGCCGAACGGGTAGAACAATGACTTTAAATCCTCATTAAAAGTATAATGAATATTATAAAATAACTAAACTCTTTTAATTCCCAATCTTAGTCATTTTAGGAAAATGTGAACATGGTGCTAATCCATGGAATTCACACTTTGTACCTTACCAAGTCGTTAGTGGAGCGTGTGTGGTTAACCGGCACACTAATTAGACTAGTAAGGATCACGAAGGGTAACTTAGTGTTGTCATAGATCAATGGAGCGTGTGTAGTTAACCGGCACATTGATTAGGTGATAATATTAGGAGTACCAAGTGAGTTAGCATGGTTATTCACACCTTGTTTTGTGATCCTCGGCATCCCAGTCACAAAACTTGAAGGGCACAATCGAGATTGAAACATGCCATTGAAAAGTTCAATGAATCTCAAAAGAATCTAGGAATTTCAAATCCAATTAAACCTAATTAATCATTTCGTTTTCATGGTGGAAATTGGTGAATCGTCATTCGCCTACCTTTCAAATATATTATTACTTAGATTACGGCATCCCTCTTCTAAGTGTAATATATTGTGATTGGATCCTAGCCTTAATATTACATTTGGGTGTCTTATTAAGGATCCTAAATATCTAATCTGAACTTACTTTCTTCTTTCAGATGTCTTCCAACACTAATGCTTCAGGCTCTAACCCAACTGGTTCTTTCTCTCTCATGAATGTTTGTGGGAGGGTCATCTTTGATGGTTCCAACTTCATGGATTGGATTAGGAACATCAGGATGGTTACTCGTTACGAGGACAAGGAATATGTCCTCGATAAGGAGTTAAAAGAACTTGATGAGTCTACTGCTACTCCTGAGGAGATCGCTGAATTCAAGACTCATGAGAGAGATGCTACTAAGGTGGCATGTATCATGATGGCCACGATGACAGCCGAGCTCCAAAAGTTATATGAAGATTTCTACCCTTTTGAGATGCACCAAGACTTGATGGAAAGGTACCATCAGAGTGCTCGTCAGGAGCGGTATGAAATAATCTCCTCCATAATAACTACCCGCATGAAGGACGGTGAATCCGTCACGGGCCACATGCAAAAGATGCAAAGGTATGTGGACCGTTTGCTGAAGCTGAATGTTAACATCCCCGAGGAGTTAGCAATTGACATCATTTTGCACTCCTTGCCTTCTTGTTATGATCATTTTCGAATGACATATCATATGAACAAGGAGGAAGTTACCCTCAGCAAGCTTCAAGGACTCTTGAAGACCGCTGAAACCGGTCTTAAGGGTAAAGCGGTTGTTACCTCTACTACTCCTACTCCAACTTCGACCCCTGTTTTAGCTATTGGGCAAGGCAAAGGGAAAAAGAGGAAACACCCTTCGAAGGGTACCAAGGGAAAGTCTCTTGAAGGCTCCTCATCCAAGACTAAGAACGGTTCTGTCACTCCTTCTGCCATTCCAAAGGATGCTGAATGCTTTTATTGCCATGAAAAGGCACACTGGAAGCGAAACTGCCCTAAGTACTTGCAGGATCTAAAGGATGGGAAAGTGAAACCCACCTATGCAGGGCCTAAGAAGAAGTGAGGATGTGGGGCACGGGAAGATAAACTTAATCATGGGGAATAGGAAGGCTTCACCTGTTTCCAAGATTGGAGTTTATACTTTGTTGCTTAATAATGGGTTAAAATTAGATTTGAATAAATGTGTATACTCGTCTGAAATGGCGAGGAATATTATTTCTTTTCATGCTTTGTACAAACAAGGTTTTACCTTTTCGTTTGATAATGAATGTGGTGGTATTAATGCTTTCTTTAATAATGTGTTTTATTTTAAAGCATTACCTTGTGATGGCGTGTATGAAACTGTGTCGATTGTAGACAACTTAGGAAATAATGTGTTGTATATTGATTCTTCTACTAGCCTAGATAAAGCATCATTGTGGCATTGTCGTCTTGGACATGTAAACAAGAAACGCATAGAACAACTCCAAAAGAGTGGAGTCTTGGAATCATTTGACCTCAAATCAGATGATAGTTGTGAATCTTGTCTACTTGGAAAAATGACAAAATCACCCTTCACTGGAACTTGTGAGAGGGGTGAAGGTTTGTTGGACCTAATACATACTGATGTATGTGGGCCATTCAAAACCGCCACAAGGGACGCTAATCGGTATTATGTGACTTTTATTGATGATTATAGTAGATGTGGGTATGTCTACTTGATCAAACACAAGTCCGAAACCTTTGAAAGGTTTAAGGAATTCAAACAGGAAGTAGAAAATCAATTGGGCAGGAACATTAAGATGCTTCGATCCGATCGAGGTGGTGAGTATCTTAGTACCGAGTTCCTTGACTATCTTAAGGAGTGTGGGATTGTCTCACAATTGACTCCTCCCAGGACACCACAGCTGAATGGTGTAGCTGAGAGGCGTAATCGTACCTTGTTGGACATGGTTCGCTCTATGATGAGTCGAGTTTCGTTACCAATCTCTTTTTGGGGGTATGCCTTAGAGACTGCCGCCCATATCCTTAATCTAGTCCCTACAAAGAAGGTTACCAAAACACCTCATGAGATGTGGACTGGGAAGGTTCCCAATTTGGACCACATCAAAATTTGCGGTTGCGAAGCCTTCGTGAGGCGTGAAACTCATGATAAGCTTGAACCCCGAAGTGAAAGGTGTATTTTCATCGGCTACCCATAGAAATCCTTCGGTTACCTTTTCTACAGACCCAGTGAGAATGTGGTCTTTGTAGCACGAAGAGGGATCTTTCGCGAGAAAGAATTTATAAGCCAAGGAGACAGTGGGAGGCAGATTGATCTTGAAGAAATTCAAGAATCAATTGGTGAAGGAACCTCAGACACTAGCAATCAACCTGAGGTAGAAACTCCTGTTGATCCAGCTGACGAGTCTGTACCTCCGAAACGTTCCACACGAGTTAGGAACACACCTTCGTTTTATTATGGTTTTCATATTACTACGGAAGGTGATACGTTTATTAGTGATAGTACACTAGTAAATTTGGATGAACCTAGCAGTGTTAAGGAAGCCATGGCAGGCCCGGAGTCTGCTAAATGGAAGGAGGCTATGGACAGCGAGATACAGTCCATGTATGACAATCAAGTTTGGAACTTGGTTGACAATGTACCAGGCCGTAAAACAGTCGGGTCCAAATGGATCTTCAAAAAGAAGACCGACATGGAAGGAAAAGTGCATACTTATAAGGCTCGACTGGTTGCGAAGGGTTTTACTCAAACTCAAGGTATTGATTATGATGAAACCTTCTCGCCGGTGGCCAAGATTAAGTCTATTAGGGTTATGTTAGCCATTGCAGCATTTCATGATTATGAAATATGGCAAATGGATGTCAAAACCGCTTTCCTTAATGGAAAGTTGGCTGAGGATGTGTACATGAATCAGCCAGAGGGTTTTGTCAATGCAGAGTACCCTAATAGAGTATGCAAGCTTAAGAAATCCATTTATGGATTAAAACAAGCATCTCGTAGCTGGAATCTTTGTTTTGATGAGAAGGTAAAAGAGTTTGGCTTCTTGAGAAGCGAAGATGAGTCTTGCGTGTATGTTAGAGCTAGTGGGAGTATAGTTAGCTTCTTGGTACTGTATGTGGATGACATACTACTCATAGGAAATGACATCCCAACCTTGCAGGAGGTTAAGTCCTGGCTTGGGAAGTGCCTTGCTATGAAGGACCTAGGGGAGGCTACCTATATCCTAGGGATAAGGATATTAAGAGAAAGGAGTAGAAGACTAATTGGACTTAGTCAGAGTATCTACTTGGATAAGGTGTTGAAAAGGTTCAACATGGAGAATTCCAAGAAAGGAGATTTACCGATCCAAAGCAATACCAAACTGAGTAAGACTCAGAGTCCGAGTACAGAGGCTGAGATAGCTGAGATGAGCCAATTACCATATGCTTCCGCAGTTGGCTCGATCATGTATGCTATGACTTGTACCCGTCCTGATGTGGCATTTGCTTTGAGCATGGTCAGCAGGTATCAGGGGAACCCTGGCAAGGCTCATTGGACCGCGGTAAAGAACATTCTCAAGTACCTGCGGAGGACTAAAGATTGGGTCCTTACCCTTGGTGGCAGTGATGACTTGAGAATATTAGGGTATAGTGATGCTGGTTTTCAGACTGATAGGGATAATTTCCGCTCTCAGTCGGGCTGGATCTTTACCTTAAATGAAGGGGCAATTTCTTGGAAGAGTTCCAAGCAGGAGACGGTGGCTGATTCGACTTGTGAATCAGAGTATATAGCAGCGAGTGAAGCAGCGAAGGAGGCGATATGGCTAAAGAACTTCATCGGAGACCTTGGAGTTGTACCAGCTATTAAGGAACCTATAGAAATTTTCTGTGACAACAATGCTGCGGTTATCTTAGCCAAGGAACCAAGAGATCATGGCAGATCCCGACACATTGACAGAAAATATCACTTCATAAGGCACAAGATTGAAGAAGGACTCCTTGTGACAAGGAGGATATCGTCAGATGAGAATCCTGCAGATCCCCTTACGAAGGGACTGACGAGGGTTAAGCATTTTCAGCATGCGAGACGCATCGGGCTGAGCGACGATATTAGTTTTACAGATTAGATAGTTTTCCTGAAACTTGTAAAATGTAATCGACGTTTGATGATGAATAAAATTTGTGATTTATTTATGAGTAAAGTGTTACTATCATTGTCAATTATTTACTATTGTTTCAGTTTTGCATGTTTTGACTTCCAGAATAATTAATTTGTTCAAACCTCCACAATCGATCATACGTCGGAAGTAGGTATGAATCAAGATTGTCATGAATTGGGTTTGTAGATGCCTTAAAGGTGTTTAGGCATGGCAATGGTTGCTGCAACATTCATGAGTACTCATAAGTTATGAGTATTGGTATAAACCCACGCTCACTTGTATCACTTCATGGAATTTATCTCGAGTGATCGTGAGACGATAACATCATATAAATCTTTAAACCTAGAGATATGAGTTGTTACCTATGAGTTGGTTGTGCATTGATTGCACGTAAACGCATCAGTAACTTGATGTTATAAAACGTGCCTTTGTGTACAATTCAATAAGTAGTAGAACAAGCATATCAGTCGAAGTTTATATGTTCCTTCTAGAAATAGAAGCGATATCCGGGCCCCTCGATGATTTTGTGTTGACCCATATACCAGGCCTGGTCAGAACTATACCGATGTGTTCAGTGAAGTTCTTCGTCAAACAAATCGGATAATTGAGAAACAACTGCTAGACAATAAGCAAGACATAGTTCCATGTGTTTGTCCGGCTGATATCATGAGAACAGAGGATTATGTGATCACTTATCTAAAATGGCGCTTCAGAGTTCGACAGAGTCTTCATTGTTCGAGGGAGTTTTCGAGAGCTACGATTGTTGGTTGGTTCCTGAAGTTATAGGCAAATATAGTTATTAAACTTATCCAAGTGGGAGTCTGTTGGATAAGGTGTCTAAGTCCATAACTTATTTGGTATATACTTGACCCGACCGACATGGTCCATTTGGGTTGCATCTCATCCAAACTATTATGGATAATTTTATGAGAGTTATACACATATGTTTATTAATATATTATGAGTTATAATATATTAATATGAAGTTACGTTATTTAATTAGTTTTAGTCTTAAATTAATTATGGATTAATTTAGAGATTAAAAGAATACTAATTAAATTATGGGCTATTTGTTTTATATAGTGTGGGCTAATACTCATTTGTTAATGGGCTAGGCTTATGTGGAAGTCCATGGATGATCCATGGAGCTTTTAACCCATGGATCCTTGGAATAGGAAAAGACATGGGTTATTAGGGTTTCACCCTAACCATGCATACTATATAAGCATGCTTATGGAGCATGAAAGAGAGCCTAAGATAGCCTAAGAGAAAGCTAGTGTTCTAGTGTGTGTGTGCATGTGTGTGGCCGAAAATACAAGAGTGTGTATACTCTCTCAAAGTTTTCCAAGAGTTTGTGGTGTTTGTGATTCCATTTGAGGCATTCACACTATTGGTGCTTGGCCCTCAAACTCCTAAGAACCCAACACAACAAAGGTATGTAATCTCTTCTAACTCTTTTATGTTGAAATGTTCCCCATGCCATGTTAGATAGGTTATAAACCTTGGAAAATTATTATTTTGCATGTATTTAGACAAACATAGATCCAAGGTTTATTAGGGTTGCATGCACACTTAGGAAGTGTTAGATTGCTCAAAACCCAACATTAACTACTATTGATCAAGAATTAATTTGGAATTAATTTAGTGGTCAAAAGAGCCTAACTAAATCTATGGGGACTAATTATGATAATTAGTTATATTTATATGTGTTGGGCTTATAATCCATGTTGGACCAAGTTTATGTATGGATACATAAAGAGTTGGGCTACATGAACCATGGATCATAAAACCCGTGGGTATGGATTTGGGTTATATCCATGACCCTAGAAATCCCACATATAAATAGATACTTCATTGCCAGAAATCGCCACTTGTATCCTTTTAGATTTCATGGTGTCTTTTGTGTGCATGGAATTATCTCTCGAGTCCTATCTTTTTCCTTGATGTGTTGTGATTCCATTTGAGGCTTCCACACTATTGGGGCTAAGCTCTTTAAGGCCAAATACACCAAGAATTCAAGCTCCATCAAAAGGTATGTCATGCTAACTAGTATATATTATATTTTTTATGTTAAATGCATGCTAGTTGTAAGATTAATACCTTGGAAACCATTTGCATGGATAATTAGCGAAAACATAGATCCAAGGTATTTAGTGTTGTATGTGCACCATAGGATGTTGTAGTATACCAAAACCCAACAGTGGTATCAGAGCCATGAGTTGTTTTCGATTATACTTGATGCAAGTTGCTGGAAAAAAAAAACTGAAAAAAGATCGAATTTTTTGCTGTCGGGATAGCAGACTCGAAGAGTCCTTGAACAAATTCATCCAACTCGTCGAGTTGATTCATGCACTCGACGAGTTAGATCCCCTGACAGCATATCTTCGAGTATTTTGGCCTCTTTCGGATTAGAATCATTACCGTAAAGTGTTTTTGTTCAAAAAATTTGTTTTTTGATACTATGGTAATGTTTATTCTCATCCAAATAAAGGATAATAATCAAAGTTTCAAGTTTTATACTGGTTTATATGATGCTTGAAAAATATTGATTATGAATGTTCATGTTTATGAGTTTGTTTAGATTAATAGGAAAAATTTTGAGATAGTTGTTTTCAATCCAAATTAATCTAGAAGTTGTTCATAATATGTGTTGTTGTGACTTGTCCTCAAGTTCATGAAAAGTCAAATTTATGAATTTTAATACTCATAAAATTTCCATAAGTTATGAAAAAACGAAGAGTCACATTTTTTAATGATTTTAAAGTCTTCCGTAACTTGTAGACAAGTTATGGAACTTGAAGGGTTTTTTCATTAAACCACTTTAAAATTCATAAGTTATGGAAACCATAAGTTTTTGAATTGTTCAAAAGTTTTCGTCAAGTTTTGGAATTTGTAAAGTCACCCCCCATATACACTTTAATTCCAAACACTAGAATTTTAAAAGTTAAAGTTCAAACTTTATGGAATTCGTTAAATTAATTAAAGTGCTTAATTAAAAGAGTTAATAATTCCATAAAGAAATGGTTTATGTTTAATTAAATTAAGAATATAGTTTAATTAATATATTAAACCACCAAGTATTTTAAATGTTTAAAATACACCCTTATACTACTATAATATTAATAGTTAATACTTATAGATACGTATAAGAACAAAGTCAGTCTTACCGTTAGGATGCCTCATTCACGAAGCCGGTCTATAAGGGGGGTATAAGGTTACTGCCTATAAAATGACAGTTTAATGGGTGTCCACTCTCACCCACCACTTCCTTTACTGGTGGAGGGTCGTTAGCCAAACGGGTAGGACAAGGACTCTAATTCTCCCTTCATTAAAAGTGTTAATGATAAATACTAAGTAACTAAACCTTTTATAAATACCCAATATTAGTTACTTAGGAAAATACTAAGTAACTAAACCTTTTATAAATACCCAATATTAGTTACCCATGAAATTCAGACTTTCTACCATACCAAGTCGTTGGTGGAGCGTGTGTGGGTAACCGGCACACTAACTTAGACTAGTAAGGATAACAAAGGGTGACTTAATGCTTATCATAGATCGGTGGAGCGTGTGTGGGTAACCGGCATATCTTTTAGGTGATAATATTAAGGGTACCAAGTGAATTTGCATGGTTATTCACACCTTGTTTTGTGATCCTTGGCATCCCAGTCACAAAATTTGATAGGGCAAACTCGAGATTGAAACATGTCGTTGAAAAGTTCAATGAATCTCAAAAGATCTAGGAGTTTCAAATCCAATTAAAACCTAATAAATTATTTCGTTTTTCATGGTGCAAATTGGTGACTCGTCACTCGCCTACCTTCAAATATCTTATAGCTTGGATTACGACATCCCTCTTCCAAGTTATAAAATATTATGATGGCTCCTAGCCTTAATATTTCATATTGGTTGTTATATTAAGGACATAAAAATCAACTAACTTGAATATCTCCCATTTTAGATGTCTAGTTTAGACATCTATGATCTACCGAAATCTCTTGGAATTCTACTTCCACCACCCCCTCTAATTATTCTCCCTAACCCACATGTTCAAGGTCACTCAAGCCCTATTCGCAAGCAAGATCTATGTGTGATCACATCTTGGAGATGAAGTCACATATTGACAAGCCGAGAGAGTTGGGTGTCAAAGTCTTGAGAAAGTTGGATGTTCAATCATTTTCTAAGTCCCATAGTGAGTTCTTTTGGGACTACTACGTGACAGACCATGACTTGTCACTTAATGATCTAACATATTTGCTTGATGCTGCTAAATCAGAAATGATTTGAGGACTAGTAAAGCGAATTTCATTAGAATATCAACTTCCCAAACCTTGTATTGCCAAAGGATAGGGCATTGGTTGCGAAGCTGCCTAATTTACCTGAGCAATCATAAGGTTGGTAAAGTCAAAGAGTGTGACTCCACTTCGGTTAAAGTGTGCTATCTAACTCTATTAAGTTCCTATTTGAGATTCTTATACATGGTTGACCAGATCACATGTTGATGTTTTGTAGAATCGAAGAGAGGAAGCTTAAAGGAAGTATATGCTGATGCAGATCGCGGAGATGGATTTCGATCACATGGTTCAGTGATCAGAATTGTGAGTTGTTGCTTATGTGTTATGATATATTACTTAGGAATAGATAACAACAAATTCTTCATATGAATTTTCATTGTAAGGATAAGTTTTTCCGCAAGCTTTAAATAAAAGATAAGGTTTTACTTTATTTATTTTAAATATCCTTACAGTGGCATTTGTGAAAAAATGGTTGTTTATATGATTCCATTGATAGCAATATTAGAAAATGGATTTGATTCTTTCGGTTGTGGTAGTGTCATAATTTACCAAATAAGGAAATATTCTCATCACCCAAGTTTCAATTGGACTGAAACTTGGAATCATACAAGTTGTATGATGAATGAGAATTTTCATCTTTGGAAAATTAAGTCAAGTGAAAGGACTAATGGATCGAGTACACATTCGTGTGCACTGGTCAAGTCCACCACAAAGATCGGTAAGACTATTCGTCATGATTTACTAAAGTATAGTAAATATGGTTATACTTATAACTTTAACTATAATTCTGAAACATTGGAAAATATTTGATGTATGGCACAACAAATGAGAAGAATCAAATTAGGCAGAAAGATAAAATTTCTCAAATCTGAAAAGATGGGAGAGTATTTTAGTATCATGTTTTGTGATCATCTTAATGACTGAGAAACCATATTACAATTCGTCGTCTAAGGACATCTTAGTGCATTCTTATGGCTAAGAAGAGGAGACATGAGTTGTTGGAATGGTTAAATCAAGAAGATGAGTCATACTTCGTTCCAAAAACAAAGTCTTAGAGTCGTACTCCAAGATTGTAACTTGAGTGACATATCTTGAAGAAGGTTTATTAACACTAGTCAAATGTAAGAGTAAAATGTTTTCTACTCTTGTACGTTTGAAATTAATAAGTTGTGATTTTTTGGATAAAACAGAGACCAAGTTAGGCCAATTGCATGAAGTGTTAGTCTTGATAAGAATCCGCACTATCTCTTGAATATTTGTTTTGTCAAGGAATGGTTCTTGACAAGAGAGTCTTATATGTCAAGAGGACAGTGGGAGTCTTAAAGGTCTTGAATGCTTCAAGAACTAATCAAGGATAAAACCTATAGTTCTTCACTATCACATGACTTGAGATTTATAACCTATCGTGTTGACATTTCTATGCCCATAACTACTTGGAAGCAATGGCAGGCCCTTGGGCTGCCAGGTGGCAAGAAGTTAAGACTACGCAAGTTCAATCCATATGAATTTGTAAGTGCCACTAACCTTGACTTGTGATTATGGTTTTGAGAAAATTCATATGGATAGGAAATCATACACCATAAAATCTAAGTGTCATTAGATTTCTCTCCGATTCATGAAAATGATGGTGAGGAAACGCTTTAAGTAAGTAGATTTTTAGTAGATAGCAATTGTGAAATTTTCATTCTCAAAGTCGTTAGTGGAGCGTGTGTGGGTAACCGGAACACTAACATAGACTTGTGAGAAATGGAAAAGCTCTAAACAATTGAAACTATGATTACGGTATCCCTTTTCATAGTTCTATAAAATTGTTTAGACACACATGTTAGCTATCTAAGGAAATGTGTACAACTTTGATAAAGTTTTATCGAAGCATCTTGTATCCGAAATCTGAACTTTGGTAAGAAAGTCAATAAAGTATTAATTTCTAGAAGTCCAGCTGTTTTCTAAGTACATGTCAAAGCTAGTGGGAGCATAAGTGTTATGCTAATAGTCATCATGTTAGTGGGAGCATGATTATTATGTTAAGTGTCAATTATAGAAAACAAAAGGGTTTCAATTGGGAAAAGTTGTTTTTTTATAATTAAGGGAGAGGAAATTATACTTCATTTCAATTCTAAATGCTTAGATTGAGATTTTGATCATCTTTAGTCAGGGATATATGTATATATATATATATATATATATATATATATATATATATATATATATATATATATATATATATATATATATATATATATTTATATATATATATATATATATATATGTCACACCCCGAAAACCGAAGGCGGAAACATTCCCGGGGTTGACTCCACGTTGAGTATCAAATCCAATGCACATAGTAAGTAAAGTAAAACAACCATTACATTACATAAGAAAAGTTTTACAATTATTTTCAAAAGTAAAGTTGTACTGTTGTGATACATAGTATATATATAAGCAAAATGAAACAGGTCCTCTGAGCACTCCAACTTCGAGCAAAAAGGATCTTCAAGTACCTGTTCTAACGTTGACCTGAGAACACAAGCGGTTTTGTAAATCAACATAACACTGGTGAGTTCATAAGTTGTTTTGTTTTGTGAAAATGTACATGTTTCCTTTCTGTTTCTGAAAATGTAACACACGCCAAGAAAAATCGCACATTTTCTTGAAAGTTGATTGTTGTTTCACAATTACAAAATATAGTAGGTTTGTACACTAAAAACACATTACTAATGTGAAAATGTATAATTTGAATATCCGATTTGTTAAACTGTTCTGTTTGAGTTCCATTGTATCCCCAGAAAAGTCTCATACTTTCCTGATTTTGAGTTATCATTTGTAAAAGATGTAATGTTATCTATTTCATTACACTTTTCTAGTTAAGTATATGATTCCCAGGAAGGCCCCATGCTTTCCTGAATGGTGGTTTTCAATGTAAAGGATGTATTCCTGTTAGACCTAGTTATGTACAAGGTTTCCTAGGAAAGTCCCATACTTTCCTGAATGTTGGTTATCAATGTAAAAGATGTATAAAGTTATTCATTATTACTATAAGTAAATCTCTGTTATCCTAATTGCAAGTTCCATAACCATACTACAAACTGAACCTGTGGCAATAAGTAGTCCACAACTTTATGACTTTCGTCACCCTTGAACCATTTCGGTTCGGCTGTAGCTAGCAGCCAGGTGTGGGGTAGTCAGCTCCGTATAGATCTATACACTCAAGTTAAGCTCTCTAAATCCCAGAGATTCTGGTTACGGGTGTAGTCCTCCACTTGCGTATCTCTGTGGAGTGTCCGCCGAGGAGGTGTCTCCAATCATACTGGAATAACAAATTTACTAGTAATAATATGATAATCCTCCATTCGCGTATCTATGTAGAATGTTACCGAGGACGAGACAGTGTACAAATTATATTGTTCATGTGTTCTAATGTTATGCTTTTAACTGATAAAAATGTGGAAAACCATTTGTGAAATATATAAAACATAACTGTTTATAAAACTCATTTCACAAATAAATGTTTATGTGATCTGCATGTTCTACTGGTTATCAGTTGTGTATATCAGTATTAAAAGCATGTGAAATGTGAAACACACACATATGAAAATAAGTTTTGAGTACAAGAAAACCCTTGTACTTTGCTTTTGTTCCCCCTGAAAACAGTGAAAATTAGTGAAAAATGGTAGGGGTATGAACTCACTGGACTCGAAAATACGTCGGTTTTGGATACTAGACGTTGGTTCGGGGATTGTTTACTCGCGATGTCCCTATGTAAAATGTAATAATGTCCATATATAACTAATTAGATTTACAATTACTAATTATATGGAACATTACTCTCCAACGAGGTTAAACACCTCAATACGAGCGTTTGGAGCGTCCCGGGTGACATCTTCGGTCGTAAACTCATGTTGGTGTGATTTTGAGAGTTTAAAGGCTTGAATGGACATGGGGATTGTTGGAATGGACTTCTAGAATGCCCTGGATTAATTTATTTGGATTTATAACATTTAAAAAGGGAGTTTACGGCCTTAAACATGGAGTTTACGGCCGTAAACTCTATTATGGCCAAAAACAATTCATTTTAGGAGTTTACGGCCTAGAAGCATGTTCTATGGCCGTAAACTCTCCTATGCTCTTGAATACACACTCATTTTTCTCTCAAAAGTCATCCGGGAACTCTCTCAAACTTCAAGTATTTTCGCCTAGATGTTCAACTAATCTTCAAATCTTCATAAGATTTCTTCAAATCTTTATAGTTTCACCAAGAACACACACCAAAAACACTATCACACCGAAAACGATCCCAAGCCCACCGAAAACTCCATTTGCTTACTTAAAACGTCCTTCAACACTTCAAATAATTCCAATTAAATTGGTAAGTATTCCTTACAAAATTATGGTGTTGTCTAACACTTTAATTATTATTTAGTTCCTTATTTAACACATTATTTAATTTAATATCTTATTATTAAAATACGATGCCGAACATAATTATTTTAGGATATCGTCATTCGCACGTACACTAGTCCGAGGATTGTTTCTGCAGCTCGCTATTCAAACACAAACGCATATACGAGGTGAGTTCATACCCCTACATTTTCACTGTTTTCAATGTTTTTTTTGGGGGGGGGATAAAAGTAAAAAAACAAGGACTTTTGTGTTATTAAACAAACGTTTTCAAACAATGTCAAAACATTTGCAATTGATTCAAACCGAGTATTCGTTGAATTTCATGAAAATATTCATATATTTTAAACCCTTTTATAACATGTCGAGCATAAGGGCATTTTTCCTTCATATAACTCAATTGTAAAAGTTTTCAATACATTATAGAACATTACATTTAAATTATAGTTGCTATAGTTTGGGAACTACTACACTATTTTACTAAGTACAAGAACAGATACAGGAACATACATTCAAACTATAACAGGTATAGTTTGGGAAACATTCCCTATTTTACAAGTTCAAGAACACTATTCGGAAACAATTATATATATTGTAGTTGGTATAGTTTTTAGAACACTACTCTAATACATATATTCAAGGATACACTACTAAATATTTATTTAAGTATAATTATTTTACGTTATAAAGTACACTACTACAAAGTAATACCTACAATTTCAAGTACAAGAGAACACTACTACACTACACATAAACTAGTTAATACAGGGTTGCGAGGCACTAGTTCGAGGTACCTATCAGGGTACAGTACTAAGTCCTATAAATTATAACCAGAGTGTCCTGAAGAGAGAGCATGAATTTGTGTATAGATCTATATGGGACTGTTAATCCCGCACCTGAGCTGCTTGCAACATCTAGGCCGACAAGCCTGGGGTAACAAACCTCATCACAATTTCGATGCCTAAAGAACTTCGTAGAGGCCACTAGTCATATAAAGCATTGTTATATGAAACTCATAATAGTATCAACTAAAACATTAGTTTATGGGATTAACACTACTTCAAGGGTTTTATTTTAAATAATGAAACTATAGTACACTATTTTACACTACAGCTAGTGGTCTCCAGGCACTTATACAATACGGTTTTCATACAAACACTACTAAAAGCACTACTACAGACACTACTACACTACACTACTTTTCTAGTACAGAGTATACTTGTACAACGTACAATTTCAAGAAACATTCATGACTTAGTTTTATTTATTAATAAGACTACAAATCACTATTTCAGACTACAACTCACTACCACAAAGTATGGTTCGGTATTCAGAATACACTAACTACATACATTTTGGTCATAGGGATTAAGACTACATTTAATTTACTAAAGAGAACATTGGATTTTCTAGAATTACACTATAACATTTTCAAAGAACAAGAAAGAGCTTTCCATCTCAAAAAGATACTTATGAGCTCACCAACTTAGATTTGGATACGCTTTCAAAATCACTTGTATTCTCAGGGAACCAGTATACCGGTACACCCTCAAAATTTTGAGAAGATGGAGCTTTATAGAGTCGGGCCTTTTATACATTTTGTTATACACTTTTGATGTTATACAAACTAAGCTATGAACAGATGTAAATACTATATTTTGTAAATGTAAGGGTTGTGTTTGCTTTGATTATTATTATAAAGTTGTTTTGATACTGTACATGACGTCCTCCACCACCGAACGTTTCCTCCGTTCTGGTTTGTGGGTGTGACAATCTATATATCACCTAGATGAATCGAGAACATGGTCTTGTGCACCTCATCCATTAGTATTTGTCAAGTTCCGCGAACATACGATACCCACACTTTTCGGTGCAGGGTTAACAACCCACAATTTTCTATATCAAAAGTTGAGATTTGCCCCATAATTCTCTCGGTTTTTCGGTTCTCCTTCTTAACTACTTCACTCTGATATTGGTTGATCATTTGTATTATTAGGGGGATTACCATCATCCTAGGTGGTAGAAAATGATTGTTCACTGTGATTTAGTTAAGCTCCCTATAGTCGATGCGTATTTTGTGTCGTCCATCTTTCTTCTTAACAAACATAATTAGGCTGCCCAAGGCAAACTACTTGGCCAAATAAACTCCTTTTCCATCAACTCTTGAAGCTAATTATACAGCTCACGCATCACTGGGGGCTCAAGACGATAAGGTTCCTTGGCTACGGGTATCACGCTAGGAATTAAATCAATTCTAAACTCTGCTTGTCGCTCTAGAGTGACACCCGGTAGGTCCTCAGGAAATGTACCAGGCAATTCACAAACTACTGGTACTTCTACAATACCCTCCTTATTCTCTTCCTGTGTGTCAGTTATATTGGAAAAGTATCTCTTACGTTGATGTTGTATGTATTTTCTGGTCATTGCGGCATAAAACAACACTAAACTATTTTCGAATCTTCACCCCAAATGGTATGTTCTCCCCTATTTGGAGACTGACACCTTACTACCTTTCGCCTACAGTTCATCGGTGCCTCAAACTGGTTTATCCAATCTAGACCTACTATTACATTCATCTCTCGCATAGGAATAGGAATGGGATTTGTTAGGAAACTATTATCATCGATTCTAAAAGTGTAACTATGGTAAACCTTTGATGCTTTAGTTGTTCGATTGTCAACTATTTCTACTCTTAGAGCATGTTCTAAGTCTACAATGATCTTATTAGTACTAGTGCTAAACTAAAGTGATACGAATGAATGACTTGCTCCAGAACTGAATAACATTAAGGCATGTATGGAGGTGACTACAAACGTACCAACTATAAACTATCACACCTCTTTAGCTTCTTTTATGGTGAGATATAAGGCTCAACAGTTGGCTCTTTCGTAATGCACCAGTTGGCTTTAGAAGAGGACAGTTAGCATTGAAGTGACCTTGTTGGTTGCAAATTAAACAAATGTGCATATCCACTTTGCATTCCCTAGCATAATGCCCTTCCGTGCCATATTTGTGACACCAGGTCCTACTCGACACGGACCAACATGAAACTTTCTACACTTGATGCAAGTACGCCCCTTCTGACCTCAAAATTTGAATGGTGGATTTAAACTTCTTGGATGTCGGCAAAACGATGCCGAAATCTGCCTCTTCTCCTTCCTCTGGGTCTCCAACTAGATTTCTCTCCTCCTAGCATGCTCCTACATCTCTGCTAAAGTCTTGTATCGATTGTTTGATATAAAATCCCAGATGTCAGTCTTAAGAATGCTCAAATACCTATACATTTTCACTTGTTCCGATGATACATAGACGGGGAAAAATAAGGCTCTATCAGTGAACATCTTGGTGATCTTTACCACTGATTCACTCGTATACTTGAATGACAAGAGTTCTTGAGCTAGTCGTTCCCTTTCCACCAGTGGGACATAATCTTCCGTGAACTTTCAAAAAAAATGCTCCCAGGTTACTACACTTTTCTCAGCTGACGAGTAGTCCTTCGTGAAAATGTTCCTATAGTCTTTCCCTCCATGACATAGGAGATTTTGCATATACATAAACCACAGGTTAGTTGGACAAGCACAAATATAGAAGCATCTTTCAAAATTTGAGATCCATCTCATTCAACAATCGGATCTCTATTACTATCAAACTTTGGGGCCATGGTGTTATTGAACTCTAGATAACAAATCTCCTTCTCTCTAGGTGAAGTTGCAACAGCGATAGTAGGATATTCAAGTATAGTAGAAATTCAATACAATGTTATCCTAAAATTTGGTCAATGTAACGACTAGGTATAACGCTTTGTCTAGTGTGTTGGCCTATGTAACGACTAGGTACGATGTTATCTCGAAAAGTTGACCATTGTAACAATTAGGTATAATGTTTTCCTAGTACGTTGGCTAGCGTAACGACTAAGCTAATATTATATTTAAAGTATTGGCAGGGTATCTCTTAGACATAATATTATCCTAACGTTTGTAGGCATAATCACGTCACTATTACTATATAATTAGGAATAATTAAAAAATCTGTAGTGTAGTATTATAACATTTATAAATTATAAAAATGGGGTTGTGAACTCACCCTTGAAGCGTGATATGTATACACGCGCGTGGGGTCGAATTTTTAGTAGCTCAGGGACTGCTTAGGAGGTAAGGGGCTCGAATTTCAAGAGAGATTGTGAGATTTTAAGTTGTGCAGAACTAATCTGCGACACCTCCTTATATATAGGGAATTTTAAAGTCTGACGTGCACGTGTGCATGGCTCCATCGGAGAGTTTCAACATGACATGTTCTCATTATGCCATATCACCCGTATCCTATGAAATCGACGCGTCAAAACCTACATCGCGTGTGACATGTAGACGTGCATGTGCGACATAAAATAGTTTTCTAAATTCTATATAACTCGAATATGAGCTCTGAAGGGTTTTGAGCATTCTAACACTCCTAAGATGTACATCCAACCCGAGAAACCTTGGATCTATGATTGTCTAAAATACATGCAAAACTTGATTTCCAAGGTTCTTAATCCTATCTAGCATACATGGGGAACTTTAATCATAAAAGTTTGCTAGACTTACATACCTTGAAGTGATTTGGATTCCTTGAAACCTTGTGAGCCTAGCACCCCAAGTGTGATGCCTCAAATGGATTTAATACAAAGTGACTTTTAGTTATCCATAACTTGAGGACAAGTTATGGACTCCATTAAAACACATAATGCTCATGAATTAACCATTAAACAAGTAATTCCTATGATCTATCAAGAACTCATAAGAACATGAATATTCATATCAAAATTTCAAGAACATATGAACACATGTGATCATGGAATTTTTGATATTAGCTATTGTAAATGGATTAGAACAACCATTACACCATCTAAAACAAGTTTTATAACACCAAAACTGTTTAGGGTAATGTTTTTAGTCCATTTCCAGCAGCAAAAATCAAAAATATGCAATCTGCGTGGCCAACTCGTCGAGTGCAAGCGTTGAATCACCGAGTTGGTTGAAGATGTTGGATAAGGTGTCTAAGTCCATAACTTATTTGGTATATACTAGACCCGACCGGCATGGTCCATTTGGGTTGCATCTCATCCAAACTATTATGGATAATTTTATGAGAGTTATACACATATGTTTATTAATATATTATAAGTTATAATATATTAATATGAAATTATGTTATTTAATTAGTCTTAGTCTTAAATTAATTATGAATTAATTTAGAGATTAAAAGGAAGAATAATTAGATAACGGGCTATTGATTTTATATGGTGTGGGCTAACACTCATTTGTTAATGGGCTAGGCCTATATGGAAGTCCATGGATGATCCATGGAGCTTTTAACCCATGGATCCTTGGAAAGGAAAAGACATGGGTTATTAGGGTTTCACCCTAACCATGCACACTATATAAGCATGCTTATGGAGCATGAAATGGCAACTAGTGAACTAGTGTGTGTGAGCTTGTGTGTGGCCGAAATTATACAAGTGTGTATACTCTCTCAAAGTTTTCCAAGAGTTTGTGGTGTTTTGTGATTCCATTTGAGGCATTCACAATATTGGTGCTTGGCCCTCAAACTCCTTAGAACCAAGCTCATCAAAAGGTATGTAATATGTTCTAACTCTTTTATGTTGAAATGTTCCCCATGCCATGTTAGATAGGTTATAAACCTTGGAAAATTATTATTTTGCATGTATTTAGGCAAACATAGATCCAAGGTTTATTAGGGTTGCATGCACACTTAGGAAGTGTTAGATTGCTCAAAACCCAACAGTGGTATCAGAGCCTAGGCTTGCTTGTTTGATACTTGATGCAAAATAGTTGAAAAAGTCGAAAAACTTGTTGTCTGACTGATGAACACGCCGAGTCCATGTGTATCTTCAACCTACTCGCCGAGTAGGTTCATGCACTCAACGAGTAGGATCGACAGAGTGCATATTTTCGACTTTTGCTGCTGGAAATGGACTAGAAACATTACCCTAAATTTTTTTGGTGTTTTAAAACTTATTTTAGTTGGTGTAATGGTTGTTCTAATCCATTTACAATATCATATATCAAAATTCCATGATTTTTATGTGTTCATATAATTCTTGAAATTTTGATGATCATGTTCATGTTCTTATGAATTTAGAAGATGATAGGAATTATTTGTTGAATTGTTTAAAATTAATTCTTGATCATTTATGTGTTTGAATGGAATCCATAATTTGTCCTCAAGATATGGATATCCAAAGGTCACTTTCTTTAACACACACATTTAAACACATAAGTTACATGAAAGTGAAGAGTCTTCATTTTTATGAACCTTTAATTCATAAGTTATGAAATGAAAAGTTTTGGATAGTTACAAAACTTGTCGTCAAGTTTTGGAATTTGTAAAGCTTCACACACTTTAATAAACTTTAATTCCAACCCTTAGAGTTTTAATAGTTAAAATTCAACCCTTATACTATTTATAACATTAATGGTTAATTATTATATATATGTATAAGAATAAGTCGTTCTACCGTTAGTAGGCCTCATTCACGAAGCCGGTCTATAAGGTGGATATATGGTTGTTGTCTATAAAATGGTGACTTAATGGGTGTCCATTCTCACCCACCGCTTGCTTGACTGGTGGAGGGTCGTTAGCCGAATGGGTAGGACAATGACTTTAAATCCTCATTAAAAGTATAATGATTATTATAAAGTAAATAAACATCTTTAATTCCCAATCTAAGTTATTTTATGAAAAATGTGAACATGGTGCTAGTCCATGGAATTCATACTTTGTACCTTACCAAGTCGTTGGTGGAGTGTGTGTGGTTAACCGGCACACTAACTTGGACTAGTAAGGATCACGAAGGGTGACTTAATGTTTGTCATGGATCAATGGAGCGTGTGTGGTTAACCGGCACATTGATTAGGTGATAATATTAATGGTACCAAGTGAATTAGCATGGTTATTCACACCTTGTTTTGTGATCCTCGGCATCCCAGTCACAAAACATGAAGGGCACAATCGAGATTGAAACATGCCATTGAAAAGTTCAATGAATCTCAAAAGAATCTAGCAATTTCAAATCCAATTAAAACCTAATAATACATTTTGTTTTTCATGGTGGAAATTGGTGAATCGTCATTCACCTACCTTTCAAATATATTATTACTTAGATTACGACATCCCTCTTCTAAGTATAATATATTGTGATTGGGTCCTAGCCTTAATATTACATTTGGGTGTCTTATTAAGGATTCTATATATCTAATCTAAACTTGCTTTCTTCTTTCAGATGTCTTCCAACACTAATGCTTCAGGCTCTAATCCAACTGGTTCTTTCTCTCTCATGAATCTTTGTGGGAGGGTCATCTTTGATGGTTCCAACTTCATGGATTGGATTAGGAACATCAGGATGGTTACTCGTTATGAGGACAAGGAATATGTCCTCGATAAGGAGTTAAAAGAACTTGATGAGTCTACTGCTACTCCTAAGGAGATCGTTGAATTCAGGACACATGAGAGAGATGTTACTAAGGTGGCATGTATCATGATGGCCACGATGACATCCGAGCTCCAAAAGTCCTATGAAGATTATTACCCTTTTGAGATGCACCAGGACTTGATGGAACGGTACCATCAGAGTGCTCGTCAGGAGCGGTATGAAATAATCTCCTCCATAATAACTACCCGCATGAAGGACGGTGATTCCATCACGGCTCACATGCAAAAGATGCAAAGGTATGTGGACCGTTTGCTGAAGCTGAATGTTAACATCCCTGAGGAGTTGGCAATTAACATCATTTTCCACTCCTTACCTTCTTGTTATGACCATTTTCGTATGACATATCATATGAACAAGGAGGAAGTTACCCTCAGCAAGCTTCAAGGACTCTTGAAGACCGCTGAATCTGGTCTTAAGGGCAAGGCGGTTGTTACCTCTACTACTCCTACTCCAACATCTACCCCTGTTTTGGCTATCGGGAAAGGCAAAGGGAAAAAGAGGAAGCACCCTTCGAAGGGTACCAAGGGAAAGTCTCTTGAAGGCTCCTCATCGAAGACCAAGCGCGGTTCTGTCACTCCTTCTGCCATTCCCAAGGATGCTGAATGCTTTTATTGCCATGAAAAGGCACACTGGAAGCGAAACTGCCCTAAGTACTTGCAGGATCTAAAGGATGGGAAAGTGAAACCCACCCATGCAGGTATTTACACTATATTGTCTAATTACTCAACATAATCTAACTCTTGGGTGCTTGATACAGGATGTGGTATTCACATATGTTCTGATTTGCAGGGCCTAAGAAGAAGTGAGGATGTGGAGCACGGGAAGATAAACTTGATCATGGGGAATAGGAAGGCTTCACCTGTTTCCAAGATTGGAGTTTATACTTTGTTGCTTAATAATGGGTTAAAATTAGATTTGAATAAATGTGTGTACTCGTCTGATATGGCGAGGAATATTATTTCTTTTCATGCTTTGTACAAACAAGGTTTTACCTTTTTGTTTGATAATGAATGTGGTGGTATTAATGCTTTCTTTAATAATGTGTTTTATTTTAAAGCGTTACCTTGTGATGGTGTGTATGAAACTGTGTCGATTGTAGACAACTTAGGAAATAATGTGTTGTATATGGATTCTTCTACTAGCCTAGATAAATCATCATTGTGGCATTGTCGACTTGGACATGTAAACAAGAAACGCATAGGCCAACTCCAAAAGAGTGGAGTCTTGGAATCATTCGACCTTAAATCGGAAGATAGTTGTGAATCTTGTCTACTTGGAAAGATGACAAAATCACCCTTCACTGGAACTTGTGAGAGGGGTGAGGGTTTGTTGGACCTAATACATACTGATGTATGTGGGCCATTCAAAACCGCCACAAGGGATGCTAATCGGTATTATGTGACTTTTATTGATGATTTTGGTAGATATGGGTATGTCTACTTAATCAAACATAGTTCAGAAACCTTTGAAAGGTTTAAGGAATTCAAACAGGAAGTAGAAAATCAATTAGGCAGGAACATTAAGATGCTTCGATCCGATCGAGGTGGTGAGTATCTTAGTACCGAGTTCCTTGACTATCTTAAGGAGTGTGGGATTGTCTCACAATTGACTCCTCCCAGGACACCACAGCTGAATGGTGTAGCTGAGAGGCGTAATCGAACCTTGTTGGACATGGTTCGCTCTATGATGAGTCGAGTTTCGTTACCAATCTCTTTTTGGGGGTATGTCTTAGAGACTGCCGCCCATATCCTTAATTTAGTCCCTACAAAGAAGATTACCAAAACACCTCATGAGATGTGGACTGGGAAGGTTCCCAATTTGGACCACATCAAGATTTGGGGTTGCAAGGCTTTCGTGAGACGTGAGACTCATGATAAGCTCGAACCCCGAAGTGAACGATGTATTTTCATCGGCTACCCACATAAATCCTTCGGTTACCTCTTCTACAGACCAAGTGAGAATGTGGTCTTTGTCGCAAGAAGAGGGGTCTTTCGTGAGAGAGAATTTATAAGCCAAGGAGACAGTGGGAGGCAAATTGATCTTGATGAAATTCATGAAGCAATTGGTGAAGGAACCTCAGACAATAGCAATCAACCTGAGGAGGAAACTCGTGTTGAGCAAGCTGACATGTCTGTACCTCCGAGGCGTTCCACACGGGTTAGGAACACACCTTCGTTTTATTATGGCTTTCATATTACTACGGAAGATGATACGTTTATCAGTGATAGTACACTGGTAAATTTGGATGAACCTAGCAGTGCTAAGGAAGCCATGGCAAGCCCGGAGTCTGCTAAATGGAAGGAGGCTATGGACAGCGAGATGCAATCCATGTATGACAATCAAGTTTGGAACTTGGTTGACAATGTACCAGGCCGTAAAACAGTCGGGTGCAAATGGATCTTCAAGAAGAAGACCGACATGGAAGGAAAAGTGCATACTTATAAGGCTCGACTGGTTGCGAAGGGTTTTACTCAAACTCAAGGAATTGATTATGATGAAACCTTCTCGCCGGTAGCAAAGATTAAGTCTATTAGGGTTATGCTAGCCATTGCAGCATTTCATGATTATGAAATATGGCAAATGGATGTCAAAACCGCTTTCCTTAACGGAAAGTTGGCTGAGGATGTGTACATGAATCAGCCAGAGGGTTTTGTCAGTGCAGAGTACCCCAATAGAGTATGCAAGCTTGAGAAATCCATTTATGGATTAAAACAAGCATCTCGTAGCTGGAATCTTTGTTTTGATGAGAAGGTAAAACAGTTTGGCTTCTCGAGAAGCGAAGATGAGTCTTGCATGTATGTCAGAGCTAGTGGGAGTATAGTTAGCTTCTTGGTACTGTATGTGGATGACATACTACTTATAGGAAATGACATCCCAACCTTGCAGGAGGTTAAGTCCTGGCTTGGGAAGTCCTTTGCTATGAAGGACCTAGGGGAGGCTGCCTATATGCTAGGGATAAGGATATTAAGAGAAAGGAGTAAAAGACTAATTGGACTTAGTCAGAGTACGTACTTGGATAAGGTGTTGAAAAGGTTCAACATGTAGAATTCCAAGAAAGGAGATTTACCGATCCAAAGCAATACCAAACTGAGTAAGACTCAGAGTCCAAGTACAGAGGCAGAGATAGCTAAGATGAGCCAACTACCATATGCTCCCGCTGTTGGCTCGATCATGTATGATATGACTTGTACCCGCCCTGACGTGGCATTTGCTTTGAGCATGGTCAGCAGGTATCAGGGTATAGAACATTCTCAAGTACCTGCAGTAAAGAACATTCTCAAGTACCTGCGGAGGACTAAGGACTGGGTCCTTACCCTTGGTGGGAGTGATGACTTGAGAGTATTAGGGTATAGTGATGCTAGTTTTCAGACTGATAGGGATAATTTCCGCTCTCAGTCGGGCTGGATCTTTACCTTAAATGGAGGGGCAATTTCTTGGAAGAGTTCCAAGCAGGAGACGGTGGCTGATTCGACTTGTGAATTAGAGTATATAGAAGCGAGTGAAGCAGCGAAGGAGGCGATATGGCTAAAGAACTGCATCGGAGACCGAGTTGTACCAGCTATTAAGGAACCTATGGAGATTTTCTGTGACAACAATAGTGCGGTTGCCTTAGCCAAGGAACCAAGAGATCATGGCAGATCCTGACACATTGACAGAAAATATCACTTCATAAGACACAAGATTGAAGAAGGACTCCTCGTGGCAAGGAGGATATCGTCGGATGAGAACCCTGCAAATCCCCTTATGAAGGGATTGACGAGGGTTAAGCATTTTCAGCATGCGAGGCGCATCGGGCTGAGGGACGATATTCGTTTTACAGATTAGATAGTTTTTCCTGAAACTTGTAAAATGTAATCGACATTTGATGATGAATAAAATTTGTCATTTATTTATGAGTAAAGTGTTACTATCATTTTCAATTATTTACTATTGTTTCAGTTTTGCATGTTTTGACTTCCAGAATAATTAATTTATTCAAACCTCCACAATCGATCATACGTCGGAAGTAGGTATGAATCAAGATTATCATGAATTGGGTTTGTAGATGGCTAAAGGTGTTTAGACATGGCAATGGTTGCTGCAACATTCATGAGTACTCATAAGTTATGAGTATTGGTATAAACCCATGCTCACTTGTATCACTTCATGGAATTTATCTCGAGTGATCGTGAGACGATAATATCATATAAATCTTCAAACCTAGAGATATGAGTTGTTTCCTATGAGTTGGTTGTGCATTGATTGCACGTAAACGCATCAGTAACTCGATGTTATAAAACATGCCTTTCTGTACAATTCAACAAGTAGTAGAACAAGCATATGAGTCGAAGTTTATCTGTTCCTTCTAGAAATAGAAGCGATATCTGGGCCCCTCGATGATTTTGTGTTAACCCATGTACCGGGCCCAGTCAGAACTAAACTGATGTGTTCAGCGAAGTTCTTTGTCAAACAAATCGGAAATCGAGAAACAACTGCCAGACAATAAGCAAGACATAGTTCCATGTGTTTGTCCGGCTGATATCATGAGAACAGAGGATTATATGATCACTTGTCTTAAAATGGCGCTTCATAGTTCGACGGAGTTTTCGAGAGCTATGATTGCTGGTTGGTTCCTGAAGTTATATACGCAAATACAGTTATTAGACTTATCCAAGTGGGAGTCTGTTGGATAAGGTGTCTAATTCCATAACTTATTTGGTTTATACTTGACCCGACCGGCATGGTCCATTTGGGTTGCATCTCATCCAAACTATTATGGATAATTTTATGAGAGTTATACACATATGTTTATTAATATATTATAAGTTATAATATATTGATATGAAATTATGTTATTTAATTAGTCATAGTCTTAAATTAATTATGAATTAATTTAGAGATTAAAAGGAAGAATAATTAGATAACGGGCTATTGATTTTATATGGTGTGGGCTAACACTCATTTGTTAATGGGCTAGGCTTATATGGAAGTCCATGGATGATCCATGGAGCTTTTAACCCATGGATCCTTGGAAAGGAAAAGACGTGGGTTATTAGGGTTTCACCCTAGCCATGCACACTATATAAGCATGCTTATGGAGCATGAAATGGCAACTAGTGAACTAGTGTGTGTGAGCTTGTGTGTGGCGGAAATTATACAAGTGTGTATACTCCCTCAAAGTTTTCCAAGAGTTTGTGGTGTTTTGTGATTCCATTTGAGGCATTCACACTATTGGTGCTTGGCCCTCAAACTCCTTAGAACCAAACTCATCAAAAGGTATGTAATCTCTTCTAACTCTTTTATGTTGAAATGTTCCCCATGCCATGTTAGATAGGTTATAAACCTTGGAAAATTATTATTTTGCATGTATTTAGACAAACATAGATCCAAGGTTTATTAGGGTTGCATGCACACTTAGGAAGTGTTAGATTGCTCAAAACCCAACAGAAGAATCACTTGGACTCATCGAGTCCCCCCATGGACTCGGCAAGTCCCCTGTGCAGAAAACAAGAAATTTGACTTTTTTCACTATTTTGCATCAAGTATCAAACAAACAAGCCTAGGCTCTGATACCACTGTAGGGTTTTGAGCATTTTAACACTCCTAAGGTGTACATGCAACCCTAGAAACCTTGGATCTACGTTTTTCTAAAATACATACGAAATTTGATTTCCAAGGTTCTTAATCCTATCTAGCATACATGGGGAACTTTAATCATAAAATTTTGCTAGAATTACATACCTTGAAGTGATTTGGATTCCTTGAAACCTTGTGAGCCTAGCACCCTAAGTGTGATGCCTCAAATGTCTCACACAACACCAAATTCACTTGCAATAAACCTTGAGAGATATGTAGAACACTTAGAAATCGACATTCCCTCCTTTGTTCTCTTAGGTACTGATTTTGGTGTGTAACATGAAGCTTATATAGTGTGTTACAATTAGGGTTACATGATATAAACCCTAATTCTCATGACCTTTCATTTCGATGACCCTTGGGTTATATAACCACCATGGAGCATCCTCTGGGTTTTAGCCCAACTTGATAATCCATGGAGCTTTAGCCCACTATACAAGTGTGAGTGATTTACACAATCAACTCATATATTTAAATAGTCTTCTTTTGATCACTTAATTAATTTCAAATTAATTATTGATCGATACTAATTATATAATACTATTAATATTTTAGAACTTATAATATATTAGTAAGCCTTAAGTGTTATTTCTCTCATTTTAGTCTATGCAAATGCATGATGACATGCAACCCAAATGGACCATACCAAACCAGGTCAAGTACATACCAAAAATAGTTATGGACTTAGACACCTTATCCAACAGTCTCCCACTTGGATAAGTCTAATAACTGTAACTGCAAGTATGACTTCAGGAACCGATCACCAATCATAGCTCTTTTAAGGTCTCTCGGAACTATGATGATGATGATACGCCATTTAAGATAAGTGATCATATAATCCTTTGTTCTAGATATTAGTCGGACAAATACATGGAACAATGTCTTACTTATTATCCACCAGTTTGTTTCTCGATTTCCGATTTGTTTGACAAAGAACATAATCGAACACATCAATTTAGTTCTTACTAGGCTCGGTACATGGGTCAAAACAAAATCATCGAGGGGCCCAGATATCGCTTCTAATCCAAGAAGGAACTGATAAACTTCGACTCATATGCTTGCTCTACTACTTGTTGAATCACACACAAAAGCATGTTTTATAAAATCGAGTTACCAATTCGTTTTCATATAATCAATTTATAACCAACTCATAGGCAAAAAGTCATATCTATAGATTTGAAGATTTATATGATATTACCGTCTCACGATCAATCGAGATAAATTCCATGAAGTGATACCAGTGAGCGTGGGTTGAATCCAATAATCGAAACTTATGAGCACTCATGAGTGTTGTAGCCATGTCCAACAACTTAGACCTCTGCAACCAACTCATGACAGTCTTGATTCATACCTACTTCCAACATATGACCGACTGTGGAGAATTTGAATAAAACAATATTCCAAACATAATTATTCCGGAAGTCAAAACGTGCAAAAGAAATATAGTAAACGATTGACAGAAGATAGCAACATTTTTTTCATAAATAGATACAACATTTAATAATCATCAAATGTCAATTACACTTTACAAATTTCAGAGCTATCTAACTACTAAAACTAATATCATCCTTCAGCCCTATGCGCCTCTCATGCTGGAGATGCTTTACCCTATCCAGTCCCTTCGTGAGGGGATCTGCTGGGTTCTCATCCGATGATATACTCTTTGCCACGAGGAGTCCTTCTTTTATTCGATGTTTAATGAAATGGTATTCTTTGTCGATGTGTCTAGATCTCCCATGATCCCTTGGTTCTTTTGCTAAGGCAACTGCACTTTCACTATCACTGAAAATTTCCATTGGCTCCTTTATAGTTGGTACAACTCCAAGGTCTCCAATGAAGGTCTTCAGCCATATTTCCTCATTTGCTGCCTCGCTTACGACTATATACTCTGATTCGCAAGTTGAATTAGACACTGTCAGCTGCTTGGAACTTTTCGAAGTAATTGCTCCTCTATTTAAGGTAAAAACCCAGCCTGACTGAGAGTGGAAATTATCCCTATCAGTCTGGAAGCTAGCATCACTTTACCTGACAACTCTCAAGTCATCACTCCCATCGAGGGTAAGGACCCATTCCTTAGTCCCCCGTCGGTACTTAAGGATATTCTTTACCGCAATCTAGTGGGCCTTGCCAGGATTCCCCTGATATTTTCTAACCATGCTCAAAGCAAAGGCTACATCAGGACGATTACAAGTGATAGCATACATGATCGAGCCTACAGCTGAAGCATATGGTACTCGACTCATTTCTGCTATCTCAGCCTCGATACTCAGGCTCTAAGTTTTACTCAATCTGGCGTTACTCTGGATGGGCAACTCTCCTTTCTTGGAATCATGCATGTTGAACCTCTTCAACACCTTATCCAAGTAGGTACTCTTACTAAGTCCAATTAGTCTTTTACTCTGGTCTCTCGGAATCCTTATCCCTAGAATATAGGCAGCTTCTCCTAGGTCTTTTATAGAGAAACACTTCCCAAGCCAGGACTTCACTTCCTGCAAGGTTGAGATGTCATTTCCTATGAGTAGTATGTCATCCACATACATTACCAAAAAGCTAACTATACTCTTACTAGCCTTGACATATACACAAGATTCATCTTCACACCTCAAAAAGCCAAACGCTTTGACTTTCTCATGGAAACAAAGATTCCATCTGCGAGGTGCTTGTTTCAATCCAAAGATGGATTTCTCAAGCTTACACACTCTATTAAGGTATTATGTATAGACAAAACCCTTTGGCTGATACATGTAAACATCTTCAGCCAAAATTCCATTAAGGAAGGCGGTTTTGACATCCATTTGCCATATTTCATAATCAGGAAATGCAGCAATGGCTAACAGCACCCTAATGGACTTAATCTTTGTTACTGGTGAAAAAGTCTCATCATAATCAACTCCTGGAGTTTGAGAGAAGCCCTTTGCAACTAGCTGCGCCTTATATGTGTGTACATTACCATCCATGTCGGTCTTCTTCTTGAAGATCCATTTGCACCCAACTGTCTTACGACCTGGTACATTGTCAACTAAGTTCCAAACTTGATTATCATACATGGACTATATCTCGCTGTCCATTGCCTCTTTCCATTTAGCAGACTCGGGGCCTACCATAGCTTCCTCATAGCTGTTAGGTTCATCCAGACTTACCACTGTCTCATCATTGATAAGTGTCTCACCTTCCGCAGTAATATGGAAACCATAGTAGGGCTCAGGTGCATTCCTAACCCTTGTGGAACGCCTCAGAGGTACTAACTCGTCAATTGGATCAACAGGAGTTTCATCCTTAGGTTGACTGCTAGGGTTTGAAGTTCCTTCACCACTTGAGTCTTGAATTTCTTCGAGGTCAATTTTCCTCCCACTATTTCCTTGGCTTATGAACTCTCTCTCTCTCTCTCTCTCTCTCTCTCTCTCTCTCTCTCTCTCTCTCTCGAAAGACACCCCTCCTTGCTACAAATACCACATTCTCACTGGGCCTATAGAAGAGGTAACCAAAGGACTTTTGTTGGTAGCCGATGAAAATACACCTCTCACTTCGAAATTCGAACTTATCGTGAGTCTTACGCCTCACGAAATCCTCGCAACCCCAAATCTTGATGTGGTCTAGATTAGGAACTTTTCTAGTCCACATCTCATGAGGAGTTTTAGCAAGTTTATTTGTTGGGACTAGATTAAGGATATGTGCAACAGTCTCTAAGGCATACCCCCAAAATGATATTGGTAGCGAAGCTCGACTCATCATGGAACGAACCATATCCAACAACGTTCGATTATGCCTCTCAGCTACACCATTCAACTATGGTGTCCTAGGAGGTGTCAATTGTGAGACAATCCCACATTCCTTAAGATGGTCGAGGAACTCTGTACTAAGATACTCACCATCACGATCAGATCGAAGCATCATAATGTTCTTGTCTAATTGATTCTCGACTTCTTGTTTAAACTCTTTAAACCTTTCAAAATTCTCTGACTTAATCTTGATTAATTAGACATATCCATATCTACTATAATCATCAGTAAAAGTCACGTAATAACGATTAGCATCCCTTGTGGCAGTTTTGAAGGGTCCACACACATCTGTGTGCACTAGATCCAACAAACCTTCACCCCTTGCACAAGAACTAGTAAAGGGTGACTTTGTCATTTTTTCAAGTAAGCATGGTTCACAACTATCATTTGACTTTAGGTCAAATGACTCCAAGACTACATCCTTTTGGAGTTGGCCTATGCGTTTCTTGCTTAGATGTCCGAGACGACAATGCCATAAAGATGCTTTATCCAAGTTATTATTATTAGATAAATAAATACACAACACATTATTTTCTAGGTTATCTACAACAGACACAGCTTCATACACACCACCACAAGGTAATGCTTTAAAATAAAGAACATTATTAAAGAAAGCATTTATTCCACCAATTTCATTATCAAAAGAAAAGGTAAACCCTTGTTTGTACAACGCATGAAAGGAAATAATATTTCTTGCCATTTCAGGCGAGTAACAACATTTATTCAAATCTAATGTAAACCCACTACTTAGCAACAACGAATAAACTCCAATCTTGGTGACAGGTGAAGCTTTCATATTCCCTATGATCAATTTATCTTTCCATGCTCCACATTATCACTTCTTCTTAGTCCCTGCAAATCAGAACATATGTGAATTCCACATCCTGCATAAAGGACCCAAGAGTTAGAATAGGGTGAGTTATTAGACAATATTGTGTAAATACTTGCATGGGTGGGTTTCACTTTCCCATCCTTAATGTCTTGCTGGTACTTTCGGCAGTTTCGCTTCCAATGTGACTCTTCATGGCAATAGAAGCATTCACCCTCTTTTGGGTCAGAAGAAGGAGTGATGAAACCTTTCTTGGTTCCACTTGAAGAGGAGCCATCAAGGGTCTTACCCTTGGTACCCTTCGAAGGGTTCTTCCTCTTTTTTCCTCTACCTTTCCCGATTTCCAGGACAAGGGCAGAGTTTGGAGTATAAGTAGTAGTGGTAACAACCAACTTACCTTTAAGACATGTTTCAGCTGTCTTTAGGAGTCCTTGAAGCTTGCTGAGGGTAACTTCTTCCTTGTTCATGTGGTATGTTATGCGTAATTGATCATAACACGATGGTAAGGAGTGCAAAATGATATCTATTGCTAACTCCTCGGGGAAGTTCAGATTTACCTTCAGTAGACGGTCTACATACCTTTGCATTTTCTGCATGTGGCCCGTGATGGGTTCACCATCCTTCATCCGGGTTGTTATCATAGAGGATATGATTTCATATCGCTCTTGACGAGCACTCTGATGGTAGTGGTCCATCAAATCCTGGTGCATCTCAAAAGGATAGTAGTCCTCATAGGACTAAAGAGCTTAGCTGTCCTAGTGGCCAACATGATGCATGCCACTTTGGTAGCATCTCTTTCATGTGCCTCATATTCAGTGACCTCCTCAAAAGAGGCAGACGGCTCGGGTACCTTAAGCTCCTTGTTGAGGACATATTCCTTGTCCTCGTATCGAGGGATCATGCTGATGTTTTTGATCCAATCCATAAAGTTGGATCCATCAAAGATGACTCTCCCACAAAGGTTCATGAGAGAGAAGGAGCCGGTAGGGTTTGAGCCAGAAGCATTGTTGGAAGACATCTAAAAAAGAAGAGAACAAGTTTAGATTAGATAAAAGGATAGTCCTTAATAAAACACCCAAATGTAATATTAAGGCTAGGATCCAATCACAATATATCATAACTTAGAAGAGGGATGTTGTAATCAAAGCTATAACATATTTGAAAGGTAGGTGAATGACGATTCACCAATTTCCACAATGAAAAAAGAAAAATAAATTATTAGGTTTTTAATTGGTTTTTAGAAACTCCTAGATTCTTTTAATATTCATTGAACTTTTCAACGACATGTTTCAATCTCGAGTGTGCCCTTCATGTTTTGTGACAGGGATACCGAGGATCACAAAACAAGGTGTGAAGTAACCATGCAAATTACTTGGTACCCTTAATGTTTTTCACTCAATCGATGTGCCAGTTAACCACACACGTTTTACCGGCCTATGAAAAACCTTAATTCACCCTTTGCCTACCTTGTTAAGTCCAAGTTAGTGTGCCGGTTAACCACACACGCTCCACTAACGACTTAATCAAAGTGCAAAGTGTAATTTCGTGGGTTAGCACCTTATTCACATTTTCCTAAAGTAACTAAGATTGCGAATTTAAAAAACATTTAATTACTTTATAATAATCATTATACTTTTAATGAGAATTTTAAGTCATTGTTCTACCCATTTGGCTAACGACCCGCCAGCGATCAAGGAAGCGTTGGGTGAGAGTGGATACCCATTAAGCTTCCATTTTATAGGTAGCAACCTTATACCCTCCTTATAGACTGGCTTCGTGAATGAGGCCTACTAACGGTTGAATTTTAACTTTTAAAATTCTAGGGATTAGAACTAAAGTTTACTAGATTACTTTACATGTTCCAAACTTGAGGACAAGTTTCGTCACTTTACAAAACCTTTCAATTCATAACTTATGAGTTATTAAAATGAAGACTCTTCATTTTTGTAACTTACGTCTTCTTTTAATGGATTTAATACAAAGTGACTTTCCTCGAGTTTTGGAACTTTACAAAACCTTTCAATTCATAACTTATGAGTTATTAAAATGAAGACTCTTCACTTTTGTAACTTACGTGTTCTTTTGATTGATTTAATACAAAGTGACTTTTGGTTATCCATGGACTCGGCAAGTCCCCTATGCAGAAAACAAGAAATTCGACTTTTTTCACTATTTTGCATCAAGTATCAAACAAACAAGCCTAGGCTCTGATACCACTGTAGGGTTTTGAGCATTCTAACACTCCTAAGGTGTACATGCAACCCTAGAAACCTTGGATCTATGTTTTTCTAAAATACATGCAAAATATGATTTCCAAGGTTCTTAATCCTATCTAGCATACATGGGGAACTTTAATCATACAAGTTTGCCAGAATTACATACCTTGAAGTGATTTGGATTCCTTGAAACCTTGTGAGCCTAGCACCCTAAGTGTGATGCCTCAAATGTCTCACACAACACCAAATGAACTTGGAATAAACTTTGAGAGATATGTAGAACACTTAGAAATCGACTTGCCCTCCTTTGTTGTCTTAGGTACCGATTTTGGTGTGTAACATGAAGGCTATATTTTGTGTTACAATTAGGGTTACAACATATAAACCCTAATTGTGATGACCATTCATTTCAATGACCCATAGGTTATATAACCACCATGGAGCATCCATGGAGTATCCTATGGGTTTTAGCCCAACTTGATAATCCATGGAGCTTTACCCCACTAGACAAGTATGAGTGATTTACACAATCAACTCATATATTTAATTTGTCTTCTTTTGATCACTTAATTAATTCGAAATTAATTCTTGATCAATACTAATTAAATAATACTATTAATATATTAGAACTTATGATATATTAATAAACCTTGAGTGTTATTTCTCTCATTTTAGTCTATCCAAATGCATGATGCCATGCAACCCAAAGAGACAATGTCAAACCTGGTCAAGTACATACCAAAAATAGTTATGGACTTAGACACCTTATCCAACAAGTTCCTTTTTGACATTTTTTACACTCACATGGTGGTCTCGATGTGTACTACAACTTTCCATTATGTTGTTTTCAATAATTATAATTTTTTAGCCTATCTTTTTATTCCCACGATGATTTTATAAAATTCATAACTCTCTCATACAGGTTCTGTTTTTGGCATTATTTATCTAAAAAATCTTATCTCAGAGAGTACTACGATTCTTCTTATGATGAATTTAGCTAAATGTCAACCGTTCTCTTTGTAACTTTTTACATTGCAAATTTTTATGTGTGGTTTATTTTTATATTTTATAAAAATCTTATATTCTCGATACGATATCCGATTTTTGCAAATTTTATATTTTCCATATCAAATTGACGCGTACTTTAAAATTTGTTATCCAATTCATAGGGTTTTATAACTTTTTGTGCTCCCAATTCTTGGCTTTGTTACCTAATTGGCAGTGTTTTTACGAGTGGCTATGAAATTGTTTTGTCTTTATTAACAGAACATAAATGATACCACTTTTCGTAATACATTTATGAATGTCATTATTCCTGTCGGTGGGTGGTGATGCATTTTCCTCAGTTGTCACACGATCGAAGCCGTAACAAGATACCATGTTATATCATCTATAAATCTACAAGCACTGGAAGATCAAAAACATGCAATTACACTGATATTTATTCTTCACAATTGAAATCGCTACAAAATCCTTGTAAAATTAGAGCGACAAGTATGCATTCTTTTGTAACATCCAAAAATTTCAACAGATTAAAACTTTTCAAAATAACCAGTTTATTAATAGAAGTGTTTACAAAACATTGTTTCCCAAAATATGATTTAAAATCAATGTCTTCCAAGATCCAACCCGTTGTAAAACGAAGGATGTGTACGGTCACGCCTTCTCTTTGCCACGAATCATCTGAAGAACCTGAAACCATAAACAAGACTGTAAGCATAAAGCTTAATGAGCTCCCCCAAAGTACCAACACACAACCAAATACCATATATAAGACAACAGCATGCATTGGGTCCACAACTAAAATATTGGATTACCCCTAAGCCCACAGTACGATTTTGGCTTGCCTAACGGGCCCACAACTCATGCATGGCTTGCTCTTGAACCCGCAACATAAGTCTGGCTTGCCCTCAGGGCCCACAGCTTATCTACGGCTTGCTCCCAACCTAATCAGTTATTGGACTGGAATACCAATGTTCAGCCCTCAGTATGAGTCTGGCATAGGCCCTTAGCTCATTTCTGGATTGCTCCAATACCCTCAAGCCCTCAGTACGGTCTGGCACACCACCGGGTCCTCAACTCGTATCTCGAATGCTACTTAGCCCTTAGTATAAGTCTAGCATGCCCTACCTGACCCTAAGCTCATATCTAGAATGCTCCAGGGTTTGTCGGCTACAACACGAAGCAATACGACCTCAACCACACACAATATTTCGATAGATAAGAAACATATATAGATCATCGTACAGACAGAATAATAGGTAGTCCTATAGATCTACCATACTGACATATCGGCAACTAGCATAATAATGCAGATCTAATCCATACTCAGCATATAAGAAATATCAGGTTATCAAACCAATGGGTTAGCCATGGTTCCTTCGATCTGAAAGTACAGTGAGGAAAACTCACCTCGCTCTGCCGAAACATACAGACTATCCCTGGCTGCTAGCTGACAGACTCCCGAACCGCCAATAACAAGACATCACCCAACCAGCTGTTGATCTCACAAATGATATGTGACTGCATATCCACTAAAATCCTTGCGTTATTAAATCCACAAAGGCAACCCACCAATATCCAGCCCCTAACTTTCACTATGAGTTCAAATTAACGTAAAACACCTTTTTACCCTTCCACAAGCTTGGCCCAAGGCCAAGGCCCAAACTAGATGACTCAAGGCCCAAAATCTATAAACAAACATCTAAAGCCCAAATATGGCCGACTTTTCCAAATTGGGTCCAACTACTTGTGTGGGCCTTCACCCAAGAAAGTCCATCAAAACAAAAAGCATAAACCATAAAATCCAAATGGCCCAACATGGACCATGACAAACCGAGCCCAAAACCAAAGCCCAAAACAAAGACGCCCAATACTGATGCGTACACGAGGCGTACTATGGAGGTACGCTCAACGTATACGAGGCTGTGTAGAATCCAACATTCAGGAGGTCGATTGGGTATGTAGGACCTACCCTCATAAATCCCATTTTCTTCATAAGTGCTTAATGGGTTCAGCACTTAAGCTCACACTTCAGATCCAATGTCCAGAGGCATACTAGGGTCATAAAGTCTCCAACTTTATGACCTTACATGTTCATAAAGTCCTTAATACATGGCCTTAATCTATTAAGACCTTCTACAACAAGCATGAAGCCAAACTAGCTAAATGGACCTCATTTTTATGGCTTAGAACCCTTCCTAGGGTCTGAAAGGACAGCCCAAAACGTCCAAAATCAAATATGCATAACAATAGGACTTTTGGGACAAGAAGAACATCATTAAACTACCAAAATGAGATCCAAACAAACAAAGCATAAAGGTAGCAACCTTTTACCTTCTGGAGCTTACCCAGAAGGTCAGGATCCAAGATCCATAAGTTTGCTTTAACTTCTAACCTCCTTGATGCAAATCCTTCTTCCTTAAGCACACAAAGAGCACACATTTAGCTAAAAACACTCTCTTATGGGGTTAGGGTTTGCCAAAAACAACTCAAGGGCTTGAAGGCTGAAAGGATGAGGCCAAATGATCCATAAAGGTGTTTAAATACCCTACAAACCCCAAAATCTAGGTTCTCTCTCGGACCTTAGTACGCCCAGCGTACATATTGTATGCCCAACGTACTAGGGCGCGCCCTAATATGCTTTGCATACTCACATGTACGCTCAATGTACAACACCTGCTCCTAAGATTAGCATTTTTCCACTAGGGCTTCTTGCGACTACTCCCTTCTAAAACAAGGACCAGAATAATATACTTTAAAACCAAGAGATGAATTTGAAAATACCTGAAAACCGGGGTGTTACAGCTCTCGCCCACTGAAATTCAAGATTGTCCTCGAAATCCTTCCTTACCATTCTTGGCTTGCCCGGCATCCTGAGGGACACAACCGTAACCTTGAACATACAACTGCCTTCCCAAGGCAACTGAATCCAGTAGAATTTCCTACTTGAAGAACACGAATCCACAATCCCATGCAGACACCCAACCTACTTTTTTTGAAACCTGAATTCTCGAATTGGTTTGAATCCCTGGAAAACCGCCCAACTAAACTAATGCTAAATCCATGACACTTATCCATCAAACTATCTATACAACTTCTAATAATGACAACTCCATGAGCACAAAGAGATACAACATATAAATTTCCTTAACCGTCTGACCAACATGTTGCTGCTAAGATGTTGAAACCTCATCACTTGCCTAACCTTCACACGGTAGAACTGTCCTAGTGTATAGACAAATAAGATTAATTATGCACCCTCCATCAGATGCCTTTGACATTCAGATTCCTTAATCCACCTCTTTCTGACAAAAGACCTTGCACGGATACACTCGCAATTCCCAACACGATTATAAACCAAAAGTCGACTCGAAAATGACCATTCCTATTCTTCTCGAAGACCCTTCCCTACAGCTGATAAGCATCCATTTATGAATCTACCCCTAGTCCCTGACTGTTGACACTACCTAAAACACGCAAAATTGCTCCTCAAAACATACCGATCGTGAACTTCACCTAAAACAAAACCATATGATGTACCAAACCTTAATAACCCTTGACTCTTTGATATGCCATTACCAACCAATGCTTCGACAAGAAAAGATCCTCAACATAGTTCTGGATTGCCTCCGAACCCACAACATAAGTCTGGAATGCCCTCCCTGGACCTCAGCCTATGTCTGGAATGCTCCTGATATCACACTGACCTTGTTGCCATCACATCAATCGCCCATCACTCCGGGCCTGAAGATACACACCTCATTCTATTTCCTTAAAGGGACCTAATCAAATATTTCACAGCACCAATTGAGCACAATGATATGTATATATATATATATATATATATATATATATATATATATATATATATATATATATATATATATATATATTATGCTTTATATCTTAATATTTTGGCCTTTATTATTCTCTTTTAGAACTAAAAAGTACTCATAATGCTTTGAATTATGTTTTGCAGCTATTCGTTGTCAATAAAGCACAAAAGAAAAGACTGAAGCGGAAACCGGGCTTAGAAGCTAAAAGTAATTAAAAATGCTGCAGGAACAATTATGCCCCGCGTAATACACCTCTACGCTAAGCGTAACGACCAAAATCATATTACGCCCAACGTAACTTAAGGGTACGCCCCGCGTAATGGCTGGCACCGGATATACTCAATCGCGTAGAAATCCTTAGTACGTCCAGCATACGTAAGTTGGCTACAAAGGTTATAAAAGTCGATTTTCAGCTAACCAGAAAGGGGGATTCGACTTCCAACTTAATTTAGTCGATATTAAACTTCTGTTAAGCCGTTTTGAGGGTCTAGAAGGCGGCCGGAAAGCCGTTAAGCTAACGGGAGCGGAGATCGGAAGGGTTGGAGAGCGGATATGTGTCACACCCCCAAACCAAGGATGGCGGAAACGTCCGGGGGTGGAGGACTTCATGTAGATTATCACAACAACGAGTATAATAGTGCTCAAAGTAAATACAACCATCATAAATATAATTGAAAAGGTTACACCAAAGTATATGTTTACATGATTCAAATCAATTACATTATGATACAAAGTGAATTGTTCGACGATTTATCGTCCCATCCTCAAAACGTGGTTGATTTCCTGTTTCACTGAATTCCTGAGAATACAAGTAATTTTGAAAAGTGTCAACAAAAAGGTTGGTGAGTTCATAAGCTTTTGACAGTAAGAGTTTGAAAATCGATCTTTGTAAAGAGATGTATGTTACCAAGAAAATCCAATATTTTCCTTACAAAAGTTATGTAGTCCTAAATACCAGGACCGAAAATGAACAAATATTTGTCATACTTAAAAAAATATAAAAGTGGTTTTAAATTGGCATAAAACCCTTTCTGATGTGAGAAAAATTCCGTAATGAATGATGTGTAGTCTTAAATACCAAGACCAAAAGTATACAATAAAGTATGTAATTGTTGATGTAAAAAGTGATTTTAAATCGACATAAAACCCTTTTTGATATGAAGGCGTACAAGTATTTTTCCATACTTAAAGTAATTTCAGTGAGCTAAATAAACATAACTCGCTAATTTAAAGTTAGAACCCGTAAACCTTATGATTGTTCATACCACATGTGAGCTATCATAACCATACTTGACATAGACGGCCTCGTAATACGACGTTCTTCAGGCGTCGCCGTTAAATGACACTTGTCACCACAGACCTGTCGGTCTAGCTGTTGCAAGAAGCTCTGGTGCGGGTTTGTCAAACCCAATATAGATCTATACACAACTATCACGTTCTCCCTACAAGAGACTCTGGTTACAATTTACAGGACTTTTTGACTTTGTTACTTTGGAAGTAACCCGAAGGGAATGACTCACAAATTTATTCATTAACAGATTTACGTGAACTAAACTGAAAACTTTGGTAAATAAGTTTGAGAAGTAAATCATACATAAACTATACCTATTATAGTTCATCCAAAACGTTTATAATGTATAAGAATTCTTTTATGAATGCCTTAATGCTATGAATCCATAAACTATGCTCATTATAGCTTAATATATGTGTTCTAAATGAATGAATAATCTTATCATGAATGACTATGTTTCAGTTTATGATGATAAACTAAAAAGGAAACACATTCAATATTTAGAACTTATCGTTATACACCTTGCTCAACATAATACTAAGTGTTATGAAAGTTATAAGCTGTTAACAAATTTTCAACCTTTCTACACTGTTTTTGAAAAGTCATAGAAACATCATACGAAGTCGAAAACTAGATCCGAAAATTCTGAGAGTTCCCAAAATGTGTCTAGTTTACTCATATTTTTTATCATGATTTTTAATGACCTCCAACTTGGGTGAAAAAGAACATAATCACAGACTGGTCCGGATTGGTGTTTGAAATGATAGGCAGTTTTGTAAAAATCACCATAAATTGTAGAAAAATCGTATGGAGATGTGCAAGTATTCATTTTAAAGCTAAGAACTGGAACTACTTACACCTAAAACAATTTTTCAAACAAAAATGTTTAAGTTGTCCAAAACAGTCCATGAATGGAGTCCAACTTTTCTGATGAAAGCTGTTAGAAAAATTTAGTTATGTTCTTAGTGTTTTAACTTGTATTCCCCCCCCCCCCCCTAAAAACTTAAGAAAACATAAAAATGTAGGGGTATGAACTCACGTTGAGTGATTTCAGCAGGTAAGTGTTGAATAAGAGAAGTGTTCAACCCAAGAACACTTGAAGAATCACTTGAAGATTCGAAGATCTAACAAGAATGTGATGATGTTTGTGTAAGCAATCTATGATTTTGAGTAGGAGGATGTGTAATAACCATAAGAAAGATGATGATACTTACTAATTGTAGGAGAAAAGTCTTGGAGTATGCCTTGAAATTCTCGAATTAGAGAGAAAAAATGAGAGAGTTTGGAGTGTGATTCTTGGTAAAAATGAGAGAATGATTAAAGTGTGAGGAGAGAGGATGGATGTTCCAGCCCTAAGAACGTGGGAATAGTTGAAAATAGTGAGAAAGGACCTATGAAGTGACTAGGGATGGGCTGGTGGTGAATAGTGACATGGAGTGGGTATGGGAGTGGTTGCTTGTGTCATAGAAATAAGTAAAGTCAACACTCTACCTTTGTACTTCACCCACTCTCTTTTGGATAAGGTTTTATCCTTAAAAATGTGATTAATTAATAGTTAAGGGTCCTTATATGTTAAAATAAAGTTTTGGGTGAAAATCCCATGTTAAAACAATTAAAAACGGGCCTAAAATGCGAATTTAGACGAAAACCGGGAGAAAAAGCGTTCCCAGCGAGACCTCTCGGTCCTAGGCTGAGGTTCGGTCCCTAGGCCGAGGTTCGGTCCTTGCTGGTGCTAAGCCGGAAGCGAAATGCGAACCAGAAGAAGAAGGCGAAGGCGAGGGGCTCGGTCCGAAGGCTCGGTCCGAAGGGTCAGAAGCGAAGGTTCGGTTCGGTTCTTTGAGTGAGGTTCGGTTCGGTTCAGCAGTCTTCTTCATCTGGAGGGTTCGGTTCCTAAGGGGACTTTCGGTTCCTAAGAGGACTTTCGGTTCCTAAGAGGACTTTTGGTTCCTAAGAGGACTTTCGGTTCCTCAAGCCCGTTTTTCGCGTAGACTTCCGCTTTTGGGCTGGTTTCGCCAAATTCGAGGGCCGGGATGCCCCGAGTGATTATAGAAAGTTGAGAGAGATTTGAGAGAGATTCCACATACTTAGAGAGATTTGGGAGAGATTTGACATACTTGGAGAGATTTCACATACAAAGAGATATTTGGGAGAGATTTCTCATTCGTAGAGAGATTTGGGAGAGATTTCACATACTTAGAGAGATTTGGGAGAGATTTGACATTCTTGGAGAGATTTCTCATACAAAGAGATATTTGGGAGAGATTTCACATTCGTAGAGAGATTTGGGAGAGATTTGACATTCTTGGAGAGATTTCTCATACAAAGAGAGATTTGGGAGAGATTTTACATACTTAGAGAGATTTGGGAAAGATTTCACATTCTTGGAGAGATTTCTCATACAAAGAGATATTTGGGAGAGATTTCTCATAGAGAGAGATAAAGTGAAAACGATTGAGAGAGGTTTCATTGGTGACCTTTTTGAGTGTCCGGCTTCGCAATGCAAGGTCCGTAAACCCCGTTAAGCCTTGTTTATGGATCTTGCATACTCCCGATGAGTATGTGTCATTGTTTTATCGGATTGGCTCTTCACGTACCACCGTTTTAGGTTAAGGAGATCTGGATGTACGCACTTTTCGATTTATGATCTCTCATTAGAATAGAGAGTTGTTTAGAAATTACATAATGTAAACTCTAGTACCTACGGGCAAATTGGGTTGACCGGTTTGACTTGTTCACTTTAGTTGACTTTGACTTGACCGAAAATTGACAGTTGTCACATCATCCCCCCGTTTGAGGGAATTTCGTCCCGAAATTTGAATTTAGGCAAGGAGTAGGCACGAATAATCGAACCATGAAGTGGGGATACTTCCTAATCGACTGATTCTCGCACTCCCAAGTGACTCCAGGTCCTTGGTTAGTATTCCAGCGAACTTCCACTAATGGGAAGCGGTCTTGTTGCGTTCGCTTAACCTCTCGGTCCATGGTCACTATGGTTCTTTCACGAAGATGAGGCTCTTGTGGAACTCGATCTCGTCGAGGGGGATTACAAGAGTCTCGTCGGATAAATACTTCTGCAAGTTCGGGATGTGTCGGGTAGAATGTACTTTACTAAGCTCGCGGGAGTAGATTGAAGTTACGATTACAAGGCTGATTCTCACTAGAATCTCGAAAGGCATAAATATCTGGGGTTTTTGCTTTCCACGCTTTCTGAAGTGTACTAAGCCTGCCCAGAGTGAGGTTTCCAGAGGAATTTGGTCTCTTATTCTGGAGTTCTAAAGGTTTCTTCCTTTTGCTTCTCTTCCCAGTCAAGGGTTGCTCCCTTCGGGGTCAAAGTCGTAAGGGAGTTCTGTAATTTACGAGAAATTCTAAAGGAACAAAGACGGTAGGTCAGCGAGACCCAGAATTTTGGGGTATTCCTACTGACGCCTTTGGTGCTGATTGTTTCTCAACGGTTTTGATCAATTGAAAGGGTCCTTAAGGATTTCCACATTGATAAGGATGTATCTTAGGAATTTGAGCCCTTAATTCAAAAACTCGAATCTAGAGAACTTCGGGTAAAGCTTCTCTAATCGTATTGCTTTCGCGGTTTGTTGTAGTTGCTCTCCTTGGTTTCCTTCTTACTGCGAGGGTAGATAAGCAAGTCACTTACAATGACAATGACTAACGGATCCTAGTAAGAATGGCATAACATATGAATACTGCGAGCGGGTTGGTCCCATCCGAGGGGTATCACTACGGACTTGCAGCGTCCGCATCGAATCTGAAGGGTTGTCCTCGGACATCCTTCTCCAATACTCGCGACTGGTGATATTCAGATCTCAGGTCCGATTCCTGAAGGGTACCTCGTTCCTTGTGGTTGGTCGGCCTATTCGTTTATGCGAGGCAGGTAGTAAAGGTTTCTACTGAAGATATTGTCGGGGCCTCTGAAGTTGATGGAACTATGAGAAATTTGCCTTTCTATTTGAAGAATAAGATCAGATGTTTTCCAGGGTGAGAATCTTCGTTCTTCAATTTCCTTTTTGAGTAGTTCGACAGGTTTGGACCTGATAATTTTTGTAGCTCGGTAGGAAACATTTGGGTTTTGTTTACACGACTAGGCTTTCTTAGATGGTAGGACATTTACTCGTCCCTCTGGGCAACTTTGGCCCGAAGTTCAAGGTAGGAATCGTACCCGGTCTATCTATCATTAACTTGCACATATAGGTCGTATGTGTTTAAGATAGGCAAGGCAGTTGGATGGGTGACTCTGCCCCAAATCAACAACCAGACATGGAACAGGAAATAAGGCGGAAACACCCATCCGATGTCTGTAGAATCTTAATTATACATTATCCTCACGTATACACGTAGTAGTGGTAGACTAACCATATCCGTCCCAAGCTTCTGTGCTTGAACCTTGTCCGCTACATGCGTGACATTCCCGAAAGTCTCCTACAAATACTTGTGATAAGATTTTGGGATGTATAACACTCCTTTGGTGCGTGTTTTGGGGTTTCACCGTGAGAGATGACTCGGAGGTCCGTGCTGGACGCGTTTATGGGAGACAAAGATTCCGATATTGGGTGAGTTAGGTGAAGGGTCCTTTTGTAGACATTAAATCGGGAAGATGAGGGCTATATCAATGAAAATTGGATGATGACAACAATATCTTTTTAGATAACATGTGTTAAGCTGTATTCGTAAGAAGAGATCACTAGAGTGATAGAGTATCTTGTGTTTCTTTTTAGGGTGATTCATTTTGTGTGATGTTATCATTACTGTAGATGATTCATACCATAGTGTCTAGCACTGGTAATGGGTGTGTTTTCGATAACCAGTAATGATACTTGATATCATGATCCCTGACAGGTCTCCCTACAATCGAGCGGTATATGAATGTCGTATGTAAGTTGATGTTGGTGAAATCGTCGAGTGGGTGGCCCCACTCAATTCTTACTACTAGACATGTAATAGGAGTCCGGATGAAATTATTTGTTTCAAGACTTCAGTATTTTGATTATAATTAACCCCGATGTACGCACAAAGTCATCACATCTTACAGATAATGATCCTAAGATCATATATGAATGACTTTGGTTTGATTTGGACGAGGGAGTATTTTAACTACTTTTAAAAAGTCATGGATTTTAGCAAGCATATAAAAATTCATTACAAACATATGATACTTAAACGTTTTTGTCGTTGGGAAACATTACAAAAGTCCTAATATGGTTCCTTATTACCCTTGTTGGTTCGTTTGTTATGCTCCTCCGCTTTCCCCGTCATTCCTCTCAGTTGGACAGTTTCTCTTGAAGTGTCCCGTTTCACCACATAGGAAGCACACTGGAATTACTTTGGTACTGGGTGTTGAAGTGATGTACTGAGTTGGGGTCCTACAGAAACGGGCGGTGTGCCCTTTCCTGTTGCAGTTTTTACAATGCATTCCTCGGTAAGCCCCATGGTGATGGAACCCACACTTGACACAATTTGGGAGTGATCCCTCATATGGTCTAGCTGACGTATGCGTGGCAGACCCTGTGGCTAGTGTCGGGGCATGTGCCGTGACTGCTGTTGTAATGGTGGGGGTGGCCATAGGTTGTTGTCTTTTAGTGGATCTTTGAGATTGGTGGCGCTCATTCATGTTCCAAACCTTCCTCTTCTTGCTCGTAGGTTTGTGGCCCGAGGTATTTTTGCTGGCAGACACCTGTTGGTGTTCCTAATTGTTACCACAATCTGTATTGTCAGTACCGCTTCCATTTCTGCTGGCGTTGTTAGCGTCAAATTGCGCCATGACGGCTGTCACGGCTGCCGTGACTGCAGCCTGAAAAGTAGCAGCGTCTATCTGTAGAGTTGGCGCCTTACTAGTTGGTTGGTTGCCTCTTGGTGAAGACATAGCTCTGTTTCACAATGAAAAACGTCTTCGTTAGTGGTAATGATTATCTTAAATGCATCCTTACGATTTATATTTACGCATATAAATTTTTGCACATTACTATACTATTCCTAGTGTTTCCGCTAACATTCTTGAAATGGATACAGCAGTGGGTAGGGGTAGGTTTCATACGGGCGTTGCTTTACTCATCTTAGAATCATGTGTGTCCAAACACGCTTGGCTGAGGAGTTTTGATGGGACCCGGTGTATTAGTGTTGGTATGATCGCACCCATAAGTCTATGAAGAAGGAACTTCTCAACAAAATGATTAAGGGTGAGATGATAATGAGTTTTTAGAATGGCTATACGTCGCGAGTTTCTAACTAAGTTTTATCATATATCGATTTGTAACGTCATTCGGTCGTTAAGGGCGTTCTGAAAACAATTCATAACAGGAGTCTTTACATGGTAAACCCATGAATTTTTAGTAGTTCTGTATCCAAGTGAACCCTTATACTTGACCCTAGCTAGGTCCTTACTATGACCAATTGATGTATGCTTAGTTATATAATTAAGGCTAAGTAGACCTTCGAGTCTCTTAGGTATGTCCTAAGCCCATCTTGTTAATATGACTGTAGTAATTTGGGTTTTGGTGAAAATTTTTGACCTAGATGTAGGTTTACCTCACATCTGTGCATGGAAAAGTTTTGATATCAACTAGATCCCTCGTTTAGTATGACCGCTTAAATCCCAGTGTCGTGCTTACGCCTAGAATAGAGTAGCACCAATGCATACTCACGAATCTAATTTACAAGGTCTTGTAAGAGGTATGAACTCTACTTACGACGATCTGTCCCTTGCGATGCATGAGGCAAAGTCGATGCACCTTGCAAATCGATGCTTGGCTGCAATCCTCCTCTCTTTGAATGTTATGTCTCTACCCCGTTACTCTCTTACCTCTGCCTGAGTGGTGATAAGGTCCTAAATAGAGAGTTGGTCTCCGAAATAGTAGTCTCTTTCCGAGTCTCAGGTACGTGAGACAGTAGGGCCTGTAGTAGCGTGCAGTTTCCGAACTCGGGTTATAGTCTACCTGCTTTAATCCCCGATGTTTGCGATCTACCGGGTCTTCGCCGGGAGGGCTCTGTCAGTCGGTCCCCCGTGGTTGAGGTCATAGCACCCTCGTTGATCTCCACATGGTGGTTGTTGTCATTGCTGTCGACATTCAACCCTCGATCACGATTTCCCAACGGGGCATAGGTTCGATGTAGTCGAAACGGTTCGCGGAAACCCTTGCTATGCATGGAGGATTGATTACCTCCGGTTCCGCTTCTGATTCTCCTCATAACCATTCACCATTTCTCGGGTTCGGATTGGGAAAGTAGGGGTCTTCCGGTAAGTAGGATCTTGCTATGTTGTACTTGCGAGAATAAGAGTGGAAGAGATAATTACTAGGCGTCTAACTCTATAATTAATTACTTATAGGGGTGATCCTTATTAGTTACTTCTATAATGACATAGTTCATACTAATTACATATAACAAGATATGATAGACCTTCGAATAAGTGATCCTACCCTAGATCCACATCCAAACAAGGAAAGGAAGTAAGGCAATGACCACAAATTCTAAGTCTATGATTTCTAAGTTATATAATATCTTAGGGTATCCACTTAGGGGCTATAGATCTATTATTGAGGATCTATTTAGTTTTAATATAAGTAATTATAATAATGCAAAATACCCCTATGGTATTTCATTGTGGTAGTGTTGGTAAGTTTTTAGACTTGTTGCCATATCACAACCATTCTTGGGCATGTGCTAATCACTCCTCGGACCAGCATAGTTGATCAGGCTATGCCACTCCCAAGACTGACCATACATCCCCGAGCTTACCTGTGATATCCAACAATCATTACTTTTGTTTTGTTCTAGAATGATGCTGACCTTAGTATGTATGCACGCCTGTATACTTTTAATAAGAAACTACTTATTTCTAAAAGTGTGGTTGTTTTGAAAACTTTAAATCAGAGACTCTAGTCCCAATGCATTTATAGTTTGTATATCTTATGTGGTTCGATATACTGAGTTCACTATAAACAATGCACTTATACCAATCTGTCACACCCCCAAACCAAGGATGGCGGAAACGTCCGGGGGTGGAGGACTTCATGTAGAGTATCACAACAACAAGTATAATAGTGCTCAAAGTAAATACAACCATCATAAATATAATTGAAAAAGTTACACCAAAGTATATGTTTACATGATTCAAATCAATTACATTATGATACAAAGTGAACTGTTCGACGATTTATCGTCCGATCCACGAAACGTGGTTGATTTCCTATTTTACTGAATTCCTGAGAATACAAGTAGTTTTGAAAAGTGTCAACACAAAGGTTGGTGAGTTCATAAGCTTTTGACAGTAAGAGTTTGAAAATCGATCTTTGTAAAGAGATGTATGTTACCAAGAAAATCCAATATTTTCCTTACAAAAGTTATGTAGTCCTAAATACCAGGACCGAAAATGAACAAATATTTGTCATACTTAAAAAAATATAAAAGTGGTTTTAAATTGGCATAAAACCCTTTCTGATGTGAGAAAAATTCCGTAATGAATGATGTGTAGTCTTAAATACCAAGACCAAAAGTATACAATAAAGTATGTAATTGTTGATGTAAAAAGTGATTTTAAATCGACATAAAACCCTTTTTGATATGAAGGCGTACAAGTATTTTTCCATACTTAAAGTAATTTCAGTGAGCTAAATAGACATAACTCGCTAATTTAAAGTTAGAACCCGTAAACCTTATGATTGTTAATACCACATGTGAGCTATCATAACCATACTTGACATAGACGGCCTCGTAATACGACGTTCTTCAGGCGTCGCCGTTAAATGACACTTGTCACCACAGACCTGCCGGTCTAGCTGTTGCAAGCAGCTCTGGTGCGGGTTTGTCAAACCCAATATAGATCTATACACAACTATCACGTTCTCCCTACAAGAGACTCTGGTTACAATCTACAGGACTTTTTGACTTTGTTACTTTGGAAGTAACCCGAAGGGAATGACTCACAAATTTATTCATTAACAGATTTACGTGAACTAAACTGAAAACCTTTGGTAAATAAGTTTGAGAAGTAAATCATCCATAAACTATACGTATTATAGTTCATCCAAAACGTTTGTGATGTATAAGAATTCTTTTATGAATGCCTTAATGCTATGAATCCATAAACTATGCTTATTATAGCTTAATATATGTGTTCTAAATGAATGAATAATCTTATCATGAATGACTATGTTTCAGTTTATGATGATAAACTAAAAAGGAAACACATTCAATATTTAGAACTTATCGTTATACACTTTGCTCAACATAATACAAAGTGTTATGAAAGTTATAAGCTGTTAACAAATTTTCAACCTTTCTACACTGTTTTTGAAAAGTCATAGAAAAATCATACGAAGTCGAACACTAGATCCGTAAATTCTGAGAATTCCAAAAATGTGTCTAGTTTACTCATAATTTTTATCATGATTTTTAATGACCTCCAACTTGGGTGAAAAAGTCCATAATCACAGACTGGTCCGGATTGGTGTTTGAAATGATAGGCAGTTTTGTAAAAATCACCATAAATTGTAGAAAAATCGTATGGAGATGTGCAAGTATTCATTTTAAAGCTAAGAACTGGAACTACTTACACCTAAAACAATTTTTCAAACAAAAATGTTTAAGTTGTCCAAAACAGTCCATGAATGGAGTCCAACTTTTCTGATGAAAGCTGTTAGAAAAATTTAGTTATGTTCTTGGTGTTTTAACTTGTATTCCCCCCCTAAAAACTTAACAAAACATAAAAATGTAGGGGTATGAACTCACCTTGAGTGATTTCATAAGGTAAGTGTTGAATAAGAGAAGTGTTCAACCCAAGAACACTTGAAGATTCGAAGATCTAACAAGAATGTGATGATGTTTGTGTAAGCAATCTATGATTTTGAGTAGGAGGATGTGTAATAATCATAAGAAAGATGATGATACTTACTAATTGTAGCAGAAAATTCTTGGAGTATGCCTTGAAATTCTCGAGTTAGAGAGAAAAAATAAGAGAGTTTGGAGTGTGATTCTTGGTAAAAATGAGAGAATGATTAAAGTGTGAGGAGAGAGGATGGATGTTCCAGCCTTAAGAACGTGGGAATAGTTGAAAATAGTGAGAAAAGGACCTATGAAGTGACTAGGGATGGGCTGGTGGTGAATAGTGACATGGAGTGGGTATGGGAGTGGTTGTTTGTGTCATAGAAATAAGTAAAGTTAACACTCTACCTTTGTACTTCACCCACTCTCTTTTGGATAAGGTTTTATCCTTAAAAATGTGATTAATTAATAGTTAAGGGTCCTTATATGTTAAAATAAAGTTTTGGGTGAAAATCTCATGTTAAAACAATTGAAAACGGGCCTAAAATGCGAATTTAGTCGAAACCAGGAGAAAAAGCGTTCCCAGCGAGACCTCTCGGTCCTAGGCCGAGGTTCGGTCCTTGCTGGTGCTGAGCCGGAAGCGAAATGCGAACCAGAAGAAGAAGGCGAAGGCGAGGGGCTCAGTCCGAAGGGTCAGAAGCGAAGGTTCGGTTCGGTTCTTTGAGTGAGGTTCGGTTCGGTTCAGCAGCCTTCTTCATCAGGAGGGTTCGGTTCCTAAGGGGACTTTCGGTTCCTAAGACGACTTTCGGTTCCTAAGAGGACTTTCGGTTCCTAAGAGGGGTTTCGGTTCCTCAAGCCCGTTTTTCGCGTAGACTTCCGCTTTTGGGCTGTTTTCGCCAAATTCGAGGGTCGGGATGCCCCGAGTGAATATAGAAAGTTGAGAGAGATTTGACCGAGATTCCACATACTTAGAGAGATTTGACATACTTGGAGAGATTTCACGTACAAAGAGATATTTGGGAGAGATTTCTCATTCGTAGAGAGATTTGGGAGAGATTTCACATACTTAGAGAGATTTGGGAGAGATTTGACATTCTTGGAAAGATTTCTCATACAAAGAGATATTTGGGAGAGATTTCACATTCGTAGAGAGATTTGGGAGAGATTTGACATTCTTGGAGAGATTTCTCATACAAAGAGAGATTTGGGAGAGATTTCACATACTTAGAGAGATTTGGGAGAGATTTCACATTCTTGGAGAGATTTCTCATACAAAGAGAGATTTGGGAGAGATTTCACATACTTAGAGAGATTTAGGAGAGATTTCACATACTTAGTGAGATTTGGGAGAGATTTAACATTCTTGGAGAGATTTCTCATACAAAGAGATATTTGGGAGAGATTTCACATTCGTAGAGAGATTTGGGAGAGATTTGACATTCTTGGAGAGATTTCTCATACAAAGAGAGATTTGGGAGAGATTTCACATACATAGAGAGATTTGGGAGAGATTTCACATTCCTGGAGAGATTTCTCATACAAAGAGAGATTTGGGAGAGATTTTACATACTTAGAGAGATTTGGGAGAGATTTGACATTCTTGGAGAGATTTCTCATACAAAGAGAGATTTGGGAGAGATTTCACATACTTAGAGAGATTTGGGAGATATTTCACATTCTTGGAGAAATTTCTCATACAAAGAGAGATTTGGGAGAGATTTGACATTCGTAGAGAGATTTGGGAGAGATTTGACATTCTTGGAGAGATTTCTCATACAAAGAGAGATTTAGGAGAGATTTCACATACTTAGAGAGATTTGGGAGAGATTTCACATACTTAGAGAGATTAGGGAGAGATTTCACATTTTTGGAGAGATTTCTCATACAAAGAGAGATTTGGGAGAGATTTCTCATAGAGAGAGATAAAGTGAAAACGATTGAGAGAGGTTTCATTGGTGACCTTTTTGAGTGTCCGGCTTCGCAATGCAAGGTCCGTAAACCCCGTTAAGCCTTGTTTATGGATCTTGCATACTCCCGATGAGTATGTGTCATTGTTTTATCGGTTTGGCTCTTCACGTACCACCGTTTTAGGTTAAGGAGATCTAGATGTACGCACTTTTCGATTTATGATCTCTCGTTAGAATAGAGAGTTGTTTAGAAATTACATAACGTAAACTCTAGTACCTACGGGCAAATTGGGTTGACCGGTTTGACTTGTTGACTTTAGTTGACTTTGACTTGACCGAAAATTGACAGTTGTCACAATATGTGTCGGTAATCATATGGGTTGCTAACGTGACCATGTTTAGCATTCCATTGAGTTACTATTCTGTATTTATTTTCTGATTTACGTATAAAAACCTTTTACTTGTGTTTATCATTGACTGAAACTTTGATTATTAGACTAATTGCTATATTGAATTGTTTATTTATGTTTAATTTATTTTGTCAAGCTTGTTAAAAGATCCTTACGTATTAATGATGATTATTTGTTGTTAATTGTTAAGTGAATTGAGTTGTGTGAACACGTGCTTGATTGCTTGTCTCTTATGATTTTTGATGACCATCGAGATTGTAAGTCTAGGAATAAAAAATGTGAAACTAGGATTAACTTGAGAATAAGTAAGTTAATGTGTGAGCCTTGTTTGATGACCATCAACAAGAGGTTAAACTGAATTAGTAATTCGATTAACTATATTTACAAGTCTTGCTTGATACGAACTGAACACTAGGAAGCATGTTTGTTTAATCAACTGATCACTTTTTAAATTGACTTGTTTGCTAAAGGATTAGTTATAGTGAACGCGAATCTAATCATTTTAGGAACCGGTGAACATGAATAAATGAATTTGTGTATGCAACTGTCTACGTTTATAAGGTGTAATTTATCTAAACCAAAGTACCTGAAGAGATGTGCTTTCCTGTTAGTTTAACGAGAGTTGTTAGTTGTTAGTTTGAGATTTATTAAACCATTTTCTTTATTATTTTCGTGTGACATGTAACCTATAATCAAATATATTAAATTAATCCACCGTTCTCTATGATCGACACCCGACTTACCTAAGCTATATTGTAATCTGACTAGGTACACTGCCTATAAGTGCATAGTTAGTCTAAGTTTGTTAGGTCAAAAATATTAAAATTAGTGGGTACTATATGTGCACATCAAGTTTTTGGCGCCGTTGCAGGGGAACGGCTTGTCATTAATTTAGTATATTTGATTATTCGTTATTTGTTTTTAGTTAGTTTTTATTTTTAGTTTGATTTTCATTGATATCATTTCACTTGTCGGGAAGGTTCTTGTTGTTATTTGCAGGAATTTGGGATTGTACACATTGCTTGACTTTACTTTTTGCATGGGTTTCGAGGATGAAAGCGATTAGGGAATTCTTGACCGTCTTAGCCTACTACTTTGTTGATTTGTCCAACTCAATCCATAAGGCGTAGTATAGCAAGGCGTATTGTGGTGGTTAAGTGGAAGACCGAGCTCTTGCTGTTCTTGACTAGTTAGGTCACTTCTTGTTCCACTTTTAGTTAAAGGTGCAAAGAAAACAAAGGAAATATTCTAACGGGTCCCGAAAGTGGGTGTTTTCGCAAACCAATTCTTGCATGCAAAGGTTTTTGATCAACCGTTGTTGTTTGATGTTGACAAAGATAAGTGATTATGACGTCTCAGTTTTTTTTTTTTTTTTTACTCTTCGGGAAGTCATCAGCTGTTGAAACAATTAAAAAGAAAAATAATTAAGTGTAAAGTCCCTTAATTAAATAGTTAAAAGAAAAGGAAAGAAAGTTTAATTAAAAGAAAAGGAAAATTTTTCATTTAAAATTACGCCCAGCGTAAGTTTACTTACGCCAAGCGTAATAAACCCCGGATCGCGGATGGACTTTTCATGGAGCTGGGGTTATGCCCAGCGTAACCTTGTTTTACGCCCAGCGTAAATTAGCGACCAGGTTATATCTTTTGACCCTTGACTTTTTTGTTACTTTTTCATAATTCCTTCCTAAGCATACGCTGTGACGGCAAACTATCTCCTAGAATCTCGATTTTTCGTCTTTTCCTGTAAAATTGGACATACAGGTATTTTTTTCGGGTACTCAACGTTATGGATTTATGTTTCAATCGATGGAATAATCTGAAAAATGCCTTTGTTCGAAATCTAGGGTTCTTAGGGTTCTTGAATTAGGGCCGATTTCGCAAATATATGTTCTGATTACCACTTGAATGGACCGATTTCTATGAATTAACTAAACCCTAGGACTTAATTTGGTTTTAATCCCGTCCCACACCCATCGATTTAAGCTCAGGGACGGACGCCAAGCGTAACCCTGTTGACTTCGATTTTTGACTGCTCTATGCAGATTCCTTGTTAAGTGTTTACTAATTTTGAATAGATAAGAGATTACGGGGGATTGATTTTTAAAGGTGGTCCTGATTTTCTCCTACTGCCTTTGGACCATGCAATACTAAAAACTTAACTGTGTTGTTACCCTGCTGTGTTTATTTTGATATGAGTTAATTATGTGAAATTTTGTTTGGTTTTGTGTTTGTGTATAGTTGTGCAGATTATGGCCCGAAGAACTCAAACGACCAACCCACCCAAGGACGTGACCAATCAACGTTTCTTACAATTTCCGCAAACGCTGAATGATGCAACCCGGGCATGATATCTCAACAGTTTGAGTTTGCTGCTCACAAAGGAGATCGACATAGCACCCTCATTTGATTGGGACTTGGCGACCCGGACTGGACTAGCTACACTGATCCAGGAATTTTTGCAATACACGCACTCGGACGCGAGTGGAGTGGATTTGTTCGTGTCTCAGGGATGGGCACAATTGTTCAAGATCCAGGAGTGAAACATCCAAAAAAATAAAGTCTAGAAATTTCTTTTAAAATAAGTAATAAAACCATATTCATCAAACGTCATATAAGAGTCATAAAGAATTCATCTCAAAATATCTTAACAACTGTCAAATATATCAGAGTATAAACATCCCAGGCTGAACAAACGGTGTGTGCACTGCAATTTTCCGAGCTCCTCTTTTGAAAACTGGTACCTGAAACGAAAACTGAAAACCGTAAGCACGAAGCTTAGTGAGCTCCCCCAAACTACCACATACCATGCAATAACATATAAAGCACATACTGGGCCCTGCCCACTGCATCGGACCGAGGTCCGGGCTAACTGGGGCTTGCCCCCTCCATCGAACCGGAGTCCGAAGCTGACTGACTGGGACCTTGTCCCCTACATCGGACCGAAGTTCGAAGCTGACTGACTGGGACCTTGTCCCCTACATCGGACCAAAGTCCGAAGCTGACTGACTAGGACCTTGTCCCCTACATCAGACCGAAGTCCGAAGCTGACTAACTGGGACCTTGATCCCTACATCGGACCGAAGTTCGAAGCTGACTGACTGGGACCTTGTCCCCTACATCAGACCGAAGTCCGAAGTCTGAAGTCCGAAGCTAACTGACTGGGACCTTGTCCCCTACATCGGACCGAAGTCTGAAGCTGACTGACTAGGACCTTGTCCCCTACATCAGACCGAAGTCCGAAGCTGACTGACTGGGACCTTGTCCCCTACATCGGACTGAAGTCCGAAGCCAACTGACTGGGACCTTGTCCCCTACATCGGACCGAAGTCTGAAGCTGACTGACTGAACACAGCATAGCATAACATATCAACTAGCATAAACACATAAATCCTGCCTGAGCCACGGAGGCGTCAAACATACTAGGTACTGCATTGGACCGAAGTCCTGAAACTACTGCTAACTGAACGGCTCGACATTGTGGCCTTAGATCCATTCCTACTGGAAGGAAACTCTCCTGAGTCTGTTGAACTGATGCTGCTAATCCTTCTGACTGCTACTTGACCTCTGACTCCGAACTGCTGCTCCACTAGCTCCTCGAGCTACCAATGACAATATAACACTTAGTCCAACTGACCTCCAAAGGTCAACTAGGTCAACTCTAGTCAAGGTCAAAATCCTGGTCAAAGTCAACCTTCCAGGTCAACCCTACTCGCTGAGTCCACCTAATAACTCGCCGAGTTCAATGCTCAAGGTCTTTCTATTCGCGACTCGACTCGCCGAGTCAGTCCATGACTCGCCGAGTCAACTATTCCCGGGTCCTGACCTGTCCAACTCGCTGAGTCTCCACCCGACTCACTGATTCGAGTTTCAACTCGAAGGGTTTGGGGTTTCGCGACCTGACTCGCCGAGTCCAAGAATAGACTCGCCGAGTCCAAGGCAATCTTCAACCAACTCGTCGATTTGTTCCTCCGATTCGCCGAGTTCATGCCTAACTTCATCCGACTCGACGAGCTGTTCATCCCACTCGTCGAGTTCCTCCTCATCTTCAAGCTACTCGCCGAGTCCACTCGAAGGACTCGCCGAGTCTATTCAGCCCTTAATCCATGCAGGGGCTTTTCGAGCCAAACAGGGCTTCCAACTCATAGATCCATACTTCTAAGGCCTATCCCCCACGTAAAGTGGCAAACTTTACATGTAGATCAAGAGATGTAGGCTTAAAACAATTCAAACTAGGGTTTAAGACAAAGAGGCTTCACCATCAACCCAAGAACAGATGCTTTATGACTTTCTAGGCAAAGATACACTCAGATCTGAAGTAGCAACTTCAGATCTAGGCTTCTAACTCGAAATAGTTCTTAAGCATGGCATAAAATCCCCAAATCACATAGACAAGGTTGATCTATTAAACAAAAGAGGGAAGGTAACGATTTATTACCTTTAAATGCTCAGAAATGTTCCACCAACTCTGGATCCAAGGCCCCCTTCTTGCTTCATAATGACTATCTTCTCTCTCAAGCTCCCAAAAGCTTCACCAAGGGTAGATCTTGCTCCAAAACGATTATGGCGGCTAGGGTTTAGTGTTCCGTGGTAGAGAGGCAGTAAAGGAACCCTAGGGAGAGAATGAGACGTTCAAGTAAGCTCCAAGTCCCAGATTTAGGGTTTTCCTTGCTCAGACCAGACTCGCCGAGTCACCTTGGCCGACTCGCCGAGTTGGTCGCTTACACCTCAACCCGAATCCCGCTCGGACTCGCCGAGTCCCTCCTTGGACTCGCCGAGTCTCCCATTAAAATTGGGGTTTTTCTTTCTTTTCTTGGCTTTCGAAACTTTGGGTGTTACAAAGAGCCTGTTTATCTGGAATTTTTTGCTGGAGTTCTACGCTACAGTTTCCTGTGATCCTAGGAAGGCACTCGATGACAGGATAGCTTTTGCCTTCAGACTGGGGGGAGTGAGCCGAGAATGCAGTGTGATAGAGATTGCGACTCGAGTGGGTATATACACAGCGGATGAGACGAGGAGTGTCCACTTCCTGGCATTCCTTGGTGATTGTCTTACGGAGCGGCCAGACGACTATAACGAGAACACTTTTTGGGCCGAGATTATGGGAGGAGTTTATACGCCATCTACTGCACCGGGTAGGATGATACGGTCTACTACCTATAGATTGCTGCATCGGTTGATTTCCATGACTCTCACGCATCACAAGAATAGTGAGAGAGTACCTTCGACATACTTGTATTTCCTATGGGCACTTGTTACTCCAGGGAGGCACCTGAACCTTCCAGTTGCTTTAGTTGCATATTTTGGACGGAGGGCCAGGGGACTTTGGGAGGATAGCCCGATTTGCGGAGGGCATTTTATCACGCGGTTAGCCCGATCATATCAGTTGTTGACGCGTGTGATCACGAGATCGATGGTGTTCCACGATATGAGGCCAATGAGCCTTCAGTTGTTAGAGTCGATGCGTGTATTGGAGCAGGGCGGAGATGGTGTCTTGCGAGTGTGAGCAGATGCTGTGCCGAACGAGGAGGGTACCGCTGAGCTACAGCCGAGACGGGTCCAGCGGCGTAGACCTGCTGCTCGGGGAGCGCAGCAGGGACCTGAGCCGGAGATTGATATGTGCTACCTAGCTCAAGGCATTGACCGTCTTGACATGAGGGCCCAGAACCTTAGTGAGTATGTTGCACATGTGGACAGGCAACAGCAGTGGTATGGGGATGCGTTGAACGCATTCTTTGCCTACCAGGGGTTTCAGTATTCGGTTCCTTACCCACCACCATTCCAGCCACGACATGATGGGGTCGGTACTTTGGGGACACAGCAGCATGATGATGGAGATGATGAGTGATTTAGTTTTACTTTTTATTGTTATTTTTATTTTTGTTTTTTTTTTGTTTGTTATTTTTAGTTTAGTTTAGTATTTTTGTTTGGTATGTAATTAAACTTTAATTTAGTTTGTTTTACTTTTGTTTTCCATGTTGATGCTCTTTGGTTGTTTAGATTTCTGCATAATTTTGACCCTTAGAAAGTTGGCAGTAAGTTCAGCAGCTAGGTCCGACTGTTGCTAGAGAGAGCCGTGTGAGAGTTTGAAGATTATAGTCAAGACCCACAATTTGTCATAAGTGTGGGGTGCATATTGATTTCGTGAGCGATTGTTTAAAAGATTGGCATTTTTACGATATTTTGACTCTTATGATATGGATGAACTGTTCCCACACCATAAAGTTCTATTTCGACGCGAGGAAGACATATCATCCCGGCTGCCATGACATGGTTGACACTTTCCTATGTTGTGGGGGATTTTTTTTTCATCGCGAGAGAAGAGATGCCATTCTTGACGAGACGACGTGGTCGACACTTTCCCATGTCATGGTTACTACACATTGTATTTGTTAGCAATCTTTTGCACCAAATTTTTGGAGTCGGCAGTCTTGATTTTATTTTTCGGCAAATTCACAAGCATTTCCAGTTTTCAGTCTTTCAGCAATATTTGAAGCAACTTGTAGCAGCCCCATTCGATCTCGCCACAACTACCCAAGGGAGTCTGTTCCTTTTTATCCCTTTTTATGTTCTTAGTTCATTTTAGCATATAATGAGGGCATTGTATGAAATAACTGTGGGATAGGGGGTTGGTAAAAGTAAATTAAAATTAAAAGAGAAAAATGAAATAATAGTTAGGAAATTTCTTGATTTAGGAAATTTTATATTTTAAAAACTTGAAATAACAGTTTAATTTAGAAAAATCTAGTGATAATTTAAATTTTGCTAATATTGTATGAAATGATCCGATGAGAACTCAAATGTTTAGTTGAGCCAATATACGCTATAGTCCATTTGTGGCCTCCCTTATTTTAGTGAAATCATAGAACAAAAACACAAGCCCGCTTGGTTTGAGGGATGCAATATGTTTAGCAGCCTAAACCTGAAATGTATCCAGGAAAATTATTATCATTAACCAATAAAGGTTGAGGTTGAGCACCTCTGCTTAAGCATGTAGGTTTTGAGTGAAAAAAGTGAGGTACATGTAATAAAAAAAAAAAAAAAGAAAAGAGAGAATTACGAGAAAAAAGTTTGAAGAATTTTGGAGCAAATAAAGTGAAGATCAAAAGATCAAAATTCCAAGAAATTCAAAAAGTTGAAGATACCAGAAATCAAATCAAACAAAAGTGGTGAATTCAAAGAAATCAAAGATCAAATGTCAAAGAATTGAAGAATTGCAAAAGAGCTCCATAGTGGTATCGAAAAGTTGTAATTCTAGATTATGTATGCTTAGGTTGCTCAATTAAAAATATCTGAGGTTAGGAGGTTTTTTGTGGATGGATTCGGAGGGTTGCATAAAATGAGCATTGTTCGGAAAAAGTGGGCAAGTGTTTATGAAGATTGTGAGTATTTAAAGTATGGGGGGTACTTTAGGAAAATTTTAGACACAAATGCATGCGTTGCGGTCTTGACATAATTGTTGAGTTTTGAATGGATTGTTTAGTGCGATTTTGGTAAAATAAAAGTAAATTTGATTGGGGGCAAGCAAAGGCTAAGTGTGGGGTATTTTGATATGTGTATTTTTATATATATTTTTATTCATTATATCTTAATATTTTGGCCTTTATTATTCTCTTTTAGAACTAAAAAGTACTCATAATGCTTTGAATTATGTTTTGCAGCCATTCATTGTCAATAAAGCACAAAAGAAAAGACTGAAGCGGAAACCGGGCTTAGAAGCTAAAAGTAATTAAAAATGCTGGAGGAACAATTACGCCCCGCGTAATACACCTCTACGCTAAGCGTAATGACCAAAATCATATTACGCCCAACATAACTTAAGGGTATGCCCCGCGTAATGGCTGACACCGGATAAACTCAATCGCGTAGAAATCCTTAGTACGCCCAGCGTAATCCGACTTACGCCCACCGTACGTAAGTCGGCTACAAAGGTTATAGAAGTCGATTTTCAGCTAACCAGAAAGGGGGATTCGGCTTCCAACTTAATTTAGTCGATATTAAACTTCTGTTAAGCCGTTTTGAGGGTCTAGAAGGCGGGTAACTTATGTGCACAAAAGTACTCACTAATTTTAATATTTATAATCTAACAAACTTAATTTAACTATGCACTTATAGGCAGTGTACCTAGTCAGATTACAATATAGCTTGGGTAAGTCGGGTGTCGATCATAGGGAACGGTGTTCTAATTAATTTATTTACTATTAAATTAACCTAATTTATTAACAAGTTTAAAAGGGGTTTTATCTGGTTTTACAACATCAGATGAACTTAAATTAAATTCAATAAAAGCACACTCTTGTTTAGTTTGAATCCACTTCTCCCTTATGGGTAGCTAATGATTGCGGATTATTAAGTTGGTTTTTAGTTGTATTAGTAATTTAGTTCTAACTTACCAATAATTAACTAATTCATGTCAAACCATGTATGTTCACACATAATTAAACACAGAACTAATTATGAATGTAAATATGCTATGTAAGATTTGTTGTATAAACACAATTATGATCACAATACAATTTCTCTAGCACAGCTAAACTTTATTTATTCTAATTACTAACTAAGATTGGTCAATCCTAGCTCTAGCAATTCACTGTTCACTAAATCATTAGGTAAACAGGTTCATGCAGTTTAATGGTCACTAAGCTACACATAACATGCAATCAAGCAATTAGAAAAACAAATAGTAACATGCTAGGTTATACACATCAAACACAAGCTGTTTTTACCAACTAAACTTAATCCATAAACATATAACCATTCATAAGTTTAAAGCTTCATCTAGCTAAACAAGAGTACCTAGATTCAGCTGCTCATCATAGCAACTAAACCAACACAACTAAAAATAATAAAAGACATGTTCTTATTTAACTAAAATTTAAACCTCTATTCTTTTTGGTGTTGAAAACCTTCTTCCAGAACCCTTCTTTTGCTCTGAATCGTCTTCTAGAACTCTTTCCTTCTGCCAAAATCTTGTCCCTTTCGTAATAATCAGGAGAACTTATATAATCTTCAAAAACCCGCGCCACGTCGTGCCCAGCTGTGCCTTGTCGTGGGCTTCAAGTAATCTGTATCCTCCAAGGAAATCATCCGCGTCGCGATGCCTATCTTCTAGAAACCCCATGCCACGTCGTGGGCTTCATCGCCACGTCGTGAATTAAGTATTTATCGTGAATTTATTCTTTTCTTGTCATTAAAGCCTCCTATGTTCCACATTTTGTCACTTTTGGTCCCTCTCTTCGAAAATCCTTTATATTGACTGAAAATAACAATTTAAAGTTATAAGTATCATTATTCTAAACATATTATCAATTTATTAATAAAAATGTACTTAAATATAGCCTAAAAATAAGTATAAATATGGCAATATCAAAATACCCCACACTTAGGCTTTGCTTGCCCCCAAGCAAATTTAAACTTAATTCTTAATTACTAACACCACACAGAACAATCCGACTCTAGTTCAGCCATTATGCCAAGACCTCAACGCATGCTTTTGTGTCTAAAATTTTCCTAAAGTACACCCCCATACTTTAAATACTCACAATCTTCATAAACAGTCGCCCACTTTTTCCGAACAATGCTCATTTTATGCAACCCTCCGAATCCATCCGCAGAAAACCTCCTTATCCTCAAGGTATTTTTAGTTGAGCAACCTAAGCATACATAATCTAAAATTATAATCATTGATTCCACTATGGAGCTCTTTTGGAATTCTTCATTTCTTTGACATTTGATCTTTGATTTCTTTGAATTCACCACCTTATTTAATTTGATTTCTGGTATCTTCAACTTTTGAATTTCTTGGAATTTTGATCTTTTGATTTTCACTTTATTTGCTCCAAAGTTCTTACCACTTTTCTCGTAATTCTCTCTTTTTTTTACATGTACCTCTCTTTTTTCACTCAAAACCTACATGCTTAAGCAGAGGCACTCAACCTCAACCTTTATCGGTTAATGATAATAATTTTCCTAGAGACATTTCAGGTTTATGCTGCTAAATATATTGCATCCCTCAAACCAAGCGGGGTTAAGTTTTTGTTCCATGATTTCACTAAAATAAGGGAGGCCACAAACGCACTATAACGTGTATTGGCTCAACTAAACATTTGAACTTTCATCGGATCATCCCACATAATACTAGCAATTATAGCTCAAATTATTACTACTACATTTAATTATTAAAAATTTCAATTTCCAAATTTTCAATTTTTACTATCAAATTCTATGATTTTCTAGCAATTTACTTTTTCTACCCCTACCCCACACTTATTTCATATAATGCCCTCATTGTATTCGTAAAAATAAATCAAAATTAAAGAAAAGGGAGAAAAAGGAACACACTCCCCTGGGATAGTGGCGTGAGCATCTCCAATAGTGTGGAAAACGTGCATTTTGAATATGGACTTCCAAAAATAGAAACTCGGTGTAGAACTGGGTGAATACGTAAATAAACCACGAACATGACTCGAAACTTCAATTCTTCAATGTGGGTGTTTGTAAGTAAAAATGTGGACAATGACAAACTGGGACACGTCGTGGCAGGTAACTGGCCACGTCGTGATATGGGATGAAAGCGCGAACACCAAACTACTTAATTTCTTCAAATTGCAAGAGCGCCACGATGTGGCGTAAGAATTTCACGTCGTGGAAACTGGACATCAGCAGAAAACACCATATTTGTTTCATGTACTCTAGCAACTTGACCAATGGCTAAATGGTTTAAGACGCTTTTATGTAAATATACTTCCCAACTATAACCTCTCTCCTACTAATATACCCCACACTTATCTTGAATTGTGGGTTCCAAGTCACGACTCTAAGCTTCCTTGACTCGACAAACACAACTCTAGAGTTACCCTTATATGCTCCTTAGAATTCCAATGCTAATCTGAAAAATGGAACAACCCAAAAAGAAATTATTTGCTGTTAATTGTTAAGTGAATTGAGTTGTGTGAACACCTGCTTGATTGCTTGTCTCTTATGATTTTTGATGACCATCGAGATTATAAGTCTAGGAATAACGAATGTGAAACTAGGATTAACTTTAAAATAAGTAAGTTAATGTGTGAGCCTTGTTTGATGACCATCAACAAGAGGTAAAACTAAATTAGTAATTCGATTAACTATATTTACAAGTCTTGCTTGATACGAACTGAACACTAGGAAGCATGTTAGTTTAATCAACTGATCACTGTTTAAATTGACTTTTTTGCTAAAGGATTAGTTATAGTGAACGCGAATCTAATCATTTTAGGAACCGGTGAACATGAATAAATGAATTTGTGTACGCAACTGTCTATGTTTTTAAGGTGTAATTTATCTAAACCAAAGTACCTCAAGAGATGTGCTTTCCTGTTAGTTTATCGAGAGTTGTTAATTGTTAGTTTGAGATTTATTAAACCATTTTCTTTATTATTTTCGTGTGACATGTAACCTATAATCAAATATATTAGAGAAAATTACACGGAAGGTCCCTGTGATTAGGGATTACTTGCACGCTTGGTCCCTAAAATGTTTTTTTAACTTAGACCGTCCCCGAAACTTATATTTGTTACCCACCCGGTCCCTAAATTAACTTTTCGTTTGTTTTGCTGTTAAACTATGGTGAAAAGACATATCTACCCTTACTTTTATATTTAATATAGGGAGAGAGAAAGAGATAAAAGAAATCACCGCCACCCAACGCCCTCACGTCCTTACCCTTCTTCTTCTTTCTTCACTTCTCCTGTATCATCTGCCACATCGCAACTTGCTTCTTCACCTTGAAATCGAACAACAAGTCTGTCACAAGAAAAAGTAAACGCACAAATCGATTTTCGGAATCTACGGAAACGCTAATGACGGGTGTGATTTTTTTGGTGTGGAGACGATGAAGAACGCTGATGATGGAGGAGTCTACGGAAACGATAAACAACATCGATGATTTCTATGGTGCAAAAACAATAAACGTTAGCGATTCTCTAGGTTGTGGAAACAATGAAAATTGTCATCGATTTCTGGGATTTGGAAACGATTCACGATTCATAATGACAACGTGTCTTAAGATTTAGAGAGGATTCATCCATACAAAGGCAGCCTTGCACCTGGGGATCGATTTAGGAAGAGGAATATGCACAAGGATTTTGTTGTGTGGATACAGAGGCGAACATTAGGAATTCGAAGACAACTGCTTTCAAAGTTCCTTCTTGGTTGGAGAGAGAGGAGAGAAAGAAGTAAAGAAAGATATGATGTTTTGTCAATTTGGATTCTAGCATTTGACGGAGTAAAAATTTAGGAATTCTTTGTGTGAAATTTTCCAATTCAGTGTATTGTACATCTTTTAGAAGCTTGCAATATGCAAACTTGATTTTATGATGTAAAACTTATATGGATTGCTTAGTTGGAAGGAATTATTCAGTCCAAATCAAGTTAGTCCCTGAAGCTAGTTTTAAGACATGTTAAAAACTTGATTTTATATCTTATTTGTTGTTAACTCTTTGTATAACAGGTGATTATGACTTTATGAGTTTTAACTAATCTTTTGTTCATTGTTGATTTTTTCATAACAGGTGAAAGTTCCAACTTGGATTGACAATAGTAAAGAAGGATTTTTCAATGTAGGAGCCCGATTTGAACCTATGTTAGAATCAAAGGAGAATGATGCTCTTAAAACAAATTTACCCTTCAGACCCATTTTTGCTGTACACCAAATAACAAGGTTCATTTTTCATTTTCTTACCCCTTTCCTCCTTCACGACTCGGATACTTGTATAAAAGATCAACATTCAGGCATGTTATTATTTGGAGCTTACTGATGAAGTCGGTGCACCAGTGCACCGAGAAGAATGAGAAAGAAGAAATTGATAAAAAGAAGGTTGGGTAGGTCTTTAAGTGGCTATAAACATGGAAGAACAAAAATGCCCCCAACGTGCTACTCACATGGGGGTTAATAACAGCAAAATAGATGGCGAAGTTAATTTAGGGACTGGGCGGGTAACAAATTTAGGTTTTAGGGATGGTCCGAGTTAAAAAAACTTCTTATGGACCAAGCGTGCAAGTAACCATTAACAATAGGGACCATCCGTGTAATTTACTCAATATATTAAATTAATCCACCGTTCCCTGTGATCGACACCCGACTTACCTAAGCTATATTGTAATCTGACTAGGTACACTGCCTATAAGTGCATAGTTAGTCTAAGTTTGTTAGGTTAAAAATATTAAAATTAGTGGGTACTATTTATGCACATCAAGTTTTTGGCGCCGTTGTCGGGGATAGTGGTAAGTATTCGCGCCTGTCACGCGGGTGACCCGGGTTCGATCCCCGACAATGGCGCCAAAAACTTGATGTGCACAAATAGTACCCACTAATTTTAATATTTTTAACCTAACAAACTTGGACTAACTATGCACTTATAGGCAGTGTACCTAGTCAGATTACAATATAGCTTAGGTAAGTCTGGTGTCGATCACAGGGAACGGTGGATTAATTTAATATATTTGATTATAGGTTACATGTCACACAAAAATAATAAAGAAAATGGTTTAATAAATCTCAAACTAACAATTAACAACTCTCGATAAACTAACAGGAAAGCACAACTCTTCAGGTACTTTGTTTTAGATAAATTACACCTCAAAAACATAGACAGTTTCATACACAAATTCATTTATTCATGTTTACCGATTCCTAAAATGATTAGATTCGCGTTCACTATAACTAATCCCTTAGCAAACAAGTCAATTTAAACAGTGATCAGTTGATTAAACTAACATGCTTTCTAGTGTTCAGTTCGTATCAAGCAAGACTTGTAAATATAGTTAATCAAATTACTAATTCAGTTTAACCTCTTGTTGATGGTCATCAAACAAGGCTCACACATTAACTTACTTATTCTCAAGTTAATCCTAGTTTCACATTCGATATTCCTACATTTATAATCTCGATGGTCATTAAAAATCATAAGAGACAAGCAATCAAGCAGGTGTTCACACAACTCAATTCACTTAACAATTAACAGCAAATAATCATCATTAATACGTAAGGATCTTTTAACAAGCTTGGCAAGATAAGTTAAACATAAATAAACAATTCAATATAGCAATTAGTCTAATAATCAAAGCTTCATTCAATCATAAACACAAGTAAAAGGTTTTGACACCCAAATCAGAAAATAAAATACAGAATAGTAACTCAATGGAATGCTAAACATGGTCACGTTAGCAACCCATATGATTACCGACACGTATCCGCTCTCCAACCCTTCCGATCTCCGCTCCCGTTAGCTTAAAGGCCTTCCGGCCGCCTTATAGACCCTCAAAACGGCTTAACAGAAGTTGAATATCGACTAAATTAAGTTGGAAGTCGAATCCCCCTTTTTGGTTAGCTGAAAATCGACTTTTATAACCTTTGTAGCTGACTTACGTACGCTGGGCGTAAGTCGGATTACGCTGGGCGTACTAAGGATTTCTACGCGATTGAGTTTATCCGGTGCCAGCCATTACGCGGGGTGTACCCTTAAGTTACGCTGGGCGTAATATTATTTTGGTCGTTACGCTTAGCGTAGAGGTGTATTACGCGGGGCGTAATTGTTCCTCCAGCATTTTTAATTACTTTTAGCTTCTAAGCCCGGTTTCCGCTTCAGTCTTTTCTTTTGTGCTTTATTGACAACGAATAGCTGCAAAACATAATTCAAAGCATTATGAGTACTTTTTAGTTCTAAAAGAGAATAATAAAGGCCAAAATATTAAGATATAATGCACAAAAATATATATAAAAATACACATATCACACAACAATGATGCTACAAAGGTAGGAGCTTACGAAAACATGGCTACACACGAACCGAGAATAGGCTAATAGTTGCACTCTTGGTCCAATTCAAATGCTAAAACCCAAACGAACCATGCACATAATTTGAACCAAATGCTCCAACGCTATCTTGCCCAACTCACATGAAATACATGTTGGATTAATGTCTAAGTTCATAACTATAATTGGTAAGACTTGACCCGACCCGGCATGGTCCATTTGGGTTGCATGGCATCATGCATTTGGATAGACTAAAATGAGAGAAATAACACTTAAGGATTGTTAATATATTATAAGTTCTAATATATTAATAAGATTATTTAATTAGAATTGATCAAGAATTAATCTAGGATTAATTAAGTGATCAAAAGAAGACTAATTAAATATATTGGTTGATAGTGTAAATCATCCATACTTGTATAGTGGGCTAAGACTCCGTGGATTATCTAGTTGGGCTAAATCCCATAGGATGCTCCATGGATGCTCCATGGTGTATTTGAACCCATGGATCCAAGGAAATAGAAATCCATGACAATTAGGGTTTACCCTAATTGTGACACTATATAAAGATCATATTCTTGGGAAAAATCGGCCACTATGTGTGAAAGAAAGGGCTAGCCGATTTTATGAAGTGTAGATTTCTCTCTAATCTATTCCAAGTGTATTTAGTGTTGTGTGAACCATTTGAGGTGTCACACTTGGGGCACTAGGCACTCAAGCTTCATGAAGACATTCTACATCAAAGAGGCATGTAATTCTAACTTGATATATTCATATGAATCAATGTTATTATGCTAGTTAGGATGAATACCTTGGAAAGTTCATATTTGCCTGTATAAGAGAGAAAACATAGATCCAAGGTATTTAGGGTTGCATGTACACTTAGGAGTGTTAGAATGCTCAAAACCCAACACTGGTATCAGAGCCGAGGCTTGCTTTCTCTTATACTTGATGCAAATGTGTTTTTTCAAAGTTGAATCTGTCCAAAGCATAAAACTCGATGAGTTTATGCAAAAAAACTCAACGAGTTCATCATTTTGGGCATGAACTCGATTAGTTTCTTAAGGAACTCGACGCGTTTCTTAAGGAACTCGACGAGTTTTGGGTGCTGACAGCTTGTTGTTTGTTGTTTTGGCTGGAATTGGACTAGGAACATTACCCTAAGCTATTTTTGAACTTATAAACTTGTTTTTAATGTGGTAATGTTCATGCTAATCCAATTTAAAAGATAATTGTCACTAGATTCATGTTTTGTATTTGTTTAAAAGTTATGATAATTACATGAAAAAGTTTGATGTGAATTATCATTGTTCATATGAGTTTCTTCAATTAATAGATAAGTTAATTGATTATATGTTTTCAATCCATTTTAATCTAAGAGATGATTCTAAAATGTGTTTGTGTAACTTGTCCTCAAGTTACATTAAAGGTCACATTTAAGTTTCATAAAACTCATAAAAGTTGGCAATGGTTACAAAAAATGAAGAGTCTTGTCCTCAAGTTATGGAGTTTCAAGAGTCACTTCATTAAGCAATAAAATGTGTAACCTTAATTAATTCCATAAGTTACAAAAATAAAGAAAAGTTACATTCTTTTATTAGTTAAAGTCTTCCATAACTTGTCCTCAAGTTATGGAACTTAAAGAGTTTTTGGATTAAAACTACTTTAAACACATAGGTTATGGAATTAATTAGTTTTGAATAGTTTCAAAACTTGCCCTCAAGTTTTGGACTTTGAAAAGTTTTTCAATTATGAATACTTTAATTCCAAGTTAGCCCTAAGAATTTTAAAAGTTAAAATTCAACCCTTATACTTTATAATATTATAAGTTGATAATATTTATATATATATATATATATATATATATATATATATATATATATATATATATATATATATGTATGTATGTATGTATAAGAGCAAGTCAGTCTTACCGTTAGTAGGCCTCATTCACGAAGTCGGTCTATAAGGGGGTATAAGGTTACTGCCTATAAAATGGCAGTTTACTGGGCGTCCACTCTCACCCACCGCTTCCTTGACTGGTGGAGGGTCGTTTGCCGAACAGATAGGACAAGGATTATAATTCTCCCTTCATTAAAAGTATTAATGATAAATACTAAGTAACTAAACCCTTTATAAATACCCAATCTTAGTTACTTAGGAAAAAGTGAATAAGGTGCTAATCCATGAAAATACACTTTGCACTTTGTTTAAGTCGTTAGTTGAGCGTGTGTGGTTAACCGGCACACTAACCTAGATTTAAGAAGGTAGGCAAAGGGTAACTTTATGTTTATCATAGTATCGGTGGAGCGCGTGTGGTTGACCAGCACATCGATTAAGGGGTAAATATTAAGGGTACCAACTATATTTTCATGGTTACTTCACACCTTGTTTTGTGATCCTCGGCATCCCAGTCACAAAACCTGAAGAGCACACTCGCGATAGAAACATGCCATTGAACAGTTCAATGAATGTCAAAGATCTAGGAGTTTCAAAAACCAATTAAAACCCAATAATATATATTTCGTTTTCATGGTCGAAATTGGTGAATCGTCATTCACCTACCATCAAATATTTTATAGCTTGGGTTAAGGCATCCCTCTTCCAAGTTATAAAAGTATTGTGTTGGGTCCTAGCCTTAATATTTCTTATTAGGTGTCATATTAAGGACTTTAAATCAACTATCTTGAATATCTACCAAAAAGATGTCTAATTCAGACACCTATGATCTTCCCAAAATCTCTTGGAACTTCATACTTCCTCCACCTCCTCCAATCATTCTCCTTAACCCACAAGTTCAAGGTCACTCAAGGACTATTGGCAAGGCAAGGTCTAGGTGTGATCACATCTTGGAGATGAATTCGCATATTGACAAATCGGGAGAGTTGGGTGTCAAAGTCTTGAAAAAGTTGGTGGTTCAATCACTTTCTAAGTTACATAGTGAGTTTCTTTGGGACTCCTATGAAATAGACTACGACAAGACCATTAATGATCTTATCTATTTGCTAAGATCAACTTCCTAGAGCTTTATGGACATTGACAATGATGACACTGGAAATCCAGAAAAAGCATTCTCCTCCCAATGGAAAGGGATCGACCATAGTCAACTCAGTTGACCAAATGGTAAAGAGAGAGGCTAATTTTGAGATAGTCCCAGTATCAATGGTCCATTGCCAAAGGAAGGGGCATTGTTAGCGAAGCTGCCAAACTTTACCTAAGGATGTTAAAGTCAATATGTGTGACTCTACTTCAGGTAAAGTCCACTATCTAGCTCTGCTAAGTTTCTATTCTGAGATTCTTGATACATGATGTGACTGAGTCACATGTTGATGTTTTAGGAATCAAAGAAAAGTGAAGAAACTTAAAGAAAGAATATGTTGAATCTGATTGCATAGATGGATTTCTAACGCATAGTTTGAAGATCGGATTCTTGAGCTACTTCTTAGGAGTTATGATATATATATATATATATATATATATATATATATATATATATATATATATATATATATATATTGCTTAGGAATAGATAACAACAAGTTATCTTATGGATTGTAAGGATAAGTTTTTCCGCAAAGTTTTAAAATAAAAGTTTATCCTTACAATGGCGTTTGTGGAAAATTGTTGCTTATAAGATTCCACTGATAGCAATAGTGGAAATATGAATTTGATTCTTTCATTTGTGGTAGTGTCTAAATTTACCAAATAAGTAAAGATTATCATCACCCAACTTTCAGTTGGATAGTGTCACACCCCAAAACCAAGAATGGCGGAAACGTTCTACGGCGGAGGACGTCATGTAACATATCACAACAATGTAAAGTAGTAAACAAGCAACAACATCATCCATTGCATTAATAGTATAAATTTAAATACAAGTGTGTTCGTTCATAGTATAAGACAACATAATAACTAATCAAAATAAAAGAGGAGTCTTGATTTCTCCGTCTTCACAAAACCTGGTCGTCGTACCTGTCTATCTGTGACTTGAGAATACAAGTTATTTTTAAAGCGAGTATCAGCAATAAAGCTGGTGAATTCATAAGTATTAATGTGTCTTTAATTTGTAAATACTGCAAAGTAAAGACTTGTAAACATTTGGAGAAAAGTATTAAGATGTTTGTAAGTAATTGTAAACATTTGAAAACCCTAGAAAATCCTACATTTCCTACTAGTATAAAAGTATTCTTCTACCAAGACTCGACTGTTTTGAAAGTAGTCTTCTACCAAGACCGGACTGTTTTGTAAGAAAGCATCACTGTAAATGTGACAGGTTTTCCCTGTTTAACAATTATTATAAAAGTTATAGTCTACCTCGTCGATTATGTGTATGAGTGACGATATAAAGGTAATAAGGAAAAATAGTTTATCTATATCAAATATATCCTACCTCATCCTTCATGTGAATGTGTCACAAAATAAGGGAAGGTGAATAATATAATAACTAAAGATGTATCCTTTTGCATTAGGATACTCACGGCATGGAAACTCGCCGCACAGTACAACCTTGGACACCCGTCGACACTCCTTTTCCGTACTGTAGCTAACAGCTTTGGGTGTGGAATGGTAAGTCCCGAAACATTTGTAACAGATCCTATGTAATAGTATCTATTAAACGTATTAATGTAGACGTGTTCATGTAAGCGTATCTCTGTAAACGTATCTCTATAAGCGTATCTATATAAACGTATTCATGTAAGCGTATCTATGTAAATGTACTCATGTGAGCGTATCTATGTATACGTATTCATCTAAGCGTATACATGTAAATGTACTCATGTAAGCTTATCTATGTACACGTATTCATGTAAGCGTATATATGTAAACGTATCCATGTAACATGTAATGTATTAGTATAGACTCATGAATGAACTGACTCTTGTGTGATTCCTTGTACTTGGAATTGTATGTAGTATCTCCAAATTATACCTATTATAGTTACTAGTAATGTATGAATATAACCAGAAGTATACCTTTGCTACCTAAAGGTACTGAACTGACTACTGGAACCTTTATACCTATATATGTAAACATGGTATATAAATAATATTTAGACGACATTTGGACGAGCAACTGATGCCCTAAGGCCACATCCCAATGACGAAAAGGAAATAAAGCGAGCTAACCGTCCTAAGTCCTTTAAACATTATTTGTATAACTATACATATCTAGGCATGCATTTGACAATATAAAAACGTAAAAGAATTTTTGTAAAACCTTTGAAAAGTTTAGTACTAAGAAACAATGACCTGATGTCAATTTATAAAATGATTGAAAATTTCTTTGATAAGACAATTTAAGTATAAGGAAAACCTTTATTTGAAAACACCTTTGTAACAGAGTTTGAAAGGAAACTTATAGTGTGTAAGACAGTTTGATAAAGATTTTTAAACATGTAAAAACGTTTATGAAAATCATTTGAAGAAATCTGTTTGGTAAAACAATTAACGTATAGTAATTCCGTTTGTATGCTAGTTATTATTCACATGTGATTGATATAATAACTAAACCTGATTCAACTTGTATTCCCTCCCCCCATAAAGAATTTATAAACATTTAAAAGCATTTAAAAGGTTAATTAAGGGGGTATAAACTCACTTGATTGATTAGGAGAAAGCGAGATGATAATCTAACATAACTTCGACTTGGAAAAGTTGATTTTCTCGGGAATCTCGGGAATCTCGGGAATCTCGGGAACACAAAACCTTCCTTCGGGACTTGAAGGTCAAAACCGAGGCTTTGGTAGGGCTTCAGGGGCTTAAACGCAGAGTTTCTGCGCGAGAAAGAAGAGAACTAAGCAATGAAACTCGGAGCCCTTGAAATCTATTTATAGGGGCATATTTTGGGTGCCACATCGTGGCAAAGGGTGTGCCAAGTCATGATGATTCAACCTTATCTTCTTCCATTGATTGGACGCTCTCAGTCACTTGCCGGGTCGCGGCCAACTGTGCCACGTTGCGGCCAACCTGATAGCCTCGGATTTCGGGTCTCGAACTTGTAAAATCTGTAACTTTTGCGTACGAGCTCCATTTTTGACGTTCTTTATATGCACGCTTAGGCGAGAATATACTCTACAACTCTTGTTTAGACTTCGTTGGCTAATTTTGATTTGTTTTTAACTATTTATTTTTAACCGGCCGGGACACGAAAAGTCCGGTAAAAATCCATAACTTCTTTATCCGATGTTCGTTTTCGTCAGAGTTTTTACCGTTGTGCTAATTTTGTTGAGACCTTCAATTCTCATTTAGGTTGTTTTGGCCAAAAGTCTCTCGATCTCTATTTCGAGCTTTTAGCTGTCTACTGCTATATCTGGATCTTGGAAAAATCATAACTTCCTCATACAATGTCAGATTTGGACGTGCTTTTTACGTACGTTTGAGGCTTGATGATATCTATGACTTTCATTTACATACCTAAGGCTAAAAGTTATTATATTGAAACTTCACGTTTTACGTCTGTCAGTGTTGTCGGTTTTGCCAAGAATCTTCGGTTGGTCATAACTTCATCGTTATAAGTCGGATTTTAGGGTTCTTTATATGTACAAAAACCTTGATACGATTCCTATTATTTTATTTAACCCAAATAAGATTTTAGGAAAGTTAAATTTTGACCTAAATTTTACTGGTGTTACATTTTAGTGTCTAGAAATATTGGGTTGTCACATCATCCCCCCGTTAGAGGGAATTTCGTCCCGAAATTAGAGTTTAAGCAGAATTAATAATCATGCTACGGATAGAAGTTTTAGTTGCTCCTCGTGTTCTTAAGTGAACTCAAGTCCTCACTTGGCATTCTAGCGAATCATTCACTACCGGGATACGACTTTGCTTCTTTTGGTTGACTTCACTGGTGTGATAACTCTTCTTGGTCGAATGTATGTTGAATGTTTTTGTGGACTCTGAAAATAGTACACCTTATACCCCACAAGTAGTGTCTCCAGATCTTCAGAGCAATTACCACTGCTCCTGACTCAAGATCATGTGTTGTATAGTTAACTTCTTATGTCTTAATCTGTCTTGAGGTATAGGCAGTGACCTTTCCTCTTGCATATGAACACAACCAATTCATCCTGATTATGACGTCAAAACCTTGTGGTCGATTAGATGTCATGAAGATCTAAAAGAAAGTATGATTACTCATGAATTAAGGAAAAAGGATAGGTACTTTTGTTCCATCTGTCACTCTTGTCCCGATCGGCGGGAAAGGCATGTGTTTGGCTTCTAAGTTTATTTGCATGGTAGCACGATCACTCGTAGTCTTAGGCAGTCTCCAACCTGAAGTTCATATTAGAACTCATACCTGGTTCATCAATCACAGTTTCGCATATACGAGTTGTATATAATTAAGATTGAAAAGGTAGTCGAATAAATGATTTTTCCTTAAGCCCACATCCCAACGAGGAAAAGAAGTTAAAGTAGAATCATCAATTCTAAACCTATAGAACCTTGATTATATACTACCCTTGCGTATACATTCTTCAACGATAGATCAACCGTCCGGGTCTTTGGATTGAACTTGACGTACTGTACGAGTGGTACTCTGGGGAGGTTTGCTAAGGTTTCTTCGGAAAGGTTACAAAACATAAGGTACTTTATGTATGAGTACTTCGGAGTTTTGGAATGACGGCTTCGCAAGAAAAACGTTTTCGGAGAAGGAAACGTACGCACGAAACTGGTATTTTACGGATCGAATTGACTCGATTTGTATGATAATTTCGGACTTACTTAGAAGTAAAAGATATCATATTTGAACATAAAGGTGTTATAGACAAAACACAACAGTGCAACTTTTAAGAGAGTTATAGTACTTTAGAGTAACTACACGAATACTACTGCGAACAAAGTATACTACAAAAGGCAAGTATACGCAGCACGGGGGTCCCTTAACTAACGGGATCTCGCAATAGATAAGACTTGAGTTGCACTAGTTTTAAAGATGTTTTAAAAACATACATAATACTGATGATTGGAAGTGAACCTATACTATAGTAGGGTCCTTCGTTGCGTCTTTCCATTCTGAGGTCAAACTCCTCCGGATTCATTGTCGTTCTTCTCTGTTGGACTGTCCCTCTTGAAGTGTCCCATTACGCCACATAGATGGCATATTCGACAGATTTCAACATTGGTGGTTGAAGTAATGTGTTCGACCCGAGTCCTACAGCAATTGGTAGTATGTCCGTTCTTGTTGCATTTAAAGCAGTGTAACGGACGACAACTACCCAGATGATGGAAGTTGCACTTATTGCATTTCGGTAGGTTTCCGGAATACTGCCTAGCTGGTGTAGGGACAATTGGGATACCAGAAGGGATGGTAGTAGGAGGTACAGATGCCGTGGCTGCGAAGGTTGCCATAGGTTGTTGTCTTTTGCTTGCCCCTTGGGGTGGTTTGCCTTTAGCTTTAGCCTAGAACTTTCGTTTGTTATTCTTGGGCTTGGGATTCGAGGTGTCATGGTAGTTTGTTGCTCGTTGAGGTACTTGATTGTTACTTGGATTGGAATTATTATTAACAATCCCGCTAACAATCGCATTGTTAGCGTTAAGGTGGGTCAAAACAGCTGACACAGTAGCCGAGAATGCAGCTTGAAACATAGCTGCATCAATCTGAAGAGTTGGTGTTTGGTTGATGGGTTAATTGTTTTCTTCGGTGACATGATTCTGTTACACGGAAAGAAAATGAATTTGTGAGCGAGTATGGTTGAACCTAGACGTAGTTCAATCGTTCATGTAAAGAATAGAAGTATGTTCTCGAGGGTTTGACCTACATCCCTATGACGAAGTCCTAGTATAGAGTAGAAGTAAATTAATAGAATGGTCTCAAAACGTTTATCTTCCAAACCAGGGTATTATTGGTTGGTGGATAACATGATCCAACCTTTGAAAGAGACTTGGAAATGATTCCTGAGTTAAATTACCATAGTCCAATAACTTGACTAGATGGGGTTTCAGATAGACTCCAATGAAAGCATGATGAAAGCATTTGAATCAAAGATTGACACGGAAGTTAGCCGACTGTCGATATCATTGATGTTTAAGATGTAATAGGTTTGTGGAAATTCACCTTGTTGTAGGTCTTACATCATATTCGGAGTAGAAAAGTCTTTGACATCATAAAGACTTAACTAAAAATACTTACAACACAAGGTAGTCACATAGAAAGTACTACACAGAACATAGACAAGAACATGGTTCTTTAAAACAAAGAAGGAAGTAAGGTATCTCCTACTTGTTTAATCAAGGCAATTGGTGCGAATGGTATGCATTCTTGCATTAGAATTAACCTCTTCGATATGTTTGAGAGCCGTCATGCCCTGAATTTCGTTTTGGGCAACTCTACTGATCAGGATTGGTAGAACTCTGTCTTATGAGACCCCTTCATTTACGTTGTAGAAGCTTCGGTCTCCATTAAATGGAATTGGTTGATCTTTCTCTTCGATCCATGTTTCCAAGCATTCTACCCAAGGAGGCGTCGGGCCATGAAAAGCGGGACGAGGGTTAGGATTTAGAAATAGAGCTACCAAGGGTAGGTTCTCAACCTTGGGTTCGTAGTTATCACCATCCGAAAGGTCTTCAGCATGGTGATCATTCAAAGGGATTGGATCATTATTCTCGGGTTCTTCTCAAAACCATCCATCATTGCCTTCGTTCGGAAGGTACGGGTTGCCGTCGGGATGGAGTCCAGCCATGTTATCTACGTGAGAATTAGGGTAAGGAAATAGTTATTAGACGAACTAACTAGATAATTATTAAACAATCTTCATCAGTTACATCACTATTTGTAAAGTGCATACCAGCTATATGTAATCAAAACAGGATAGGCCTTTGAATAAGTGACCTTAACTCCAAATTCACAAGGAACAGAAGTAAAGCAAAATTTCACAGATTCTAAGTCTATGACATCCTAGTTACATATAATCTTAGTGCATCCACTTAGCAACTATTGACCAAATAAGGAAGATATTTTTAGTTCTCAAGTAAGTAATTATAGTAACACGAAATACTCCTATAGTATTTTAGACTTATGTTTTGTTCTAGTGTTCTCATTGTGGTAGTGTTGCTAACTTTTTAGACTTGTTGCCACATCACAACCATTCTTGGGCACGTGCTAATCACTCCTCGGACCAGCATAGTTGATTAGGCTATGCCACTCCCAAGACTGACCATACATCCCCAAGCTTACCTGTGATATTCAACAATCGTAATACTTTTGTTCTTGTCATTGTGACACGGATTTTAGTATGAATGCAGGCACGTATACTTAGTTAAATATTTTATTATTTAAAAGTATAAACTCTTGGTTAGAGTATTTTAATCCCATTGTGTTTATAGCTCGTATATCTTTTATGTGTTGATATACTTAATTCAATATAAACAATGCTCTGATACCAATCTGTCTCACTCCAAAACCGAGAACGACGCTAACGTTCTTGGGCGAAGGACGTCATGTAATGTATCACAACAATATAAAGTAGTAAACAAGTAACAACATCATCTATTGCATTAATAGTATAAATTTAACTACAAGTGTGTTCGTTCATAGTATAAGACAACATAATAACTATTCAAAATAAAAGAGGAGTCTTGATTTCTCTGTCTTCACAAAACCTGTTCGTCGTACCTGTCTATTTGTGACCTGAGAATACATGTTATTTTTAAAGCGAGTATCAGCAATAAAGCTGGTGAATTCATAAGTATTAATGTGTCTTTGATTTGTAAATACTGTAAAGTAAAGACTTGTAAACATTTGGAGAAAAGTATGAAAATGTTTGTAAGTAATTGTAAACGTTTGAAAACCCTAGAAAATCCTACATTTCCTACTACTATAAAAGTAGTCTTCTACCAAGACTCGACTGTTTTGAAAGTAGTTTTCTACCAAGACCCAACTGTTTTGTAAGAAAGCATCACTGTAAATGTGACGGTTTTTCCATTTTTAACTATTATTATAAAAGTTATAGTATACCTCGTCGATTATGTGTATGAGTCACAATATAAATGTAATAAGGAAAAATAGTTTATCTATATCAAATATATCCTACCTCGTCGTTCATGTGAATGTGTCACAAAATAAGGGAAGGAGAATAATATAATAACTAAAGATGTATCCTTTTGCATTAGGATATTCACGGCATGGAAACTCGCCGAACAGTACAACCATGGACACCCGTCGACACTCCTTTTCCCTACTGTAGCTAATAACTTTGGGTGTGGAATGGTAAGTCCCGAAACATTTGTAACAGATCCTATGTAATAGTATTATTAAACGTATTAATGTAGACGTGTTCATGTAAGTGTATCTCTGTAAACGTATCTCTGTAAGTGTATCTATATAAACGTATTCATCTAAGCGTATCTATGTAAATGTACTCATGTGAGCGCATCTCTATATATCTATTCATGTAAGCGTATATATGTAAATGTACTCATGTGAGCGTATCTATATATACGTATTCATGTAAGCGTATATATGTAAACGTATTCATGTAATATGTAATGTATTAGTATCGACTCGTGAATGAACTGACTCTTGTCTGATTCCTTGTACTTGGAATTATAAGTAGTATCTCCTAACTATACCTATTAGATTTACTAGTAATGTACGAGTATAACTGGAAGTATACCTTTGCTACCCAAAGGTACTAAACTGACTAATGAAACCTTTATACCTATATATGTAAACATGATATATAAATAATATTTAGACATTCAGACGAGCAACCGATGCCCTAAGGCCACATCCCAACGAGGAAAAGGAAATAAAGCGAGCTAACCGTCCTAAGTCCTTTAAACATTATGTCACACTCTGAAACCCAGGGCGGAAACGTTCCGGGGTGGAGGTGACTTCATGTTAAGTATCACAACTGATGAGATTTAAAACACAATAGCTTTTAATCTATAAAGATCGATTAGATCTTGAACAAGTGTGTGAATGTGAAATGCAAGAACACAACATAAATAACAAGGAAGAACGCAATATTAAGAACAAACAGCTTGAATCAAACGTGTCGAATGATTAAATAAAATCCTTAGAAGAGCTCGATTAAGAACATCAACTGTAAAAGATTAGAAGATTACAAGAGAGCAAATACGTAAACTCTGGAGCGCTAAAACAGAAATCTTGAATCTTAACCTAATATGCATGCAAGCGATAACTTATATACTATACATAAAAGGCTCTCGGTTGGACAGGCCCAAACCGGAGAATACTAGGCTAATCTACGAGCCCAAAAGACGCAATACAAGACATAACTTCAGCCCAACAATCTCCCCCTTTGCGTCAATTTGGAGCGAGACCATCACTTTGTACTTGGGCCGGCGGCTGAAGCTGGTACCTTCTTCTTCACGGTACTAAACAGACACTTGGTTATTGAAAGGATGGTCTGTCTAAACCGGATGTACCAATTGATCATGTCTTCAAAATATTTGATGTCATCGGCCGAATTGTCCTTACACCGCTTGATGATAGATAGGACGTGTTCCAAACAGGTAGTGGTGTAGAGGTGCTTGTCAGCTAACGCGAACAGACATTTCTGTCCTTCGGCTCTGGTGAACATCACAGAGTTTCGCCTTGAATCTATCTTGCCCATTTTCATCGCGTTTAGATCACTGGCCGATCCCACAGGCTTGACTTTCGGTTTCTTCTTAAACACTGTGGCAACCTCCTGATCCATTAGGGCCACCTCCATGATATAGCATGCCAGCATCCTTTTGACATGGTCTAAGATGGGACCATATTCGGCTTCGTTTGTCAGCAAGATGTTGTACAATACTATCCAGTCATGAGGGTTCAAATTGGGCAGATCCGCCAGAGAGATCATGTGAGCAGTTCTTGCAGATCCTCGGATAAGCTTGAACTTGACGTTGGTGAATCTCCCCACGGCGAATGGCTTCATCACCCGAACATTGACAATCTTCTGGGCGCTCCATGTAAGGAATTGAGGGCGAGCAGCCTCCAGATAAAAGTCAATGAGCTCCCTGTCAAGCTCATCGTTCGGATGCGGGACTTCATAAATGTTGGAGAAGGCGTGAAAGATGAACGCCTTTCGAGTCAGCGGCATATCAAATTGCGAGTCGACCGAGTTGTTGCAGTCGAACGATATCACCGGCTCGAGCCATAGTATGCTTGGAGTCTCTATGGCCTCCTTTATCAGACGATCCCTGGTCCAGGCAGGGAAGAGCAGCTTTCGGCTCTCAAGGAGATCGTTGGCTTCTTTCTGTTTACGTTCGGCTTCTTCAGCTTCACGTGCCACACGACTGACATCGTCATCAGTATTGCGACTGTTCTTTCTCTTCAACATGTCCGCAATAGTCTCCTTGTCTTCATCTTCGTCTTCATCTTCATCTCCTCCCTCTGCAATGTTTTTCCCTTTGTCCTTCACACCCGAACCCGAGGCATGACCAGTTGGGGGTGGTTCGGTCGTGTGAGTTGCTTTTGAGGAAGGAGGTGGTTTCGATCCTTTCTTCTCATCTCCCCCTTGTTTCAAAATGGACACGAAACTGGGTAGGCCTTCAATTTTATTCAAGAGAGCCATGGCCGGAGAGAGTTTCTCAGCGAGGGTACGCCTCACCGAGTAATTGAGGATGGGATCGTGTGCTTCCAAGATGTTGGATAGAACGGCGTGGACATCCGAAACACACGTCTTGATGATTTCCTTTTCGGAGCGAAGAGCCTCCAATTGTTGTTCGGAGTTGGAAAGTTGGGTGCTCTTGACCTTGAGGGCAGTGGTCTTACTCGCCAGGACGTCCATCAATTTATTTTCAGCCGCAAGATCCTCTTGTAGCTGTACCAAGCGGGCTTCAATGGAGGCACGGAGTGCCGAGTTGTCGTCGCTAAGGTTTTGTCTGAGGGTAGCGAACGAGGATAACTCCGTCTTCACAAACTGGGTCAATTGATTAACAATTGGTCCCAGTGTTGTTTTGTTGGCTTCGGCGCTTTCCTGCATAGACTGCAGCAGGATAGAAGCGTCGTGGAATAGTTTATCGACTTTTTCGGTCGTTGCCTCACAAGCACGGGTGGAGGCGTCAATAGCAGCAGTAGCAGAGGCCACTGAGTCATGTTGAGCCTGAGAGAAGGCATCAACTATCCTCTGAATGGCAGCTTCAGATAAGGATGACTGCTGATTGGAAGAGGAGGCAAGAAGTTGATCAACCTTCGCGTTCAGCTCGCGGAGATGCTTCTTAGTAACAGGAGCATCATCCTCCTCATCGCTTTGAACTTGAAACGGACTATAGTAGACCGAATCAAAGTTCAGATGGTCACCACCGAGGTATTGATCATCGCCATCGGAGGCGTCTTCTGGAGAGGGTGGTGGTGGTGAAGCTGGGGGTGTTATGGGTTTGGTGGGTGCAGGTTGAGTAGGTGGGGGGTGAGTTTCGGGTGGTGGTTGTGTATGGGTTTCGGTTTGTGGAGGTTCGGTTACAGGTGGGGTTTCGGTTGATGTGGTGAATATGGGTGGTGGTATGGGGAATGAGGTTGGTGGTATAGTAGGGGTTATGGTGGGAATGGAAATAGGGATTGTGGGTGGAGGGGAAGGAACTGGGGATTGGTGAAGTTCCATCTCCGGGGTTGGGGACCGAGGAGGTGTGTTGCCTCTTTGTGGAGATTTGTCTCCTTGTGACTCCTCAGCGTCCGAACTTTCAACTTCGGATTCACTTGATGAAGAGGAAAGGATTAGCTTTCGCTTGTGTTGGGTCTTTCTCTTTTTCGGTTTTGGTGACGAGGCAGCCTTCGGTTGTTTGCGCTTCTTTGGAGTAGGTTTTGGGGCTTTGGATGGTTTCTTCCCCTTGTCGGCCTTCTTACCCCTTGCCACCGGTTTGTCGGCATCATGGATCGATCTCAACATTTCCGGTGTTAGTTCCCTCGGACCAGATGGCCCTAACTCCCTGATCGCCTTGATGAAGCTGCTTTCAGAGGGCACACTGCCATACATCGACTCCGGAATAGAGCCAATGAAGGAGAATTTCGATGCAGCTGATAAGATGATCTTCGTGGTGTGGAACGTACCAACCGAAGACATCGGTGCACCGTCAGCAGTTTGGACATCGAACTTGTCCATAGCCCACCTTGTGATCAAGATCCAGAACCGGGCTAGTGACAGCTCGGAGTGTCGGGAAGTGGAAGAGAGGCTCTGAATCAGTTGTTGCCAAAGGACAAAGCCGTAGTCCAGATTGATTCCGTTGTACACCGCATACATAATCGACAGAAAAAGACGACTGGCCCCGTCCGATCCTGAACTTCGTTCTGACAGTCCCTTGAAGAGAACCGTAAATAACCCATTCCATTGGGGCGGTAGGCATGACTTCTTGAATCTGGCGACGGAGGTGAGAACTTCCGTGTAGCCCATGTTGTAGAACATGCTGTAGAGCATACCAACTGGAATTGTCTCCGGGTGAACACGCGATGGGTCAGCAGCAAACCCAAGCATAGAGCAAAAGCGGGGACGAGAAATCGACGTCTTGTGTTCCGCCACTTCAAAGAAAACTCTGTCAACGGCCTTGTCGTAATAAGCCGTTGCGTATACCTGAGATAGGGCGACCATTGGCACCGTTTCTATCCGTGACAGTGCTGGAGCAAGCTGGGAGTATTTGAGACACTCGATGATCGGCGACATGTAGGGATCATAGGCCAGTGGGTTCAGATCAATCACGAGGCATTGCTGAGGACGGATTGGAAGAATCTGAGAAGTAGCATGGACGGAAGAGGATTCAGCCATTGTTGCAGGTTGGAGAAGAAGATAACCGGGAGAGAGTTTGGAAGTATTTTTGCTTTGGAAATTATGGGGGCAGTAAAGAGGTAAAAGGTGGTCTGGCTGGGGTTTTATAGTAGGTGATAGGAGAGAGAAAGATCGATTCAAATCTCTTATGGAAATATGGAAGGGTTTTAGAGTGACTGATTGGTGACAGTTGGGACGTGTGATGATCACGTAGGAGAGAGAGTGTCAGATTCCTAGGATCACGCCGCCCAATAAGCGCCGGTTCAGAGAGAGGAACCGTTTCTATTTCCACACGCGCCATTAATGCCTGATGGATGACGCTTCAATACTTGCACACGCGTCCAATAGTGTCAGAAAAAGCGCGACCTCTTCAAATTCACGCGCCTGCTTTTTACCGTCATTTGAATTCTTATCCTTTGAACTTCCGCCGCGTCAGCATCTTTTGTCTTTTCCCCTTTTAAATGCCTGTTTGGAATTAATAATCCACGTGGCTAATTTTTTACCACAACATCATTTGTAACCATCCAGTAAATATCCAGCCTGTAAAATAATTAGTAACGGAATTTTTGAAAATTTTGGATTTTCGTGCAAAGAGTGTAAAAGAAAAAGAAATAAAGCAACTCTTTTTAGGATAATCTGTGATGTCCATAAGGACACGAAACTGATGATCCCGGGCACGAATCTCTTCCTTCAAGGTCAAGAGAGACCCCAAAGTGTTAGTGTAGAATCCCGTTGAATTACGATCAAACATTTATTAATAAATGTTGAAAGGCATCTTTTAATAAGGCAAATTAAGGGTGGTTTCGCTTTGATTCATCAATTCAATTCTTGATATAAGAACGAATGTGAACAAAGTACTTGTGAGACCAGTGTAGTCTGTTGAACAAGTAGGTTTGAGTTGATTTTTAAGTGGCTTGGATAATGATGAAATCTCAGATAAAAATTTAAAATTGGATCCCTTGGGAAGAAATGTTATGGTGTGTAACAATTTCATTGGAACCACGCAAAGAGAAAAGAAATTGAGATTTCATGAAGGTACATTCGTCAATTCATTGGTGAAAGCTTGATCAAGTTGATTGGTCACCGTCAATTCTTTGGTGTTGAATGTTGGGTTTCACTCAGTTCGTAGTGGCACGAAACTAAGATCATAAACACAGAAGTTGTGTAACCATAAACCTCAGTGGTAGTTTCTGAGAGTCTCAAGGGTTACAGTGATGAAACGAGTGTTATGGAGAAGTTGTAATGGAGATGGTGAAAGTAGACATAGTACCTCTGCTGCGTACATAAGGACCAAGCAGGAGACTCTCATCTCGTGTGAGAATAGAGTGAGGTAGCTCATGATTAGAATAATTAAGTTAGCCTTATTGGGAAGACAAGGTTTGTGTAGACCAAGTCGTGAAGGCTATTATTCAAAATCGTATGAGGCTTGGGACACATACAGCAGCATGCTTCTAGGGACACTTAAGTAATTCAGCAGATATATTCCCATAAACAAACGAGCACACAAAGAAAAATAAATGAAAATATTTTTGTAGTTTTTGAAATGTATATATATAGAAAAAAATTATGGAAGAGTAAAAAAAAATAAGTAAAAAAAAACTTTGAAAAAGATTGAAAAACCGAACCCGAGCGTTCGGTTGGTTTCGGTTGGAAAAGTTTGAAAAACCGAACCCGAACGTTCGGTTAGTTTCGGTTCTTGAAAATTTTGAAAAACCGAACCCGAACCTTCGGTTGGTTTCGGTTTTTGAAAATTTTGAAAAACCGAACCCGAACCTTCGGTTGGTTTCGGTTCTTGAAAATTTTGAAAAACCGAACCCGAACCTTCGGTTGGTTTCGGTTTTGGAAAATTTTTAAGAAAACAAGGAGTTTAGATATGCAACAAAAAAACTTTTTACATAAAGAAAAACAAATTTTGCACAAGAAATATACAACATAGAAAAACTACCTTTGAAGTAATGAGCGAGTCAGATAGTTGAACCGAACCCGAACGTTCGGTTGGTTTCGCTTCTTACTGTTGAGTTTGAGTGGTAGTGTGAGGAACTGATTCTGATTCCATCATACCGAGCCCTTGCAATATTTTATTGAATGATGCTTCAGGAAGAGCTTTGGTAAAGACATCAGCCAGTTGATCAGTGGTTCTTACGAAGTGAACTTCGACATTTCCATCTTCCACATGATCTTTAATGAAGTGATACCGTAGTGCTATGTGTTTGGTTTTGGAGTGTTGCACCGGGTTATGACAGATCCTAATTGCACTTTCAGAGTCACAATATAGAGGGATCTTCTTCATATTGAGTCCATAGTCTCGAAGTTGACTCTGAATCCAAATCACTTGTGATGTGCAAGATGCAGCGGCAATGTATTCCGCTTCAGCAGTAGACAGCGGCACACATGTTTGTTTCTTGGATTGCCAGCTGACCAACTTCCCATCAAGAAATTGACAGCCACCAGTTGTGCTTTTACGGTCGAGTCCACATCCTCCAAGGTCTGCATCAGAATAGGCTTGAACAAAGAAGCCAGAGTTGGATGGATACCATAGACCTAAGGAGGCGGTTCGCTTGAGATAGCGTAGGATGTTCTTCACTGCCAGCAGGTGAGGTTCGCGTGGGTTAGCCTGAAATCGAGCACAGTAACATACAGAAAACATGATATCAGGTCTGCTCGCAGTTAGATACATCAGTGAGCCAATCATTTGACGATAGAGCGTGATGTCGACGGCCGGTTTATCGAGTGAAGGGGTAAGTTTGGTGCCGAATGCCATAGGGACTTTGACTTTTGAGTCTCCCATCATGCCAAACTTTGCTAGGAGAGTCTTCGTATAAGCTTCCTGATTGATAAAGATGCCTTCGGGTCCCTGTCTTATATTTAAACCAAGGAAAAAATTAATAGGACCCATTGAGCTCATTTCAAACTTAGTCTCCATCAACTTTCTGAATTCAGCTGTTAAGCTGGGATTCGTAGAGCCAAAGATGATGTCATCGACATAAATTTGAACTATCATAAGGTGGTTACCTTCCTTTTTGCGAAAGAAGGTGGGGTCAACCGAACCTTGTTTGAATTTGGACATCTTTAAAAATTTTGTAAGCGTTTCATACCAGGCCCTCGGAGCTTGTTTAAGGCCGTACACAGCTTTATCCAGAATGTAGCAATGATGTGGATACTTTTCGTTCACGAACCCGGGAGGTTGCTCCACATACACCGTTTCTTCAAGTTCTCCATTGAGAAATGCGCACTTGACGTCCATTTGGAATACCTCGAAGTTTTTGTGAGCAGCATAGGCCAGAAATATTCTAACTGATTCTAGCCTAGCTACTGGAGCGAACGTCTCTTCGTAATCTATCCCTTCCTCCTGACAGTATCCTTTGACAACCAGGCGAGCCTTGTTTCTTATGACATTACCTTCCTTGTCCATTTTGTTTCTAAAAACCCATTTGAGACCAACAACTGAAGCATCCGGAGGAGTTGGAATGAGGCGCCAGACATTGTTCCTCTCAAACTCGTTTAGTTCGTCTTGTATAGCTTGAACCCAATCAGAGTGATCGAGGGCAGTGTTCACTGTCTTCGGTTCGACTTTTGATACAAATGAGTTAAACATACAAAACTCTACTTTTGAGAATAAGGATGTCTGTTTTGCCTTCAGTTGAGATCGGGTCAGAACCTTGTCAGATACATCACCAACTACTTGAGAGATAGGATGATCTCTGGTCCATTTTGTAAGAGGAGGGTAATTCGGATCAAAGGATGGATCTAGTTCAGCGTTGATCATCTCTTCAGGCTCAGATTGGCTATCGAAATCAAGCGTCATATCATCATGCTCCCCCTCAATTGATGAGTCTTGAGAAACATGAGGTTCAGGGGTTTCTTGCGGTGCTAAAGTTTCAGGCATTGATGCACCTTCGTTTGGAGGGGCATCTTCGGTTGGAGAGGTACCTTCGGTTGGTGAAGGACCTTCGGTTGAAGTAGTAGAGCATGGCTCCCCCTGGACTTGTGAGCTTGGCTCCCCCTCGACTGAAGCATTGTTGGTTGGAGATTCAACAGTAGGCGTTTCTCCTTCATGCATTCTTCTTGCAGCATCTTCGACAATCTGCTTCATATGATCTATTTTGTTGTCGGCTGCTCCTGCTTCTGAGAGAGAAGCTTTTTCCGGTTCATCAAAGAGATCCAGAAAATTCTCGTACATATTGGCGATTGAGACTGTGACTTGAGCAGTTTGAGGGAAGATTTCCCTGACAGTGTCATTTATGGCCTGTAGCTTCTTGACATAACTATCGTCGAAGGTCACATAGTATGTTTCTTCAATCCTTCTTGATCGTTTGTTTAGGACCCTGTACGCCTTTGAAGTGAGTGAGTAACCCAGAAAGATTCCCTCGTCGGCTTTGACATCAAACTTGTTGCGGTGTTCTTTAGAGTTAAAGATGAAACACCTTGAGCCAAAAACGTGGAAAAATTTCACATTGGGCTTCCTGTTGTTCAGTATCTCATATGGTGTGAGCGTGAATCGCTTGTTGAGATATGACCTGTTTTGTGTATAACAAGCAGCAGAAATAGCGTCAGCCCAAAAATAAAGAGGTAAGGAAGCGAAACTTAACATGGTTCGGGCAGCTTCACACAGAGATCGGTTTCGTCTTTCGACTATTCCGTTCTGCTGTGGTGTGTAGGGAGCTGAGAAATTATGACTAATTCCCTTTTCTACAAGAAACTCTTCAAACTCCTTGTTCTTGAATTCGAGACCATTGTCGCTTCTGATGTTCCGAACAACCTTGTTGAGCTGGACTTCAATTTGCTTGATAAATACTTTCAGCTTTTGAGTCGCTTCAGATTTGAGCTTTAGAAAGAACACCCATGTAAATCGTGAAAAGTCATCAACAATAACAAGAATATACTTGCTACCACCGATGCTTTCTATAGATGAAGGACCACACAAATCGATATGAAGCAATTCAAGTGGTTCAACAACTTTTGTGTTGATTATAGATGGGTGACTTTGACGACTCTGCTTTCCCATTTCGCATGCAGCACATAAATGTTCTCTGTCGAACTTGAGCAATGGAAGACCCCTAACATGACCTCCAGTGACAAGTCGGTTGATATCTTTAAAATTGAGATGAGAGAGTCTTCTGTACCACAACCAGCTTTCATCGGATTGAGCTTTTGATAGCAGACAGATTGCTGGGTTCCCTTTGATGGGTTTCATGTTCAGCGGAAACATTTCACCCTTTCGCTCTGACTTCAGAATCACTTTCTTTGTTGTTTTCTCTATGATTTCAGAACCTTCATCATCGAATGAAACTTTGAGACCTGTACCTCCAACAAGCTGAGATACACTGATGAGGTTGTGTTGAAGTCCTTCCACATAGGCCACCTTTCTTATGGTAAAATCGCCATTCGTTATCATTCTATATCCCTTTATGGTGCCGTAAGAGTTATTTCCAAACTTAACGTTGCCACCATTTGCAAGAGATCTGTATTCCCTGAGTTCCTCCTTCCTTCCTGTCATGTGACGCGAGCAGCCACTGTCGATGTACCATTCTTCATCAAACTGCTCGTCACTTATAACCTGCAAAAATTAAGCAGATTTAGGAACCCAAAGTTTCTTGGGTCCATGTGAGGATTTCATGGGAACAGGAATAGTTAGAGAGATATCAACAAGATATGTTCTTTTAATCAAAGTTGTTTCATCTTTCTTTTTAATGGTGAAAACTTTTATTTTGTTAAGATTAGGTTGGTTTCCTTTAGGCTCAGGCTTGGATTCATCGACCTTTTGCTTTCCCTTCTGTTCAGCTGATGAATGAGATTTTTGAGAAAAAGCGGGATTAGCTTTAGAGCAAGATGAAGATGAGTGAGTAGGAATAGAATGACGAGAAGAGTTAGATTGAGAGAATTTGGATGGGGATGGAGGTGTCTTCCTTGCTGATGACTCTTGGTGACCCTTTATCTTTTGATCGTTGGTGGGTTTAACCTTTAAGTCTTGTTCTCTTCTGACTTCAGAACCGAACCTCTGAGTTCGGTTGGAGTTGTTCTTGGAACCGAACCTTTGGTTTCGGTTGAAATCCTTTTCAGAACCGAACCTTTGCTTTCGGTTGGTATTTTCATGCGAACCGAACCTTGGCTTTCGGTTGGTATCTTCGCGCGAACCGAACCTTGGCTTTCGGTTGGTATCTTCTTGCGAACCGAACCTTCACTTTCGGTTGTTGGAATCGTCATGCTTTCTTACGGGATCATGTTCATACTTCAGATTCTTCTCCTTGTGTGAATAGTATGCATTCTGGGAGTGCCAGAATTGTTTCCTTTCAGAAAGGTTTTTCCTGTATCTTAGGTTCCTTTCTATCTTTTTATCCCTCATCTGTTTGGGTTGATGATGAACGTTCGCTTTTGCTTTTGATGTCACCTTGGCTGGTTCCTTTTGATCTTTAGGAGTTTTTCTTTGAGCTGAGGGTGCAGAGGGAATGTTTGACGAAGACGCAGTTTGCCCTGAGGAAGTGGAAGGAGTATCTGATGAAGTTTCACTTCGAGCTGTTGGCGTTGAAGGAATGTCTTCTTTTGCTGAATGATCACCCTCTTGAGGAGTGTCTTTAGTACCACTCGTGCTTGGTTCACTGAATTTATCAGGCTTGTTCAAAGGTTCAGGTATGTATCTCCCTTTCTTCATCCAAGAGGTTCTTTCAGATAGGCCAACGGTTTCGTTTCCATTGTCAATAGGAGCTTCCCAGAAGAACTCATCACAGCCATCAGCATTGTCTTCGTTAACAATAGCCGTGAGTTCAACTGTCTGATGTTCGGTTACTCCAGTCACTTTGTATACCTGATTTGGAGTGGTTCTGACCTTTTGATAGACAACAGCCTTTTCTACTAATTTCGGGGACTTTTGTTGGGACAATCTAGCGAATTCCACAGAATTTTCAGAAATAAGATTTTTGTGGTTTTCAGTTTCGCTTTTCACAAATTCTGAGCAGTCAACCGTATCCTCTACAGAAATTTCACTCATGTTTTCGTCCTCGTTAAGCTCAGATGCATTTTCAACATCAATTTTATTTTCTGAGCTTACTTTGGCATTTAGAGAGTCAAACTTTTGTATGGTTTCGGTTCTCAGTTTAAGTCTATCATTTTCGTCCAAAAGATTTTTGAGCATGTCCTTATGGTCTTTGGATTTAATGAAGGACTCAATTTTGTCCAGTCCAATTTGATAAGATGGGTTGACATCATCAGACGAAATCACACTCTCACAATTGTAAGCTTCAGCATCGATTTCATCCTCCTTAAATTCAAGGAATGGTAAAATCATACGATGGATCTTTTTGCCTATTTCACAGTCTAAGTGCAGCTGAGTAATATTGGAATATAAACGTTTAGCTATTAAAAAAAAAACATTTCGTTGTTTTAACAATTTCAAATTGTCTCTTTGCAAATAAATGTTTTCGTCTTTGACTTTAATTAATTCCGACTCTTTTAACTCAATCCACATACGCCGCTCCTCACTCTTCGACGCCACCCTGCTTAATTGATCAGTCAGGTTAGAATTGGTGACTCTAGTTTGAGTTAAGCTACTATCTAAATGAGAAATTCTTGTGTTAACGTTTTTTAGTTCTTTCTCATATGAGGATGATGGTACTTTAGATGAAATAAAAACAGATTGTACCTTCTTTATCAGTTCATCAAGCTCATTGAACTGTTGGCTGAGTGGTTTGGCAGTGAAGCACATATCTTCCTGCACTTTCGGTCCATTGCTTCCTCCATCGGTATTGTATCCCCTCATTTGAGATGCGCTTGACACCATGAAGCATTTTCCACCACTGCTTTCCTCCTTAGCCATATAAGCCTTTCCATGAGTAGGCTTCCTCACTTCTTCATCTTCTGAGTCAGTAGACCAAACTTCGGTGCTACCAAACTCATCGTTATTAACCGAACCCTGCACAATAAGAGCATTAATAGAAGGGTTAGCGGTAGACTTTTTCTTCCTCAACTCGTCCAACCTTTTCTGCAGTACGGCTTCCTCATCCTTTCCGTCATCCTTTTCAGCCATCTTTTTAAGGACACAGTCCTTAGCATAGTGGTTCTTGCCACCACAGTAAAAACAGCTTACTCCGGAATCGCCATCTGCCTTCGGTTCCTTCTTGGACTCTTCAGCCTTCGGTTCATTGTTTGCCTTTTCAGAGCTATAACTCCCCTGCCAGTTTCGGTTTTTGTTGCTGGGGAATCTCTTCTTAATGAACCTCTTAGGATTGGACACCATCATGGCATAATCCTCAGTTGTGAGGTCATATTCTTCCAAGTTGAGCTCTTCATCCTCCATCACGGCTTTACTTTTAGATAGGAGGGCCAACGAACCAAGACTGGACACCACGTTCTTCTCTTGAACAACAATCTTCTCTTGGGACTTTAGAATACCCACCAGTTTCGCCAAAGAGTATGATTTAAACTGTTCATGGGCTTTGACTGTGGAAACTACTGCTCTCCATTCCGATCTCAGTCCGTTCAAGAAAGTAACCTTCTGTTCGATGAGCTTCCTTTCAATGTCGTGTTTGATCATCTTGCTGAGAAGATGATTGAAGCGATCAAACGTCTGGGTCACGGTTTCTTCGGCTCCTTGCCTGAATTCTCCAAACTCAGATAGAAGCAAGGTTTGGATGGAGTGTTCAAGATCTTCGTCTGTTGAATACAGTTCGCGAAGTCTATCCCACACTTCCTTCGCCGTAGTGCATGAGCTGACTAGTCTGAATGTGTCGGACTGAAGGGCGAATCTGATCAACCTTAGTGCCTTAATGTTGCACTGGAATTTATCTTTCTCATCCTGTGCAAGATTCGTCACGTCCTTGAGCAAATCATTGTATTCTTTTTGCGTCTTAATAACTCTGGATGTCGCTGAATGAGAAAATGGTCCATTGATAATGGCTTCCCATATGAGAAAACCGTTGTCCTCCGATCCAATCACGTAATCTTCAAAATGATGCGCCCATACTTCATAGTCATGGGTGTATAAGATTGGAATCTTTGTCGTCGAACCAATGCTGTTGGAAATATTAATAGGGTTTGATTGTGTTGCGTCCATAATGATCGTAATAACCTGTTCAAAGATCAGACTTGTAATAAAGCAGATTAGGGCAAAACAATAAATACTAAGATACGTCAATTAAGATGACGGCTCAATAAATATCGATGATTGCGGAAAACCCTAATGAAAACCTTTTTCACAGAAAAGAAGTGTATCGATTACACAGCCTCCTGCTCTGATACCAATTGATGAGATTTAAAACACAATAGCTTTTAATCTATAAAGATCGATTAGATCTTGAACAAGTGTGTGAATGTGAAACGCAAGAACACAACATAAATAACAAGGAAGAACGCAATATTAAGAACAAACAGCTTGAATCAAACGTGTCGAATGATTAAATAAAATCCTTAGAAGAGCTCGATTAATAACATCAACTGTAAAGGATTAGAAGATTACAAGAGAGCAAATACGTAAACTCTGGAGCGCTAAAACAGAAATCTTGAATCTTAACCTAATATGCATGCAAGCGATAACTTATATACTATACATAAAAGGCTCTCGGTTGGACAGGCCCAAATCGGAGAATACTAGGCTAATCTACGAGCCCAAAAGACGCAATACAAGACATAACTTCAGCCCAACAACAACCAATGTACATAGTAAGCGAAGTAAACAAACATTACATTAGATATTAAAACTTACATTTGTTTGAAAGTAAAAAGTTACAAGTGTTATACATATGTATATATATTCAAAAGTAAAGACGTGTCTTCTACGCACTCCGTCTTCGCCAACAAAAATTGATGGGTACCTGTCTAATGCGGACCTGAGAATACAAGCAGTTTGAAAATCAGCATAAAGCTGGTGAGTTCTTAAGCGGTTTTGTTGTCACAACTGAAAATTTTGTGTCATGTAATCTATACACTCAAGCTAATGAGAATCAAAAAAAAAAAACTTCAATCAAATACATCATACAAGTACTACAAATAGTCATCAAACAATTGGAGACCCTAGAAGTCCTTGTTTAAGACCATTTTGGACTAGGACTCCCTTATTGGATCCAAATGGACCAATAAGCTTCCAATTAGACTATCATGGGCTTAGAACCGTAATTGGGCTCTAATTGGACCCACACTAAATTATTTCAACATTTTGGGCCATGTTGGGCCTAGAATGAAATAAATTAATAACTATGAACCATAATTAACCTAATTTGACCCTAACAAGTCATAAAAATCACCTTTATATTTATTTGGACCAAAAATCACTCAACTTAACCATGAAAATTGGGCTTAAGCATTTAAGGCCCAAACATTCTCTTTTCCCCCACCATTCTCGGCCCAAGCCCAAATAAAAGGGAGGAGTTGACTTCTTGCATGACACATCATCTTTGTATGGAGGATATCTAAGCATTACCCTTCAAACATCCATGCATTCTCATTCTTCCAAGCAAACATCACCTCAAGGTCTTTTCTTCTCTCTCTCCCTCTCCCTTCTTGTTTCGGCCGAGAGTAACCCACACACACACACCTCACAAACTCTCTCTAAATTACCCAAGAAATCATCCCCTCTCTCCATTCAAAAGTCTCGAAAATTTGGCTTGAAGCCTAAGAATCATCCTAAAGAAATTCACCATCTAAGGTAAGTTAATGTTTAACTTATGATCTAACTCTCTCTACTTCATTAAAATCTCTTCTAAATTCATTCACTCTTGTGATCTTGCATCCTAGAGGTCGAAATCTTCATCAAAGGGTGCTAAGGCCAAAAATCACTTCATTTTTCTTCCATCTTCTCTCCAAAAACCGAAATCACACCCAAGGTGAGCTTCATACCCCCTATTTTCTGGTTTTATGAGTTTTGTGGGGGGGGGATACCAGTGAAAGTGTAGATCTATATGTGTTTTGTATGCCTTGTATGATTTCCATGCTTATATGTGTGCTTTTGTGTGTTATAATGTTGGATCTAGCCATAAAACCCCTCAAAACCGAGATATACCTTATGTTAAATGATTTTAGCATCAAATATATTTCTACATACAAAGTGTTTCTAGAAAAATAGCTAAATGGCTTAGTAACAATTTCTTTGGGCTAAAAACACAATTTTTGGACCTAAAATGTGAAAAATACAAAATTAAGGGCCCAACTTGACATATCACGAATTCTGATGGATGAGGTGTGACAAAACAGTTTCAATAAAACAATTTCTGGAAATATACTCATTTAGAGGATTAAAAACATAAATTTCAAGCTTAATGGGCTAAAAATGACATTTTCGGCCCAATGAGGCCCATTATGCGAGATTTTCTGTTTTGGAGGGCCAAAACTGTGTTTTTCTGTAAAACAGTGGACTATAAGTGTTCCAAGTCCTTTTCAAAGGTTTAAAATGCTTTTTAAATTTAAAAGGGACCAAAGTTGCAAAAATTTTACAATTTGGGCCAAAATTGTCAAAGTTGCAAAAAGAAGGGTTATAACCGAGAAAACTGAAATTTCAGGGACTTAAACTGTTTTCATTGAAAAATATGCTGAAAAATATCAATTGCAATAATTTTTGGTGTTAAAATGTCAAGAAAATTGATTTAAGGACCAAACCGAAAAGTATTTAATTAAAGGGTTGAAAAAGTAAATTTTACAAACAATGAGGGGCTGAAAACAGAAAATTTTCAAGGCTAATTCAATGCAGGCAATTGGATCAAATAATGGCACCGCGACTATCGACGAAATACAATACACTACAATACCAAAAATCGTTGTGAAACGAATTGGTTCGGTCTCGAACCAATAAAAATCCGAAACTACTAACACTACGACACTACGATTCATACAAGTAACGTTTGAGAATTCATATACATGCGAGTGTGCACAGACGTCTACGCACCATCTTTGGGCCCCAAAAGTGTATAATCTTGTTTGTTGGGCCTAGCTAGCCCAATGACCTGATCTTAAGGCCCGAAGACCTCTATCTTACGAAGTGTTGGGTTTTACCGATCTAACACAACGTAAAAGGACTTTCAATGGCTTGTATACTACTGGTCCCCAAGGGTCCTTTGGTATTACTAGTAAAGTCTACATTTCATGCGAGGCGGGTCTGGGACCCTCGTACATTTTTATCCCCAACCGGTTAATGGAGTCATCGAGGTCTTCGTGTCCTCTTTCTCTTCGGATGTGGGACTACACATAGTCAGGGCGATTGGATAACGTGATTAATACGGACGACGCCTACGGGGTCGTTAGTATAGCTATAAACTGGTCGTTTGTGTAATGCGTGTTTGTAGCAAATAATCATGCTAAAAAATAATCCAACGTCGCCTGGGACTGACACTACGCGCTATGCAATGGTTTCAATGTGACTTCATGGAATTCAAAAAATTAGGAAAACATCGGGTTTTCCTAGGGTTTTTCAATACATACAGATTTGAAATGCATACAACTTCAATGAACAATTTTTACAAGCATAGAAACAAACAAGCATACCTATGGATCTTCACAAACGTTTTCAAAAGCTTTTCTTTTCAGAAAATATCGGATTTTCTGGTGGTTTTCAAACGATACGAACATTGTTTTTCTGCAAATACCGCTTATGAACTCACCAACATTTCATATGTTGACGTTTTTCAAAATACTTGTATTCTCAGGGAACCAGTGAAACAAAGGAAATCATATTCAGTGATGGCTTGCAGATTATTGATGTACGAATCGAACAAATTATTTTTGGGAATGTAATATTTAAACAATGTACTTCATGTAAACTTTACTGGTTGTACTATATTAATGCATGGTGACGAATGTTGTTACGTTTCATATATATACAATGTTATGGTATTCAATTGAGTCACAACAGCCCCCGGACGTTTCCGCCGTCTGGTTCGGGGGTGTGACAGGTTGGTATCAGAGCTTTGTTTATAGTGAACTAGCATGTCGAGCCACACATTGATATGCAACTATAAACCAAAAGGGGGACTAACATAACTCTGAACAAAACAAGTAAATAAAACACACTTGCTTGCATTAGGAATAAGGACCTAACGCCGAATCAAACACAATAATGCTGGTATCTCGGTTAATTCGGGACTGTTCTTAGTGATACCAAGGAGTGAATGTAGCCTGATCAACTAAATTCTCTCCAAATTAAAACTAACACACGTCTTGATGAGATTGGGATAGCTAGGGAACCTAAAACTATACCCTGTATCACCAAAAAGAGAATGTTCGCTTAGTCTGTATAATAGTCATAGTACCCTAGGAATAATGTTAGCATATTTGCATACTCGCGCAGACAGCATGGCTGGTTTTCATCACCCTGGAGACCCCTATTTCCCTAATCAGGGAAACAACGGGTGGCTAGAGGAGGAGGAGCCTGAGGAAGAGCAGCAGGGTATCCAGTTTCATCAGGTCCTAGTAGCTCACGGGATGCTTGTGGATGAGCCGGGAGAGAATCCAGGGGAAGCACACGACGTCGGACCCGACGAATACGTAGACACTGACTACGAATTTGGAGAGATCGACGATGATGACGAGGAAGGTCAGGTTAGGGACCAGGACCCCGTCCCGCCATGCGAGAACGAGGCACAGCCAGATCACCCCGCTCCACCAGTGAACCCCCCAAGAGAGAACCGTTCCCTCGAAGCTGAGATCGCCGCACTGCGACAATAGCTGTATGCTATGGAAGCTCGGGCAGTGCGAGCAGAGCATGAGAGGGATGAGGTTATTGGAGACATGGCAGAGATGGCGCAGCTACTGGCGCAACATTTCGGCATATGACCTCGGCACCACCCCCAGACGCAGCTCATCGCGGTTAGGGATAGACTTATCATAGTAGGTCATTAGGAACTATGCTATGTACTTCGGCTTTATGTTTAAGTGACTACACTACTCATGGAGCCGTTATGCTGTCGGATTAGTGTCACTTATGTATGCTCTTACGAGCAAATTTTCTTGTATTACATGCGGATAATATTAATGAACTTTTGTGCGTTTTGCTATGATATTACCAGTTGTTATGTGTTGAGACGTTATGATTGTATGCCCGATGGTAGTAATGTTTAGGTTCGTACCATACACCTAGTTAGTAGGATCACAACCTCACAGAAACCACGTACACTCAACATCTTTCCGTTTCATGACAAAAAGATGCCTCACCGAGCTACTCGTGGAAATCCCGAACCAACCCCGCCCGAAGTTGACACCATTGCTTTTCAGGCAGCCGTGTCTGGTGCGGTCACAGCAGCTATGGCACAACTTCACCGAGGGAACAACGGAGGAGGTAACGGGCAAGGATCCGGAAGTTCGAACAACGGGAAGAATCAAGGACCCACTAAAATGTGCACCTACAAGGACTTCGCAAACGCTAAACAACGGACTTTCAACGGCACTGGAGGGGTGATCACTCTGAAGCGCTGGATCGAGAAGGTAGAGTCGGTATTTGAGATATGCGATTGCCCCGAGCAGATGAAGGTGAAGTTCGCGGCCTGTACTTTTGTGGACCAAGCACTCACTTGGTGGAACGGACACGTGGAAGCTATGACGCTCCCTGTCACCAACTCTATCCCCTGGGCAGAAATGAAAGAAATGTTAATGGCTGAGTACTGCCCCCGAGGCGAAATACAAAAGATGGAGTAGGAACTATGGAACCTCACTGTGCAGAATGCGAACATCGATGCCTACATATCGAGATTTAGCGAACTATCTCTGTTGTGCCCGGGTATGATCACATCAGAAGGAAAGAAGGTTGAACGATTCATCTGGGGACTGACACCTCCCATTCAAGGGAATGTGATAGCTGCGAACCCTACAACGTTTGACAGTGCGAAGAGATTGGCGAAGTGGTTGTATGATCATAACAATAAAAAGGGTGAGAAGCCAGTGGAGGCTGAGAAGAAAAAGGAGGGTGATGGCAAGAAAGCGAGGAACAACAAGAGAAAGGGGCGTCAGGGCCCCGAGGCCTCTAAAAAGCAGCAAACAGTGGCAGTTAACGCTGTCACTGCACCGGTTCCAGCCACACCACATGCTCCTGCCTCAGCTGCTTCAAATGCTTCAAGACCCTATTCCGGTAATTTTCCCAAGTGCAACAAGTGCGGTTTCCATCACCATGGAGAATGTAAGGAGTTCCATTGCACCAGTTGCAACCGAAGGGGACACACTGCAAGGTTCTGCATGACTTATCCTCCCCAGAATCAAAATCAGGGAAACAACAACAACAACAACTACCGCAATAACAACAACACCAATGCCGGCGGCAACAATGCAGGGCCTAGCCACACCTGTTTCGGGTGTGGAAGGACGGGGCATTTCCGTCGAGATTGCCCTAACAACAACTCAGGAAACAGAGGAGCAGGAAGAATGCTGACTATGGGTCAGAGTGATGCAGTTCAGGACCCCGCAGTTGTGACTGGTACGTTCCTCCTAAACCACACTTATGCATGCATCTTATTTGATACCGGAGCGGAGCGAAGTTTCTTAAGCGAGAAGTTTAAACATTTATTAAAACAACAACCCCAGAAGCTAAATGAAACCTATGCGGTGGAAATGGCCAATGTAAAAACCGAATCCACTGGGGAAATCTACATCGGATGTACCCTAACCCTTAACCAACACGTCTTTCGAATAGACCTAATGCCAGTATCAATTAGGAGTTTCGATGTGATTATCGGCATGGATTGGTTAAGCCCCCACCATGCCATTCGCCTTCGTCTCCCAAATTATGAAACCCTAGTAATTTACGGGGACAAACCTAGCACGAATCTTCGTCTTATCTCGTGCATCAAAGCACAAAAGCATCTGCGAAAGAACAATTTGGCGTTCTTGGCTCACATAGTGGACAAGACCAAAGAAGAAACTAACATTCAAGATATTCCGGTAGCGTGTGAATTTCCGGACGTGTTTCCTGAAGATCTTCCAGGAGTACCCCCAGAGAGACAGGTTGAGTTCCGAATCGACCTCGTTCCAGGAGCAACTCCTCTCGCTAAATCGCCATATCGGTTGGCTCCGGCTGAAATGCAGGAATTGTCCAGCCAACTCAGTGAGCTTCTGGACAAGGGATTTATCCGACTTAGCTACTCGCCATGGGGAGCTCCGGTGCTCTTTGTCAAAAAGAAGGATGGATCTTTCAGAATGTGCATCGATTACAGAGAGTTAAATAAACTCACTGTTAAAAACCGCTACCCACTCCCACGAATCGATGATCTATTCGACCAGCTCCAAGGAGCTAGTTATTTTTCTAAAATAGATCTACAGTCCGGATACCACCAACTCAAAGTCCGAGAAGAGGATATTCCTAAAACCGCTTTCCGAACCCGCTACGGACATTATGAATTCGTCGTAATGCCCTTCGGTCTAACAAATGCACCTGCCGCATTCATGGACCTAATGAATCGAATATGTCGACCGTTCCTTGACAACTTCGTTATTGTGTTTATCGATGACATCCTCGTCTATTCTCGAAGCAAAGAGGAGCATGGCCAACATCTCCGACAAGTCCTAGAGACTCTGCGTTCGGAAAAGCTTTACGCCAAACTCTCTAAGTGTGAGTTCTGGCTCCGGAGCGTGAATTTTCTAGGCCACGTAGTTAGTCAAGACGGAATTCATGTGGATCCCTCTATGGTCAAAGCCGTGGAAGGATGGGCAACTCCGACTACGCCCATAGAAATTCGTCAGTTCTTAGGCCTAGCAGGCTACTATAGGAGATTCATCCAAAACTTCTCTAAGATCGCCAAGCCGCTTACCTTGCTTACGCAAAAGGGCGTGTCATTCAAGTGGACAGACCGACAAGAGATTGCGTTTCGAACCTTGAAGCAAGCTCTCTGTAGCCCTCCTGTACTATCTCTACCTGAAGGGACGGAAGATTTTGTAGTCTACTATGACGCGTCGAATCAGGGCTTAGGTTGCGTTCTCATGCAACGTGGAAGAGTGATAGCATATGCGTCCCGCCAGCTAAAGACGCACGAAGTAAATTACACGACCCATGACCTAGAACTGGGAGCCGTGGTCTTCGCTCTGAAAATTTGGAGGCACTACCTGTACGGTACAAAGTGCACCATCTTCACGGACCACAAGAGCCTCCAGCACATCCTGAATCAGAAAGAGGTGAACATGAGACAACGAAGATGGGTGGAATCATTAAACGACTACGAATGCGAGATCAAGTACCATCCAGGCAAGGCCAACGTGGTAGCTGATGCATTAAGTCGGAAGGAGTACTCTAATCGCCGTACAAAAACACACTCGATAACCATTCAATCTCATCTGGCCACTCAAATTGCATCAGTCCAGTCAGAGGCTATGAAAACGGAAAATAGAACTAGCGACGCATTGCGCGGGATGGAAAAGAACCTAGAAACAAGAGAGAATGGGGTATACTACTTCATGAACCGTATTTGGGTCCCAAAAATCGGAGGATTTAGGGAGGCCATTATGAAGGAAGCCCACAAGACACGATACTCCATTCATCCCGGTTCGGACAAGATGTATTTGGACATTAAACAACACTATTGGTGGCCTAACATGAAGGCGGAAATCGCGACCTATGTTAGTAAGTGCCTTACGTGCGCCAAAGTAAAGGTGGAATACCAGAAACCTTCCGGATTGTTACAGCAACCGGCAATCCCTCAGTGGAAATGGGAGGGGATTTCTATGGATTTCGTGACCAAGCTGCCCAAGACGTCGGACGGACTGGACACCATACGGGTAATAATCGACCGACTGACGAAATCTGCCCATTTCCTGCCAATTAAAGAATCCTACAAGATGGAGAGACTGACGCGTTTGTACCTACGAGAAATCGTAAGACTCCATGGAGTGCCAAAATCTATCATCTCAGATAGGGACAGTAGGTTCACATCGCGCTTTTGGCAATCACTCCACAAGGCAATGGGAACTCACCTCGACATGAGCACCGCATATCACCCACAAACAGACGGTCAAAGCGAACGAACCATTCAAACGCTTGAAGACATGCTTCGTGCATGTGTGATAGACTTTGGAAAGTCTTGGGATACCCACCTACCGTTGATCGAATTCTCATATAATAATAGTTACCATTCGAGCATCAAGGTGGCTCCTTTCGAAGCACTGTACGGGCGTAGATGTAGATCACCGTTATGTTGGGCTGAGGTAGGTGACACCCAGCTAGCAAGAACACATACGTCGGACAGGGCACTAACAGGACAGGAGATCATTCGCGAAACCACAGAAAATATCGTTCAGATCAGAGCTCGATTACAAGCATCGTGTGACCGACAAAAGAGCTACGCCGATAAACGGAGAAAGCCCTTAGAATTCCAGGTCGGTGATCGAGTACTGTTGAAAGTCTCACCCTGGAAAGGGGTTATACGTTTCGGAAAATGGGGAAAGCTGAACCCGCGATACATTGGACCTTTCGAAATCGTTGCCGGAATAGGCCCAGTAGCATACAGGCTACAACTACCTGCGGAACTAAACGGTGTACACCCCGTGTTTCATGACTCTAATCTGAAGAAGTGCCTATCATATGAAACCCTTGTCATTCCTCTTGACGAAATCGAAATCAATGAGAATCTCCTGTTCGTCGAAGAACCAATCGAAATCATGGACAGGGAGGTGAAGCGTACTAAGCAAAGTCGCATCCCGATCGTGAAGGTACGGTGGAACGCAAAGCGTGGGCCAGAATTCACGTGGGAACGCGAAGATCAAATGAAGCAAAAGTACCCTCACCTATTCTAGCATTCTCAAATCTAGCTTTCAAACAGAATTTCGGGACAAAATTCCCTCTAACGGGGGGATGATGTCACAACTGAAAATTTTGTGTCATGTAATCTATACACTCAAGCTAATGAGAATCAAAAAAAAAAAAACTTTAATCAAATACATCATACAAGTACTACAAATAGTCATCAAACAATTGGAGACCCTAGAAGTCCTTGTTTAAGACCATTTTGGACTAGGACTCGCTTATTGGATCCAAATGGACCAATAAGCTTCCAATTAGACTATCATGGGCTTAGAACCGTAATTGGGCTCTAATTGGACCCACACTAAATTATTTCAACATTTTGGGCCATGTTGGGCCTAGAATGAAATAAATTAATAACTATGAACCATAATTAACCTAATTTGACCCTAACAAGTCATAAAAATCACCTTTATATTTATTTGGACCAAAAATCACTCAACTTAACCATGAAAATTGGGCTTAAGCATTTAAGGCCCAAACATTCTCTTTTCCCCCACCATTCTCGGCCCAAGCCCAAATAAAAGGGAGGAGTTGACTTCTTGCATGACACATCATCTTTGTATGGAGGATATCTAAGCATTACCCTTCAAACATCCATGCATTCTCATTCTTCCAAGCAAACATCACCTCAAGGTCTTTTCTTCTCTCTCTCCCTCTCCCTTCTTGTTTCGGCCGAGAGTAACCCACACACACACACCTCACAAACTCTCTCTAAATTACCCAAGAAATCATCCCCTCTCTCCATTCAAAAGTCTTGAAAATTTGGCTTGAAGCCTAAGAATCATCCTAAAGAAATTCACCATCTAAGGTAAGTTAATGTTTAACTTATGATCTAACTCCCTCTACTTCATTAAAATCTCTTCTAAATTCATTCACTCTTGTGATCTTGCATCCTAGAGGTCGAAATCTTCATCAAAGGGTGCTAAGGCCAAAAATCACTTCGTTTTTCTTCCATCTTCTCTCCAAAAACCGAAATCACACCCAAGGTGAGCTTCATACCCCCTATTTTCTGTTTTTATGAGTTTTCGGCCCTAAGACCAACTCCACATGAGTTCACGTCCGTGAATTCATGGATGAGGGGTTTTATGGTGCTAAATGGTCAAATAACACTTGGGAAAGGTTGCTATGATTTAATCTAAGGCATAGGAATGAGTCTAACCATTAAGGACATTACCCAATGGAGTTTATGGCTGTAAGATCCTATGTGACCATTCCGTTCATGAATTTGTGGCCCTAGATCAATCACATGTGATTCAAACCAATTATACAAGCCATAGAATGAATTTAGGGCATCATATGACTTGTATATGTGAGTTTATGGCCCAGGCACCCATTCTTGGGGGGTTTACGTATGTGATCTCCAAAAGGGAAGGTTTTCATCATGTTTAAGGCCTCTAAATCAATTGTGGTTGGTTCTAGACTTTAATCCAAGGCTATTGGTGTGTTTAAGAGGCATTTAAACACTTGAAATTGAGTTTACTACCCATGATAATGAGTTTATGGCCCAAGCATGTTCTTGGGTAGTAAACTCAAGTTTACTCCCCAAAAGTTAAGTTCAAGGTGTTCTAAGTCCAATCCATTAAGCCATTTAGCCATATCTAAGCTCCAAAGGTGGATTGGAAGGGTTTTAAGGCTCAAAAACCCCATCTATGTGTGTTCACGGCCCAAGAGTGTTCCAGGGTCGTAAACACATGAATATGGTCCTTTTTCATAGATAAAACATGAATTTGAAGGCTAAGGATGTTAAGCTATGAGTTAGGGTAGTTACCTTGATGATTTGGAGCCTTAATTTGATGATTTTGGACCTAAAGCTTGGGTTTGAGGAGAGAGGTTAGAGAGAGAGTAGTGAGAGAGTGAAAAAGCTTCAAAATGAAGTCTTTTGGGCTTTAAATAGGTTCTAAGTTTGGGACACGGTGGAATTCTACCCGATACCGATGTTAGACGTGACTTTTGGTCGCACCCGATTAAGTTGCCGTAACCCGATATGGTCGATCCTAAAAAAATTTCTGATTCCTAAAATGGGGTGTTATTATGAGTTCTAATTGTTTTTGCACACCCATTAAGTCATATTAGCAAATCTCAATTTATGACTTAATTTAATGACGTAAACGGAACGAATTCAAAAAGGACGAATTTATTAACGGAAAGGGTTACAAATGTTGAAACGAACTTCGGGTTGTCACATTATCCCCCCGTTAGAGGGAATTTCGTCCCGAAATTCAGAATTAAGATACAAATCATGGATATGGGAAGAGATGCGGATACTTTTGTTTCATCGAGTCTTCACGCTCCCAAGTGAATTCGGGTCCCCACTTGGCATTCCAACGAACCTTCACTATCAGGATGCAACTTTGTTTCGTGCGTTTGATCTCTCGATCCATGATTTCGATCGGTTCCTCCACGAAGTTCAAGTTTTCATTGATCTCAATCTCATCTAGGGAAATCACGAGGGTTTCATCGGATAAGCACTTCTTAAGATTAGAGACATGGAAGACGGGATGGATGTTGCTGAGTTCATGGGGTAATCGAAGTTTATAGGCTACCAGACCGATCCTGGTGAGGATCTCGAAGGGTCCAATGTACCTCGGATTAAGTTTCCCACGCTTTCCGAAGTGTATCATGCCTTTCCAGGGCGAGACCTTCAGCAGGACATGGTCTCCAACCTGGAACTCCAGAGGTTTCCGTCAGTTGTCAGCATAACTCTTTTGGCAATCTCGTGAAGCTTTCAATCGTTGCTGGATTTTGATGATCTTTTCGATGGTTTCGCGGATGATTTCAGGACTAGTGAGAGCACTGTCGGGGACTCGACTCTTAGCTAGCTGTGTGTCCCTTACCTCGGCCCAGTACAGAGGGGATCCGCACTTCTAACCGTAGAGGGCTTCAAACGAGGCAGCCTTGATGCTGGTGTGGTAACTGTTGTTGTACGAGAGCTCGATCAAAGGAAAATGTGTGTCCCACAACTTCCCGAAATCAATGACACATGCTCTAAGCATGTCTTCCAGGGTTTGGATAGTTCTCTCACTCTGTCCATTGGTCTGAGGATGATAGGCCGTGCTCATGTCTAGTTTAGTTCCAAGAGACTTCTAGAGACACCGCCAAAATCTGGAGGTAAACCTGCTATCTCGATCAGAGATAATGGACGCAGGTACACCATGCAGTCGGACTACCTCTTGGATGTAGAGTCGCATGAGTCTTTCCATCTTGAATGATTCTTTGATCGGAATGAAGTGAGCGGATTTTGTCAAACGATCGACAATTACCCAAATGGTATCGTACCCACTCGGACATTTGGGTAACTTGGTGATGAAATCCATGGTAATCATCTCCCATTTCCACTCAGGTATCTCGGGTTGCTGGAGCAGACCCGAGGGTTTCTGATACTCGACTTTCACTTTGGCGCAAGTCAAGCACTTGCCCACGAAGGTAGCAATCTCGGCTTTTGGCCACCAGTATTGTTTCTTGAGATCCAGGTACATCTTATCCGAACCTGGGTGAACAGAGTATCTAGTCTTGTGCGCTTCCTCCATGACAATCTCCCTGAATCCTCCGAACTTTGGGATCCAGATTCGGTTCATGAAACAGTAGACTCTGTCACCTTTGATCTCAAGTTTCTTTTCCATTCCCTTAAAGGCTTCGCTTGACATGTTCTCGGTTTTGAGGGCTTCTAATTGGGCTTCTCGGATTTGCATGGATAAATGGGAATGGATAGTCATCGTCAGGGTCTTCACTTTGCAGCTCGAACTTTCCTTTCGACTAAGGGCATCTGCTACCACATTGGCCTTGCCGGGATGGTAGCGGATCTCGCACTGATAGTCACTGAGTAGCTGTACCCATCGTCGTTGCCTCATGTTTAAGTCTTTCTGATCGAAGACGTGCTGCAGGCTCTTATGGTCAGTGAAAATCGTACACTTCGTTCCGTAGAGAAAATGTCTCCAAATCTTCAGTGCAAAGACTACGGCACCTAACTCCAGGTCGTAGGTGGTATAGTTGACTTCGTGTTCCTTCAGCTGTCTCGAGGCATAAGCAATTAGTTTTCCTCTTTGCATAAGCACACAGCCTAAGCCCTGATTAAACGCATCACAATAGACAACGAAGTCTTCTGTCCCTTCGGGAAGGGACAGAACGGGTGCGGTGCACAAGGCTTGCTTTAATGTCTGGAACGCAGTCTCTTGCTTTTCACTCCAACAAAAGGGTACACCTTTCTGTGTCAGAGTGGTTAGAGGATTGGTGATTCTGGAAAAATTCTGAATAAATCTTCGATAATAGCCGGCGAGACCCAAGAATTGACGGATTTCAGTGGGTATCTTCGGTGCCGACCAATTCTCTATCGCCTTGATCTTGGATGGATCCACGTGAATACCCTCTTCGCTTACCACGCGGCCGAGCAAAGTTACCTTCTGAATCCAGAATTCACACTTGGAAAATTTCGCGTACAGCTTTTCAGATCTAAGTGTTTCCAACACTGACCTTAAGTGTTGTTTGTGATCTTCTTCACTTCTGGAATAGACAAGTATGTCGTCAATGAACACTATGACGAACTTGTCTAAGAAGGGACGACACACCCGGTTCATCAGGTCCATGAACACTGCCGGTGTGTTGGTTAGACTGAAGGGCATTATTACGAACTCGTAGTGTACATACCGAGTCCTGAAAGCTATTTTGGAAACATCACTCTCATGAACTCGTAGCTGATGGTACCCAGACCTAAGGTCTATCTTCGAGAAGTAGTTGGCTCCTTGAAGTTGGTCGAAGAGGTCATCGATTCGAGGAAGATGATATCTGTTCTTGACGGTCAACTTTTTCAGCTCACGGTAGTTGATACACATCCGGAAGGATCCATCTTTCTTCTTCACAAACAAAACCGGAGCTCCCCAGGGTGAGGAACTCGATCTGATGAACCCTTTGCTGAGTAACTCGTTGAGTTGACTGGATAACTCCTGCATTTCTGCTAGAGCTAAGCGATATGGAGACTTGGCTACGGGGGTAGCTCCAGGGATTAGTTCGATGCGAAATTCAACTTGATGCTCAGGAGGAATTCCCGGGAGCTGTTCGGGAAAGACATCAGGAAAGTTGCAGACTTCGGGGATGCTCACGACGTCTTTAACTTCCTGTTTCTCGTTAATGACATGGGCTAGGAATGCTTGGCACTCCTTCCGCAAAAGCTTTTGAGCTTTGATGAAGGAAATGATACGAAGATTGGAGCTAAGCTTATCGCCATATATCATGAGAGTCTGACCAGAGCGGAGGTTGAGACGAATGGATTTTTCGTAACAAAGGATATCATCATGATTGGGACTCAACCCATCCATGCCGATGATAACATCAAAGCTCTTTATGGAAACTGGCATAACATCAATGGGAAAAGAATGGTCGTTCAAGGTAAGAGTACAACCTATGAAGATATCGCTAGCATTTTCTTTCTCACTGTTAGCCATTTCGACGGTAAATGTTTCGGTTAATGGTTGGGGATTATGTTTAAGGTTATGCTTGAACGAATGACTAACAAAGCTTCTTTTGGCACCCGAATCGAAAAAAATACTAGCATAAGAGTTGTCGTTAAGGAACGTACCCGAGACAACGGTGGGATCGGCGACTGCCTCTTCTTGTCCCATGGCTAGAACTCTCCTGGTGTTATCAGCTGTTGCCTTCTTGGGGCAGTTTCTCTTGAAATGCCCAACTTCTCCACAATTATAACAGGTTTGATCAACACCTGCTCCAGAAGATTGATTGGCTGATTGGGTTGGTGCTTTGTAGAATCGGATCGTGTGCCCCTTTTTACCACAGTTGGTGCATGACAGATCACGGCAGGGGCCGGGGTTATCGTGGTATTTTCACTTTTCACACTGGGGAAGGTTACCAGCATACCTACTAGTAGGTGTTTTAGTTGTGGATCCCACAGCAGAAGCAGCAGCAACAGGGGTAGTAGCAGCATGGACTGCTACAGTCTGCTGTTTCTTTCCGGATCCTTGAGAAGGTTGACTCTTCTTCTTCTTCCAAAACTTTCTTTTCTCACCACTCCTCTTGGTCGGTTCAGGAGTGATGGTTGTTTCCTCAACATCATCATTGTGGTCAATCAGGGTATGGGCTAACCTTTTGGCGTTGTCATATGTATCCGGCCTTGCAGCTAACACATTTCCTTTGCTCGGTTGGGTCAGCCCCCAGATAAATCTCTTAATCTTTTTACTCTCCGGGGTAACCAATCCCAGACAGAGTAGCGCTAGGTCATCGAATCTGGAAGTATAGGCTACAATATCGGAACCCTTCATCCTTAGATTCCATAGTTCATGTTGCAATTTCTGTATCTCGCCCCACGGGCAATACTTAGCTAGAAGAAGTTCCTTCATGGCCTCCCAACCCATAGCATTAGGTACAGGTAGAGTTAAGGATCTAACTCGGCCGTTCCACCAAGTCAAGGCTTTATCAGTGAAGGTATAGGCAGCGAACTTCACCTTATCAGACTCCGAACAAGCACAGATTTCAAAGATAGATTCGATTTTCTCAAACCATCGGGTGAGGGAAATGACACCTCCAGTGCCATCGAAGGACGTGGGTTTCGCATTCATGAAATGTTTATAGGAACACTCCTTTCGGTGTCCCTGGCTACCTTCCTGGTTTTGGGGCTGGGGACCACCTCCTGAACCACCGGGGTTCATTTGCGACATGGCGGCTGCTACTGCGGCAGTAACGGCTGTCTAGAACATTACATGATCAAATTGGGGAGGAGATGGTGGCGGAGGAGGATTGTTGTTCTTTGAATTAGGTCTTTTTCTTGCAGGCATCTTGATCTATAATGATCAGGAAAGAGAGGATGGTAGGTCCTCTGAGTTGAATCAAGAGATATGACAGATATTGAAATCTATTAAGTGATAAAGCAGGAATGAGTTATCAAAGCAGATAAATTATTGCTAAAAGAATGATCAAGGAGCAATGTTGAAATGAGGATTTCTCTAACGAAGCTGGCACTAGAAATACTCCCATAGTATTTCATGATTCGCTGCGACGACGGCTCATCGTTTGGGTATTGGGTAAGTTTTAGGCATGCTGAACACTACAGTCACTCCTAAGCACATGTTGGCCGTGTCTCGAATGAATATACTTGGCCAGGCTATATTGTTCCTAGACACGACTACATAACTACTCAGGTTTAACTGCAACGTACAACACCAATTACTTATGTTTTGTTCTACTTGTAGTTACGGATTTTGACGGTTAGGTATACTTATATACTTTTTGAAAATACTTATATTTTAAAGTATACTTTTAGTTCAGTGCACTTAGGCCCCTTAGTGTTTATAGTCTTATACCATGTAAGGTTTGGTATACTTAATTCACTATAAACAAGGGCTTTGATACCAATCTGTCACACCCCGAAACCCAGGGCGAAAACGTTCCGGGGCGGAGGTGACTTCATGTTAAGTATCACAACCAATGTACATAGTAAGCGAAGTAACCAACATTACATTACATATTAGAATTTACATTTGTTTGAAAGTAAAAAGTTACAAGTGTTATACATATGTATATATATTCAAAAGTAAAGATGTGTCTTCTACGCACTCCGTCTTCGCCAAAAAGAATTATTGGGTACCTGTCTAATGCGGACCTGAGAATACAAGCAGTTTGAAATCAGCATAAAGCTGGTGAGTTTATAAGCGGTTTTGTTTTTCTGAAAATGTACAAGTTTCCTTTCGGTTTCTGAAAAAGTTACGAACCCAAGAAAATCCCGTATTTTCTTATATGTAAAGTTTGGTTATCTGTTTTGTTACACAAATCTGATTATGAACAACTGTTATCCCAGGAAAATCCCATATTTTCCTAAAAGTTGGTTACCAGTCTGAAATGTAACGTAAAAGATGTATACTGAAAACCTGGTTATCTTTGAGAAAGGTATTAGTTTTAACACGTATATAAAACTAATAAGTACAAACTAAACTAGTTACTAAATCCATTATTACTAACAAGTAAATATCTGTTATCCAAATTGGGAGTTCCATAACCATACGATAGACTAGATATGCCAGTAAGTAGTCCACATCACTTTATGACTTTCGTCACCCTTGAACTTTTCGGTTCGGCTATAGCTAGCAGCCAGGTGTGGGGTAGTCAGCCCCGTATAGATCTATACACTCAAGTCACGCTCCCAATCTAAGAGATTCTGGTTACAGAAGCGGTCCTCCACTCATGTATCTTTGTGGAGTGTTCCCGAGGACGTGTCTCCAATTTACTGGAATAACAAATTTACTAGTAATAATACAGAAAGATCCTGTTACAAACAATGATCCTCCACTCACGTATCTTTGTGGAGTGTTACCGAGGACAAAACAATGTACTAAGTTCATGTTCAAAGTTCAAAGGTTATGCTTTTAACCATTATAATGTGGAAAACCATTTGTGAAATATAAAACATAACATTTTATAACGTTTTTCAAAAATAATACGATATAGTGTTCTGCAAATTCAAATGGTTGTTTGTTACAATTGTCAGTGTTAAAAGCATATGAAATATGAAAAATAACACACATAAAACAAGTTTTGAGTACAAGTATTCCTTGTACTTTTCTTGTATTCCCCCCCTGAAAACATTGAAAAACACTGAAAAAGGGTAGGGGTATGAACTCACCAGGCGAGAAAACGTGACGGTTTGGATGCTAAGTGTCGGTTCGGGGCTTGATAACGTGCGAGGTTCCTATGTAATATGAAATGATATATAATTGTATCTAATTAGAGTTTAAATCACTGCTTAGATATGATAATACACTCCAAGATGCTAAAATGCTTCAAATCAATTGTTTGGAGTGACCCGGGTGACATCTACGGACGTATAGGGCTTTGGATAATGTGTTTACTCTTCAACAGTAAACTCCTCATGGAGTTTTCAGCCCTCAGACCAACTCCACATGAGTTCACAGCCGTGAACTCATGAATGAGGGGTTTTATGGTGCTAAATGGTCAAATAACACTTGGGAAAGGTTACTATGACTTAATCTAAGGCATAAGAATGAGTCTAACCATTAAGGACATTACCAAATGGACTTTACGGCTGTAAACTAGGATTTTACGTCCGTAAGCTCCTATGTGACCATTCCTTTCATGAATTTGTGGCCCTAGATCAATCACATGTGATTCAAACCAATTATACATGCCTTAGAATGAATTTAGGGCATCATTTGACTTGTATATGTGAGTTTACGGCCCAGGAACACATTCTTGGGGGTTTACGGCCATGAACTCCAAAAGGAAAGGTTTTCATCATGTTTAATGGCCCTAAATCGATTGTGGTTGGTTTTAGACTTTAATCCAAGGCTATTGGTGTGTTTAAGTGGCATTTAAACACTTGAAATTGAGTTTACTACCCATGATAATGAGTTTACGGCCCTAGCATGTTCTTGGGCAGTAAACTCAAGTTTACTCCCCAAAGTTAAGTTCAAGGTGTTCTAAGTCCGATCCATTAAGCCATTTAGCCATATCTAAGCTCCAAAGGTGGATTGGAAGGGTTTTAAGGCTCAAAAACCCCATCTATGTGTGTTCACGGCCCAAGAGTGTTTTAGGATTGTAAACACATGAATATGGTCCTTTTTCATAGATAAAAGACGAATTTGAAGGCTAAGGATGTTAATCTATAAGTTAGGGTAGTTACCTTGATGATTTGGAGCCTTAATTTGATGATTTTGGACCTAAATCTTGGGTTTGAGGAGAGAGGTTAGAGAGTGAGTAGTGAGAGAGTGAAAAAGCTTCAAATTGAAGTCTTTTGGGCTTTAAATAGGTTCTAAGTTCGGGACACGATGGAATTCTACCCGATACTGACGTTAGACGTGGCTTTTGGTCGCACCCGATTAAGTTGTCGTAACCCGATATGGTCGATTCTAAAAAAAATTCCGATTACTAAAATGGGGTGTTATTATGAGTTCTAATTGTGTTTGGACACCCATTAAGTCATATTAGCAAATCTCAATTTATGACTTAATTTAATGACGTAAACGGAACGAATTCAAAAACGACGAATTTATTAACGGAAAGGGTTACAAATGTTGAAACGAACTTCGGGTTGTCACACATTATTTGTATAACTATACATATCTAGGCATGAATTTGACAATATAAAAGTGTAAAAGAAGTTTTGTAAAACCTTTGAAAATTTTAATACTAAGAAACGATGACCTGATGTCAGTTTCTAAAACGATTGAAAGTATTTTGTTTGATAACACAGTTTAAGTATAAGGAAACCCTTTTTTTGAAAACACCTTTCTAACATAGTTTGAAAGGAAACTTACAGTGTGTAAGATAGTTTGATAAAGAGTTTTAAACATGTAAAAACGTTTAAGAAATTCATTTGTAGAAATTTGTTTGGTAAAACAGTTAACGTATAGTAGTTTCATTTGTATGCTAGTTATTAATCACATGTGATTGATATAATAACTAAACCTAATTCAACTTCTATCCCCCCATAAAGCATTTATAAACATTTAAAAGCATTTAAAATGTTAATTAAGGGGGTATGAACTCACTTGATTGATTGGGAGAAAGCGAGATGATAATCGAGCAGAACTTCGACTTGGAAAAGTTGATTTTCTCAGGAATCTCGGGAACACAAATCCTTCCTTCGGGACTTGAAGGTGAAAACTGGGGCTTTGGGAGGGCTTCAGGGGCTTAAACGCAGAGTTTCATCGCAAGAAAGAAGAGAACTGAGCAATGAAACTTGGAGCCCTTGAAATCTATTTATAGGGGCATATTTTGGGTGCCACGTCGTGGCAAAGGGTGTGGCATGTCGTGGTGAGTCAACCTTATCCTCTTACATTGATTGGACGCTCTCAGTCACTTGTCGGGTCGCGGCCAACTATGCCACGTCGTGGCCAGCCTGACAGCCTCGGATTTCGGGTCTTGAACTTGTAAAATCCGTAACTTTCGCGTACGAGCTCCGTTTTTGACGTTCTTTATATGCACGCGTAAGTGAGAATGTGCTCTACAACTCTCGTTTAGACTTCGTTGGCTAATGTTGAATTTATTTTTAATTATTTATTTTTAACAGGTCGGGACATGAAAAGTCCGTTAAAAATCCATAACTTCTTTATCTGATGTCCGTTTTCGTCAGACTTTTTACCGTTGTGCTAATATTGTTGAGACCTTCAATTCTCATTTAGGTTGTTTCGGCCAAAAGTCTCTCGAACTCTATTTCAAGTTTTTAGTTGTCTACTGCTATATCCGGATCTTGGAAAAATCATAACTTCCTCATATGCAGTCAGATTTGGATGTTCTTTTTACGTACATTTGAGGTTTGATGATATCTACGACTTTCATTTAGATACCTAAGGCTAAAAATTATTGTATTGAAACTTAGCGTTTGACATCTATCAGTGTTGCTGGTTTTGCCGAGAAACTTCGGTTGGTCATAACTGATGGGTTTTGAGGATTCTAACACTTCCTAAGTGTACATGCAACCCTAATAAACCTTGGATCTATGTTTGTCTAAGATACATGCAAATAATTATTTTTCCAAGGCTTATATCCTAACTAGCATGGCATGGGGAACTTGAATCAAATAAAGCTAGTAGAAACACTTACCTTGTAGTTGTAGTTGATTCCTTGGAGTTTTGGAGCCTAGCACCAATAATGTGGATGCCTCAAATGTAAGTCACAAATCACCACAAGCTTGGAACTTTGAGAGAATAGTCACACTTCTCTTGAAATCGGCCCTCACCTCAACATGTGTCAACTAGTCGTGATTTCAAGAGCCAAAGCCTCATTTATATAGTGTGGTGGATTAGGGTTACATCCATGTAAACCCTAATACCCATGTCTCTTCATTTCCATGAGATCCATGGGTTAAAGCTCCAAGGAGTATCCATGGACTTCTCCATCCAAGCCTAGCCCATTCCAAATAAGCATAAGCCCACACTATATAAATATAGAAGCCCATATTTAATTAGTAATATCTTTGATCACTAAATTAATCATAGATTAATTATAGATCACTACTAATTAAATAATATGATCTTATATTAATATATTAGAACTTATAATATATTAATAAATCATAACTTGTACTATTCTCAAATATTATCCATAAACTGTTCGGGTGAAGTGCAACCCAAATGGACCATGCCGGGTCGGGTCAAGTATGTACCAAATATAGTTATGGACTTAGACACTATATCCAACAGTCTCCCACTTGGATAAGTCTAGTAACTATATTTGCAAGTATAACTTCAGGAACCGATCAGCAATCGTAGCTCTTTAAACTCTGTTGAACTAGAACGCGCCATTTAGATAAGTGATCATATAATCCTCTGTTCTAGATATCAGCCGGACAAACACATGGAACATTGTCTTGCTTATTGTCCAGCATTTGTTTCCTGATTTCCGATTTGTTTGACATAGAACTCAACTGAACACATCAATTTAGTTCTGACCGGGCCCGGTACATAGGTCAAAACAAAATCATCGAGGGGCCCAGATATCAGCTTCTAATCCAAGAAGGAACAGATAAACTTCGACTCATATGTTTGTTCTACCACTCATTGAATTACACACAAAAGCACGTTTTATAACATCGAGTTACCAATGCGTTTACGTATAATCAATGCATAACCAACTCATAAGTAACAAATCATATATCTAGGTTTAAAGACTTATATGATATTACCGTCTCACGATCACTCGAGATAAAATTCCATGAAGTGATTCCAGTGAGCGTGGGTTGGGTCCAATGCTCAGAACTTATGAGCACTCATGATTGTTGTAGCCATGTCCAACACCTTAGACCTCTGCAACCAATCATGACAGTCTTGATTCATACCTACTTCCGACATATGACCGACTGTGGAGGTTTGAATAATATGATATACCAAACATAATTATTCTGAAAGTCAAAACATGCAAAAGAAATACAGTAAATGATCGACAAGAGATAGCAACACTTTACTCATAAATAAAACATCTTTTATTCATCATCAAATGTCAATTACACTTTACAAATTTCTGGGTTATCTAACTACTAAAACTTATATCATCCTTCAGCCCTATGCTCCGAGCATGCTGGAGATGCTTAACCCTACTCAGTCCCTTCGTGAGGGGATCTGCCGGGTTCTCATCCGATGATACCCTCTTCGCCATGAGGAGTCCTTCTTCAATTCGATGTCTGATAAAATGGTATTTTCTGTCGATGTGTCTGGATCTCCCGTGATCCCTTGGTTCCTTAGCTAAGGCAACCGCACTATTGCTGTCACAGAAAATCTCCATTGGCTCTTTTATAGCTGGTACAACTCCAAGGTCTCTGATGAAGTTCTTTAGCCATATCGCCTCCTTTGCTGCCTCGCTTGCTGCTATATACTCTGATTCACAAGTGGAATCAGCCACTGTCTCCTGCTTGGAACTCTTCCAAGAAATTGCTCCTCCGTTTAGGGTAAAGACCCAGCCTGACTGAGAGCGGAAATTATCCCTATCAGTCTGGAAGCTAGCATCACTATACCCTACAACTCTCAAGTCATCACTCCCACCGAAGGTAAGGACCCAGTCCTTAGTCCTTCGCAGGTACTTGAGGATTTTCTTTACCGCAGTCCAGTGTTCCTTGCCAGGGTTCGCCTGATACCTGCTAACCATGCTCAAAGCAAAAGCTACATCAGGTCGAGTACACGTCATGGCATACATGATCGATCCTACAGCTGAAGCATAAGGAAATCGACTCATTTCTGCTATCTCAGCCTCACTACTAGGGCTTTGTGTCTTACTCAATCTGGCGTTACACTGAATGGGTAACTCACCTTTCTTGGAGTTATGCATGTTGAATCTTTTCAACACTTTGTCCAAGTAGGTACTTTGGCTAAGTCCAATTAGCCTTTTACTCCTGTTTCTCAAAATCTTTATCCCTAGGATATAGGCAGCTTCACCAAGGTCCTTCATAGTGAAACACTTCCCAAGCCAGGACTTTACTTCCTGCAGGGTTGGGATGTCATTTCCTATGAGTAGTATGTCATCCACATACAGTACCAAAAAACTGACTACGCTCCCACTAGCCTTGATATAGACGCAAGATTCATCTTCACTCCTCGAAAAGCCAAATTCCTTGACTTTCTCATCAAAGCAAAGATTCCACCTGCGAGGTACCTGTTTCAATCCATAAATGGATTTCTCGAGCTGACACACTCTATTAGGGTACTCGTTGCTGACAAAACCCTCTAGCTGACTCATGTAAACATCTTCAGCCAACTTTCCATTAAGGAAAGCGGTTTTGACATCCATTTGCCATATTTCATAGTCATGAAATGCAGCTATGGCCAACAGAACCCGAATAGACTTAATCTTGGATACTGGAGAAAAGGTCTCATCATAGTCCACTCCAGGAATTTGAGAGAAGCCCTTTGCAACCAGTCTCGCCTTATAAGTGTGTACTTTACCATCCATGTCGGTCTTCTTCTTGAAGACCCATTTGTACCCTACAGTCTTACGACCAGGTACGTTATCAACCAAGTTCCAAACTTGATTGTCATACATGGATTGTATCTCGCTATCCATGGCCTCTTTCCATTTAGCAGCCTCAAGGCCTGCCATGGCTTCCATGTAGCTGTTAGGTTCATCCACACCTACTAGTGTCTCATCACTAATAAGTGTCTCACCTTCTACAGTAATATGGAAACCATAGTAATGCTCAGTTGCATTCCTAACTCTCGTGGAACGCCTCAGAGGTACAGGCTCATCAACTGGCTCAACAGGAGTTTCCTCCTCAAGTTGAGGGCTAGTGTTTGAAGTTCCTTCAACGCTTGATTCTTGAATTTCTTCAAGATCAATTTGCCTCCCATTGTCTCCTTGGCTTATAAATTCTCTCTCTCGAAAGACTCCTCTTCTTGCTACAAAGACCACATTGTCACTAGGTCTGTAGAAGAGGTAACCAAAGGATTGCTGTGGGTAGCCGATGAAAATACACCTCTCGCTTCGAGGTTCGAGCTTATCATGAGTCTCGCGTCTCACGAAAGCCTCACAACCCCAAATCTTTATGTGGTCTAGCTTAGGTACTTTGCCAGTCCACATCTCGTGAGGAGTTTTGGCAACTTTCTTTGTAGGGACAAGATTAAGAATATGGGCGGCAGTCTCTAAGGCATACCCCCAGAATGAGATTGGTAGCGTAGCTCGACTCATCATGGAACGAACCATATCCAACAAGGTTCGATTATGCCTCTCAGCCACACCATTCAACTGTGGTGTCCTGGGAGGTGTCAATTGTGAGACAATCCCACATTCCCTAAGATAGTCCAGGAACTCTGAACTAAGATACTCACCTCCTTGAGCGGATCGAAGCATCTTAATGTTCCTGCCCAATTGATTCTCGACTTCCTGTTTAAATTCCTTAAACCTCTCGAAAGTCTCTGACTTATGCTTGATTAAGTAGACATATCCATATCTACTGTAATCATCAGTAAAAGTCAAATAATAACGATTAGCATCCCTTGTGGCATGTTTGAATGGTCCACACACATCCGTGTGTACAAGGTCCAACAAACCTTCACCCCTCTCACACGAGCCTATGAAGGGTGACTTTGTCATTTTTCCAAGTAAGCATGATTCGCAACTATCATCTGACTTTAGGTCAAAACGACTCCAAGACTCCATCCTTTTGGAGTTGGCCTATGTGTTTCTTGCTTATATGTCCAAGACGACAATGCCATAATGATGCTTTATCCAAGTTATTATTATTAGTAGAATCAATACACAAAACATTATTTCCCAAGTTATCTACAACAGATACAGCTTCATACACACCATCACAAGGTAATGCTTTAAAATAAAAAACATTATTATACAAAACATCTATAGAACCAACTTCATTATTAAATGAAAAGGTAAACCCTTGTTTGTACAAAGCATGAAAGGAAATAATATTTCTTGCCATTCTTGGCGAACAACAACACTTATTCAAATCTAAATTAAACCCACTACTTAGCGATAAAGTATAAACTCCAATCTTGGTAACAGGTAAAGCTTTCCTATTCCCCATGATCAAGTTTATTCTTCCTTGCTCCACATTCTAACTTCTTCTTAGTCCCTGCAAGTCACAAAAAATATGAATACCACAACCGGTATCAAAGACCCAAGACTTAGAATGGGGTGAGTTATTAGAAATGATAGTGTAAGTACCTGCATGGTTGGGTTTGACTTTCCCATCCTTCACATCCTGCTGGTACTTTGGGCAGTTCCGCTTCCAGTGAGACTTTTCATGGCAATAGAAGCATTCAGCCTCTTTTAGGTCAGAAGAAGGAGTGACGAAACCTTTCTTGGTTCCACTTGAAGAAGAGCCATCAAGGTTCCGAGCCTTGGTAACCTTCGAGGACCTCTTTCTCTTCCTCCATCGACTTTTCCCAATTGCCAAAACCGGAGTTGAGTTTGGAGTAGGAGTGATAGCAACCGACTTCCCCTTAAGACTTGATTCTGCGGTCTTGAGAAGTCCCTGAAGTTTGTTGAGTGTGACCTCTTCCTTATTCATGTGATATGTCATGCGGAATTGATCATAGCACGATGGTAAGGTGTGTAAAATGATATCTATTGCAAGATCCTCAGGGAAGTTCACATTAAGCTTCAGCAAACGATCCACATACCTTTGCATTTTCTGCATGTGGCTCGTGACGGATTCCCCGTCCTTCATCATGGTTGTTATCATGGAGTAGATAATTTCATACCTCTCCTGTCTTGCACTTTGATGGTATCTTTCCATCAATCTTGGTGCATTTCATAAGGGTAGAAATCCTCATAAGAATTTTGGAGTTCCGCTGTCATCGTGGCCATCATGATGCAAGCCACTTTCGTAGCATCCCTTTCATGTGCCCGAAATTCAGCGATCTCCTGAGGAGTTGTAGTGGTCTCATCAATCTCCTTAAGCTCCTTGTCAAGGACATATTCTTTGTCCTCGTAGCGGGTAATCATCCTGATGTTTCTGATCCACTCATTGAAGTTGGATCCATCAAAGGTGACTTTCCCACACAAGTTCATAAGGGTAAAGGAGCCATTAGGAGTAGAGCCAGAAGCAGCATTGTTTGAAGACATCTAAAAAGAAGAGAACAAGATTAGTTTAGATATAAGAGAGTCCTTAATAAAACACCCAAATGTAATATTAAGGCTAGGATCCAATCACAATATAATATAACTTAGAAGAGGTATGCCGTAATCTAAGCTATACCATATTTGAAAGGTAGGTGAATGACGATTCACCAATTTCCACCACGAAAACCAAAATATTTAAGTATTAGGTTTTTGATTGGTTCTTAGAAATTCCTAGATTCATTGAGATTCAATGAAATTTTCAAATGCATGCTTCAATCTCGAGTGTGCCCTCCAAGTTTTGTGACTGGGATGCCGAGGATCACAAAACGAGGTGTGAAGTAACCATGCAAATCACTTGGTACCCCTTAAAGTTTATAACTCAATCGATGTGCCGGTAAACCACACACGCTCCAACGATACTATGATAAACCTTTAAGTCACCCTTTACCTACCTTGTTAAGTCCAAGTTAGTGTGCCGGTTAACCACACACGCTCCACCAACGACTTAAACAAAGTGTAAAGTGTAATTTCATGCATTAGCAACTTATTCACAGTTTTCCTAAGGTAACTAAGATTGGGAATTTAATAAAACATTTAGTTACTTTATAATATTCATCATACTTTGAATGAGAATTTATAAGTCCTTGTCTTACCCGTTCGGCTAACGACCCCCCACCAGTCAAGCAAGCGGTGGGTGAGACCCCATTAAGTCACCATTTTATAGGCAACAACCTTATACCCACCTTATAGACCGGCTTCGTGAATGAGGCGTACTAGCGGTAAGACGACTGTGTTCTTATACATATATATATAATTATTAAATCATAATAATATAAGTATAAGGGTTGAATTTTAACTTTTAAAATCCTAAGGGTTGGAACTAAAGTTTTAACTTGACTTTACTTGTTCCAAAACTTGAGGGCAAGTTTTGTAAACTTTCAAAACTTTTCATATCTTGTAACTTATGAGTTTAATAGAGTAATAAAATGAAGACTCTTCATTTTTCTAACTCTTGTGTTCTTTTAATGGTTTTCAATCCAAGAGACTTTTGGTTTTCCATAACTTGAGGACAAGTTATGGACTCCATTAAATAACACTATGAGCAAGAATTAATCTACCACATAGGTTACAAATAATTCCTATGATCATCTAAACATCATAAGAACAAGATCATGAACATGAACACTTTCATATATCAAAATCACACTTAATCTTTGTAATTTTGATAACTAGTTGTTGTAAATGAGTTAGAAAAGATATTACACCATCTAAAACAAGTTTTCAAGTACCAAAACAGTTTAGGGTAATGTTTCTAATCCATTTCCAGGAACTAAAGTCGAAAAACCACACTCTGTCGACCCTACTCGTCGAGTGCATGAACCTACTCGGCGAGTAGGTTGAAGATACAAGTGGACTCGGCGAGTCCCCCCATGGACTCGGCGAGTCCATCAGTCAAACAGCAAGATTTCGACTTTTTCAAGCATATTGCAACAAGTATCAAACAAACAAGCCTAGGCTCTGATACCACTGCTGGGTTTTGAGCACTCTAACACTTCCTAAGTGTACATGCAACCCTAATAAACCTTGGATCTATGTTTGTCTAAGATACATGCAAATAATTATTTTTCCAAGGCTTATATCCTAACTAGCATGGCATGGGGAACTTGAATCAAATAAATCTAGTAGAAACACTTACCTTGTAGTTGTAGTTGATTCCTTGGAGTTTTAGAGCCTAGCACCAATAATGTGGATGCCTCAAATGTAAGTCACAAATCACCACAAACTTGGAACTTTGAGAGAATAGTCACACTTCTCTTGAAATCGGCCCTCACCTCAACATGTGTCAACTAGTCGTGATTTCAAGAGCCAAAGCCTCCTTTATATAGTGTGGTGGATTAGGGTTACATCCATGTAAACCCTAATACCCATGTCTCTTCATTTCCATGAGATCCATGGGTTAAAGCTCCATGGAGTATCCATGGACTTCTCCATCCAAGCCTAGCCCATTCCAAATAAGCATAAGCCCACACTATATAAATATAGAAGCCCATATTTAATTAGTAATATCTTTGATCACTAAATTAATCCTAGATTAATTATAGATCACTACTAATTAAATAATATGATCTTATATTAATATATTAGAACTTATAATATATTAATAAATCATAACTTGTACTATTCTCAAATATTATCCATAAATTGTTCGGGTGAAGTGCAACCCAAATGGACCATGCCGGGTCGGGTCAAGTATATACCAAATATAGTTATGGACTTAGACACTATATCCAACAATAACTTCTTTGTTATACCTCGGATTTTAGGGTTCTTTATAAATACGAAAACCTTGATACGATTCCTACTACTTTATTTAACCCAAATAAGATTTTAGGAAAGTTAAATTTTGATCTAAATTTTACTGGTGTTACATTTTATTGTCTCGAAATATCGGGTTGTCATAGATAGAAACATGGAAATCATGCAAGTTGTATAGTATGATGAATGAGAACTTTCAGCTTTGGAAAATTAAGACTAGTTCCTTGTTCACATGTATATGTGAATCAAGTGAAGGACTAAGAGATCGAGTACACATTCTTGTGCACTGATCAAGTCCACCACAAAAGATCGATAAGATTATTCATCATAATTTACTATAGCTCAGTAAATATGGTTATACTTACAAGCTTAAGTGTAATTCTGAGACACTGGAAAAAGGTTCCAATGTATGGTAGAGCGAATAAGAAGAATCAACTTAGGCAGAAAGATAAAAGTTTCTCAAATCTGAAAAGATGGGATAGTACTTTAGTATCATGTTTTAAGACCATCTTAATGATTTTAAGACCTTATCACAATTCATCTTCTAAGTGCATTTTTATAGTTAAGAAGAGGAGTTATGAATTGTTGAAGTGGTTAAATAAAGAAGATGATTCATACTTCGTTCCAAAAACAATTCTTAGAGTTATACCCTAAGATTGTAAGTTGACTGACACATTTTAAAGAAGGTTTAAAACACTTGTCAAATGTAAGAGTAAATGTTTTCTACTCTTGTACATTTGAAATTGGTAAGTTGTGATGTTATGGATAAAACAAAGACCAACTAAGGCCAACTGTGTGAAGTGTTTGTCTTGATAAGTATCCACACTATGTCTTTAATATCTGACAAGAAAGTATTATATGTCAAGAGGACAGTGGGAGTCTTAAAGGTCTTGAAAGTCTCAAGAACTAATCAAGAATAAAATCTGACGTTCATCACTAGCACACGACTTGAGGTTTATAACCTATCGTGTTGACATATTCTATGCCCATTCCAATTAAAGTTGGCTTTGCATATGAGTTCCTAGAGTTCTCAATTGGTTGCACAACAACTTGGAAGCAATGACAGGCCCTTGAGCTGCCAGATGGCAAGAAATTAAGATTGAGTTCAGTCCATATGAGTTTGGATTTGTCATTATCCTTGTATTGTGACTATGGTTTTTGACAATTCACATGGATAAGAACACCTACACCATTAAATCTAACTGCCATAAGGTTTCTCTCTGATTCATGAAAATGATGGTGAGGAAACACTTTCACTAAGTAGAGTTTAGCTAGATAGCAATTGCGATATTTGCATTCTCAAAGTCGTTAGTGGAGCGTGTGTGGTTAGTCGGCACTCTAACATGGACTTGTGAGAAGTGGCAAAGGTCTAAACAATCGAGACAATGATTATGGCATCCCTTTTCATAGTTCTTAAAATTGATTAGACACACTTGAATGCTATCTAAGATAAGGTGTATGATATTGATAAAGTTTTATCAAAGCAATCTAGTATCAGAAATCTGAACTTTGGTAACAAAGTCAATGAAGTATTGATTTCTAGAAGTCTAGCTAATTTCTGAGTATATGTCAAAGCTAGTAGGAGCATAAGTGGTATGCTAATAATCATCGTGTTAGTGGGAGCATGCTAATTATGATAAGTATTGCAAGTTAACAATGTTAATTATAGAAAACAGAAGGTTTCAATTGAGAAAAAGTTGTTTTGCTATAATTAAGGAGAGGAAATTATACTTCATCTCAAATCGAAAAGCTTAGATTGAGGTTTTAATCGTATTTAGTCAAGTATATATATGAATGCTATGTTGGAATGGCTCAACATAAGAAAATTCTAATATATGGGTCCATTATTAGTGTTCTAAAATTCGATTATGATTACGGCATCCCTTTTCATAATCTGATTTATGAGAACTTGGCAAATTGAAATGGAAATATTATAGCAAAAGACTGGTTTAGTCTTTATGTGAGACACCATGAATCGTGTCCCATATGCTTCAGATATAGGATCGATTACATGTTCTATATTCATCCTTTCTAAAATTTTCCAAATGTCTGGGGCATTAAGAAGGGAAAAGGTCTAGAATTGGATATGACTAAAAGGATTAAGCAATTGTCGAGGAAAATCTAAGGTTTACCAAAGATTGATTGCTCAGGGACATTTGGAAGAATAGTGTTAATTCTGGAAGGACCATATTGACATAATCTGTAAAGAGGCAACTCTTGTTCCAAAGTGATAGTCAAAATGGAATATGGAAATGTTTCAAAATTAGAAATTATTCAATCTATGTAAGATTAGAAAAACTTAATGCAAGAAGGATGTTTCCATGGATTTGATCTCCATTGGAATGCTCTGTAATGTTTGTTGTCAAGTCCTTGTGACTTTGTGCATAATCATTACAAGAGGATCAATGCATATAAGTTTAGAATCTAATAGATTTTAGTAAATGACATGAATTTGGAATTCTTGCATTTGCATTAAGGATTTGGGACTGTGAAATGAGAATTATAGGATTTATGTTTAATTGGTCTATTTCGCAAAGTAAAGATCATAGACAAACATAGTATGCATACTTGGTGTATGGCATGACTAATGTTTAGAAAACATAGTGTACATGCGTGGATCATGGGACAACTACTATTTTAAATTCAAGAATAAAGTTGATAGCTAAAACAGTATGCAATGAATAATGTGTAATCATATGGTGATAAATAAAAGGTGTTTTATTTATATTCATAAGTTTTGAGACCATATTGGATTCGATTATTATTGTGTTTCACTTTGCACGTTTTGAATTCCAGAATAACTAGGTCATTGTTCTGGATGACTAAGTTATTCAAACCATCCACAGTCGGTCATATGTTGGAAGTAGATATGAATCAAGATTGTCATGGGTTGGCTTGTAGAGGTCTAATATGTTGGACAAAGGGCTACAACACTCATGAGTGCTCATAAGTTCTAAGTATTGGATTCAACCCGCGCTCATTGGAATCACTTCATGGATTTTATCACGAGTGATCATGAGACGATAATATCTTATATTCTTCAAACCTAGAGATATGAGTTGTTACTATGAGTTATTTATACATTGATTGCACGAAAACGCATTGGTAACTTGATGTTATAAAACGTGCCTTTGTATATGATTCAACAAGTAGTAGAACAAGCCATATGAGTCGAAGTTTATCCATGGTGATGACAAATGTAAGTGCTCGGCCAAGCATTGACTGATTTGATTTGTTCAATTAGTCAGTCGTCATCAATCGGAAATCAGGAAACAACAAATGGACAGAGAGAATGATTATAATCCATGTCTCAGTCCATATGATATCTAGAATGGAGAAATATATGATCCCTTATCTAATGGACAAGTCATTGACAAAGGTCAGAGATCATCGGCAAGGTCAGAGTTCGACAGAAGCTTTTGAGAGCTACGATTGCCAGTCGGTTCTTGAAGTCATACTTGCAATAATAGTTTTAGACTTATCCAAGTGGGACACTATTGGATTAATGTCTAAGTCCATAACTATAATTGGTAAGACTGGACCCGACCCGGCATGGTCCATTTGGGCTGCATGGCATCATGCATTTGGATAGACTAAAATGAGAGAAATAACACTTAAGGTTTGTTAATCTATTATAAGTTCTAATATATTAATAAGATTATTTAATTAGTATTGATCAAGAATTAATCTAGGATTAATTAAGTGATCAAAAGAAGACTAATGAAATATATGGGTTGATAGTGTAAATCATCCATGCTTGTATAGTGAGCTAAGACTCCATGGATTATCTAGTTGGGCTAAAACCTATAGGATGCTCCATGGATGCTCCATGGTGTATTTGAACCCATGGATCCAAGGAAATGGAAAGCCATGACAATTAGGGTTTACCCTATTTGTGACACTATATAAAGATCATATTCTTGGGAAAAATCGGTCACTATGTGTGAGAGAAAGGGCTAGCCGATTTTATGAAGTGTAGATTTCTCTCTAATCTATTCCAAGTGTATTTGGTGTTGTGTAAACCATTTGAAGTGTCACACTTGGGGCACTAGGCACTCAAGCTTCATGAAGACACTCTACATCAATGACGTATGTAGTTCTAATTTGATATATTCATATGAATAAATGTTATTATGCTAGTAAGGATGAATACCTTGGAAAGTTCATATTTGAATGTATAATAGAGAAAACATAGATCCAAGGTATTTAGGGTTGCATGTACACTTAGGAGTGTTAGAATTCTCAAACCCCAACAATACCCCCATAAACATACTTAAGAAGCCCATAATCTCATCCAAAGAGAGGAGGAATACCAAAGATAATCGAAATAATACATCAATCAATAACACAAAACATCCTCACGAACAATCGAAATAACATCCCCTACTTGATTGAGACTGAACAGATTACACCAATATGGAAATAGCTCGAGAAGACTTCCAAGGTGATCCTGAAGGTTACCAAAACTTGATTCTGCTATGAACTAAGTTCCTACTCCACCATTGATGGTAAACCTACCTAAAAACTAAAGTAACATAGAACATATTGAACTTTATCAAAGATTAACTCGACCACCGAATCTCGGCTAACACAATTAAACTTTCGAGTGAACCTCCACTAAAGGATGAACCCCACAACTAGTGGTCAAGTACATTTTGACACTTAATCCTGAGAATCAAGACCCACATGGAACTGCACATACCCGCTTCTGGAAAAGATCAACTGATCAACATATACCCAATTAATCTGAAAAGAACAATCTAACAATGAATTCGCAAATCCCTCAACGGCTAAAATACTCAACCCGAGAGTCCTGATTCTCCCCCACTTAGGGCTCGCACTACCACTCGATAGCGCTAAAACGAAATCATAACTCGAACATGCATAAGCAGATACTACCCTTCCTAACTTTGTAAATTACGAGTCTACTCACTCCTTCTCAGAAATCGGAAGAACAGAAATAGCATAACCCTTGCCCCAGATAACAAAATTCCAATCCAATAATCAACCATCCCACTTCCATCTGGAAAACCCAATCCGATCATAATCATGGTCCCTCTTATAAGTCCCATGACTCGAATACCCAGCCTCGAGGAAAACCACTGAGGCGTCAAATCTATAAGCTCTTTAGGTTTTCACCAAACAACCCAAATCAAAAATTCCACCAGGGCTTAAAACACTTATCAGGTCCATCTGCATGCCTAAGCAGCCACAACCAACAGATTAACAAGGACAAAAACATTGTCACGAATCATGGTATCCAACCATGCAATCTTCCCCAACCAGCCCTTAGAATCCCCAAAGCTTTCCTTGATTCGAGTATGGATCATGTGCTTCCAGTAGTACGACCCAATACTACCTTCCACACATATCCATACTTTCCACAAGAATCAACTCGGGTCTTATAATTCGTAGGCATAAAGTACTCCTAAAACCTGCTTCTTAGCGAAACAGCCGCCCTAAAAAGTCCCTAGGCTATCATAGGGCTCACCCACACCCTCTCTGCCATCAATTGTTGAAGAACCCCTACCAATGCCAACCAACCACTTCATGAATACAATTACATGCAACCAAGCCTAAATAATCCTTCGACTAAACGACTCAGGCCTACAATAGTTGGACTTAAACAAGCGCTGCGCAATAGGTCCGAGTCCTTCATTCTATGAATATTTAACCTTCCTGACATGTAATTTTATTGTATTCATTTGATGGTTAACTCTCATCAACATGAGTCCCATAAAGCATAAAGCAAGCAGCATTCGAGCAGAGAAGTCGACTGGCACTAAAACGCAATAAAATCAGACAGATCATCATACAAAATTCTCAATCTCAAACTCTCCGCGCCACAAGCACACCTTCGCCTTGCTCTCACTTTCCCCAGAGTGGCTAATCATTCCTCGCAGTGACCCGCTATACACCGCACCCGCTCATGAAACTTCCACCAACCCTGTAGTACTCATATATGTTAGCCATACATAACTCTGGATCCTATAGACAGTCGAATATATGATCCTACCCAAAGCCCTTCATCAAACAAGAATAAGAAATAAGGCCAATTCAAACATTCTCAGGCTATAGAATCTTAATTATGTACAACATGAAATAAGGCCAATCCAAACATCCTTAGGCTATAGCAAGTACAGTAATGATGCCAATTTCATATAAGGAAGAACCCTAGGCTATCAAACATCATATACTCAGTCACTTCTATCATGCAATCCTTGTAGATCCCTAGCCTATCACTAGCATGTTGTTTTCACATATTCACAATATCAAAGAATAGTGTGGTAATTTGGGGACAACTTACTGGATCCGACTGATCGTACACATCACATCCTATTTTGGTTATTTTTAAAGCAAATTTGAAAGTTATTTTTAAAACCCTTACTTTGAAAATCATTTTTAAAACCCTTTCTCGTTAGTTTGAGATTGGATTCACACGAGTGTTCCTCCAATTTACTCAAACCAAGGCTTTGATACCAACTTGTAACATCCTAAAAGTTTCAAAAAATTAAAACTTTTTTAAACAAACCATATATTAAAAATGTGCTTACAAAACATGATTTAAAATTAGAGTCTCCCAAGATCCAAACCATTGCAAAACCAAGGACGTGTATGGTAACGCCTTTGCCTTGCCATGAATCATCTAAAGAACCTGAAACCGTCAACAACACTGTAAGCATAAAGCTTAGTAAGTTCCCCCAAAGTACCAACACACAACCAAATAGCATATATACAACAACAACATGCATTGGTTCCACAACTAAAAGAATGAATTACTCCTAAGCCCACAATATGAGTCTGGCTTGCCTAACGGGCCCATAGCTCATGCTTAGCCTGCTCTTGAGCCCACGAAATAAGTCTAACTTGCCCCTAGGGCCTACAGCTTATCTCTGGCTTGCTCCCAACCCAATCAGTTGTAGAATACCAGTGTTCGGTCCTCAATACGAGTCTGCATGCCAACCGGTCCTTAACTCGTATCTGGAATGCTACCGAGCCCTCAGTATGAGTCTGGCATACCAACCCGGCCCTCAGCTCATATCTAGATTTCTCCAATACCCTCAAGCCCTCAGTATGAGTCTGGCATACCACGGGGTCCTTATCTCGTATCTGGAATGCTACTGAGCTCTCAGTAAGAGTGTAGCATGCCCTACCCGACCCTTAGTTCATATCTGGAATGCTTCAGGGTCTGTTGGCTATAGCACGAAGTAGTACAACCTTAACCCAACACAATATGTCGACAGATAACAAACATATATAGATAATCATGCAGACAAAATCATAGGTAGTCCTACAGATCTACCATATTAACATACTGGCAACTAGCATAATCATGCATATTTATTCCATAGTCACCATATCAGCAATATCAGGTTATCAAACCAACGGGTAGGCCTTGGTACCTTCGACCCGAAATTATAATGAGGAAAACTCACCTCGCTCTGCCAAAACATACAGACGATCTTTAGATGCTGGCGGATAGATTCTCAAATCGCCAATATCAAAACATCACCCCACCAGCAGTTGATCTCACAAACGATCTATGACTATAGATCCGCTAAAATCCACGCACTATCAAATCCACAAAGACAACCCATCAACATCCAGCCCCTGACTCACACTATGAGTTCAAATTAGAGTAAAAGACATTTTTACCCTTCCACAAGCTTGGCCCAAGGCCAAGGCCCAGACTAGATGACTCAAGGCCCAAAATCTAAAAACAAACATCTAAGGCCCAAATATGGCCTAATTTTCCAAATTGGGCCCAATTACTATCGTGGTCCTTCACCCAAGAAAGTCCAACAAGACAAGAATCCCAAACCATAAAATCCAGATGGCCCAACATGGCCCAAGACAAACCGATCCAAAGACAAAGAGGCCAGATACTGTCGTGTATGTGGCGCGTCCTCTGGAGGTACGCTCAACGTACACGAGGCTACGCATAACCCACCATTAGGGTGGCTGATTAGCTACGTAGGGCATACACATGCCTACGTGGGGAGTCCCCTCACAAATCCCATTTTCTTCATAAGTGCTTATGGGCTTCAGCACTTAATCTCACATTTCAGATCTAAGGTCCAGATGTATACTAGGGTCATAAAGTCTCAAACTTTATGACCTTACATGTTCATAAAGTCCTTAATCAATTGTCTTAATCCATTTAAACCTTCTACGATAAGCATGGAGCCAAACTATCTAAAGGGACCTCGTTTTTATGGCTTAGAACCCTTCCTAGGGTCTGGAAAGACAGCCCAAAACATCCAAAATCAAACATGCATAACAATGGGACTTTTGGGACAAGAAGAACATCATTAAGCTACCAAAATGAGGTCCAATCAAACAAGGAATAAAGGTAGCAAATTTTTACCTTCTGGAGCTTCCTAAGAAGGTGATGATCTAAGATCCACAAGTTTGCTTCAACTTATAACATCCTTGATGCAACTTCTACTTCCTTAAGCACACAAAGATCACACTTTTAGCTAAAAACACTCTCTTATAGGGTTAGGGTTTGCCAAAAATGACTCAAGGGCTTAGAGGATGAAAGGATGAGGTCAAATGATCCATAAAGGTGTTTAAATACCCTTAAACCCTAAAATCTTGGGTTTCAATCAGACCTCAGTGCGTACTAGGGCGCGCCCTAGTAGGCTTAGTGTACTCACATGTACGCTCAGCGTACAACTCTTGCTCCCAAAATTACCATTTTTCCAGTCAGGCTTCTTGCGTCTACTTCCTTCCAAAAACAAGTACCGGAATAACATCCTTTAAAACCAAGAGATAAATTTGAAATTACCTGAAACCAGGGTGTTACATCTTGTTTCAAAATTATGTTCATGCGGCCACTCAACATAAGGCTAAAAACACATTTTTTTACATCTCTACAAAAGTCTGTTTATTTGATAGAAAACGACACATTATCCCAACAATGTAGTTTGAATTTACCCATTTAGTCCCTTAACATATTTTCTAACTTTATGAGCGAATATAATTGTGTTTCTCGGGTCTAATAGGTTTCATTTGACAAAACGAATGGGTAAATCAGTTACTCCTTTTCCACATGGACGCTTGTTGACTTTGAAAAGTATAAAATTATTGTTACAATGGGAATCAATGGCAACAAGAGAGGAAGACGGTCTCATAAAAATGGTGGCGGTTTCACTTTACAAACGGAGTCAAAATCATTGATCTTGAATCCAAGTCCCACATCTACAATACAAAATTTAACAGTTCAATACTAGTATACTATGAACACTTTAATGAACATCACTTATTACGAACCTCGAATTCATCATTCTAGGCCTAAATTAATATAAAATATGTACAATTTTATGAGCTTCAACCCCTTCAAGAATAAAGTTGTAAGAAATCATTTGTTGCAGCTGCAAGTAAGATACATCTGAAGAATGCCATGCAAATTCTTCTTCAATTTTTTTACACATCCAAGCTTGAATATGGAATGTGGGAAGAAAAGTTAATCAACAAGAATATTCGTTACTTTTCAGCAATAATTTTCAAATCGAAAAAAATTATGGCTTATTTGAAATTAATTACTTATGAATTCATGTCATTCTTCTCTACAGAGACGTATACTACCATTATGAGCGATGTGATGGTGATGGCTGCGATGAGATATTGAATGGGCCCATATATATATATATATATATATATATATATATATATATATATATATATATATATATATATATATATATATATATATATATATATATATATATATAGAGAGAGAGAGAGAGAGAAAATCATGGTCAGCACCACAACTAACCAAACTCCTGACTTGGTCTATAATTCATCATAGTATAGGTCCGAAGCAACACCAAACATCCACTAGCTCCTACATCGGACTAAGGAGATCTACTTGACAATTCCCTTTTTAACATGAAGAGATCTACAATTAGTATTTCTACAAGAATGGTTATATGCGACACCTTTGACTTATCTAATCTTCATAATCACACAAAAGGCATCACAATGTTGCTTCTCCCAACCCAGTTTAATGAAGATAATTAATTAGGTATCCATGCTAGTATACCTTTGAAGCATTGGTAGGCATCGACTCGCTCCTACTTGAGACTTGGGGTAATTATTGGTACATATCTCTCAACGTACCTTTTTCCAAGTACATATAAACATAGTTCAACCAAATATGGTTATGCCAATATGGTTCGTCCCTTCAGTCAAGACGATTTGGCCAAATATGGGTCGGTTCATCTCGACAATATGCATCAATTAGGTTAAAAAATATCGTTCGATCCAATTTCAACAATACAGTTTGATTTTCTCTAGAAAATATGTTTCGATTCGGTATCAGCAATATGGTTAGGTTGGGTCTTGACAATATTGTTCGGTCTAGTACCAAAAATAAGGTTCGTTTCAATCTTGACAAAATGGTTCAATTCAGTCTTGAAAATATGGTTCGATTTGGGATCATCAATATAGCTTGGTTCGGTCTTGTTAATATGATTCGGTTAGGTAATATATTGTGCTTCTTCCCAAGGCAAAAGGTACTCCCGTCACCTCATGTACAACTCTCATGCTTACCTTCCCAATATATAGTTGTTAGCTTTCTCCCCAAACTAGAAGGTACTTCCAGGTGTGTGTGTTTGTGTGTATGTGTGTGTCTATATATATATATATATATATATATATATATATATATATATATATATATATACTAGTGGGGTACCCGCGCGATGCAGCGGTTTCAAATAGTTTCATTCGGTAAATTTTTCTTGCATCGATTAGTTTGATTTACAACTTAATAAAGCTAAACTAATGGTGTTGAAAGGAACCTTGTTGCGTTCAAATTAAATTATGTTTCGGTTTGGTTTACAAATAAAAATAGAAATTTATTTATAAAAATAAAATTATTATGTAAAATGTCATTATTATTTATCCTTAAATTGTGGTAATCTTTCAGATGATCTCATTAATAGCTTTAGTTTATTAAAACCATTATTAACTTTAGCGAAAACATATTATAGAAAAGTCAAAACTGCACAAATGGTCCCTGTGGTTTGCTCAAAATTGTCACTTTGGTCCAAAAAAGTTTTCACTAGCACCACAGGTCCAAAGTTTTCATTTCGTTGCAAGTTTGGTCCAATTTGATTTTAAAATATTTAAAATGACGGATTTACCCTTGTTATTTTCTTTTTCTATTTTTTTATTTATTTAAATATTTTTTCTGATTAAAAGAAAAATAAAAAAGAGTCTCTCTCTCTATATTTCTCCCTCTCTCTCTCTCTCTCTGTCTCTCTCTCTCTCTCGTCGAAAAACCCAAAACACAAATCGGAGGCTGCTGCCTCCGATCAAGCTATCCAGCCTCTCCCCTCGTATGTCGACTAGCGAACCCAAACACCCTCTGATCAGGGTCGATCTCCACTAAAACAATCCCGATCACAGGCAACTATGTTTATTTATTCACCGGAAAAGAAAGGTAGTCGAGCATCTTCCACTTTGCCTTATGTTTCGATTCCCAAACAGTTCCCTCGTCATTTCCTGCTTCATCCATCTAGGGTTCGAATTACCCTCTCTTTGCGGTTTGATTTTACCAGATATTGAAGCTTGCCCCCGACAATTTTGATTTAGGTGTGATTAGGGCTCGAAAACCCTCAACAGGAGCAACAATGATAGCATACCTGCAACTCGAAATTCAGATGACATGAATAGCGTACCTCTCCTCCTAAAACTAATATTGTCGGCGACTTCAACCTCTCATTGCCATTCTTACGTAGTAGCAGCAGCAGGATAACAGAGGTGGTCGATGATGGAGACCAAGAGCAGATCTATGGTGGTAGGAGGTTGCCCGACAGCCTCTCCGCTGCTTCCTTTTTGCTTATGTCGGCAGTGATCGTCGGAGGGGAAAAGGGAAGAGGTAAGGCAGCAGGTTGGAGGGTTGCTTGGGGGTTGTTGTGTCACCAGAAGAAGTAGCGATAATGGGTTGTGAAATGGTGGTACACGGTGGTAGAAGGTGGCAGTGGGGTGATGATTGGTGGCTGCCACGTTTTCCTTTGTGTTTCTTGGAAGAAAATGGACGAGAAAAAGGATGGAAAGGAGTGAAGAAGGTCTGAGGTATGTTGGTGGAGTGGGTTTCGATCCAGAGAGAGAGAGAGAGAGAGAGAGAGAGAGAGAGATTTCATTTTTATTTTTTTATTTGGTTGGAAAAAATTATAAAAATAAAATAGAAAATGAAAAGTTTCTTTTTTATTTTTTCTTTTAATCAAAATATATATTTAAATAATAAAAAAAATGAAAAAGAAAAATATAAGGGCAAAATAGTCATTAAGAAAAGGTTTATAGAAAACTTGACCAAACTCGCAACAAAATGAAAACTTTGGACCTGTGGTGCTAGTCAAAACTTTTTTGGACCAAAGTGGCAATTTTGAGCAAACCACAGGGACCATTTGTGCAGTTTTGTCTATAGAAAACGGATGCATTGAATTTTCTTATTTCTTTTGGACAAAATTGCAAAATTGGTCCCTGTGGTATGCAAAATTTTTGGGTTTTAGTCCAAACCCCGAGTTTTTTGGATTCATGGTCCTTTTGGAGTGGTTTGTATGTGGAACTGGTCCTGAATTTAACTTTTGTTAAGTTGTTCTTGTTAACCCCCTTATGTGCCTCCCACATGAGGGTATATTTGTCTGTTCACTTATAAGGGACAATTTTTGCAATTGAAAACAATATATCCCCGTTTTTTTAAAAAAAAATTAATACCTATTTATTTATTTTAATAATTAAAAAATAAAAGATCTCTCTCTCTCTCTCTATTTCTCTCTCTCTCTCTCTCTCTCTCTCTCAAGAATAATATCCCTCAAACCTCTATTCAAAAAACAATGTCTCTGATTTTGAATTCTGAATTCCATCGCCAAGATAATCCCACATGACATCCCTCAAATCTTCGAATTTATTGTAGTTTGTAAAAAACCTACTCATAAATTTCTTCAATTCATCGTCTCCAAGATCATCAGTGAAAGGTCTAATGGGGATCGCGTTTTCCGGTTGAAAACCATAGGAATTAGGGTTGTCGTCAACAATCACAGCCTTCTTCAAATCCCGCCCTAGATCTGATAAATCTTTAACAAACCTACCTCGAATTCCATACATGAATTCCCATACAATCTATGTGAAATCAAACCCCTACAATCCAATTTATTCAAAACCAACTAAGTATATTCCTCGATTCCAGCTGTGAAAACCACAATTTCGTAGTTATTTGTGCTCAGGAACCGAAGAAATTCGTCAACAAATGGGCGTTTCAGCACAAACAAATCAACTCTTTCTCCATCCAGCAATGGCCTCACTAAGAAATCATAAGTTCCCAGAGGTGATACTCCGGTGGCAGTTGTGGAATGAATTAGGGTTTCGTTAAGGTCAAGGAACACCTTTTGTTGATCAGGGGAGTTTGGTGGTGGGAGGGCGGCGGAAGAGCGAGCGGTGGACGGTGGTGATTTGATTGTCGGTGCAGTTGGGGAACCTTTTTTTAGGACTTTGTAGCCTTTTGACGGAGGATTTACTCTTGGGAGTGGTAATACAAACGATTTTGGAGAAGAGTTTGATGAGGCGGCGGTGGCAGGTTTAGAAGGATTCATTGATCGTGGCAACTACTATGGAGGTTGTCTTGGTGGCGGTGGTGACAAGAGTCTTCTTGCGGCGGCAAAGGTTACAGTTGGTCGGAGATCCTTTTGACTTCTTAGCTTTGAGGGATACTGTTATTGAGAGAGAGAGAGAAAGAGAGAGAGAGAGAGAGATCTTTTATTTATTTACTTATTAAAATAAATAGATAGGTATTAATTTTTTTTCAAAAAAATAGGGATATATTTTTTTCAATTGCAAAAATGGTTCCTTACAAATGAAAAGACAAATATACCCTCATATTGGAGGCACATGAGAGGGTTAACGGCAACAACTTAACGTATGTTAAATCCGGGGACCAATTCCACATAACCATTCCAAAAGGACCATGAATCCAAAAAAACTCAGGGTTTGGACTAAAACCCAAAAAATTTGCATACGGCAAGAATCGTTTTTGCAATTTTGTCTTTCTTTTCTTTTGTAGTAATTTCATTTAGATGTTGTATTTCTAACTACATATAATATTAACAAATTTCATAATAATATCCCTATGGAATGTTAATGGGTTTTGTAAATCACATATATTCATCAAACAATGCTATTATTACGATTTATAAATAATGTGTGCATCTATTGGTATATTTACATAGCATAGTTAAAAAATGTGAAGTGATTTATTATTATTATTTTTAAAATATATGGTAGTAATTATGAAATTTTTATGAGGTTTAAAAACCAATTACTAATTACAGTGTGATAGGTTTTCTATGTTATGTTAGTGGAATATGAAAATGTTACAATGTTCGTATAAAAATTAAAAAGAAAGTAACACTTCAAATGCTCGGTTACTATATACATATTATATATTTTATTTTGTTTAAATATAGATACCAAATAAAGTTAATATTACAATTATAAGTGTTACAAGATAAATCTCCCTTTTTAATAAAAGAAACCTTATCGACGTGTCACTCTTATTATTGCAGAATTCTGTCATTTTGATTTTACTGTGATGCCCTTCCTTTAGAATACAAAAGTTCCTGCGCTTTTAAATTCCTGTGAATTTAAATGATACAAAAATAGATATACATATATTTGCTATGAATTGGTATGAATCCCTCTACGTACATTTTTTGGAATCATTATTTTAATCCAAAATTAACTCACTAACTCCAAGATTTAAGGAATTAAATGAGAATTAATTATGAATAAATATTGGTTTATAAGTTTTACTAGTTTATAACCCGTGAGAACCACGGTTATAAAATTAATTAAATTTTTATATTAAAAAATAAAATTTATTAATCAATTATTTTTAAAAAATTATTATTTAAGAAATATTTTTTTAGTTGTATAAAGGGAATTATAATCAATGATTTAAATAAATATGTAAAGTTATATCACCTTATAATCTATATTAATTTTATTTTATTTTTCAATCTAATGTTATTAATTTAATATAATTAAAGTGAGAAAATTAAAATTTTGAAATTTAAAATAAGGAATCAATTATTAATTTAATGTAATTAGAATGGAAATTTAAAATTTGAAATTTGAAATTGATAATTAATAAAATGACAAATGGCATGATAGACGATATATAACATTAATGATGAGTCCTAATTGTATGACACTTGTCAATAGGAGATTAAATTTATTCTTTTATTAGAATATGGGTTAGTTTTGCCAATTATTTTTTCAAATTTGAAATTATACTCATATTTAATATTCAATATATTTAATATACTCAAATTTATATTATGTTTTATAAATATATATTAATTTTAAATAATCAATACAAAAAGTTTTAAACAAACTTAACTCTTATTAATAATATAAATGTTTTATAAATTTTTTACCAGTAGTTGCCATAGGTTGTAATCTAGTAAATAAATAAAAACATTCACCCCTATTCTTTAATTATAAAACTTTACCCAATATCAATATGACTTATAAATCATACTACACGTCCACTTTTGCAGATATAGAGCCCACCGAGCTTAGACATAATATGTAAACTTATAGATGAAAACATAAAACACGTAATAATCAAAATAAAAAAAAATATTGGAGTCGGTGATAATAAGAAAATTATTCTCATGTATTGTTAAAAAGTAAACTAAAAAATTATCTTTTTAACATTTATATTATTTCAACAAAATACTGCTTACAAATTTGAAATTTAATTTTGAATTTATCTTTAAAAAAACATCAATGATACATAGTAAAGAAATTTTAAAAAATTAATAAATAAGAATTCATTAGTATTATAAATTTAACAAATCAAAATTCATCGTAAGTTGTAATTTGGCTTTTCTTTTCATAAAAGTGTTCCAGTAATTGGAATCTTATTTTACTTCACAACCTTTTAATATTCATTATTATTTTACTTTTTACTTGCATGCAATAAAAAGTGATAGAAATATCTATCTTTGTTTATATTATCATTGGCAAAAAATATTCTCATAAAAAAATCGATGACAGTACGTTAAAGCAAAATGATTGAATTTAATTTGTTATTCAAAATTGCCAAGAACACAAATCAATTGTGGATGAACGTAACCTCTATCATAAGTATAATTTATTAGCAAATTCTTGGTATTATACATTCTAACAAATTTTCTTAAAAATCTGAAAGAAATCTATAAATACAAATATTGCACAAAATTTATATTAAATTTTTTTACTAAGAAACTTGCATTATATAACAACTTTGATAAAAGAATAACAATCAACCCAAATATTAAAATATAAATATTAAATGTGCTTAAAAATAAAAACATCTAAAATACTCACATATATAGATGCTAACGTCGAGCACAACATCCTCTAAACTAAAAGATACATAATTACACTACACATATCAATATAAACACTAATCTTTTTAGATTAGGATTATTGTTTTCTTATTCCTAGTCTTTAGTTGTTATCTTTTATTTGCATGTTCCACAAGCTTTTATCTTATATATATGTCCTGCAATTGATTAAATAAATATAGAATCTGGAACATATTTTTCCAGTTTTCAGTTCAATTATCAACTCATTATGGTATCATAGCGGGTTTATTGATCTGCAACTAAATCAACATGGTTGACGGTGTTGTCACCAACCCCAGCGGCAACAGCGATTCAACCAACCCTTCCTCCGATCCAAACTCGCCATATTACATCCACCCCAATGACTATCCAAGACAGATGCACGTTAACGAGAGCCTCACCGACAGCAACTATTCCGATTGGTCTAGAGAGATGAAGGATTTCTTGTTTGCTAAAAATCGGGCAAGATTCATTGATGGATCTATTACTCAACCAACCCCAGACTCACCAGATTTGAAGCCATGGCAAAGGAGTGATGCTATTATAAAGGGGTGGCTCACAACAGCCATGGAGAAAGACATTCGGAACAGCGTAAAGTATGCTAATACTGCGAAAGAAATTTGGGACGACCTTGAAGAGCAATTTGGAAAAGAAAGTGCTCCTCGAGCATATGAATTGAAGTGGACCTTGACTGGTCTAAGACAAGAAAAGGCCTCTGTTTCAACCTACTACACCAAGATGAAAGGGATATGGGATGAAATTCTATCGGTTTCACCCGTTGCCAAATGTGCTTGCGGCAAGTGTACCTATGATCTAGGAAAAAGACTTTTTGAGGCCAAGGAGAAGGAACGGGTCTATGAGTTTCTCATGGGACTCGATGAAATTTTTAGGACTATTAAAACACAAATATTGAGCACGAAGCCCATGCCATCCCTCGGCACCACCTATCATCTTGTTGCTGAAGATGAACAGCAACATAACATCACCACAGCAAGAAAAGTGAATGTTGATGTTGCTGCCTATCAAATTAATGCTCAGTTGAATAGTGAGAAAAGCCAAAATGAAAAGAAAAACTTAGAAAGCTTGAAGTGCAAACATTGTGGAAAAACCGGTCACACCATTGATGGGTGTTTTGAGAAAATCGGTTATCCGGAGTGGTGGGAAACACGTCAACGAAAGGCAAATGGAGACCAACGAAAGCAGGCAAACCCAAAGCCAAAGGCAGCAAATGTTGAAGTTGATTCCAGTCCAATACCAGGGTTAACCTAGGAACAATACACCAAGTTGATAAAGCAGCTAAGTGAGACACAAAAACCTGAGATTAACATGGCTGGTAAGCACATTTTCAATATTCCTTGGGTGATCAATTCAGGAGCCACGAAGCATGTTGCTTGTAATAATGATGTTCTTTTCAATTTAAGAAATTCAAAAGATGATGTGCCAGCTAGAATACCAAATGGTGATAGTGTTCCTGTTCAAGGAGTTGGGAATGCTAACCTCCCAGATAACATCAAAATAGATGATGTTCTCTATATACCTAAATTTAGATGCAACCTCTTGTCAGTTAGTAAAATTACTAAGAGTCTTAATTGCATCATGACATTCTTTCCCGATTTTTGTTTCATCTATGACTTACCTACGAGGAAGCTGATTGGCATGGGTAGATGTGAGAATGGTCTATACAATATGGAAGACATGCATAAGAAGTTTGTAATCATGGCAGTCAAGATCGATTCTGAAATATGGCATAAACGACTCGGTCATTCATCTAAATTACACCAGATTGAATCTATTGGTAGCGTAGTTAACATAGAAAATTGTGATTCTTGTGTACGGGCTAAACAAACTCGACTTCCTTTTCCAAATAGTAATATTAAAACTTCTTCTTGTTTTGAGCTAATACACTATGACATATGGGGTGGTTATAAGGTTCCCTCACTTTCGGGTGCACATTATTTTCTTACAATTGTAGATGATTTTAGTAGATCCACTTGGATTTATTTAATTAAAAACAAGTCAGATGTTGGTGAAAATCTGATTGCATTCTACAACATGATTCAAACACAATTTGGAAAAGGTATCAAGAGAATAAGAAGTGATAATGGGGGGGAATTCGCCTCTAATTTCATGATGAAGTTGTATGAAGAAAAATGCATGATACTAGAAACGTCTTGTGTTCACACCCCGCAACAAAATGGGGTGGTTGAACGTAAACATAGACATTTGCTTGAAGTTGCGAGAGCCCTAAGATTCGAACCAAACTTACCAATTGAGTTCTGGGGAGAATGTGTGTTAACTGCTACGTATATCATAAATCGAATCCCATCTCGTTCTATCAATAATAGAACACCATATGAAGTTTTGCTTGGACAAAAACCTTGTTATGATCACATGCGAGTTTTTAGCAGTCTGGTATATGTGAAAGAGAATAAACAAGGAAGAGATAAGTTTGAAGAAAGGGGGAGGCCATATGTGTTCATCGGATACCCACAAAGGTAAAAGGGGTATAAGGTTTTTGACATACATGAAAATAAGATCATAGTGTCCCGAGATGTCAAATTTGTTGAATGTAACTTTCCATATTAGGAACAAACCAGTAACAAAAACGTTGAAGAGACTAAGACTATTCAACCTATACAAGAAAATGTTTTTGATCAAGCAAAGACTAATGCACAAACTTGGCCGGTCAATATTGCTGAAGAAGAGTCTCGGTCCACACCTGATGTCCAAAATCAGCAACCTATGTCTACTTTTGTTGGGTCCGAATTTGTCCCAGCTGAAGCAGAAAGCGACAATGGTCAAACATTGAACTTTAGAGGTAGTCGGCGGCCTGAGAGAGTTTGAGTAAAACCTCAGAAATACGGGGAATATCAAGTCGACTTGCCACCTTCCATAGATCATTCTCTCACTCCTAGCAATTCAGCAACCTCAACGGTACATCCTTTATCTAATTATGTGTCTTATAATCATTTTATTGCTTCTCATAAAGCCTTTTTTATGGAAATTACCACACAAAGTGAACCCAAATCCTTTTCTCAAGCCGCCAAATGCCCACAATGGCAAGAGGACATGAAGAATGAAATCGAAGCTCTTGAAAATAATAACACTTGGACACTAACTCATTTGCCACCAGGTAAGAAAGCTATAGTTTCCAAATGGGTTTACAAAATAAAATACAAACCTTCAGATGAAGTAGAAAGATACAAAGCACGGCTAGTTGCAAGAGGTTTTACTCAAGAAAAAGACATTGATTTCCACGAGACCTTTGCACCGGTTGCAAAATTAGTGACTGTCAGAACAATTTTGGCGGTCACTGTTCAAAAGAAATGGAGCATCCACCAATTAGATGTCAATAATGCCTTTCTTCGAGATCTTAACGAAGAAGTGTACATGAAAGTATCCAAAGGATTCGTTAAAACGGGTGACACGCGTGTGTGTAAGTTGAGGAAATCCTTGTATGGTTTACACCAAGCTTCAAGGAATTGGTGTCGAAAATTCACAGAAGCACTCTTAGAAATTGGTTTTCGGCATTCAAAAGCTGACCACTTGTTGTTTGTATTCAAAGCTAATAATAATTATGTTGCAGCTCTCATTTATGTTGATGACGTCATTCTTCTTGGAAATAATGATGAGCACATTGATAAAGTCAAGACGTTTTTGCATAAAAAATTCAACATTAAAGATTTAGGACCTTTAAAATATTTTCTCGGAATCGAAGCTATTCGTACAGAAGATGGTATGGTGTTGAGCCAACGAAAGTATACGTTGGATATTCTTTCAGATAGTGGTCTTCAAGGGTCTCGTCCTAGCTCCATCCCAATGGAAACTAATGTCAAACTCGATCATGCTATTGATGCTCCGCTTGTTGATGCAGAACAATATCGACGTCTTATTGGGCGATTACTTTACTTGCAAGTTACAAGACCTGACATAACTCTTGCTGTTAATACATTGAGTCAATTTGTCTCTTCCCCTAAAAAACCCCATCTCAATGTTGTTCACAGAGTTTTACGCCATCTTAAAACCAATCCAGGTCAAGGGATATTTCTTCCTTCTGTTGGAAATCTAACTCTGCGTGCTTATTGTGATTCTGATTGACTTGGATGTTCATTTACCCGTCGTTCTAAAACTGGTTACTTCATTACTTTGGGTGGAGCACCAATCTCCTGGAAGACAAAGAAACAGTCTGTGGTGTCAAGGTCATCGACTGAGGCTGAATATCGATCCATGGCTACTACAGTTAGTGAACTCCTTTGGTTAAGATGATTACTTTCTGATATGGAAGCTCCCCAATCTGGTCCTACTTCTCTTTATTGTGACAACGAAGCGGCTCGTCATATTGCCAATAATCCTGTCTTCCATGAACGTACAAAACATGTGGAGATGGATTGCTATTTTGTACGTGAACGTGTGGAATCTGGACAGATCAAGCCTTTATATATCAGCACCAACGATCAAGTTGCTAATATTTTTACTAAACCTCTCGGAATGGATCGATTCCGGTTTTTACGTGGCAAGCTTGGCGTTCGAGATCTTCACGCTCCAGCTTGAGGGGGAGTGTTGGATATCTTTATCCGATAGTTATATATTAATCTTTTTAGATTAGGATTATTGTTTTCTTATTCCTAGTCTTTAGTTGTTATCTTTTATTTGCTTGTTCCACAAGCTTTTATCTTATATATATGTCCTGCGATTGCTTAAATAAATATAGAATCTGGAACATATTTTTCCAGTTTTCTGTTCAATTATCAATTCTTTATTATGCAACTGCAATAGTTAGAAGAACTCATCATGTATATTTAATACAAATATTTACCATAAAAATCCTAAAAACAAATACAACACATGTAAACGCACGAAAACAAAATAAAAACAAAAAAAAATAAGTAAATAAGGCAAAAAATATATCAACAAACGTCTTATATAAAACTTTATTCTAAGAGGATAAAACAATGTAGAAAAATATACACATAGAAAACCTTTTCAACCAAATTTGAAAATCATTTTCATAATAATCTCATTTTGCCTATTGATATGAGAAGTCCACTACATAGCGGATCCAATTAAAAACAAGAAAAACTTGTTACTATTTTTCTTAACCAAAAAGCTTTACCGAAACATAAATCAACTTGCATATCATTAAAAAAAGATAAAAAAAAAACCAAAAGATAAAACAATATAATGTAATTATATGTACATGGGTTTTCACGCATTCCAAAGCTCCGGTCGATATGGGTTTTCTTCCTATTCAAGCTCCAAACGCATTGTTATGCATTTTTTTCAAGCTACAAAAAAAAAAAAAAAAATTATCATAAGAATATCTTGGTGGTGAATGGTGATAGCAGATGGTGACTGATTAGGAAAAAAAGGTCACCAAATGTGGTAATATTCCTTAAGGTAGACGGGTGGGGGAAAGCAACAATGCAGAACAAATCCAAACCAAACCTTAATCAATTAAAATCTAAAAAAGATCAAGAAAAACATATCTATATGCAGATCTGGGGATAGATTTGGATCCAAACAAATGAAATCGACACACATGGATGCATTGTCCGACCATTCTGGTGACATTTAGATAGAGAGAAAAAGGAGAAAAATAGGAGTTGTTGCTGGTAAAAGACAGCAATTGATGTTTTAGATCTAGGTTATGGTGGAAGGCAGCGATAGGGAAGGTGGAGATGGTAGACAACGAAGGGGGTGTTTGATTTAAACTTACCGGGTCCGGTCAGACTGCTGATTCAGTCAGCAGTTGGATGCTTGATAATTACAAAATATAGTTGATTCAGTCAGCCAAATCAACTTACCCATTAAGCAAAAAAAGACCTCCCGACTAAAAGCTATGCGTTTTTGCCCTTTGATCCGTCTCTCCTCCTTCGCCACTCGCCAGTACCCTAGACAAAAGGTGCTCCCCTCCATCGCCAACACCGGCTGATTGCCTCATCCATCGCGATTTCATCTCCTGCCCAATTTTCTCCGGCGACGACGCACACAGGCCGGCGATTCCTCTGCACCGACGACGAACAGGTAAGATTTATGCGTTATTATTTTATTTTATTTTTGCTTTTCTTTTTCTGAAATCACAAAACCCTTCATCTCAGTTGTCAAATTACTGATTTCATTCTGAAATCAAACTTTGAAATTACTACTTTTATTTTTCTTTGATTCAATTAGTTTAAGGGATTAGCATAAAATCAATTCATAATGTGTTTTTGTGTATGAAATCTGATGTTTGCTATATGAATGAATGAATATTTGTGTATGAAATCTGATTTTCTCTATATGAACTAATGTGTGATTTTAACATTAACTAATGTTTGAATAAAATCAGATTTTAGGTTGTTGAAATGAACTTATGTTTGAATATGTTGTACATGTTTGTGTGAAATCAGAAATTAAAAAGTGTTATATGCTTATGAGATCAAAATTTATTTGTATGAAATCAAAATATATGTTGTATATGCTGTTAAAAATGTGACGAAATCACATTTATGCTTGATTTATTTGTAAATGTGTGTTATGTGGATGACTAGCTATTTTTCCCCCTTTTTACAATAGAAATGACAGATAAAAGAATTAGGGTTAGTTGGAAGTCGGAATTGGTGGACAAAAGTTTTTTGGAATCATATATACAAGAATTGACAAGCAATGGCCAGGAGGGTAATGGTGTAAAAGCAAGCTCATGGGCTGTGGTCGCAGAGAAATTGAAAACAGATCATAATTTTGTTGTCGAGAAAAAACAAATGAAAAACCGATACGACTATTTAAAAGCAAAGTATGCAGTGTGGTTAAAACTTAAAAACAAAACAAGAAATATTTATGATCCTGTAACGAATTCTTTTAACATGACTAATGAAGAATGGGAAGCGGAAGCGAAGTACATATATACATATTTTTTAAATTAGATTACTTTTTTAATACTGTAATAATATTTATTAAATTTTCAAACAGTTGAACAAGTATGTAGATAAGTTGAGAAATACATCCCTCCCTTGCCCTGAACTTTGTACCCAACTATTTGAAAGGGCGACCTCGACTGGTGTTCACAGTTGGGGGCCATCTTCGACACTACCTCATCCCAATGAAACCTTTAGTACACATGATTTTGAGGATACAGAGATGGATGAGCCAGCACCTCATGCAGATACCCTAAGCTCAACAGTACCTCAACCTACTATTGAGGAATCATTTGGGCGAACAAGAAACAAGGGAGGCAAACGAAATGGTCCTAAAGAAACCACACTAAATGATGAGTTGAAAGAAGTTGGAAAAGAAATTATCAAGGCTACACAAGCATTCACGGAAGCAAATAATCTTGACAATGAGATGGATGCTTGTATGGCGAAGTTGACAAGCTTGGAGTGGGGAGAATATGATCTGAAATACATCACTGCTCTTATGTTATTTGCTGAAAGTGCTGGTAATAGGAAAATTTGGTTGCGGCTTAACTTGTCAAATTGTGAGTCGTGGGTAACAAATGCGGGAAGAAAGTTTGGATTAGTTGGTTGACTTTAGTATGTCATGGTTCATTGTTTGACATTAGTATTCTATGGTTTAATTATGTTATGGATTGTTTTCTTAGGTGCAGTTATGTTATATGAATTTATATGTTATGGAATGTTATGCTTTTAGTATTTACATGTTACAGTTTGTTATGTTATCGATTGTTATGTTATTGAGTGTTATGTTATTGATTTAAATGTAATTTGTATTTGATATCACACAAGACACATGGACAAAGAAGGTGAATTTTTATATTTCCTTATATTCTCGTGGTATTGGTTGATGTTGGCCCGACAAAGGCAAAGAATAGTTAAAAGAATAAGAGCTAGTGAACAAGTAGCAAAGGGGTATGTGTATACACAAGATTTGATACACGGATGTCATATACAATGTTATGATATGATACGTGTGACATCCCTAAAATCTCGGCCAGAAAAGACCGATTTTTTTCATTTATGCTTTTAAATATTTTCAGAGTAAATCCTTTTGATTTGAAAGAGTTGTGGAATTTGTTCCCAAAAACAAAACATGATAAAACAATGTTTACCGAAGCATTTCATAAAAGAAATGTATTTTCATTATAATCAAAACTCGGGGTGTCATGTTCCGATACAGACCAATAAGCATAAATGAATACATTACAAGTCATATAACAAATATAAACATATGCAGACTTGTAAAGAAAACAACTTGATGGTTCATCCATCTCATGCCCTTCCGCCACTTCTTGTAATACAATTTAAAACTGAGTGGGTCAGGCTTGGGAGCCTGGTGAGCATATAGGGTTTTCAACCCACAATAAATATCATATTTAATTTTCACCAACCAACAATAACCCAATTACCCATTCCCGTTATTCTCACTTTAATGTCCCTAAAACAACTAACATAAGGGACCTAGTCTAAGAATACTTCATTGGGGCGACAACACATGCTTCGGGGGTACCTCAGCAATATAAGTCAAATAAGGCAACCATGAGGGGGATGGAGTACAACGAATGAACACCCAAGTTCATTAACACCTACAGGTGGCGAACCTGCTAATGTTTCCACAAGACTATCTAGAAAAGTATGTGGTCGTCATCTAAACTCCGCTAGATGACTAAATCAAACAACAACGAGGCCTCTCATCCGTTTATTACACACCAATTGTCTACCCATGTTCTACCCAACATATTAGTAGATACAAAATATACATTTGTATACATAGTTTAAAAACCGGTATAGCATGCTTTAATCAACACATATATCACATAACAGATGAGGAACACACACGCATAACACATATCTCATAGAGAAATAATCAGATCTATAAGATAGAAGAGAGTGAATACACATTCACACATAACACAACCAATATATACACATAGCACGTATTTTATATAAAATACTTCATATTATTGTATTTGGAAAGAAAATAACTACACACTCACTTGATCAGAAGATGATCCGACAGCACTACGACTTATAGAAGTAGTAATCCTCAGCAGATCTGGAAGATCTCCTCGAAAATCGAACTTCTCGCGGGCAGAGCTTCGACTCGGGAACCGCACTTCTCGGGATCTTCGGGATCTCGGGACTTGCCTCGGGGCTAGAGTATGATACCGGGGCTTCGGTGTATTTCTGGCACGCAAAACGATGCAAAACGGGAGAGAGAAGAGAAGAAATGAACAAAACTCTCGGCTGCCTTCAAATCCCTTTTATAGAGGCTGGAGCCTCGGAGTACGCGAGGCGTACTGCAGTGCGCAGCGCGTACTGCTTCCGAAATCGTCACTGCATGCGTCATCCGAAGTGTCGACAATATGCTGAGTACGCGGTAGCGTACCCTCGTACGCGGGGCGTACTCCGGATCACACCGGTGACTCGTCTTCGGATAAGGCTTCCGATTTTATAATTACATTTAAATACAAAATGATTAATAAACTTCGGAAATTCATAACTTATTCATACGAACTCCGTTTTCGACGTTCTTTATATCCATGGAAAGGTGAGACCACGCTCTACGACTTTCGTTTTGACTCTGTCGGCTAATTTTGAATTTATTTTTATTAATTATTTTTAATAGGCCGGGACAGAAACTTTCGTTATAAATTCATAACTTCTTCGTTTGACGTCCGTTCTCGCCTAACTTTTTATTGTTTCGATACCAACAATGAGATCTTCGATTCTCATTTAGATTGTTTCGGCTAAAAACCGCTCGATCTCAAATCGAGTATTTCAGGCTGCATACCGCTAAGCCGGAACTTCGATAAATCATAACTTCCTCATACGAAGTCAGATTTGGGCGTTCTATATATATTCGGAAACCTCATTTCAACTACCACAACATAGATCAAAGATATTAAGTTTATTTTACACTTAAATTTTGACATTGATTTTTATTCTTAATTAATCAAACCACATAATTAAGCAATTAAGCACAAAACACATAATACTCAAATAATACAACCTTATTATATGAAAACGGGCTACAAAGGTTAACCTACACCATTACATTGCTAAAAATGGCAAGCCCGGAAACACAGGCGTTACAATTCTCTCCACCTTAGAATGATTCCGTCCCCAGAATCACACATCGACAAACAAATGCGGATAGCGAATCAACATGTCACCCTCCGTCTCCCAGGTGAGATTCGGCCCATTCGCGTGTGTCCATCGGACAAGCACTAACCCAACCATTTTGCGTCGCAACTTCTTAGTCTTTCGGTCAACAATTTCCTCTGGTTCTTCAATCAACATTTTGTTCTCATCAATTCTCAATTCAGAAATTGGAATTATATCGGGAACTTCTCCCGTGAACTTCCTCAAATAACACACATGAAAAGTGTTGTGAATTCCATTCAGTTCTTCGGGTAATTCGAGCTTGTAAACTTGGTTCCCAATCCTCTGAAGGACTTTAAACGGTCCAATAAACCTTGGACTCAACTTTCCCCTTTTACCAAATCTTATAAGTCCCTTCCACGGCGAGACTTTAAGCAAAACCGAATCTCCAACCTCAAAAGTCATCGGTCTTCGCTTCTTGTCAGCATAGCTCTTTTGACGATCTTGAGCTGCTAACATTCTTTCCCTAATTATTTTCAACTTTTCAGCAGTTTGATGAACCATCTCCGGTCCCATAAACTGCTTTTCCCCAGCCTCAAGCCAACAAGACGGTGTACGACACTTCTATCCTTACAAAGCTTGATAAGGTGCCATCTTAATGCTCGAGTGAAAACTATTATTATAGGAAAATTCTACCAACGGTAAATGCTCATCCCAATTACCTAGGAATTCCAAGGTACATGCTCTCAGCATATCTTCAAGTGTTTGTATTGTTCTTTCACTCTGACCATCAGTCTGCGGATGGTAAGCTGTGCTTAAACATAACTTGGTACCCTTTTCCTCTTGTAGACTTTTCCAAAACCTTGAGGTGAAACGGCTATCACGATCCGATACAATCGTTAACGGAACACCGTGAAGCCTCACAATTTCCTTCACGTAAGAATTCGCAAGCTTTTCCATAGACCATTTCTCCCTGGCCGCTATGAAATGTGCACTCTTAGTGAATCGATCAACGACCACCCAAATCATGTCGTGACCATTCTTTGTTCTGGGCAGTTTAGTGACAAAATCCATAGCAATGTCTTCCCACTTACCCATAGGCACAGGCAATGGTTCTAAACTCCCGTAAGGTTTCTGATGTTGTGTCTTGACTCTCGCACAAGTCACACACTCGGCCACATACTTTGCAACATCAAGCTTCATCGTCGGCCACCAGTAGTAGGGTTTCAGGTCCCTATACATTTTAGTGCTACCTGGATGAATTGAGTACATGGTTTTGTGAGCTTCTTCCATCAGAAGATCCCTAATTCCTCCTGACTTAGGTACCCAAATACGATCTTGGAATACCTTCAGTCCATGACCGTTAGTACCAAACACCAACGTTTTACCCAAACGTTCCTCCTTTCGGTCATTTTTCTCAGAAGCTTCCTCTTGAGCTTTCTTTATACTTTCCACAATGGTCGAGACAACTTCAATTCTCAACGCTCTTGGCCTCCTCCTTTCAAGATTGACTTTCCAACTGAGAGCATCAGCAACAAGATTAGCTTTACCGGGGTGGTAAAGTATCTCGCAGTGGTAGTCTTTAAGTAATTCTAGCAAGCGTCGTTGCCTCATATTCAATTCTTTCTGATTAAAGAGATATTGGAGACTCTTATGATCAGTGAAAAGTTTGCACTTCGTGCCATAGAGGTAATGCCTCCATATTTTCAGAGCGAAAACTACCGCTGCCAACTCCAAATCATGAGTCGGGTAATTCTTTTCATGCTCTTTCAGCTGTCGAGACGCATATGCTATCACCTATTCTCTTTGGGTCAAAACACAACCCAATCCAACACCAGACGCATCTCTATAAACAGCGAAGTCTTCAACTCCATCGGGTAGAGAAAGTATCGGTGCCTCGCATAGCTTCTTCTTTAACTTCTCGAATGCTTCTTTATGCTTCTCACTCCAAGCATAAGTAGCTCCTTTGTGGGTCAAAGCTGTTAATGGAGTAGCAATCGAAGAAAAGCCTTGGATAAACCTGCGGTAATATCCGACTAATCCCAAAAAGCTTCGAATCTCCGTGGGACTTTTCGGTTGTTCCCACTTCATCACAGCTTCAATCTTCGCTGGATCAACCATTATCCCTTCTTGGTTGACCACATGATCCAAGAATTGGACTTCACAAATCCAAAAATCACATTTGGAGAACTTTGCACAAAGCTTCTCCTTCTTCAAAACTTCTAACACTTCTCGCAAGTGTCTGCCATGCTCCTCCTGGCTTTTCGAGTAAATCAGAATGTCGTCTATGAACACTATCACAGATTTATCGAGGAACGGGTTACAAACCCTATTCATCAAATCCATGAATGCTGCCGGAGCATTGGTTAGTCCAAACGACATAACCAAGAACTCGTAGTGTCCATATCTAGTTCTGAATGCAGTCTTCTCGATATCTTGCTCTCTTACTTTTAGCTGATGATATCCTGACCTAAGATCGATCTTCGAGAAATAGCTCGAACCTTGCAATTGATCAAACAGGTCATCAATCCTCGGCAACGGATATCTATTCTTTATTGTTGCCTTGTTCAGCTCTCTGTAATCGATGCACATTCTCATACTTCCATCTTTCTTCTTCACAAATAACATCGGATCTCCCCAGGGCGATGAACTAGGTCTAATGAAACCTTTGTCCAATAACTCCTGAAGTTGCATCATCAGCTCCTTCATCTCCGTCGGTGCTAATCGATAAGGTGCTTTTGCTATTGGCGTGGTTCCTGGTAACAAGTCTATTCTGAACTCCACTTGTCTATCAGGTGGTAATCTAGGAAGATCCTCGGGGAACACTTCCGGAAAATCACACACCACTGGAATGCTCTGCATCACCTTCTTTTCCATCTTAGCATCAATCACAAATGCTAAATATGATGTACATCCCTTGGTCAAACACTTTCTGGCTTTCATTAGATAAATGATCTCAGAATTCACTCGCCGTTTGTCCCCATACACCATAAACGAATCTTTTCCAGGCGGGTTTACTTTAACTATCTTTTTCTTGCATAAAATTTCGGCATCATTGGCACTAAGCCAATCCATTCCCAAGACGATGTCGAAACCATTAAGTTCGATAGGCAATAACGCCTCGTAAAACTTATTCCCATTTAGGTCGACTAAGACGTTTTTCATACGATGGCTAACAGGTACAAACTTGCCACTAGCTACTTCGACTAATAAAGCATTATCTAGTCTATCAATAGGCAAAGCTAGCTTTCTACCAAACTCATGCGAAATAAAGGAGTAGTTGGCTCCAGAATCAAACAATATATGAGCAGGTAATTCGTTTACGAGAAAGGTACATGAAGCGACATCAGCTTCATCCTTTGCAGCCTCAAGTGTCATCTGGAAGGCTCTCGCCTTCGGCTTTGGTGGAATGTTGGGCTTTGCTGCCTCCTTCTTCTTCGGACAGTCTTTCAAAATATGCCCCTCTTCATTACACCCAAAACACATCCTTTTGTTGTTCGGACATTCATTGGCAAAATGTCCAACCTTTCCACACTTGTAGCAGGTCACATCCTCGCTACATTTCCCAAAGTGGTTTTTCTTACACTTATCACACCACTTTGCTTCGCCTCCTTTTCCTCCAAACTTTTTCGAATCAGATTTCAAAAATTTTCCTTTCTTACCAGAACCAGATGTTCCCTCAAACTTTCTTTTCTCACCAACATCAACCTTGTCGGTGGTTCTCCCCTTGATCATGTTCTCAACAGACTTGGCAGCCCAGATAGCTGCCTCTAGAGTAAGTGCCTGACGTACTGGCACCTCGTACTCCCATGGAAGTCCCTTCGCATACCGATCCACCTTTGTCAGCTCATCTGGAACGATACGCAAGGCAAACTCCATCTTATCGGTGAAGTTATTGGTGTACTCATCCACTGACATGCTACCCTTCGTCAATGTCAAAAACTTATTCTCCAACTCCAACAGATTTTGAGCCGAGCAGAACTTGCGCTTGAACTGCACCAAGAACTCTACCCATGACAATTGCAGTGGCTCATTAGGGCTTAAGGTCCTCCCTAGAGTGTTCCACCAACGAACGGCTCCACCTCAGAATTGACGCACGACATAGATAGTTTGCAACTTACCTCTGCAGCCACACGTCATGAAGGCTAGCTCCATTTCGGAGATCCAATCCATAACCCCAATCGGATCCTCCTTTCCATTGAAGGTCGATGGTTTGCAAGTCAAAAAGTCCTTGTACTTGCATCCCATTCCATCATTCCTTCCTTCATGGTTATCTTGCCTAACTACCGGTGGGTTGGCTGGACCAACAGACCCACTGAAGTTTCCACCTTCCGAGTGCCCTTCATTTAATTCAGGCTCTTCCACACGAATCGACAGTTCTTCACGATTTTGTTGAAGCAACCGTCTAGTTTCATCCATCTGACGATCCAACATCGTCTGAATCATCAATTGCACACCAGCCATGGTTATTGGCTCAGGTGCTGCTGCTACGACAGGTATTGGCTCAATCACTGGTGGTTGATTCCTGTTTTCATCAACATTTCCAACTCCACTTCTTGTTCTCACCATTTTGATCTACACACCAAATAAGGTGAAATTAGATCCTCAATCATGGTAGATATTCAAATCATCCTTATCACTCCGAAACGTTTACATGCTAGATCTAATATCGTAGATGTACGCTTACAATCCTACACACATAAGGTTTCTAGATCCGGTCGGCAACAGACCATAGATCCGAACAAATAATATCATATATGACAACATATAACATTTAGCACATAAAAGCATTTTAGGCAACTTTCCTAAAATAAACTAATGCTCGTGTCTAAATCACAACAGACACACATCTCAAAATTTCACTTAGCATTCTAAGTTTAAGTCTAGAAATCCTACAAATTCCTAGTTCGCTTAAACTAATGCTCTGATACCAACTGTGACATCCCCAAAATCTCGGCCAGAAAAGACCGATTTTTTTCATTTATGCTTTTAAATATTTTAAGAGTAAATCCTTTTGATTTGAAAGAGTTGTGGAATTTGTTCCCAAAAACAAAACATGATAAAACAATGTTTACCGAAGCATTTCATAAAAGAAATGTATTTTCATTATAATCAAAACTCGGGGTGTCATGTTCCGATACAGACCAATAAGCATAAATGAATACATTACAAGTCATATAACAAATATAAACATATGCAGACTTGTAAAGAAAACAACTTGATGGTTCATCCATCTCATGCCCTTCCGCCACTTCTTGTAATACAATTTAAAACTGAGTGGGTCAGGCTTGGGAGCCTGGTGAGCATATAGGGTTTTCAACCCACAATAAATATCATATTTAATTTTCACCAACCAACAATAACCCAATTACCCATTCCCGTTATTCTCACTTTAATGTCCCTAAAACAACTAACATAAGGGACCTAGTCTAAGAATACTTCATTGGGGCGACAACACATGCTTCGGGGGTACCTCAGCAATATAAGTCAAATAAGGCAACCATGAGGGGGATGGAGTACAACGAATGAACACCCAAGTTCATTAACACCTACAGGTGGCGAACCTGCTAATGTTTCCACAAGACTATCTAGAAAAGTATGTGGCCGTCATCTAAACTCCGCTAGATGACTAAATCAAACAACAACGAGGCCTCTCATCCGTTTATTACACACCAATTGTCTACCCATGTTCTACCCAACATATTAGTAGATACAAAATATACATTTGTATACATAGTTTAAAAACCGGTATAGCATGCTTTAATCAACACATATATCACATAACAGATGAGGCACACACACAGATAACACATATCTCATAGAGAAATAATCAGATCTATAAGATAGAAGAGAGTGAATACACATTCACACATAACACAACCAATATATACACATAGCACGTAGTTTATATAAAATACTTCATATTATTGTATTTGGAAAGAAAATAACTACACAGTCACTTGATCAGAAGATGATCCGACAGCACTACGGCTTATAGAAGTAGTAATCCTCAGCAGATCTGGAAGATCTCCTCAAAAATCGAACTTCTCGTGGGCAGAGCTTCGACTTGGGAACCGCACTTCTCGGGATCTTCGGGATCTCGGTACTTGCCTCGGGGCTAGAGTATGATACCGGGGCTTCGGGGTATTTCTGGCACGCAAAATGATGCAAAATGGAAGAGAGAAGAGAAGAAATGAACAAAACTATCGGCTGCCTTCGGATCCCTTTTATAGAGGCTGGAGCCTCGGAGTACGCGGGGCGTACTGTAGTACGCAGCGCGTACTGCTTCCGAAATCGTCACTGCATGCGTCATCTGAAGTGTCGACACTATGCTGAGTACGCGGTAGCGTACCCTCGTACACGGGGCATACTCCGGATCACACCGGTGACTCGTCTTCGGACAAGGCTTCCGATTTTATAATTAAATTTAAATACAAAATGATTAATAAACTTCGGAATTTCATAACTTCTTCATACGAACTCCGTTTTCGACGTTCTTTATATCCACGGAAAGGTGAGACCACGCTCTACGACTTTCATTTTGACTCCGTCGGCTAATTTTGATTTATTTTTATTAATTATTTTTAATAGGCCGGGACAGAAACTTTCGTTATAAATTCATAACTTCTTCGTTTGACGTTCGTTCTCGCCTAACTTTTTATCGCTTCGATACCAACAATGAGATCTTCGATTCTTATTTAGATTGCTTCGGCTAAAAACCGCTCGATCTCAAATCGAGTATTTCAGGCTGCATACCGCTAAGCCGGAACTTCGATAAATCATAACTTCCTCATACGAAGTCAGATTTGGGCGTTCTATATATATTCGGAAACCTCGTTTCATCTACTACAACATAGATCAAAGATATTAAGTTTATTTTACACTTAAATTTTGACGCTTATTATTATTCTTAATTAATCAAACCACATAATTAAGCAATTAAGCACAAAACACATAATACTCAAATAATACAACCTTATTATATCAAAACGGGTTACAAAGGTTAACCTAGACCATTACATTGCTAAAAATGGCAAGCCCGGAAACACAGGCGTTACAATACGTCTTTCACAATATGCTTTTGTACTATTATGTAATCACTTTACACAAAGAAATTGGTTGCAATGTAGTATAATGATAAGCATTGAAGAGAAGATGGCTATGCTTTTACATGTTATAGGACATAATGAACGTTTTCGAGCCGTTAAAGAAAGATTTAATCACTCCACACAAACGATTCACCGATGTTTTCATGAGGTCTTACGTGCAATGATGTGTTTTGCACGAGAAATTATAGTACCAACCTCGTCTAATCAAACAAGAAATACCTCAGAACGACATAGACGGCTAATGCACATATTTCCTGGAGCAATAGGTGCACGAGATGGAACACTTATACATGTAGTTGTACCTATTGATCAATAAAATCGTTATAAGGGAAGACAAAAAGGTGAATGTTATGAAAATGTAATTGGGATTTGTAATTTTGATATGATATTTGTTGGATATAGTGTCGAAGTCCATAACTATATTTGGTATGTACTTGACCCGACCCGGCATGGTACATTTGGGTTGCACTTCACCCGAACAATTTATGGATAATCTTTTGATAATAGTATCATTTATGATTTATTAATATATTATAAGTTCTAATATAATAATATAAAATCATATTATTTAAGTAGTACTGATCTATAACTAATCTAGAATTAATTTAGAGATCAAAAGTATTACTAATTAAATATGGGCTCTTTTATTTATATAGTGTGGGCTAATGCTTATTTGGAATGGGCTAGGCTTGCATGGAAAGTCCATGGATACTCCATGGAGCTTTAACCCATGGATCTCATGGAAATGAAAAGACATGGGTATTAGGGTTTACATGGATGTAACCCTAATCCACCACACTATATAAAGGAGGCTTTGGTTCTTGAAATCACACTAGTTGTGGTGAGTAAAGCAAGAGGGCCGATTTCAAGAAAGGTGATTACTATTCTCTCAAAGTTCCAATTTTGTGGTGATTTGTAATTTCCATTTGAGGCAACCACACAATTGGTGCTAGGCTCTAAAACTCCAAGCAATCAACTACAACTACAAGGTAAGTAATTCTACTAGCTTTATTTGATACAAGTTCCCAATGCCATGCTAGATAGGATAAGAACCTTGGAAAAATAATTATTTGCATGTATCTTAGTCAAACATAGATCCAAGGTTTCTAGGGTTGCATGTACACCATAGGAGTGTTAGAATGCTCAAAACCCATCAGTGGTATCAAAGCCTAGGCTTGTTTACTTGATACTTGATGCAAATAGCTTAAAAATCGAATTTTTTTGTTCACTGCCGTATGAACTCGCCGACTCCATGGGGGGACTCAACGAGTCCATGAAGAAATACATGCTACTCGTTGAGTCTGTTCATGCACTCGACGAGTAGAGGCTGCAGTGTCCAATTTTTTCGACTTTTGCTGCTGGAAATGGAGTAGAAACATTACCCTAAAATGTTTTGCTGTTATAAAACTTGTTTTAGATGGTGTAGTGTTTATGCTAATCCATTTACAATGGCTATTATCAAAAATTACAAGTTTTATGAGTAATTTATGATTCTTGAAATGTTCATACTCATGTTCTTGAACCTAAGAAGATTAGATGATCATAGGAATTGTTTGTAACCTACTTGGTAGTTTAATTCTTGATCATAATGTATTTTAATGGAGTCCATAACTTGTCCTCAAGTTATGGAAAACCAAAGGTCACACTTTAATAAAAACCATTAAAAGAACACAAGAGTTAGAAAAATAAAATGTCTTCATTTAATACTAAATTAAATTCATAAGTTATAAGAAATGAAAAGTTTTGAAAGTTTACAAAACTTTCCCTCAAGTTTTGGAACAAGTAAAGTCATGATTAAAACTTTAGTTCCAACCCTTAGAATTTTAAAAGTTAAAATTCAACCCTTATACTTTATAATATTCTAAGTTAATGATATATATATATATATATATATATATATATATATATATATATATATGTATATATGTATATATATATATATATATGTATGTATATATATATATATATATGTATGTATATATATATATATATATATATATATATATATATATATATAAGATCAAGTCGTCTTACCGCTAGTACGCCTCATTCACGAAGTCGGTCTATAAAATAGCAACTTAATGGGTGTCCACTCTCACCCACCGCTTCTTTGATCGGTGGAGGGTCGTTAGCCGAACGGGTAGGACAAGGATTTATAAATTCTCATTAAAAGTATAATGATAATACTAAAGTAACTAAGCTTTATTGAATTCCCAATCTTAGTTATTTTAGGAAAATGTGAATAAGGTATTAATCCATGAAATTACACTTTACACTTTGTTTAAGTCGTTAGTGGAGCGTGTGTCGTTAACCGGCACACTAACTTGAACTTAACAAGGTAGATAAAGGGTGACTTAATGTTTCTCATAGTATCGATGGAGCGTGTATGGTTAACCGGCACATCGATTGAGGGGTAATACATTAAGGGTACCAAGTAATTTGCATGGTTACTTCACACCTTGTTTTGTGATCCTCGGTATCCCAGTCACAAAACTTGAAGGGCACACTCGAGATTGAAACATGCCATTGAAAAAAGTTTAATGAATCTTAAAGAATATAGGAGTTTCTAAACAAAATAAAACCTAATTAAATATTTCATTTTTTTATGGTGGAAATTCGTGAATTGTCATTCACCTACCTTCAAATATCTTATAGCTTAGATTACGTCATCCCTCTTCTAAGTTATAAAATATTGTGTTGGGTCCTAGCCTTACTATTACATTCGGGTGCCTTATTAAGGACTATATATAAATCTAATCTAATCTATTACCTCATCTTTTCAGATGTCTTCCAATAATAATGCTTCTGGCTCAAACCCTACTAGCTCCTTCTCTCTAATGAATCATTATGGGAGAGTCATCTTTGATGGGTCCAACTTTACAGATTGGATCAGAAATATCAGGATGGTCACTCGGTATGAGAACAAAGAATATGTTCTCGACAAGGAGCTGAAGGTACCCGAGCCAACTGCTACTCCTGGAGAGCTTGCTGAATACGAGGTACATGAAAGAGATACTACAAAAGTGGCATGCATCATGATGGCCACCATGACAGCCAAGCTCCAAAAGTCCTATGAGGACTATTATCCTTTTAAGATGCACCAGGACTTGATGGACCGCTACCATCAAAGTGCTCGTCAAGAGCGATATGAAATAATATTCTCCATGATAACAGCCCGAATGAAGGATGGGGAACCCATCACGGGCCACATGCAGAAAATACAAAGGTATGTGGACCGTTTACTGAAGCTAAATGTGAACTTCCCCGAGGAGTTAGCAATAGACATCATTTTGCACTCCTTACCATCGTGGTATGATCAATTCCGCATGACATATCACATGAACAAGGAAGAAGTCACCCTCAACAAACTTCAAGGACTCTTGAAGACCGCCAAAAGTGGTCTAAAGGGTAAGTTGGTTGTTACTACTCCAACTCCTACTCCAACTGTGGCCAATGTCCTGGCAATCGGGCATGGAAAAGGGCAGAAGAGAAAGAACCCTTCTAAGGGTACCAAGGGTAAGACCCTTGAAGGCTCCTCTTCAAGAAAAACCAAGAAAGGTTTTGTCACTCCTTATGCTAACCCTAATGAGGCTGAATGCTTCTATTGCCATGAAAAGTCGCACTGGAAGCGAAACTGCCCAAAGTACCAGCAAGATTTGAAGGATGGGAAAGTAAAACCCAACCATGCATGTATATACATTATATTGTCTAATAACTCACCTCATTCTAAGTCTTGGGTCCTTGATACAGGTTGTGGTATTCACATATGTTGTCATTTGCAGGGACTAAGAAGAAGTGAGAATTTGATCATGGGAAACAGGAAAGCTTCACCTGTCACCAAGATAGAAGTTTATTCCTTAGTGCTAAATAGTGGGTTTACATTAGATTTGAATAAATGTTATTATTCGCCAGAAATGGCAAGAAATGTTATTTCCTTTCACGCATTGTATATAAAAAATGTTTTACCTTTTATTTTGATAATAAAAATGGTAGTATTGATGCTTTCTTTAATAATGTTCTTTATTTTAAAGCATTACCTTGTGATAGCGTGTATGAAATTGTATATGTTGTAGATAATCTAGGAAATAATGTATTGTGTATTGACTCTTCACTAGCTTAGATAAAGCATCTTTATGGCATTGTCGTTTTGGACATGTAAGCAAGAAACGCATAGGCCAACTCCAAAATGATGGAGTCTTGGAGTCATTTGACCTAAAGTCAGATGATAGTTGTGAATCTTGTTTGCTTGGTAAAATGACAAAGTCACCATTTACTGTCACTTGTGCTAGGGGTGAAGGTTTGTTGGACCTCATACACACGGATGTGTGTGGACCCTTCAGAACCGTCACAAGAGATTCTAATCGGTTCTATGTGACTTTTACTGATGATTTTAGTAGATATGGATATGTCTACCTAATCAAGCATAAGTCAGAAACCATTGAGAAATTCAAAGAGTTTAAGCAAGAAGTGGAGAATCAGTTGGGCATGAACATTAAGATGCTTCGATCCGATTGTGGTGGTGAGTATCTTAGTACTGAGTTCCTTGAAAATCTTAAGGAATGTGGGATTGTCTCACAATTGACACCTCCTAGGACACCACAGTTGAATGGTGTAGCTGAGAGGCGCAATCAGACCTTGTTGGACATGGTTCGTTCCATGATGAGTCGAGCTTCGCTACCAATCTCATTTTGGGGGTATGCCTTAGAGACTGCCGCCCATATCCTTAATCTAGTCCCTACAAAGAAGGTTGCCAAAAAACCTCCCAAGATGTGGACTAGAAAAGTTCCCAATCTAGACCACATCAAGATTTGGGGTTGCGAGGATTTTGTGAGACGCGAGACTCATGATAAGCTCAAACCCTGAAGCGAAAGGTGTATTTTCGTCGGCTACCCGCAGAAATCCTTTGGCTATATCTTTTATACACCTAGTGATAATGTGGTCTTTGTAGCAAGAAGAGGATTCTTTCGAGAGAGAGACTTCATGAGCCATGGAGACAGTGGAAGGCAAATTGACCTTGCGGATATTCAAGAGTCAAGTGGTGAAGGAACCTCAAACACTAGCCGTCAATCTGAGGAGGAAACTCCTGTTGAGCCGACTGAAGAATCTATACCTTTGAGGCGTTCCACCAGATTTAGGAATGCACCTGAACATTATTATGGTTTCTATATTACTACAGAAGGTGAAACACTTATCAGTGATAACATACTGGTAAATCTGGATGAGCCTAACAGCTACATGGAAGCCATGGCAGGCCCTGAGGCTGCTAAATGGAAAGAGGCTATGGATAGCGAGATACAGTCCATCTATGACAATCATGTTTGGAACTTGGTTGACAATGTACCTGATCGTATGATAGTTGGGTGCAAATGGATCATCAAGAAGAAGACTGACATGGACGGTAATGTACACACTGATAAGGCACGACTGGTTGGAAAGGGTTATTCTCAAACTCCAGGAGTTGATTATGATGAGACCTTTTCACCAGTGGCCAAGATTAAGTCCATTAGGGTTCTGTTAGCAATTGATGCATTTCATGACCATGAAATATGGCAAATGGATGTTGTAACGACGTAAATTTTCAAAACAAATTTTCATTTTTAAAACATAATTTCATTCAAGACAAAACCATAAAATCCAATGTAACATGGTAATTATACAAAACATATCAAATCCCAAGATCAAACATATCCAAATACGCCTGTGTGTGTATGAGTCAAGCCGACACCTTCCCACGGTCCTCACTAGTACCTGAAACACATTACACATAAACACTGTAAGCAAGAAGCTTGGTAAGTTCCCTAATATACAACTTACACACATACGCCTTTCCAGGCCATACTTGTAACACCCAAAGATTCAGGTGCATATCTTTCATCATTGCTCTTTATTGAATTGTCATGTTTGGTCCTTGAGTGGAGGATGTGTAGCAAGTGAGTACGCTGGGCGTACCAGAGGGGTACGCTGCGCGTACTCACACGCTTAATTTGGACGTAGAGTCGCCAAGGTACGCTAAGCGTACTAAGAGTTACGCCGGGCGTACCCGGCCAAGGTGCAAAAACCCTAATCCTCATTGTGCACTATATAAAGGGTGTTATGGCTCATTCCTTAGCCTCCATGTCAGTGAGTGAAACCCTAAAAGAGAGCCCCATCGTTCTTAGAGTGTGAGAGTGTTGATTTGAGCTTGTTAGTGCTTTAGTGGCTTGTTGAAGAAGGAGGAAAGGAGATCTTGGAGGCTAAAGCTTGAGGTGCCATTTTGGATCTGAGATCTACAGAGGAAAGAGCTACTCTTGGAGGTATAGAGTTCAAAACTTTCCTCTTCTTTTGGTTGTTGTTGTATGTGTCCTTTTTAGGGCTAAAAACCTCAAAGGTGGAGACTTTATGAGTGTAAAGTGCTCCATGGTACGAGATCTGTCCCTTTTCCGTGTTATTAGTGATGTAGAGCTATAAAGTTCCCATCTTGGATGTTACTTTGGAGTCATGCTTGTGTTTTAAGACTTATAGAGTTGAAGGTTGGATCATTTTGGGAGTTAGTGACTTGTTCAACCATGCAAAGGGTTATAGTCATCAACTTTATGGATTAAGGGGCTTGGAAGGGGTCAGATCTAAAATATGGACGTAGGTCTTAAATGTTTAAGACCCCAAGAGAAAAAGGGCTAAAGCAGGAGAGTACGTCGGGCGTAATCCCTAGTATGCGCCGCGTCCTGGGTGGCGCTCCCCGATTCTGTGGTGCAGCCGGGTACATCCAGCGTACACATCTGGTACGCGCAGCGAAACCCGGAGAGTTGACTTTTGGTTGACTTTCACGGTATGGTCTAATGTGGGGACTTTAAGCTATGAGAGGGGTAAAATGTATTGGATTAGTGTCTCAGTCCATAACTATTTTGGTATGTACTTGACCCGATGGTGCATGGTCCTTTTGGGTTGCCTTCACCAAAGCAACTTGATAGGATGAATTATGGAGAGAAAGGATTAAATATGATTTATTAATATATTATGAGAATAATATATTAAAGGAGAAATCATATTGTTTAATTAATATTAGTCAATAATTAATTGGTAATTAGTTTTGTGACTAAAAGAGATTAATTAAACCTAAGGGACTGGAATTGTAATTATAAGATAATTGCAATTTGGGCCATGGATTGCCTTATATTAAGGAGTGGACGAATTCTATGGGGAAGCCCATAAGGAAATCGTCCAAGGCCTTAAGGAAAGGGATCCATGGGTTGCTTAGGGCTTAAGCATCCAAATTAGGGTTTCCTTATTAGATAACCCTAATAGCCTCACTATATATAGATCCCTAATGCCTAAAAAACGTGGAGAAGACTTCTCTACGGTTTGTAGATGGTTTTGGGCAGCCTCCATTCTCTCTCCTCCTCATCCTCTTGCTCTTGTTGTTTGTGAACCATTAGAGGAGTGACATTTGTGACTCTAGGCTTTCTAAAGTCAATACAAGGAGATTTGGGATTGTTATTACTGCATAACAATCAAGGTAACATCTTAAACCTATTCTTATGTTAATATGATTACTTGTATGCTAGAATTAGGGTTTATAGTCTTGGATAACATGCATGTACAATGGAGAAACCTAGATCCAAGCATTAGGGTTTGTATTAGCACATAGGATGTTCTTAGGACCAAAACTCATCAGCGGTATCAGAGCCTAGACTGGTTTCTATTGTATTGATGCATTGTATGATTGAAAAATTCGATTTTTGTGGTTCTGGAGGCTGGACTCACCGAGTCCATGCCTGACTCGGCGAGTCGGCTCGTCAGAAGGAGGGAAAACCGGAATTTCTTGTTGTTTTTGCTTAAGGATAGTTGCCTTATCATATTAGATCAATATAAATCCGATTTTATGATATATTTGACTATATTCTTGATCTAATTGAAGATATTTATCAATGAATAAAATATTTGTTTCCCTATGTGATAATTGATTAATTATTTTGATTAAATTGATAAACTGTTTTGCAAGAAATCATTAAATAAATCAAATATGGATAATTATGTGATTACTTGTTAATTTAGATTATTTGTTATTTCATCCTTGTGTTATGAAAAGTTTCATATTTTCCCCTTTAGGTTTTATAGTTTAAATTTGAACCCAAAAGTTTTGTTGTTTTGAAATTTAAATAGTTAAAACCCTAATGTTTTGAAAAAGGTTTCAAAACTTGCCCTCAAGTTTTGGAATTTAAATCTTGATTAATTGTTTAATTTTGATGTATATTTAAATTCTAAACCCAAATTTTTTGAAATGTTTCAAAACTTGCCCTCAAGTTTTGGAATTTAAAAGTTGATTAAAAGTTTAATTAGGAATGTTAAATTCTAAAACCCTAGTATTGCTTTCAAAAGTTCAAATCACACCCTTATGGTTTTATTAATTAATTAAGGTATATAATTAAAAGAGGTTTAATAAATCCATAAAAGTTTAGGTTTACAATTAATTGAATTAAAAGTATAATTGTTAAATTAGACCACCTAGTATTTTAAAAGTGTAAAATACACCCTATGCTATATATAACATTAAAAGTCTAACATTATATATATGTATGAGTAAAAGTCAGTCTTACCGTTAGTAGGCCTCATTCACGAAGCTGGTCTATAAGGGGTGTTTAAGGAAATTGCCTATTAAATCGTGATTGAATGGGTATCCAATCTTACCCACTGAACTCTTGACTAGTTGAGGGTCGATAGCCGAACGGGTAGGATAGGACGAAAACCTTCCATTATAAGTATAATGAATTACAAAAGTAACTAAATGTTTTCATAAAATTCCCAATCTTAGTTACTTAGGCAAAAGTGAATTGATGCAATTCCATGAAATTACACTTTGTGCCCTTGCGAAGACGTTCGTGGAACGTGTGTGGTTTACCGGCACACTAAATGGTTCTAAGCAGAGGTAGCAAAGGGTGACTCAATGTTTGTCATAGTTCGGTGGAGCGTGTGTGGTTTACCGGCACATCGAATAGGTGACTGTTAACATGTGAGGGAACCATGTAAGTTTTCATGGTTATTCACACCCACTTTGTGATCCTCGGCATCCCAGTCACAAACAAGAGGGGCATATCGAGATTTAAACATGCCATTGAAATTTTCAATGAATCTCAAAGGATCTAGGAGTTTTCATAGATTTAAAACTTAAATTTCTTTTTCGTTTTTCATGGTGGAAATTGGTGAATCGTCATTCACTTACCTTCAAATATTCTGCAACTAGATTACGGCATCCCTTTTCTAGGTTGTAGAATATTGTGTTGGGTCCTAGCCTTAGTATCTCATTTGGGTGATTTACTAAGGAATCAATCAATCAACTAACTTGAATTCGTTTTCTCCCGTTTTGTAGATGTCAAAGTTCGACAACTATGGTCTTCCCAAATCCTGTGGAACAAGCTTTCCACATGAAGATGATATTCCACGATTCGATCAAGGAACAAGAGATCATGCTTCACTTCCTCCACCTCCTCCAATTATTCTCCCTAACCCACAAGTTCAAAGGCTTGAAAAGTTCAAGATCAGTCAAGCCCTTTTGGGAAGTAATGTGACAACCCGGAATTTCCATTCTGTACAAACTATATCACTTCAATAGAAGTTGTAGCAGTCACAGTTAATTTTCAGACTTTTCGCGTAAGTTTGAGAAATTCAGGGTTTACACTTCAGGAAATATCAGGAGAGTGGGTGCACTAGGGTTTTGTGCAACACTGTTATTCCAACACTCTATTAGATTAGAGATCATTACAGGAATAAAAATATTTTCTGCCAAAAATATCTCAGGACTATAAATAGAATTCTGAACCAAATTCATTCATTATTCACATTTCCAACTAGAGAAAAGCCATTTTCTCTCTCACGGATCTTCGGGTTTTTATCCCAAATCGTGAGTACCTCTTTCTAGTAATGTTAGAAAGCTTTATATGTGTTTATAACATGATTTAGCAAGCTAAATCACTAGATCTAGGAGTTTACTCCCCAAGGTGTTCTTGGGCGGTAAACTCCCGAAACAAAGCCGAAACCGACCCTTGTATTATACAATTGCCTTAGACTCATATGTATGTGTTTTAGGGACAAGAAAACAACTAAGAATCACCCAAGTTTGGGAGTTCACGACCCAAGAGTTTCTTAGGCCGTAAACTCCCTTTTCAAACTCAAAATGGTGTTTAAAGGCACCTAAAGCTTTAAGACTTTTATCAAGACTAGTTCCCATTTAATCTAAGGCCTTAGGCACGTCAAAATCATTTATCAAAGTGAGTTTACGGCCAAGACTTTGTTATTGGGCCGTAAACATGAAAGAATGGCAACAAAGTGTGCCTAATGTGTTCATATGCTTGGAATAAAAGTCTAGAACTTCTACCACCTATGCTTGAGACTTGAAAACAACAAGAACACCATTCCAATGGAGTTTACGGCCATAAACTCCAAAGGAAATGGCCTTAGGGCCGTAAACTCCTAAATGGAGTGTTTCTAGACCTTAAACCCTTTCAAGAATTGAACCACCAAGTTGGAATAATTCTAGGAATCATTTGGAACTTCAAAACACACAAAACACCCATGGTTGGGAGTTTACGGCCGTAAACTCAAGAGTTTACAACCATAAACTCCATGTGTGTTAGTATATGAGGAGTAAACTCGTATATGGGGTCCTTTGGAACCCTAAACATAAGTGCCTTGTCCCACAATAGCTTAGATGCAATCCTTAGGGCCTAAAACACTTATATAAAGTGTTTATTATGTATAGGATGTCTTAACATTATCAATTAGTGATTTGAGACTAACTGAGTGCATATATGTGTGATTATATGTTCATTAGGATCGTAGTGTGTGTACAAGTCCTCGCTTGACACCTAGCAATCCTATACCGTTCAGTTCATCCCAATCATCAACTACAGGTGAGTTCATACCCCTAATCAATGTTTTAATTGATTTTAAATGCTTTAATGGGGGGGGGGGGGGGGGGAATACAAGTAGAAACAAACATGTTATTGAATCATTGATATGTATTTTATAACTATGTTTGTCATTTAACAGATTTCACATGCTACAAAATGTAATGCATGAAATGGTTTTAAATCTTAAAAAAACACATTGTTATCAAATGTTTTACCTTTGAAATGTTTATTAAAATGACATCAAGTCATTGTTAATTATTGTTCAAAACCCATAAGATGTCTTACAAAACCATTTTACATTCTTGAACTAAATTATGCATATACACTTATATTCTTATATATGTATTGATGTTATAGTTTACATCTTTCATTTACTTTCCTACACCCTTGAGTAGTAAGAGTGTATAAACCTACATGATCAACCAATTATATTACAGTAAATTATCATAGGGATAAGTTGAGGATATCAAACATTACTTCTATTACCAGGAGTCGCACAAGAGTCAGTTCATTCATGAGTCTATACTAGTACATTACCTGATACATGAGTACTTACAGATGTTTACCTGATACATGAATATGTTTACATATACTTACCTATTACATGGACACACATACATGAATACCATACAAAAACACTTTTACATAGGTGCATTATCATGTATTCACTTACCTGGATACTTGTACTTAGAACTACGTGGATGATTTATTAGTACTTACTGTGTAAATTATCTTTCCTATCACTGTTCAATGGGATAGCTCGGCGGGACTTACCATTCCGAACCCCACTGATTAGCACTAGTGGTCGATGACCATCTACGGAGGTCTAAGGTTACTACTTATACTAGGTAGATCGATAACCGGGGCTAACCCCTCCACCCACCTGCTGCTGCTACAGAGGACAAGTGGACAATCTTCGATTGTTCATAGGTTATACCTTTCGCTTATTGCGATGTTGTGTTACTCCTAGTACCCAGCGATGACACTTACATAATTACTTTTTTTTGGACAATCTTCGGATGTTCATTAGGTTACATATTTTGCTTAATGCGATGTTGTGTTAGTCCTAGTACCCAGTGACCACACTTATAGTAGTATATTTTCCTGTTTACTTTATTTTGTGATACTTTCACATAAATGATGAGTTAGACTAAGTACTTTAGTACTAAACAATTAAAGGAAAACTATCATTTTACTTACAAAAAATTCGGGTCTTGGTAGAAGACTACATTGTCATAACAAAACATCCGGGTCTTGGTAGAAGACTACATTGTCATAACAAAACATTCAGGTCTTGGTAGAAGACTACATTGTCATAACAAAACATTCAGGTCTTGGTAGAAGACTACATTTCATACATACAGAAAATAAGGGATTTTCTAGGGATTTCATACTTACATCAACATTTTCATTTAAAGGTTTACATGGCTTTCATAACAGATTTTCATACGCAAGACAACGACACTTAATTTCTTATGAATTCACCAGCTTTAAAGCTGATACTCGCTTTCAAAATAACTTGTATTCTCAGGTCAGCAGTACACAAGTACGACGGCTAGGTTTTGAGAAGACGGAGCAAACAAGTCTCGTCTTTTATTTTGATTGTATTTTTTTGTTGTCTTATTACAATGAAAGAACACACATGTATTAAAACTTTACTTATAATGCAATGGATGATGTTGTTGCTTGTTTATTATATTACACTGTTGTGATATTGTACATGACGTCCTCCACCCCTGAACGTTTCCGCCGTTCGTGGTTTTGGGGTGTGACAGATTGGTATCAGAGCATTGTTTATAGTGATTATTGTATATCAACCCATAAAAGATATACTAACTATAAATACATCGGGATTAAAACACTCTGTCTAAGAGTTATACTTTTAAATAATAAAATATTTAACAAAGTATACATGCCTGCATTCATACTAAAATCAGTGTCACAACGACAAGAACAAAAGTATTACGATTGTTGAATATCACAAACAAGCCTGGGGATATATGGTCAGTCTTGGGAATGGCATAGCCTGATCAACTATGCTGGTCCGAGGAGTGATTAGAATATGCCCAAGAATGGTTGTGATATGGCAACAAGTCTAAAAACTTACCAACACAACCATAAAGAAATACCATAAGGGTATTTGGTCTTACTATAATTACCTTAGTCAGTTCGTCTAATTTAGCTATTCCTTCTGTTGTTGGGCTATGGGGATTTAGTCCATGAGACACATTCATTAATCATTTATTTTTATCCATGTCGTCATCTTTTAAACGTATAGTTAAAGATGCCGCCACACAGGAATCCAAGGCGAAAACCAAACAACGAAGCACCAATACCACCACCTCCACCACCACCTGAACCTCTTCAACCACCAAATCCTTTCGATGCCAACAAGTTACAGGCAGCTTTCACAGCAGCAGTTGCTGCTGCTGTGTCAGCAATCAACGCTCCTGCCCCTAGTGGATCAGGAACAAGTGCACCACCCTCGAAGCATGGTGAAAGCCATGGACACCCTCAGGAATGCACCTACAAGGACTTCACTAACGCCAAACCCCGCAACTTCAATGGAATTGGGGGTGTTATGGTGTTGAGACAATGGATTGAAAAGATGGAATCTGTCTTTGAAATTTGTGCTTGCCAAGAGGGCAACAAGGTCAAGTTTGCAGCTTGTACCTTCTCTGACAGAGCACTAACATGGTGGAACAACCATTGTACCTTCTCTGACAGAGCACTAACATGGTGGAACAGCCATGTTAACTATTTAACTTTGGTGGTGGCGTATTCCATCGGCTGGGAAAAGTTGAAAGATAAGCTGATGAAAGAATACTGTCCTCGAGGTGAAATACAAAAACTCGAGCATGAATTCTGGGGTCTTCAAATGGTTGGATCCGATATCACGACCTACACAAATAGGTTTTGTGATCTGGCAAACTTATGCCCTGGCATGGTTGCTCTCCAGAGCAAAAAGATAGAGAGATATATCTGGGGACTGTCACCCCAGATCCAGTCAAGTGTGATCGCTTCCAGGCCTATTACCTTCGATAGCGCCAAGGAACTGGTACAATCTCTCATCGATCACCGGAAACCTCAGAACCCAACAATCCCTACACCCGTACCCCAACAGTCCAACCCTGACAACAACCAGAAAGGGTGGTCTAAGAGGAAAAGGGGGACTTTGCAAGGATCCTGCAAGAGACAACAACTTGTGGCAATCAATGCTCCCACAGTGACTCCCGTTGACCCTGCGAACCCCTTACCAGCAAAAACTTATGTTGGATCTCTTCCGAAGTGCAACAAATGCCGCTTCCACCACCGCGGACGTTGAAGGGAGATGCAATGCACCAACTGCAACAGAAAGGGGCACACATCCCGTTTCTGCCAGACTCCAACAGCTCAAGCCGCCCAGGTTCCTAATGCCGGTATGGGCCAAACTTGCTACGGTTGTGGCGAGGTAGGCCACTACAAGAGGAACTTCCCTAAAGCAGGGATGGCTAGCAGAGTAGGAAGAGTTATGGCCCTAGGCCACGAGGAAGCAGTAGCTGATCCTACGATAGTTACTGGTACGTTCCTCCTCGATAACTCATATGCTTGCATACTTTTCGATAGTGGAGCCGAGAAAAGTTTTGTAAGTCACAAATTTGCACACCTGCTTAAACAAAAACCATGTGCATTAGATAATTAATTCACGGTAGAAATGGCTAACGGGAAAACGGAGAGTACAAACTGCATATATGTAGGTTGTACCTTAACTTTAGATGGCCATACTTTCAAGATAGATCTCATGCCAGTCCCAATTAAATGTTTCGACGTTATCATTGGTATGGATTGGTTGAGTCTTCTTCGTACCGACATTATGTGCTTCGAAAAAGCAGTTCGTCTTCACCTTCCTAACAACGAAACCTTAGTTATCTACAGCGACAAACCTAGTACGAGCCTTCGCATCATTTCGTGCATTCAAGCACATAAGTGTTTGCGAAAGGAGTACCATGCATTCCTCGCACACGTCGTCGATACCAGTCAAGAACTGAAAGACATCCAGAAAATCCCAGAAGTACGCGACTTTCCTGACATATTCCCAGAAGAACTTCCCGGTTTACCACCAACACGCCAAGTCGAGTTCATAATCGACTTAGTGCCAGGGGCTACCCCTGTAGCCAAATCTCCTTATCGTCTGGCACCGACTGAAATGCAGGAACTTTCTAGTCAACTTAACGAACTTCTCATGAAGGGATTCATTCGACCAATCTTCTCACCATGGGGAGCACTGGTCTTATTCGTCAAGAAGAAAGATGGATTGTTTCGCATGTGCATCGACTATATAGAACTCAATAAACTTACCATTAAAAAACGTTATCCATTGCCCTGCATTGACGATTTATTTGATCAACTTCAAGGAGCCAACTACTTCTCGAAGATAGATCTGCGATCCGGATATCACCAAATACGAGTGTTAGAGGAGGATGTTCCCAAGACAGCCTTCCGAACTCGTTATGGGCACTACGAGTTTGTAGTGATGCCATTCGGATTAACTAACGCGCCTGTAGTATTCATGGATCTGATAAATAGGGTGTGTCGTCCTTACTTGGATCAGTTCGTCATTGTCTTCATTGATGACATACTCATCTACTCTCGAAGAAAGGAAGAACATAGTCAACATCTCCGTAAAATCTTTGAAACATTGCGATCGGAGAAGCTCTACGCGAAGTTCTCCAAGTGCAAATTTTGGATTCGGCGAGTCGAATTTTTGGGCCATATGGTTAGCGAAGAAGGTATACATGTGGACCCTTCCAAAGTAAAGCCATCGAGAACTGGTCAGCACCAAAGACACCTACTGAAATTCGTCAATTTCTAGGTCTAGCTAGCTACTATCGTAGGTTCATTCAGAACTTCTCCAGCATAGCGAAACCTCTTACAACCCTGACCCAGAAAGGCGTGGCCTTTGACTGGGAAGAGAAACAGGAAAGAGCGTTCCAAACGCTCAAACGAGCCTTGTGCACCGCCCCGATACTATCCCTTCCCGAAGGGATATAAGACTTCATTGTCTATTGCGATGCATCCAATCAAGGACTCAGATGTGTTCTGATGCAGCGAGGTAAAGTCATCGCCTATGCCTCGAGACAGCTGAGGACACATGAGGTTAACTACACAACCCACGATCTTGAAGTAGGAGCAGTTGTGTTTGCTCTGAATATCTGGCGACATTACCTGTAAGGTAGAAAAAGCACGATCTTTACATACCATAAGAGTCTACAACACATTTTCGACCAGAAAGAGCTCAACATGAGACAACGAGGGTGGGTCGAGCTACTTAGTGATTACGAGTGCGAAATTCGTTATCATCCGGGTAAAGCCAATGTAGTAGCCGACGCCCTAAGTCGAAAAGAATATATTGGTCGTAGAGTCAAATCTTTGACTCTAACTATCCATTCACACTTGTCCACGCAAATAAAGGAGGCTCAGCTCGACGCTTTGAATCCTGAAAACGTGGCGGATGAATCCCTTAGAGGGATGGATAAGAACTTACAAATCAAGGGTGGCGGAGCCTTATACCTCATGGATCGGATCTGGACACCGAAACACGGTGGCTTCAGAGACTTGGTCATGACTGAAGCTCACAACACTCGTTATTCCGTCCACCCGGGTTCAGATAAGATGTATATGGATCTTAAAAAGTTATACTGGTGGCCTAACATGAAAGTCGGTGTACGCACACGTCCTAGGGATGAAGTCACACATTGATAGGTTAAGAATGTTGGGATCCGTTATATGTGAGGAAATGGCTGTTGATTGGGTTCTTCAGTCACTTCCTAATTCATCTAGTCAGTTCGTAAGAGAGTACTATATGATTAACCATGACGTGACCCTTATAGATCTCACCTATATGCTTATTGCTGCTGAATCAGCAATGGTTTGGCGCCATAGAAAAGCAAAGTTGATTGGTGAATTTGCCTTCAAGACCTCTATGGATATAGACAATGGCAACGAAAGACATGCTATGATCGAAAAGTTTGATCATAAGAGAAAGGCAATGTCTGAAATAGTTCCATGTCATGTTCCAAAAGAGTCAATTTGCTTTTATTGCCAAGAGAAAGGGCATTGGAGACGAAGCTGTCCCATTTACCTAAGAGATCTAAGAGATGGGAGAGTCGAAACGTATGGCTCTAATATAGGTAAAATCCATTAACTAACTCTTTTAAGCTTCTATTCTAGATTCTTAATACATAATGTGATAAGATTACAATTGATGTTTTGTAGGATCGAAGAAAAGAAAGGAAGCTTAAAGGAAGAAGTGAGCAGAATCTAGCCGTGAAGGAATGGATTTCGATCGCATTTCTCGAAGATTAGATTCTTGAGCTACTACTTAGAGTTAGAATTAGATTGCTAAGAAAGATGTATTAGCATAGTTTTTCTATGAATTGCATTGTAAGGACAAATCTTTTCCGCAATAAATAAATTTTGATTTTATATTATCCTTACAATGGCATGTATGAAAAATTAATGTTAAAATGTTTCTATTAGCAATAATGGATTTGGTTCTTATTATGTTATTTATGGAAAGTCGAGAATTTATAAAATAGGGAGAGTTTCTCATCGCCCAAGTTTCAATTGGACAGAAATTTGGAATCACGCAACTTGGTTGCATGATGAATGAGAAATTTCATATTTGGAAATTAGACTAATTCGTTGACAAAGTGTCAAGTGAAGGACTTGGAGATTGAATACACAAAGTTGCGTGTTGATCAAGTCCACCGTAAGAGTAACAAAGATATTTGTCATGATTTACTAAAGGTTTAGTAAATATGATTATACTTACAAGATTAAGTGTAATTCTGAATTGATTGAAAAAGTTTAAATCAATAGCAGAACGAATAAGAAGAATCAAGTAGGTAGAAAGATAAAAGTTTGTCCATTCTAAGAAGAAGGGAGAGTAGGTTTTATGCTTTATGATAGGTCTTAATGATTAAGAACCATATCTGAATTGATCCTCTAAGTGAGTCTTAGTACAATTGTATGTCTAAGAAGAGGAATCAAGAATTGAAGAAATGGTTAAATCAAGAAGTCAATCATACTTCATTCCAAAACAAGTCTTAGAGTTAAGATTGCGACATTGAGTGATAAGTATTAAGAAGTTTTATAGCATTCATCAAATATGGAAAATTTGTGATGTCTTGGATAAGACAAAGACCAACTAGGACCAATTTATGAAATGTTTTGATAAAAACTACACTAACTCTTGAATATTGGTTTGTCAAGAAATGGTTATTGACAAGAGAATCATATATGTCAAGGAGTAAGTGGAAGTCTTAATGGTCTTGAAAGGTTTTAAGAACAAATCAAATAAACCTTATCGATCATCACTAGGACACGAGTTGAGGTTTACAACCTATCGTGTTGACATTATTTTGTTTCTGTGCTATTCCAATTAAGTTAATTATGCATGTGAATTCTATGAGTTCTCATTTGAATGCATAAAAGGCAAGGACCTTGATCAATGAAAAGTACATTGATAGGAAAAGGTGAGCTGCTTAACTACTTGGAAGACATTGTGGGCAGTTGTGCTACCATAAGGCAAGAAATCGAGATTAAGAAAGCTCGATCCATATGAGTTTGAATTTGTCGTAAACTTTAGTTTTGACAAATTCACATGGATAGGAACAAATACACCGTTTAAATCTAAGTGTCATAAGATTTCCTCCTTCATTAAAATGATTGTGAGGAAATACTTTCACTAAGAAAGATTTTAAGAAGATAGTGATTGTAAAATTGCATTCTCGAATTCGATTATAGTTACGGTATCCCTTTCCATAATTTGAATTGTGAGGTTTGGCAATTGTTTAGACATACATATGAACTATCTAAGGCAAAGGTGTATAAGTTCAAGAAGCCTTGATAAAAGATTATCAAAGCACTAAGTATTAGAAACATGAACTTAAGAAATTCAATAAGCATTGTTTTTCTGAAAGTTAAGTTGTCTGTGAATACATGTCAAAGCTAGTGGGAGCATAAATGTTATGATTGTATGATTATTAAGGAAAGTATTGCAAGTTGGCAATATTAATTATAGAAAACAAGAGTCATTCTTTGCAAAGTTGTAAGGATGGAATAGTTGTTTTGCTATAATTAAGGGAGAGAATATTATGCTTCATTTCAAATCTAAAGGCTTAGGTTGTGGAATGTTAATAAATTTAGTCAAAGGTACATAGTGTGTTCTTAAATTTCGATTATGATTACGGCATTCCTCTTCACAATTCAAATTTTGAGAACATAGCAAATAAAATATTATGGCAGAAGATTGATGAAGTATCAAATCTTTATGTATTGTGTCCCATACACTTCGGGTATAGGATCGATTGCAAATGCTATAATATTTGAGCATTCTAAAATTTTCCAAATATCTAGCGCATTTAGAGGGAAAAAGGACAAGAATCGGTTTTGACTAAGACAATTAAACAACTATCAAAGGACAATCAAAAGTTCGCCGAGGATTGGTCGCTTGTGAGTAGTTGGAAGTATAGTATTGGAAGATATGGAAATGTTTCCATATTGGATGGACCATATCGACATTATTATGAATAGATAAGATTCTACTAAGAATGAGTTGTCATATGGAAATTATGGAAATGTGTCCATATTGGGAATTGAATATTGAAAATCTGTGACTAGATTAGAAACTTTTATGCAAAAGGATGTTCAAAGGAAGGTACTTTGAGTGAGAGACATCATATCTAAGGAATTGTATTGTGACAATCTCCTATAGAGGACTTTGTAATCTCATTGGCAATAGTCTTTGTGACTTTGGTGCAGTGATATTACGAAAGGATCATTGCATAAAATGTTAGAATCTAGAATATTCTATAAGTAGCAAGACTTTGATATTCTTTCACTTATGGAAAAAGGATTTGGAGTTGTGAAATGAGAATGATTGGGAATGTGCTCAATTTGGTCTATTTCACAAAGTAAGAACCATAGGTAAACATTGTGTGCATGCTAGGAGCATGGGACAAGTGTAATAATTCAAGTAAGAAGTTGATTACCCGAAACGACAAATAATGAGTAATCGATATGGTGATAAATAAAAGGTGTTTTATTTATACTCAAAGGTTTGAGGCCATATGGGATTAGTATTATTCTTGTGTTTCACTTTGTATGTTTTGACTTCCTGAATAATTTAATTGGTTAAGAACAATCAAATTATTCGAACAGGCCACAGTCGTTCATATGTTGGAAGTAGGTATGAATGAAGATTGTCGTGAATTGGTGTGTGGATTGTTTAAAGAGCATTAGACATAAGCAAATGTTTGCTACAATGTTCATGAGTGCTTATGAATATGAATTTGAGCATTGGATTAAACCCACGCTCACTTGGATCACTCCATGAATTGTATCACGAGTGATTGGTGAGATGATAACATCTTATATTCTTGAAACCGAGATGTGTGAGTTGTATCTTGCAAATCGGTTGCACATTGATAATATGTAAACGCACTAGTAACTTGGTGTTATAAAACATTTTGTTGTGTGTGATTTGGTGAGTAAGTGCAAGCAAGAATTGTATCAAAGTTTATCCGTTCCTTTTATCCAAAGTAGGATAAAAGCGATATCATTGGGCCCCTCGATGATTTAGTGATGACAAACATAAATGCTCGGCCGGGCTAGGGCTAATTTGATTTGTTCAATTAGTCAGTCCTCATAAATTGGGAATCGACATATAGTACAAAGAGAATGATTTGAAATCATATCTCATATGATATCTAGAATGGAGGAATATATGATCCCTTATCTGAAGGACACGCGTATTTGATAGGATCAGAGTTGACAACGGCTTTGGAAACCTATAATTGCAGATCAGGATCTGAAGTCATACGCATAATAGTTATTAGACTTATCCAAGTGGGAGACTGTTGGATTAGTGTCTAAGTCCATAACTATTTTGGTATGTACTTGACCCGATGGTGCATGGTCCTTTTGGGTTGCCTTCACCAAAGCAACTTGATAAGATGAATTATGGAGAGAAAGGATTAAATATGATTTATTAATATATTATGAGAATAATATATTAAAGGAGAAATCATATTGTTTAATTAATATTAGTCAATAATTAATTGGTAATTAGTTTTGTGACTAAAAGAGATTAATTAAACCTAAGGGACTGGAATTGTAATTATAAGATAATTGCAATTTGGGCGATAGATTGCATTATATTAAGGAGTGGAAGAATTCTATGGGGAAGCCCATAAGGAAATCGTCCAAGGCCTTAAGGAAAGGGATCCATGGGTTTCTTAGGGCTTAAGCATCCAAATTAGGGTTACCTTATTAGATAACCCTAATAGCCTCACTATATACAGATCCCTTATGCCTCAAAAACGTGGATAAGACTTCTCTAGGGTTTGTAGACGGTTTTGGGCAGCCTCCATCCTCTCTCCTCCTCTGCCTCTTGCTCTTGGTGTTGTGAACCATTAGATGAGTGACATTTGTGACTCTAGGCTTTCTAAAGTCAATACAAGGAGATTTGGGATTGTTATTACTGCATAACAATCAAGGTAACATCTTAAACCTATTCTTATGTTAATATGATTACATGTATGCTAGAATTAGGGTTTATAGTCTTGGATAACATGCATGTACAATAGAGAAACCTAGATCCAAGCATTAGGGTTTGTATGAGCACATAGGATGTTCTTAGGACCAAAACCCATCAAAATGGTCTTTTACCCTTCTGAGAGTGTCATAAGAGAGCATAGTCTAGCCTTGAGAGTTATATTAAATAGAGTGTTATTTTCATATGATTAGGTGGAGGCTAGGCCAGCATTTACCGAGTCAGAGATTTACCGAGATACCCGAGGTGAGTCTTCTCACTATACTGTACCTAGTGTGGTAAAAGAGTTAAGAGACAGAGTATTATAGAGTTATATGCCAGTCTGATTGCATGTTATTATGTGTTGTGATATGTGATATGCATGATTCAGAGTTACAAAGTTGGGACTTTCGGGTCCCTAGAGTTAGGGCCAGAGGGCCCACAAAGAGTTGGGGCTGGAGGGCCCCACTGAGACACATTGACCAGAGGGTCAACAGAGTTACAGCCTCGAGTGGCTATTATTGTGGTATTTTGGGGAACTCACTAAGATTATGCTTACAGTGTTCAGTGTTATGTGTTTCAGGTACCAGTGATGACCGAGGGAAGGCGCCAGCTTGATTCGTACACACATATGGGATTGGATGTATTTTGATCTTGGGAGACATTTGTGAATTAAAAACATGATGTTATGAGATTTTATGAATGAATGGCTTTATTTAAAATGTGTTTTCAAATGTGAAAAATTGTTTTAAATTTTACGGTGTTACAAGTTTGTATCAGAGCCTAGGTTTGAGGGATTCAGGTGCACCTTCGGGCGTATCTGAACTCAAACTGAGGATTTGAGAAATTTTTTACAAAAAAAGTTTTCAAAAGAAGAACTTGCGAAACAAATAGAGCAGAGTCATGTGTACGAACAGCCAGCGCCCGAACGGTGATTTCCCAAAATACCATTATTATAAATGTTATGAGATATGATGTGCTATGTTATATGATGAGATATGATATGCATGCTAGAGTAGACTAGGTATTCTTATTAGGACTAGAGTGGCCTGATATGTGATGCCTGAGTCTAGGAGTCTTGCTGCTATGAATATTTAAGAGTGATTAGGTAGCAGCGAGGAGATTGTGAGAGATCTGTTTGCGAGTATCATATGATTAGAGAGAGTAGAGTGCTTGGGATTTGGGAGTCTGGGAGGAGGACTTGGGGTGGATGTTGATGCGGTGTGGACTGTAGTATTGGGCCTGTACTACTGAAGACACCGGGTCAGTGCACAGTCCAAGTAAGAATCTTTGGAGTACCAAGGAACAAGTATGATGGAGTACTCGAGTGTGTGCATACTCGAGCGAGTCCCTGATATTATTCTTATTTTGTATTTCAGAGAGAGGTCATGGTTGGGACTCGCCAAGCATCAGGGACCAGCGATACGAGGGATGAGGAGATCCGTAGGATCATCCAGGAGGAGGTGGCTACGGCCATCAGGGCAGAGATACCAGAGATGTTCGGGTTTATCAAGACCACGTTGATAGAGACATTTTATGAGAAGTACGCTGCTCTTTCTGAGGCTGTTGTTGCTAAAGCTACTGCAGCTATAGCTGCGACGAGGCCGCAAGGTGGTGATGTGTTGCTGTTCCGAGAGTTCAGCAACATAAAACCATCGGAGTTTGACGGGACCCAGGACCCGATTGCGGCGATGAGGTGGATTTCAGACATAGAGGGGTGTTTATTCACTTGCTCATCTCCTGAGCATTTCAGAGTCCGGTTCGTGCTGAACCAGCTTCGCTTAGGAGCGAAGGACTGGTGGAAATTTGTGACAGCGCACTACACGCCAGCTGAGCTTGCAGCAGTGACCTGGGAGAGGTTCACTGCTATGTTCCGAGATGAGTACGTTCCCCAGGTGGGGAGGGAGCGTTTGGCCTAGGAGTTTCTGACCCTTAAGCAGGGTACTGAGTCTGTTACGGTGATCACGAGGATGTTTCATGAGCGGGCGATGTTCTACCAGAGCACCTGTCCTCCGAGCAGGCACATATGAGTCAATATTTGAGCATTCTGAGGAGGGACATACATGAGTTCGTGGCGAACTCGACGTACCAGACATTTTCCGAGCTTCAGGAAAATGCCCGGAAGAGGGAGATAGAGCTGGAGACTCAGGCTAGGGAGGAGACTGAGTCTCAGGGGAGGGATCGGCGACCGGTGCAGTCTCAGTCGGTAGCCAAGCGGGCCAAGCCCGTCGATTCGAGATCAGGGAGCCAGAGGGGCTGCACTTGTGGCAAGTGCGGCAAGAGCCACGACGGAGTGTGCAAAGCAGGTTCTTGCTACTAATGTGGCAAGGAGGGGCATATGGCCAAGGACTGCCCCAAGGGGTTTGCAGTATGTTTTCACTGCAACCAGACCGGACACCGGAAGGCAGAGTGTCCACAGTTGCAGGGATCAGCACAGGGAGCACCTCAGGGATCTGCCCCTGCCGCCATCAGAGCTACCGAGAGTCGGCCAGTGAAGGCTGAGGCGCCAAGGGCATGAGGGAGAGCCTTTCAGTTGACCGCGGAGGAGGTCCGTGCAGCGCCCGATGTCGTGGCTGGTATGTATTCTTTCGTGTATTTATTTTGATGTTGAGATATTGTGCTTATATTATGTCATGCGTAGGTACTTTTCTTGTGAATTCTGTACCTGCCTTGGTGTTATTTGACTCGGGTGCGAGTCGGTCTTTTGTATCTTTGGCTTTTATTCAGCATATCAGTGTTAGTCGTGAGGCGTTGAGTCGGCCTCTGAGAGTTTGCATAGCTAACGAGAGGGTGATATATGCCACAGAGGTGATTCGAGGATGTGTATTCGAGATTTTTGGTGTTGAGTTCCAGATTGATTTGGTTCCTATTGCGATGGGTGATGCCTGTGTCATTATGGGCATGGACTGGTTGCTAAAGCGACAACTGGTGACCATACGAGACCCTAGTGGGGGAGTTCTTACGGTGTACGGCGAGGGTACACGTTCTGGGTCAGTGTTTTGTTCGACCGCTAGAGTGAGGCAGTGTCTACAACAGGGCTGTAAGGGCTTTGTGGCGTATGTGATGGATACGCGGGTTGATTCAGAGATACCGAGGTTAGTTGAGGAGGTTCCGATAGTGCGTGAGTTCCCGGACATATTTCCAAAGGAGTTGTCGGGTGTGCCTCCCATGAGGAAAGTGAAGTTCAGTATCGATATGGTTCCGGGGGTCGCGCCTATTGCCAAGGTGCCCTATCGTCTTGCACCTCCAGAGATGCAAGAGTTATCCTCGCAGCTTCAGGAGCTGTTGGGAAAGGGATTTATTCGGCCGAGCAGCTCGCCGTGGGGGGCGCCTACCCTTTTTGTCCAGAAGAAGGATGGTTCACACCGGATGTGCATTGATTACCGGGAGTTGAACAAGCTGACGGTCAAGAACCGCTACCCGTTGCCGAGGATCGATGATTTGTTCGATCAGTTGCAGGGAGCATCTTGGTTCTCCAAGATCGATTTGAGGTCGGGGTATCATCAGGTAAGGGTGCGAGATGAGGATATTCAGAAGACATCATTCAAGACTCGTTATGGGCAATATGAGTTTGTGGTGATGCCTTTCGGACTCACCAATGCCTCGGCAGTGTGCATGGATCTCATGAACAGAGTGTGCAGGCCGATGTTGGATCGGTCGGTGATCGTGTTCATCGACGATATTTTGGTGTATTCGAGATCCAGAGAGCAGCATGAGGAGCATTTGAGGGAGATCCTCGGAGTACTGAGTCTGGAGAGGCTTTACGCCAAATTCTCCAAGTGTGATTTCTGGTTGCGAGAGGTCCAGTTCCTAGGGTACCTCGTTAACCAGAAGGGGATATTGGTCGATCTGGCCAAAGTGGAGGCAGTGATGAGTTGGCAGGTGCCGAGGTCACCGTCCGAGATCAGGAGTTTCTTGGGGTTGGCAGGCTATTATCGGAGATTTATCAGGGATTTCTCCAAGATCGTCGTGCCACTCACCAGGTTAACTCGGAAGGGTGTTGCTTTTTCATGGGGACCAGACCAGCAGACCTCCTTTGAGACGCTTCGCCAGATGTTATGTGAAGCCCCAATGCTAGCCCTCCCAGAGGGGATGGAGGACTTTGTGGTGTATTGTGATGCGTCGATTATGGGGTTGGGAGCGGTGCTGATGCAGAGAGGGCATCTGATAGCATACGCATCGAGGCAGCTGAAGCCTCACGAGACGAGGTATCCCACCCACGATCTTGAGTTGGGTGAAGTGGTGTTCTCCCTCAAGATTTGGTGTCACTATTTGTATGGGGTTCGGTGTATGATATACACGGACCAAAAGAGCCTGAAGTATTAGATGGATCAGCCCAACCTAAACATGCGACAGAGGAGGTGGTTGGACGTGGTCAAGGATTACGATTGTGAGATCCTATACCACCCGGGCAAGGCTAATGAGCCGCAGGGTGGAGAGCACCCCGTTGCGAGATGTATGTTTGAGATTGACCGTGATAGCTCCGGTGTTGGACGCCATTCGTGGGGCACAAGCTAAGGCTGTGCAGCCTGAGATGCAGAAGCAAGAGCGAGTTGTTGGGTTGGTATCAGAGTTCGTTACCAATGGCTGGGGGCTTATGACATTCCTGGGGCGTATCTGGGTACCGTTTGTGGGAGGGACGCATACCATTTTGATGGAGGAGGCTCATCGGTCGAAGTTCTCGAATTATCTTGGAGCCACTAAGATGTATTTAGACCTGAAGAGGGAGTATCGGTGGCCATGTATGAAGAGGGATGTCGCGTGGTTTGTTGAGAGGTGCTTAACCTGCCGTAGGGTTAAGGCCGAGCACCATAGACCGCATGGTAAGTTGCAGCCGTTGGAGGTTCCTGAATGGAAGTGGGAACAGATTACCATGGATTTTATCATCAAATTGCCAAGGACTGCTAGGGGAGTCGGTGCAATTTGGGTGATTGTGGACAGGTTGACAAAGAGCGCCCACTTCCTTACTATCAGTGACAGCTCATCCGTAGAGAAGTTGGCAAAGATGTACGTGAGGGAAGTGGTATCATTGCATGGAGTCCCGATCTCGATTGTCTCAGACCGTGATGTGCGTTTCAATTCCAGATTCTAGAAGAAGTTTCACGAGGAGTTGTGTACTAGGCTGCATTTTAGTACCGCATATTACCCCCAGACTGACGGACAGAGTGAGCGGACGATTTAGACGCTCGAGGATATGCTCCGGGCTTGTGTGTTGGATTTCAGGGGGAGTTGGGACACGTATTTGCCCTTGGCAGAGTTTTCCTACAACAACAGCCATCATTCGAGCATTGGTATGCCACCCTTTGAGCTGTTGTATGGGAGGAGGTGTCGGACTCCCATTTGCTGGGGTGAGGTCGGGCAGTGTGTTATGGGTAGTACAGAGATTGTGTTGCAGACGACTGAGTAGATACAGTAGGTCAGGCAGAGGTTATTGACCTCTCAGAGTCGTCAGAAGAGTTATACGGACGGGCGCCGGTCTGAGCTCGAGTTCCAGGTCGGCGACTTTGTACTCCTGAAGGTCTCTCCTTGGAAAGGAGTGATCCGATTCAGGAAGAGGGGCAAGTAAGGGCCCTGTTATATCGGTCCATTTCGGGTGATTGCAAGGGTAGGCAGGGTAGCCTACCGGTTGGAGCTACCTGCTGAGTTAGGTCAGATCCATGACACTTTCCACGTGTCGCAATTGCGGAAGTGTATAGCCGATGAGTCGGCAGTCGTACCATTGGAGGATATTCAGGTGGATGCGAGCCTGAATTATGCTGAGAGACCAGTGGCAATCAGAGATCGGAAGATCAAGGTTTTGAGGAACAAGGAGGTACCTTTGGTTTTGGTTCAGTGGCAGCATCGGAAGGGATCCGAGATGACTTGGGAGTCAGAGTCGATGATGCGAGGGCAGCATCCAGAGTTGTTCGAGGAATGATACTTCGAGGGCGAAGTCTAGTTCTAGTGGGGGAGAATTGTAACACCCCGAGATTCAGGTGCATATCTTTCATCCTTGCTCTTTATTGAATTGTCATGATTGGTCCTTGAGTGGAGGACGTGTAGCAAGTGAGTACGCTGGGCGTACCAGAGGGGTACGCTGCATGTACTCATGCGCTTAATTTGGACGCGGAGTCGCCAAGGTACGCTGGGCGTACCTAGAGTTACGCTGGGTGTACCCAGCCCAGGTGCAAAAACCCTAATCCTCATTGTGCACTATATAAACGGTGTTATGGCTCATTCCTTAGCCTCCATATCAGTGAGTGAAACCCTAAAAGAGAGCCCCATCGTTCATAGAGTGTGAGAGTATTGATTTGAGCTTGTTAGTGCTTTAGTAGCTTGGTGAAGAAGGAGGAAAGGAGATCTTGGAGGCTAAAGCTTGAGGTGCCATTTTGGATCTGAGATCTACAGAGGAAAGAGCTACTCTTGGAGGTATAAAGTTCAAAACTTTCCTCTTCTTTTGGTTGTTGTTGTATGTGTCCTTTTTAGGGCTAAAAACCCCAAAGGTGGAGACTTTGTGAGTGTAAAGTGCTCCATGGTCCGAGATCTGTCCCTTTTCAGTGTTATTAGTGATGTAGAGCCATAATGTTCCCATCTTGGATGTTACTTTGGAGTCATGCATGTGCTTTAAGCCTTCTAAAGTTGAAGGTTGGATCGTTTTGGGAGTTAGTGACTTGTTCAGCCATGCAAAGGCTTAAAGTCATCATCTTTATGGATTAAGGGGCTTAGAAGGGGTCAGATCTAAAATATGGACATATGTCTTAACTGTTTAAGACCCTAAGAGAAAAAGGGCTGAAGCAGGGCAGTACGCCGGGCGTAATCCCTAGTACGCGCCGCGTACTGGGTGGTGCTCCCCGATTCTGTGGTGCAACTGGCTACGCCAAGCATACACATCTGGTACACACATCGTAACCCAGAGAGTTGACTTTTGGTTCACTTTTAGGGTATCGTCTGATATGGGGCCTTTGAGCTATGAGAGGGGTAAAATGGTCTTTTACCCTTCTGAGAGTGTCATAAGAGAGCATAGTCTAGCCTTGAGAGTTATATTAAATAGAGTGTTATTTTCATATGATTAAGTGGAGGCTAGGCCAGCATTTACCGAGTCAGAGATTTACCGAGATACCCGAGGTGAGTCTTCTCACTATACTATACCTAGTGTGGTAACAGAGTTAAGAGACAGAGTATTATAGAGTTATATGCCAGTGTGATTGCATGTTATTATGTGTTGTGATATGTGATATGCATGATTCAGAGTTACAGAGTTGGGACTTCCGGGTCCCTAGAGTTAGGGCCAGAGGGCCCACAGAGAGTTGGGGCTGGAGGGCCCCACTGAGACACATTGACCAGAGGGTCAACAGAGTTACAGCCTCGAGTGGCTATTATTGTGGTATTTCGGGGAACTCACTAAGCTTATGCTTACAGTGTTCAGTGTTATGTGTTTCAGGTACCAGTGATGACCGAGGGAAGGCGCCAGCTTGATTCGTACACACATATGGGATTGGATGTATTTTGATCTTGGGAGACATTTGTGAATTAAAAACATGATGTTATGAGATTTTATGAATGAATGGTTTTATTTAAAATGTGTTTTCAAATGCGGAAAATTGTTTTAAATTTTACGGTGTTACAATACTCCACAAGACCTTCCGGTCCATGTGTCTTAGGGGACTTCCGTCCCAACCTGGTAAACCTTCCGGTCCTACCCGTGTCGACCTTTCGGTCCATAACACCCGACCTTCCGGTCCACATCATAACGCATTCCGGCCCATGTCAAGCATAGCATACATATCACATACATAACACATACAATACATGCAACTCATATCATACAATGCATATATCTCACAGCATACCAGACCTTCCGATCACACATAGGTACCCTTCCAGGTACAGTATAGTAACAAGACTCACCTCGGGTAAATCTCGGAAATCTCGGACTCTGTGAGATAAGATCTAGCCTCTGCCTAATCATAACAAACACTTCTCATTAATACATTTCCCCAAGGCTAGACTCTTTCCTTTCCTATCATTCTCAGAAGGGTAAAAGACCATTTTACCCCTCTCATGGCTTAAATACCCAAAAGTTGACCAAACCCTAAAAGTCAACAAAATTCAACCTTCTAAGGTATGCGGCGTGTAGCAGATCTGTACGCTGAGCGTACCCGAAGGCTTCATAGAGTCGGGGTACGCGGCCCCTTACTCCGCGTGTACTGGGATTACGTCCAACGTAACTCCCAGCTTTCCCCTCCTTTTCATTCATGTCTTAATCGGTTAAGATTGCGTCCAAAATCCAGATCTGACTTCTCTAATATGACTTAATCCATAAAGTTGGTGACTTTAAGCCTTTGCATGGCTGTGGAAGTCACCAACACCCAAAACACTCCATTTCCAACCTTAAAAGATCCATATCTCATGCATGAACAACCTTTAACGACCAAGACTAGATTTTTATCACATAACAACACTAAATGAGCTAGTATGGAACAGATATCGGCTTCTATGAGCTCAACCACTCAAAAAGCTATGAACTTGGGGACGAAAAAACCAAAAAATTTTCTCTACAAAGCATGAACATAAAAGATGCAAAGCTTGAAGCTTTTTACCTCAAAATGAAGCTTCTTTCACTGCTAAACTCGGATCCAAAAGCTTGAGCTCCAACCCTTCCTCTTCCAAGCCTAACACTTTGCTCCAAATGGCCAAGAACACAATACAAGGCCCTCCTAGAGACTCCCTTGCTATAAGAACCAGATTTAGGGTTTTGAAATGTTAAAGCTCTAGAAAAGGTGGCCAACAAAAGGGCCTTAAGGTTGCTTAAATAGGGAGGCTCAACATATTAGGGTTTTTCTTTTGGGCCGGGTACGCCCCATGTACACATTGGTACACCCCGCGTACCTGGCGACCCTCCCGCTCAAGACGCGGACGAGTACGCTGAGCGTACGCCCCAGTATGCCCCGCGTACTCCCCAACCATGCATTTCATTAACAAGGGCCAAAAGTGCACATTGGTCAAAGATGAAGGTTCATAAGGTATACCTGATTTTTGGGATGTTACAATTCTCCCTCACTAGGACCAGACTTCGCCCTCAAAGTCTCATGCTGCGAACAACTCAGGATGATGCTCCCGCATCTCCGACTCCAGCTCCCAGGTCAGCCCGGACCCTTTCCGATGTTGCCACTGGACCTGCACCAAGGGCACTTCCTTGTTCCTCAGAACATTGATCTTCCAATCCAAGATTGTTTCTCAACATAATTCAGACTCGCGTCTACCTGGATATCCTTTAATGGTACCACTGCCGACTCGTCGGCTATACACTTCCTCAGCTGCGACACGTGGAAGGTATCATGAATCTGGTCGAACTCCGCAGGTAGCTCCAAACGGTAAGCTACTATGCCCACCCTCGCGATCACTTTAAACGGCCCAATATACCAGGGCCCCAACTTGCCCCTCTTCCTGAATCGAATCACTCCTTTCCAAGGAGACACCTTCAGGAGTACAAAATCCCCAACTTGAAACTCGAGCTCGGATCGTCGCCTATCTGCATAACTTTTCTGGCGACTCTGAGTGGTCAACAACCTCTATCTAACCTGCTGTATCTGCTCTATCGTCTGAAGCACTATCTCTGTACTACCCATCACACGTTGCCCTACCTCACCCCAGCAAATGGCAGTCTGACACCTCCTCCCATACAACAACTCAAAGGGTGGCATACCAATGCTCGAGTGATGGATGTTGTTATAGGAAAACTCAGACAAGGGCAAATACGTGTCCCAACTCCCTCCGAAGTCCAATACACATGTCCGAAGCATGTCCTCGAGCGTCTGAATCGTCCGCTCACTCTGTCCGTCTGTCTGTGGGTGGTATGTAATACTAAAATGCAGCCTCATACCCAACTCCTAGTGAAACTTCTTCCAGAATCTGGAAATAAAACGCACATCTTGATCTGAAGCAATCAAGGTCGGTACTCCATGCCGTGATACCACCTCCCTCACGTACAACTCTGTCAGCCTCTTAGCAGAAGAACTCTCACTGGTAGCAAGAAAGTGAGCGCTCTTCGTCAACCTATCCACAATCACCCAAATCGCATCGACACCCCTTGCAGTCCTTGGCAATTTGGTGATAAAATCCATGGTAATCTGTTCCCACTTCCACTCGGGAAACTCCAATGGCTGCAACTTACCATGTGGATGCTGGTGCTCGGCCTTAACCTTGCGACAGGTCAAGCACCTCTCCACGAACCATGCGACATCTCTCTTCATACAGGGCCACCAATATTCCCTTTTCAGGTCCAAAAACATCTTAGTGGCCCCGGGATGGATCAAGGACATCGATCTATGTGCCTCCTCCATCAACATGGTATGCATTCCGCCCACAAACGGTACCTAAATCCGACCCTGAAAGGTCATAAGTCCTCGATTATCGGTAACGAACTCTGATACCTGCCCGATCACCCACTCCCTTTTGTGGTTCACCGGTCTCACGGCCTCTGCCTAGGCCCCTCGAATGGTGTCCAAAACCGGAGTCATCACTGTCAATCTCATGCAAACGTCTCATATTGGGGCGTTATCCGCCCTACGGCTCAAGGCATCGGCTACAACATTAGCCTTGCCTGGGTGGTATAGGATCTCACAATCATAATCCTTTACCACATCCAACCATCTCCTCTGGCACATATTCAGGTTGGGCTGATCCATCAAGTACTTCAAACTTTTATGGTCCGTGTATATGGTACACCGAACCCCATACGGATAGTGACGCCAGATCTTGAGGGCGAACACCACAGCCCCCAGCTCCAGGTCATGGGTGGGATACCTCGACTCATGAGGCTTCAGCTGCCTCGATGCATATGCTATCACATGCCCCCTCTGCATAAGCACTGCTCCCAACCCGGATATCGATGCATCATAGTACCCCACAAAATCCTCCGTCCCTTCCGGGAGTGCAAGCACCGGGGCTTCGCACAACTTCTGGCGAAGTGTCTCAAATGAGGTCTGCTGCTCCGGACCCCAGGAAAAAGCGACACCCTTCCGGGTCAACTTGGTGAGTGGCACGGCGATCTTGGAGAAATCCCTGATAAATCTCCGATAATAGCCAACCAATCCTAGAAAGCTCCTGATCTCGGTGGGCGATCTCGGCACCTCCCACCTCATGACCGCCTCAATCTTGGCCAAATCGACCAATATCCCACTCTGGTTGACGAGATGTCCTAAGAACTGGACCTCTCGTAACCAGAACTCACACTTGGAGAATTTGGCATAAAGCCTCTCCGATCTCAGAACTCCAAGGATCTCCCTCAAACGCTCGTCATGTTGTTCTCTAGATCTCGAATACACCAAAATATCATCAATGAATACGATCACCGACCGATCCAGCATCGGTCTGCACACCCTATTCATGAGATCCATGAATGTTGCTGGTGCATTGGTGAGCCCAAAAGGCATCACCACGAACTCGTAATGCCCATAACGAGTTCTGAACGCGGTCTTCAGGATATCTTCATCCCGAACCCTCATCTGATGATAACCCGACCTCAAGTCTATCTTGGAGAACCAAGACGCCCCCTGCAACTGATTGAACAGATCATCGATCCTCGGCAACGGATAACGGTTCTTGACCGTCAACTTGTTCAACTCCTGGTAATCAATGCACATCCGGTGTGAACTATCCTTTTTCTTGACAAAAAGGATCGGCGCTCCCCAAGGTGAGCTGCTCGGTCGAATAAACCCCTTCCCCAGCAGCTCCTGAAGTTGCGAGGATTTCTCCTGCATCTCTAGCGGCGCGAGGCGATAAGGCGCCTTGGCGATAGGTGTTGCTCCCGGAACCAAATCAATACGGAACTCCACTTGCCTCTCGGGAGGCACACCCGACAATTCCTCGGGAAAAACATCCGGGAACTCGCACACTACCGGAACCTCATCAATCGAACTTGGCCTCCCAGCGGCCACTCGCGTGTCCATCACATAGGCTACGCATCCGCTGCAGCCGTCCTGCAAACTCTGCGTCGCCCTGGCAGCCGAACAAAACGCTGACCCACATCGGGTTCCCTCGCCGTACATCGTAAGTACTCCCCCACTAGGGTCTCGTATCGTCACTAGCTGACGCTCGCAGTCTATGACAGCTCCAAATCGGCTCAACCAATCCATGCCCGCTATAACACACACGTCCCCCATCGCAATCGGGACCAGATCTATCGGGAACTCCACACCGAAGATCTCACGGATACATCCTCGAATCACATCCGTAGCATACACCGCTCGCTCGTCAGCTATGGAAACTCGCAGAGGTCGACTCAACGCCTCTCGACGGATACTAATGTGTTGACTAAATGCCAAGGAAACAAATGACCGACTCGCACCCGAGTCAAATAACACCAAAGCAGGTACTGAACTCAAAAGAAAAGTACCTACGCATATCATCATATAAGCACAATATCTCAACTCAAAAAAGATAAATACAGAATACGTACCAGCCACAACATCGGGCGCTGCGCGGACCTCCTCTGCAGTCAACTGGAAGGCTCTCCAACGAGCCTTAGGAGCCTCGGCCTTCATTGGTCGTACCTCGGTAACCCTAGCAGCAGGCGCAGATCCCTGTGCTGACCCCTGATGAAACTGTGGACACTCGCCCTTCCGATGGCCAGTTTAGTTGCAATGAAAGCAAACCATAAATCCCTTAGGGCAATCCTTGACGATATGCCCCTCCTTTCCACATTTGTAGCAAGCACCCGATCGACAGGTCCCCTCATGTCCCTTGCCACACTTTCGGCAAGTGCAGCCCTTCTGGCCTCCAATCCTCAAATCAGCGAACTTGGTCTGCTTGGCTGCTAGCTGAGACTGAGCCGGCCGCTGATCCATCCTCTGAGACTCGGCCTCCTCCCTGGCCTGAGTCTCCAACTCAATCTCCCTCTACCGGGAATTTGGCTGGAGCTCAGCAAATGTCCGGTAAATCGAGTTCGACACGAACTCTCGAATGTCTCTCCTCAGAATGCCCAAATACCAGCTCATACGTGCCTGCTCAGTAGACACCTGCTCAGGGCAGAACATCGCCCTCTCATGAAACTTCCTCGTAATCACAGTGATCGAATCAGTACCCTGTTTGAGGGTCAAGAACTCCTTAACCAACTGTTCCCTCTCCATCGGGGGAACATACTCATCTCTGAACATGGTGGTGAACCTCTCCCAAGTCACCTCTGAGATCTCTGCAACTGTAAAGCTTGTCGTTACAAACTTCCACCAGTCCTCCGCTCCCAAGCGAAGCTGGTTCAATGCAAACTGAACCCTCAGATGCTCCGGACATGAACACGTATAAAAGAATCCCTCAATATCAGCAATCCATATCATCGCAGCAATCAGATCCTGCGTTCCATCAAACTCAGGTGGCTTCATGTTGTTGAACTCCTGGAACAACAACGAGTCACCTCCCTGAGGCCTGGCAGCAGCCACAGCTGCAGCCTCATTCACCGTGGTGTACCGCTCATCGAAAGTCTCAATCAGTGTGGTCTTGATAGATCCAAACATCTTCGGAATCTCGGCCCTGATCGCCACTGCCACCTCATCGTGGATCATCTGACGAAGCTCCTCATCACTCACACCGCTTGCCTCAGATCTGTGGCATGTCCTAACCATGATGTCTCTGAAATATAACATAATAATATCAAAGACTCGTTCGAGCATGCTCGCACTCGATAACTCGACCCTACTTGTTCCTTAGTACCCAAAGGATTCTTACTTAGACTGCGCACTAGTCCGGTGTCTTCGGTAGTACGGGCCCTTATACTACCACCTACACTGCATCAGTATTCACCCTAAGTCCTCCTCCTTGGATCCCAGATCACAAGTACTCTATATCTCACTGGCATAGGCTACCCTTTGGTAGACCTCTTATCAGCCCCTCACTACTACCTACTCGCTCTCAAGCATCACATAGCAGCACAATCCTTCCTAGGCTAAGGCATCACAAAATCAAGCCACTCTAGTCCTAATATGAATACCTAGCCAGCTCTAGCATGCATAATATAACATATCATATCTCATAACACATAACATAAGGGCATTTTGGGGATTCACCATTCGGGCGCTGGCTGACCGTACACACTGCTCCGCTCTGGTTGTCTCAAAATCTCTTGCTTTTTAGAAAAATTAGTTTTACCGTTTGAAAATTTTCTCAAATCCTCAGTTTGAGTTCAGATACACCCGAAGGTGCATCCGAATCCCTCAAACCAAGGCTCTAATACCAACTTGTAACGACGTAAATTTTCAAAACAATTTTTCATTTTCAAAGCATAATTTCATTCAAGACAAAACCATAAAATCCAATGTAACATGGTCATTATACAAAACATATCAAATCCCAAGATCGAACATATCCAAATCTGCCTATGTGTGTACGAGTCACGCCGGCGCCTTCCCACGGTCCTTACTAGTACCTGAAACACATTACACATAAACACTCTAAGCAAGAAGCTTAGTGAGTTCCCCAATATACCACTTACACACATACGCCTTTCCAGGCCATACTCCACATGACCTTCCGGTCCATGTGTCTCAGGGGACTTCCGTCTCAACCCGGTAAACCTTCCGGTCTATTACTCTCTGTAAGTCACTAATTTGCCCATGTATCAGTTAGATCTGTTTGATGCTGCGGAATCCCAATCAAATGGATGATGTCAGATCAAATAGAAGAGAAGGAGAAGAAGAATAATATGAAACTTGAATGTATTGATAAAATGAATTAAGTTCCTTACACAAGATTCACCCACACAAACGTTCCTTTCTCTTTGGCCGTAAACTCCTTAGGGTTCATCAATCTCTACTCCTCACCCTAACACCTATATTTATACTTGGAGAACATGGGCTAGATAACATGGGCCATAAATGGGTTTACGGCCATAAGGTGTTTATGGCCATAAACTCAACCGTAAACATGGGCCATAAACTCCAGAAATATTATATAAAAATATAATTTCCCAGAAAAGCAAAGTATAAACCATATTTTAACCCAACAATCTCCCCCTTGGTTTATAGCTTTCTTTTCTTAATTGACCCAACAAACTCCCCCTAAAAAGTAGCTGGATTTTCTTGTTAATCTTCAATGGGAGCTTTGGCTTCAGCTTTAATCTTTGATGACTTCACAGTTTCAAGATGAACTTGATGAATCTTCAATAAATGACTTCATCTTGAGCAGTTGGGAATTTCTTCAAAATTTGACATTGAACGCACGTTGGGTGAGGAGGCTTGACGTACTGATTCTTGAAAAATAGCGCTTTCAGCTTGAGAATCTTCAGAGAGAACAAATCTTCTTGATCACTTCAGCAAGTTTAAAATAGCAGCAGACTGATTGAGGAGGCTTCAATGCAATCTGTCACATAATCTTCAATTTCAGCTTCACCTTGCTGCTGGGGTTGAAGGATTGAATGTCGAAAGAATAATCTTCATTTCTTGCTCTTTCGAATGAGAATTCTTGGATGCTCGCGGACGATGCTTTGGCTCAGAAATCTTCAACACAAACTCCATGAGTTTCATCTTCATCTGAAATCACTTTTCAAGACAAAACAAAACTAAAAGAAAACTTAGCACACAAATTAAAACAGAAACAAAAATATTTTTGGATTTTTGATTTCTCTTAACAATAAATAAAACAGAAATAACACTATTTTTGGATTTTTAATTGTTTTTTAATTTTTCTTTGATTTTTGAATTTTTTTAATTATCCCCTAATATTTAAATTAGAAGAAACTATGAACAAATTTAACTAAAATAAAATGAGATCTAACTTTAAGAATGATTCGGGATCAAAGTTTTTAGACAACCTTTATCCACTTGTCGGTACCTTCCATATTCACATATTTGTCTGGTCGATCGTCGGTATTGTGGTCCACTTAAACACGAAAAATTGTGACAGATTTAGGACACACTATTTGTTACAAGACAAAGTGAACTTAAGTTCCTAAAATTATATTTGATCCTAATTTCTTAGATACTATATCTTAAGGACCATTCATCTGACGACAACCAGGGATATTGTTGTCCACCTAAATTGAGCAGCGAGATCTACAGACAATTTTTGTACCAGGTCGGATTAGAAGTCACGCAAAGGAGACAGCATATGGCTAACAGATAAGAAGTATTTCGCATATATAACATGTAGAGAAATAGAGTTGCATATGTTGTGTACCAGGTTGGATTAGAAGTCACGCAAAGGAGACAATATATGATATGACTAACAGACGAAAAGAAAGAAATTGATATTCGACAGACCTAATTTATCGGAATTTACCAGTCGCCCCATCCAGCCGGAATTAAGGACATAATCCGCACATCGAGGAAAAGTTAAACCACGGTTCCAAGTACGAGTTCAATTAATGTGACGAGTAGATTCCCATATATATCTCCCTGCTCAACCTATCCAAGCGTCGTATTGTCAGGCTGAATGGATCTAACTAGGTCAAGATATGTCAAGTCTATAAATTTCCTAAGTTTAGCTCTGCCTAGTCATGTCCATTTAAAAATTTTCGTTCCTACTGACGTATCAAACCAGAGCATAAACCCTTCAACTTCGGGTACGTTACGCAGACTCAGGTTGCCTGTTATCACTTGATAATATCACTTCCCAAAACATCTCCCTCAAGCACACTTCATAACCAACATTTTTGTGTTTTTTTATTTTCTGATTTTCTAATGTTTTTGGATTTTTTTTTTAAATTTTAAAATTTTTGTTTTGTTTTTAATTCTCCCCCTAAATTTGTGCATAGGAGAGAAACGGAAGTAAATGCTCAAATTTAAACTATCCTAAAACAAAAATTAGTCTTTAAAGCGAATCAACTTAAAAAAAACTTAGGAGTATAGAGAGGAAAACGCAAACCGTAAGTCACCGATTGAATTTGCATCCAGAAGGTCTGAGAACAGCTTTCAGAATCTTAGAACAGATCTGAAAAGTCTTCATGTCATTAAGCACTAACCTCGTGAGTGATCACTTCTTTTCTTCCCTCCCCGCTGAGGGCACATTCTCCCAAACAATGTTCTGAGTGTTGTACAGTTGAGAGATGTCTCCTATCAAGTGCCAGGAACAGCCACTACCAACAAATCGAAGTCTGATGATATGCCTCCATAGCTGCTCCGACACAGAGCGGGATCAGTTGGTCTTTGGAACCCATTCCATTTTGAAACTGGGTTGACCTTTTTCATCCTTGCACGGTACTCTCTCCCATGACATATCCTGCTTATCACAAACAGAAGACGATGAAATATTAGAGTCATTAGAAGAGTTGGGAGTTTTCACCTTTGGAACCCATCTATATTTAGGATTAACCCATTTCTTGTTTGATCCGATGGGTGCCTCGGCACTTGATTTGGAACTTGAAGCCGGCTGCTGAGATGACTTTTACCTAACCGGTCTTGGCTTCACAGGAGCATCTCTTAAACTAGATTTATGGGCCAGCATTCCCTTCTTGTTCTTGGGAGTTGGATGCTTCACCTTGGGAGTTGGATGCTTGGCCTTGTGGTTTTGATTCTTGGCCTTTTGCACGTTCCAGTTAGCATTGTCTGAACGTGACCTAGGGGGGTTTCTTTTGAAAAATCTCCCTCTTGGCGCGTTCTGCCAGCCTTGTGCATAGTAGGGAACGTATGCGCGATTAGGACAATTTTTGGCAATGTGTCCAGATGCTCCACAGTGAAAACAAGTCTTTTTGGTCACTGGGAAGTTGTTTCTTCCTGCCCCTGGTGGTGTATCCTCGCCTTGTCTCTTATTGTTCGCAGATGCACGGTTGCAATAGGCAGTCTGTTTCGCTGGAATTGGTGGCTTGTATTTACCAACGGCAGGTTGATTAGAAGCAACAGATTCAGAGTTCATGGGGTTGTTTGTTTATTCAGAAGAACTCTCCTTGTTCTAATCCTCTGTTACTTTGCCTGCATAAGAAGTAGCAACATTAGTATCTTCAACATTAATAACTCCTCCTGACACAAATCCAGCTCGTTTTCCATATCGAAGATGTGGCTCCCTGTCAGTTTCGTCCTGTGTCATAGGGATGGATGTGTAGTTATGATTATAAGGAGGAGGTACACTATCATACCCTAGACCCTTGTTTTGATTTTCTTTAAATTTTAATTGGGTTTCATATAAGGACTCGACTGTCTGACTTGACGCGGTATAATTTTTGAAACTGACATCAGTTTTTCCACACTTAATTTTTACAGCGTCAAGTTCTTCAGTTACAGCAGCAATTTGTCTCTTGACATAATCATAATTTTCACACTTGTTGCTATACTCTTCCTGAAGTTTCCTAAAGTCCTTGGTTTTTGCTTCTAACTCAGCCTTTAGGGGTTTTTGTCGTTTCCTGAGTTGATATCCTTCATATCTCAGGTCCTCAACTTCTCTTTTTAATAAATCAATTTGTTCCCGAAGAAATTTAATCGTATCTTCACTAGATAGTGTACATGAAACTTCACATGATTGAGAACCTGAAACTTCATTGACCGAGATGTTTGCAGAACTCATTGTATTTCCACACTTCAAAGCATCAAGTTCTTCAGTTACATCAGCAAGACTAAGACGATTGAGATCTTTTGTCTTCTTGATGATAGCCACGTCCATATCCCACGATTTTGGAAGAGAATTCAATAGCTTTTTGTTTATCTCGGATTTAGACAGGAAGATCCCAGTTATATTCATCTTGGTAATAAGTGTAGTAAATCGCTGCAACTGAGTTTCGAGGGTTTCTCCAGGGATATAATAAAAAATGTTGAGATTTTGTCTTAACATATCCTGACGACTCTCTTTCATGTTTTCAACTCCCTCGTAGACCTTAAAATCAATTAAAAAGCACAACTAAGACCCAAAATCAAACTTAAAAGTCAAACCCTTTGATTATAGACCTCAAAAGTCAACCTTAAAAGTCAAATTTAAAAAGTTGAACTCAAAAGTCAAACTTGAAAAGACAAACTTAAAAGTCAAACCGAAAACTAAATTTGAAAATTTTAAAGTTAAACGAAAAAATCAAAGTCAAACTTGAAAGTCAAAGTCAAAATTTGAAATAAAAAGTCAAAAATAAAAGTCAAAAATAAAAACAATTTATTATTATTATTATTATTATTATTATTATTATTATTATTATTATTATTATTATTATTATTATTATTATTATTATTATTATTATTATTATTTATTTTTTTTTTATTTTGGATGAAAATAGAATTTAAAATTAAAAGAAATTGAGTTTAGGGGTTAAAAGTGTAAAAAATGTGAAGAAACCGAGAAAAACGGGTTATAGTTTAAATTTCTAAAGGTTGTAACAAGTGATCAGCTAGCTGAGTTGGTAAGACGTCAGTGCACGTGATCTTGAGGTCGCGGGTTCGAAACCTGACACCCCCTTTTTTTTTTAATTAAACGTTGTGCGGCTTGCTGCTGCTTAGCCGGCTTCCCTAGCCGCCATCCGAGCTGAGCCGAAATCCGAGCCGTATACTTCCAACCGAGCCGCAAACTCCGGCCGCAAACCTCCGGCGACCGTGAACTGTTTCCGGCCGCAAACTCCGGCCGTGAATTGTTTCCGGCAGTAAGCTCCGGCCGTGAAGTTAGAAACCCTAGCCGCCGGCCGCAAACTCCGACCAAAAACACCGAATTTTTGACTTTGAAGCTCCAAAAATCGATCAAAAGCCCTTTTTTATGAAAAACACGAAGAACAAACCCCCGTTATTTTTGCGAGATCTATCCAAAAACATAAAAATATTTCGAAAATAAGATCAAATAATGCTCCAAATCTGACAAAATTGACTGATACAACTTGGCTCTGGTACCAATTATAAGTTCCTAATTTGCCCGTGTATCAGTCAGATCCGTTTGATGGTGCGGAATCACAATCAAACGGATGATGTCAGATCAAATCGAAGAGAAGGAGAAGAAGAATAATATGAATCTTGAATGTATTGATAATATGAATTAATTTCCTTACACAAGATTCACCCACACAAACGTTCCTTTCTCTCTGGCCGTAAACTCCTTAGGGTTCATCAATCTCTACTCCCCACCCTAACACCTATATTTATACATAGAGAACATGGGCCGGATGACATGGGTCATAAATGGGTTTACGGTCGTAAGGTGTTTACATCCGTAAAGTCAACCGTACACATGGGCCGTAAACTCCAGAAATATTACAGAAAAATATAATTTCCCAGAAAAGCAAAGTATAAACCATATTTTGACCCAACACACCCCGACCTTCCGGTCCACATCATAATGCCTTCTGGCCCATATCAAGCATAGCATACATATCACATACATAACGCATACAATACATGCAACTCAGAGCATACAATGCTTATATCTCATAGTATACCAGACCTTCCGGTCACACATAGGTACCCTTCCAGGTACAGTATAGTGAGAAGACTCACCTCGGGTAAATCTCAGAAATCTCGAACTCTGTGAGATAAGATCCAGCCTCCTCCTAATCATAACAAACAATTCTCATTAATACATTTCCCCAAGGCTAGACTCTTTCCTTTCCTATCATTCTCAGAAGGGTAAAAGACCATTTTACCCCTCTCATGGCTCAAATACCCAAAAGTTTACCAAGCCTTAAAAGTCAACACAAGTCAACCTTCTGAGGTACATGGCGCGTATAAGATCTGTACGCTGAGCGTACCCGGAAGCATCACAGAATCGGGGTACGTGGCCCCTTACGCCGCGCGTACTAGGATTACGCCCAACGTAACTCCCAGCTTTGTCCTCCTTTTCATTCATGTCTTAATCAGTTAAGACTTGCGTCCAAAATCCAGATCTGACTTCTCTAATATGACTTAGTCCATAAAGTTGGTGACTTTAAGCCTTTTCATGGCTGTGGAAGTCACCAACACCCAAAACACTCCATTTCCAAACATAAAAGGTCCATATCTCATGCATGAACAACCATTAACAACCAAGACTGGATTTTTATCACATAACAACACTAAATGAGTTAGTATGGGACAGATCTCGGCTTCTATGAGCTAAACCACTCAAAAAGCTATGAACTTGGGGACCAAAAACCCTAAAACATCTCTCTACAAAGCATGAACAGAAAAGATGCAAAGCTTGAAGCTTTTTACCTAAAAATGAAGCTTCCTTCACTGCTAAACTCGGATACAAAAGCTTGAGCTCCAACCCTTCCTCTTCCAAGGCTAACACTTTGCTCCAAATGGCCAAGAACACAATACAAGTGTCACACCCCAAAACCGATAACGGCGGAATACGTTTTGGGGTGGAGGACGTCATGTACAGTATCATCACAATTGCATAATAGTAAAAACAAGAAACATACAACAATTGCATTACATAGTGAGTTGAATTACAAGTGTGTTTTGTAATGTTTAGCAAACACCAAAAGTAATACAAAAATAAGAGATGGATCTTGTATGCTCCACCTTCTCCAAAATGCTGCACCTGTACCTGTCTATCTTTGACCTGAGGATACAAGTTATTTTGAAAATGAATATCAGCATAAAGCTGGTGAGTTCATAAGAGTTTAGTGTGAGTTTTTGTATAAAAAGCATTAGAACCGAGAGTATGAAAAGCTGCAATTTACATTCATAAGTAGTAGAAAAACCTAAAAAATCCTATATTTTCCAGAAATACGTTGTAAGTGAAAACCTTTAAGAAATATGTAATTTTCGTCTTTGAAAACCATTAATTGTAAAAGTATAATAGTGAATCTCCAAAAAGTAATGCAATATGGTAGGGTATGCATGAAGTCAATAATAGTGGTGCAAACATCCTTTAGTGTTAGATACTTGATTACTCTGGGATATTAACTTAGCCTTTAATTTAGTATTTTAGTGTAGTTATAGTGTATTTCTTGTATGTTACCGATAGTGTGAATAATAAAGGACCCCATGAACCTCCCAGTCATGCACAGTGTAGTGATGTAGTGGCATCCCTGGGCCTGTACGACTCAGACTGAAGTTAACAGTCAGGATGTAATAGTGTCTGCCCCGTATAGATCTATACATATAGCGTCGTCTTCCTGTCGGAAAACTCTGGGCATAGTACGTAGCGTATAGAGTATCTCGTAGTGAGTTAGTGTGTTATCTCCTGATTAGTGCTTTCTCTTGTATTATAGTCTAGTAGTCTTTTTTATAACTCGTAGTGTGTTCTCTTATTAGTGTATAGTATCGTAATAGAGTGTATTATAGTGTGTAGAGTAGTAGCTATAGCGAGTAATAGTGGCCTTAACTATACCTATTATAGTTAACTTAGTGTGTATGGTTCTTGTCAATCTAGTGGTTTAAACATCGAATGAAATGAAAATACCCATATCCAACACTAATATATACGATATATAACTAACAAATCAACGACAGTCGGACGGATAACAACTACCCTAAGCCCACAATCAAACAAGAACAGGAAATAAGGCGAGCTATCGGTCCTAAGTCCTTCAAGTCTTACTTATATAAATATATTAGTGTGGTTACATTTTATAAGGAATTTATTTAATAAAAATTTGGTCAAAAGGGAATATTTAGAAAATTGTTTATTTATCCAAAATAGTTTTGAAAACGAAAATCCTTTTATAAAACATAGTGGTAAATCGCATGTGATTTGAACTACGGATAGTGAATCACATGTGATTAATTTCCATAAACATGTATAATTGACTTGTATCCCCCCCCCCCTAAAACATATAAAAACATTTGAAAGGTTCATTAAAGGGGTATGAACTCACCTGAAACCGAGTAAATCGGGTAAATCGGGTGAAAGTGTCGGTTGAGCGTTTTGTACCAAATAAAGACTTTTGCACCTTTTAAGACCCTAATATCATATGAAATATGCATTTTACAAGAAATTAATCATTTTATGCTTTTCATTAAAATATTTAGGCATTTTAGCATTGATTCGGGGTCTTAGGGCTTAGAAGGGGTTCCTGGGAATTGTACAAGGCCAAGAGGGGTTAATGGGGAAGTCCAAGAGTTTACTCCCTTGGAGTTTACGGCCCAAAGGCCACTCCTTGGGAGTTTACGGCCGTAAGCCCCTAGGCTTGGCCGTAAACTCTTGTTCTCCTCCAAAAGGGAAAGTTAAGGCCTCAAATCAACTCCATATTTTTCTAGTAAATGTCTAGGACCAATTTGGGGGTTTAAAACCTTCATTTGGTTGAGTTTAGGGGAGTTTACGGTCCTAGATTAGGCTTGGGCCGTAAATTCCATTTTGTTCCTCAAAATGAATTGTTAAATGGTCCTAAGCACTCCCTTAAATCTTAGCTAAATTCTAGAATGCCTTAGGTGAGTTTTTGGGACATTTTGACATGGGAATTGGGTGTTTACGGCCTAAGCATAGGCTTCGGCCGTAAACTCCCTTTTAGGCTCTAAAATGTGTTGCTTTATGGCCTTAAACATTTCCTAAGATCATATCTAAATTCTATCATGCCTTAGATGAGTTTTTGGGGCAATTTAACATGGAAAAATGGGTGTTTACGGCCTAAGCACAAGCCTGGGCTGTAAACCCCCTTTTAGACTTTAAAAACTTATGTTTTGATGTCCAAACTCATCTAGGCAATTTCCTTAATTAATATACAAGGTTAAAGGAAGGAAAAATCGAACTTTTGGCCAAGTTTTGGGTGTTTACGGCCTAAGGGGCTTCCTAGGCCGTAAACTCCATGTTTTCTACTAATTCTTGTGATTTTTGTGTTCTAAATACAGTGGAATATGTTTAGAACAAGATAGGGAAGAAACTCTTACGTTAGGAAGCCGAAATTTGCGGTTTTCGGGGTCGGGATCGAGTCTAGAGAGAGAAAGTAGTGAGTGAGAGTGAGAGGGTGGTAAAGAGTATTCAAGTGGTGTCCACTTCATTTATATATGCCTCAGGTATTGCACCCGGTACACGGCTACCCGATGCTAAAGTTTAACGGGGTTAAAACTTTTTACCCGAAGTGGTTGAAAGGTAATATAACTTTATCTGGTTAAACGGGGTTAACACTTACAAGTTATATTTACTTATACTAAAATGATAATGTCAAGAAAATATAAATAAATAGATATCTATTTACTGACGACCCCAAATATTACGGAAATTTATATATAACGACGAATTCCGTTAGCGAAAACGGGATTATGTAACGGAAATAAATTTGGGTTGTCACATCATCCCCCCGTTAGGGGAATTTCGTCCCGAAATTTAGAATTCATACAGATAAGTATTACAATACTACTAAGTGAAGAGATGGGGATATTTGAGTTTCATTTGATCTTCGCGCTCCCAAGTAAATTCCGGTCCCCGCTTGGCGTTCCACCGAACTTTCACAATTGGGATGCGGCTTTGTTTCGTTCGTTTTACTTCTCGATCCATAATCTCCGCAGGCTCTTCCACAAAGTTGAGGCTCTCATTGACCTCGATCTCGTCGAGGGGAATCACGAGAGTCTCGTCGCACAGGCATTTCTTCAGGTTTGAGATGTGGAAGGTAGGATGTATGTTACTTATCTCGTGGGGTAGGTTGAGTTTGGAGGCTACAGGGCCGATTCTAGCAAGGATCTCAAAAGGCCATATGTACCTCGGGTTCAGCTTTACATGCTTTCTGAAGCATATCGTGCCTTTCCAAGGCGAGACCTTCAAAAGGACTCGGTCTCCCACCTGGAATTCCAAGGGTTTTCTCCGTTTGCCTGTGTAGCTTTTCTGTCGATCCCTAGCGGCTTTTAATCGTTCGCGAATCTGTACAATCTTTTCAGTCGTTTCTCGAATAATCTCTGGACCAGTGAGAGCGCGATCAGGAACTCGTCCTTTAGCTAACTGAGTGTCATCCACCTCAGCCCAGCATAGAGGGGATCTGCACTTCCGGCCGTAGAGGGCTTCGAATGGAGCTGCCTTGATGCTCGTATGGTAACTGTTGTTGTAGGAAAACTCCACAAGAGGTAAGTGTGTATCCCACGCTTTACCGAAGTCGATCACACAAGCTCGCAACATATCTTCTAGAGTTTGGATCGTACTCTCACTTTGTCCGTCGGTCTGCGGATGGTAAGCTGTACTCATGTCCAGCCTTGTCCCTAGCGCCTTTTGTAGTGATTGCCAAAATATAGAGGTAAATCTATTATCTCTGTCCGAGATAATAGATATGGGGACGCCATGCAGCCGCACTATTTCCTTTATGTATGTTCTTGTGAGTCTCTTTATCTTGTCCGTTTCCTTGATGGGTAGGAAGTGTGCAGACTTGGTCAATCTGTCGACAATGACCCAAATGGTATCCAACCCACCCGCTGTCTTGGGCAGCTTGGTTATGAAATCCATTGTGATCCGCTCCCACTTCCATTCCGGTATCTCCAGTTGTTGGAGGAGTCCCGATGGCTTCTGGTATTCGACCTTGACCTTCGCGCAAGTAAGGCACTTACTTACGAAGGTAGGAATCTCTGCTTTCATGTTAGGCCACCAGTATATCTTTTTGAGATCCATATACATCTTATCTGAACCTGGGTGGATGGAGTAGTGAGTATTGTGTGCTTCCCTCATCACCAAGTCTCTGAAACCTCCATGGCGCGGAGTCCAGATTCGGTCCATGAAGTAGTAGGCTCTGTCACCCTTGACCTCCAAACTTTTATCCATTCCGCGCAAGGATTTTCCCGTCACATTCTCAGGATTTAAGTCTTCCAGTTGAGCCTCCATGATCTACGTGGATAGATGCGAACGGATAGTCATTGTCAATGACTTGGTCCTTCGTCCAGAATACTCCTTCCTACTCAGGGCGTCTGCTACTACGTTGGCTTTCCCCGGGTGGTATCGGATTTCACAATCATAATCGCTGAGTAGTTTGACCCATCGACGCTGCGTCATGTTGAGTTATTTCTGGTTCAATATGTGTTGGAGGCTTTTATGATTAGTGTACACCACGCTCTTCGTCCCATACAAGTAGTGTCTCCAGATTTTTAGTGCAAAGACGACCGCTCCCAACTCGAGGTCGTGAGTAGTGTAGTTCACCTCATGTGTCTTTAGCTGTCTTGAGGCATAGGCGATGACCTTACCTCGTTGCATCAAGATACAACCGAGCCCCTGATTTGATGCATCGCAGTATACAACAAAATCCTATGTCCCTTCGGGAAGGGATAATACCAGTACGGTGCATAAAGCTCGCTTCAGGGTCTGGAATGCCTTCTCCTGTTTCTCTTCCCAGTCAAATGATACACCCTTCTATGTCAACATGGTGAGAGGCTTTGCAATCCAAGAGAAGTTTTGGATGAATCTGCGGTAGTAGCCAGCGAGGCCTAGAAATTGGCGAATTTCTGTAGGCGTCTTCGGTGCTGACCAGTTCTCAATAGCTTTAATTTTGGAGGGATCCATGTAGATTTCGTCTTCACTAACCACGTGTCCTAAGAATTCAACTCTTCGGATCCAAAAATCGCACTTAGAGAACTTCGCATATAACTTCTTGGATCGCAGCGTTTCCAGGACTCGTCGCAGGTGATCCCTGTGTTCTTCCTTGCTTCGAGAGTAAATGAGTATGTCGTGAATGAAGACGATGACGAACTGATCTAGATATGGACGACACACCCTATTCATCAAGTCCATGAATACTGCAGGGGCGTTAGTCAGTCCAAAGGGCATCACTACGAATTCAAAATGCCCGTAACGGGTTCGGAAGGTTGTCTTCGGGACATCTTCCTCAAGCACCCGTAGCTGGTGGTAGCCAGATTTAAGATCAATCTTGGAGAAGTAACGTGCTCCTTGCAGTTGGTCGAATAGGCCATCGATACGAAGGAGAGGGTAGCAATTTTTGAATGTGAGTTTATTGAGTTCCCTATAATCGATGCACATCCGAAACAATCCATCCTTCTTCTTCACGAACAAGACCGGAGCTCCCTAAGGTGAGAAACTCGGTCTGATGAAGCCCTTGCTGAGCAGCTCGTTCAGTTGCCCGGATAGTTCTTGCATTTCGGCAGGCGCTAGACAATAGGGTGACTTAGCTACATGAGTAGCTCCTAGGACTAGGTCAATTATGAACTCAACTTGACGTTTGGGAGGTAGACCTGGAAGATCCTCTGGGAAAACATCAGGGAATTTGCATACAACGGGAATGTCCTTTGGATCTTTCGATTTCTGGCTAGTGTCGACAATGTGAGCAAGAAAGGTGCGATATTCCTTGCGTAAATATTTTTGGGCCTGAATACTGGAGATGATACGGAGGCCCGTACTGGGTTTATCTCCATAGATCAATAGGGTTTCGTGATTTGAAAGATTCAGGTGAATGGCTTTGTCGGAGCATAGGATATCAGCGCAATGAAGACTCAACCAGTCCATACCAACAATGACATCGAAATTTTTGATTGAGACTGGTATAAGATCGATTGGGAATGGGTGATCGTCTAATGTGAGGGTACAACCTATGTAGATTTCGTGAGAGCTTTCGGTCTTCCCATTAGCCATTTCTACGATGAATGTTTCTTTTAGTGGTTGAGGGGATTGTTTGAGTAAGTGTTTAAAGTTTTGATTTATGAAGCTTCTTTCTGCACCACTATCGAATAAGACACATGCATAAGAGTTGTTGAGAAGAAACGTACCCGTAACTACTGTGGGATCTGCTACCGATTCATTGTGACCAATAGCGAGTAACCTTCCAGTTCCCCCAGAATTTGTAGCCTTCGGACAGTTCTTCTTAAAATGACCAGCTTCACCGCAACCATAACACGTCGGGGTCACTCCCGAACCGGGAACTTGTGAGATAGGTTAGGGAGGGGCCTTGCAAAATCGGACAGTATGGCCTTTCTGGCCGCAGTTGGAGCACTGCAATTCATGGCAGGGGCCGTGGTGGTGGAAAGGACATTTGGGACATTTGGGCAGATTCCCACTATAAGCTTTTAGCAGGGCAGGTGTGGCTAGAGTGGTGGTAGCATGGACAGCCACAATTTGCTGGTCCTTGGAGGAAGTTTGAGTTTTCTTGCCTTTCTTCTTATCCATACGCTTCCTCTTTCTGTCAGATGGATCTGGTGGTGCAGTGGTAGTTGTGGTTGCTGTTGCTGGAGTGGAAGAGACTTCATGGTTGATCAGACTCTGGGCCAATTCCTTGGCGCTGTCGCAGGTGGTAGGACGTGAGGCTAGAACATTTCCTCGATACAAGGGCATTAGACCCTAAACGTATCGTTCGGTATTTTTGCTTTTGGATGGGATCATCTTGGGACACATAGCCGCCAAGTCGCAGAACCTGGTCGTGTAGGCTGTTATGTCAGTCCGTTTCATCTTGAGGTTCTAGAGTTCCTCCTCAAGTTTCTGGACTTCGCCCCTAGGGCAGTACTCCCCTCTCATGAGATCTTTTAGAGTGTCCTAGCCCATGGCATTGGCCGTTACCAAGGAGAGTGCACTGACATGGCCGTTCCACCATGTCAAGGCTCTGTTAGTGAGGGTGGCAGTAGCGAGCTTGATTTTGCTCTCTTCGGGGCAAGAGCACATTTCAAACACAGCTTCGGTTCTTTCGAACCATTGAGACAATGCCAGGATTCCTCCGGTACCATCGAAGAAGGTAGGTTTACAGTTCATGAAATCCTTATAAGTGCATCCCTGCACACTTTGATGGACTTCACGAATCTAGAATTACCACCGCTTGCGTCTCCGGAGTTCATTTGGGCCATGGCTGCTGTCACAGCTGTTTGAAACAGCACTGGATCGAGGTGGTGGAGGAGGGGTTTGAGTTGCTGGTCTTCCTCTGCTTGGACGCTTTCGTGGAGGCATCTTTCACTGGAAGATCATAGAAATGATAGCAATAGTAAGAGTCTAGTGGAAACATGAATAGATTGTTTCATGTATTAAATCAACATAACCCAAGATCAGAATAAGAGTCATAACAATAGAGTAATCAACTGCCAATATACTGGTATTAATGATGTAACAGAAGTTCATGAAAATTGAGCTAACAGTAGGTCGTACATCAGACTATAAAGAAAATGTTGGCAGTTTAGAGGTCTAGTTAAAGTGTTTTTAAGCTAGGAATGTTTACAGACAAGAGATCTACGGAACATAGAGGGGAAAGGCTAGTACTTTAAACAAAAGAGTGAGGTAACTAGACGTCTTCTACTGGCGACGGTTACTTGTTGGGCGAATCCTCAGATCTGCTAGCTGACGCATAACTTCTTGAAGGTGTCAATCATGAGTCCTTTGGCGTGCTCGGAGTTCCCTAACTTCGGCTCGGGATGCAGTCAGCTGATGCTGCAGAGCCTCGTTGGTCCTCTTTGTCCTATCCATGGCTTCTTCGAGTTGGCGGATGCGAACCGTGTTGAGATTCGAGTTGGCATCCACTTCTACAACTCGACCAATAGCAACTTGACCCTGCTCGACATTCCTGGCAATTCTTCGGATCATGATGGGCAGAACCCGATCCGCTGATCCTCCTTCGCTTATGTTGTAGAAGCTTCGGTCTCCATTGTAAGGTAAAGGCTGACCCTGCTCCTCGCTCCATCGGTGCAAGGATATGGCCCACATAGGAGTGGGACCCTGAAATGTCGGATAGGGGTTGGGGTTCGGAGCTTCAGGAGGTTGGTTGTTAACTTCTGGTTCGGAGCTTGAGCTACCCAAGAAGCCTTCAGCATGATGATCATCCAAAGGGATCGGGTGGTCATCGTCTGACTGCTCATTGAGCCATCCTCCATTGCCCTGGTTTGGATAGTACGGATCACCGGGATGGTGGAAGCCAGCCATGCTATATACGCGAGAAAGGGGAAAGGAAAGGTTAATAGACGTACTACTCTAAGATACTTATAAGATGAATCGTTATTAGTCGACCCAATACTTGCGTAGTGCATACCGATTACATGTAACCGAAGCAAGATAGTCCTTCGAATAAGCAACCCTAACTTCAAACCCCCAATCAAACAAGAACAGGAAATGAAGCAAAAGCTACAGATTCTGAGTCTATAGCGCCCTAGTCACATGTAACCGTGGTGTATCCACTTAGCAACTATTGTCCTACCAGTAACGACCCTTTTAGTTATCACATACGTATGTTTTAAAGATACAGAATACTCCTATAGTATTCTTATGGTAACGTTATTGTGGTAGTGTTGGTAAGTTTTTAGACTTGTTGTAACACCACAACCAAGCTTATGCACATGCTAGTCACTCCCAGGAAAACGTAGTTGATCAGGCTACATCCCCCCAAATGTGACTATATGTCTCTAAGCCCAATTGTGCCATCCAACAATCTTAATACTTTTTTTCTATTCTAGGGTGATACTGACTTCTGTGTTTTATAGTGATGTGTGTATTTATATACTTAGTTAAATCTTTTAGATACATAACAATATATATTCTTGGTCAGAGTGTTTTAGTCCCGAAGTGTTTATAGTTCGTATATCTTTTATAGGTTGATATACTTGATTCACTATAAACAATGCTCTGATACCAATCTGTCACACCCCAAAACCGATAACGGTGGAATACGTTTCGGGGTGGAGGACGTCATGTACAGTATCATCACAATTGCATAATAGTAAAAACAAGAAACATACAACCATTGCATTACATAGTGATTTGAATTACAAGTGTGTTTTGTAATGTTTAGCAAACACCAAAAGTAATACAAAAATAAGAGATGGATCTTGTATACTCCACCTTCTCCAAAATGCAGCACCTGTACCTGTCTATCTTTGACCTGAGGATACAAGTTATTTTGAAAACGAATATCAACATAAACCTGGTGAGTTCATAAGAGTTTAGTGTGAGTTTTTGTATAAAAATCATTATAGCCGATAGTATGAAAAGCTGCAATTTACATTCATAAGTAGTAGAAAAACCTAGAAAATCCTATATTTTCCAGAAATACGTTGTAAGTGAAAACCTTTAAGAAATATGTAATTTTTGTCTTTGAAAACCATTTATTGTAAAAGTATAATAGTGAATCTCCAAAAAGTAATGCAATATGGTAGGTTATGCATGAAATCAATAATAGTGGTGCAAACTTCCTTTAGTGTTAGATACTTGATTACTTCGGGATATTAACTTAGCCTTTAGTTTAGTATTTTAGTCTAGTTATAGTGTATTTCTTGTATGTTACCGATAGTGTGAATAATAGAGGACCCCATGACCCTCCCGATAATCTACAGTATAGTGAAGTAGTGGCATCCCTGGGCCTGTACGGCTCGGATTGAAGTTAACAGTCGGGATGTAATAGTGTCTACCCCGTATAGATCTATACATATAGCGTCGTCTTCCTGTCGGAAAACTCTGGGCGTAGTACGTAGCGTATAGAGTATCTCGTAGTGAGTTAGGTTGTTATCTCCTGATTAGTGCTTTCTCTTGTATTATAGTCTAGTAGTCTTTTGTATAACTCGTAGTGTGTTCTCTTATTAGTGTATAGTATCGTAATAGAGTGTATTATAATGTGTAGAGTAGTAGCTATAGCGAGTAATAGTGGCCTTAACTATACCTATTATAGTTAACTTAGTGTGTATGGTTCTTGTCAATTTAGTGGTTTAAACATCGAATGAAATGAAAATACTCGTATCCAACACTAATATATACGATATATAACTATGAAATCAATGATAGTCGGACAGATAACAACTACCCTAAGCCCACAATCAAACAAGAACAGGAAATAAGGCGAGCTATCGGTCCTAAGTCCTTCAAGTCTTGCTTATATAAATATATTAGTGTGGTTACATTTTATAAGGAATTTATTTAATAAAAATCTTGTCAAAAAGGAACATTTAGAAAATTGTTTATTTATCCAAAATAGTTTTGAAAACGAAAATCCTTTTATAAAACATAGTGGTAAATCACATGTGATTTGAACTACGGATAATGAATCACATGTGATTAATTTCCATAAACATGTATAATTGACTTGTATCCCCCCCTAAAACATATAAAAACATTAGAAAGGTTCATTAAATGGGTATGAACTCACCTGAAACCGAGTAAATCGGGTAAATCGGGTGAAAGTGTCGGTTGAACGTTTTGTACCAAATAAAGACTTGTGCACCTCTTAAGACCCTAATATCATATGAAATATGAATTTTACAAGAAACTAATCATTTTATGCTTTTCATTAAAATATTTAGGCATTCTAGCATTGATTCGGGGTCTTAGGGCTTAGAAGGGGTTCCCGGGAATTGTACAAGGCCAAGAGGGGTTAACGGGGAAGTCCAAGAGTTTACGCCCTTGGAGTTTAAGGCCCAAAGGCCACTCCTTGGGAGTTTATGGTCGTAAGCCCCTACGCTTGGCCGTAAACTCTTGTTCTCCTCCAAAAGTGAAAGTTAAGGCCTCAAATCAACTCCATATTTTTCTAGTAAATGTCTAGGACCAATTTGGGGGTTTAAAACCTTCATTTGGTTGAGTTTAGGGGAGTTTACGGTCCTAGCTTAGGCTTGGGCCGTAAACTCCAGTTTGTTCCTCAAAATGAATTGTTAAATGGTCCTAAGCACTCCCTTAAATCTTAGCTAAATTCTAGAATGTCTTAGGTGAGTTTTTGGGACATTTTGACATGGGAATTGGGTGTTTACGGCCTAAGCATAGGCTTGGGCCGTAAACTCCCTTTTAGGCTCTAAAATGTGTTGCTTTATGGCCTTAAACATTTCCTAAGATCATATCTAAATTCTATCATGCCTTAGAAGAGTTTTTGGGGCAATTTAACATGGAAAAATCGGTGTTTATGGCCTAAGCACAAGCCTGGGCCGTAAACCCTCTTTTAGACTTTAAAAACTTATGTTTTGATGTCCAAACTCATCTAGGCAATTTCCTTAATTAATATACAAGCTTAAAGGAAGGAAAAATTGGAACTTTTGGCCAAGTTTTGGGTGTTTACGGCCTAAGGGGCTTCCTAGGCCGTAAACTCCATGTTTTCTACTAATTCTTGTGATTTTTGTGTTCTAAATACAATGGAATATGTTTAGAATAAGATAGGGAAGAAACTCTTACGTTAGGAAGCCAGAATTTGCGGTTTTCGGGGTCGGGATCGAGTCTAGAGAGAGAAAGTAGTGAGAGGGTGGTAAAGAGTGTTCAAGTGGTGTCCACTTCATTTATATATGCCTCGGGTATTGCACCCGGTACACGACTACCCGATGCTAAAGTTTAACGGGGTTAAAACTTTTTACCCGGGTGAAGTGGTTGAAAGGTAATATAACTTTATTTGGTTAAACGGGTTAACACTTACAAGTTATATTTACTTATACGAAAATGATAATGTCAAGAAAATATAAATAAATATATATCTATTTACTGACGACCCCAAATATTACGGAAATTTATATATAACGATGAATTCCGTTAGTGAAAACATGATTATGTAACGGAAATAAATTTGGGTTGTCACAACAAGGCCCTCCTAGACACTCCCTTGCTATAAGAACGAGATTTAGGGTTTTGAAATGTTAAAGCTCTGGAAAAGGTGGCCAACAAAAGGGCCTTAAGGTTGCTTAAATAGGGAGGCTCAACATATTTGGGTTTTTCTTCTGGGCCAGGTACGCTCTGCGTACACATTGGTACGCCCCGCGTACCTGGCGACCCTTCCCGCTCAAGACGCGAACGAGTACGCTGAGCGTACACCCTAGTACCCCCTGCGTACTCGCCAACCATGCATTTCCTTAACAAGGGCCAAAAGTGCACATTGCTCAAAGATGAAGGTTCACAAGGTATACATGATTTTTTGGATGTTACAAATGTCAAAACCGCTTTCCTTAATGGAAAGTTGGCTGAAGATGTTTACATGGTTCAGCCAAAGGGTTTTGTCAGTACAGAGTACCCCAATAGAGTGTGTAAGCTCGAGAAATCCATTTATGGATTGAAACAGGCACCTTGCAGATGGAATATTTGCTTTGATGAGAAAGTCAAAGAATTTGGCTTTTCAAGAAGTGAAGATGAATCTTGTGTCTATGCCAAGGCTAGTGGGAGTATAGTAAGCTTTTTGGTACTATATGTGGATAACATACTACTCATAGGAAATGACATCCCAACGCTGCAGGATGTAAAGTCTTGGCTTGGGAAGTGTTTCGCTATGAAGGACCTTGGAGAAGCTGCCTATATCCTAGGGATAAGGATTTTGAGAAACAGGAGTAAAAGACTAATTGGACTTAGTCAAAGCACATATGTGGACAAAGTGTTGAAAAGGTTCAACATGCATAACTCCAAGAAAGGAGAGTTACCCGTCCAGAGTAATGCCAGATTGAGTAAGACACAAAGCCCTAGTACTGAGGCTGAGATAACAGAAATGAGTCGAATACCTTATGCTTCAGCTGTAGGATCGATCATGTATATTATGACGTGTACTCAACCTGATGTAGCCATTGCTTTGAGCATGGTTAGCAGGTATCAGGGAAACCCTGACAAGGCACACTGGACTATGGTAAAGAATATCCTCAAGTACCTACGAAGGACTAAGGACTGGGTCCTTACCCTTGGTGGGAGTGATGACTTAAGAGTTGTAGGGTACAATGATGCTAGCTTTCAAACTGACAGGGATAATTTCTGCTCTCAATCGGGCTGGGTCTTTACCCTAAACAGAGGGGCAATTACTTGGAAAAGTTCCAAGCAGGAGACAGTGGCTGATTCCACTTGTGAATCAGAGTATATAGCAGCAAGCAATGCAATAAAGGAGGCTATATGGCTAAAGAACTTCATCGGAGACCTTGGAGTTGTACCAGCTATAAAGGAGCCAATGGAGATTTTCTGTGACAAAAATAGTGCGGTTGCCTTAGCCAAGGAACCAAGAGATCCTGGGAGATCCAGACACATTGACAGAAAATATCACTTCATTAGACATCGAATAGAAGAAGGAATCCTCGTGGCAAAGAGGGTATCATCAGATGAGAACCTAGCAGATCCGCTCACGAAGGGACTGACTCGGGCTAAGCATCTCCAGCATGCTCGGAGCATAGGGCTAAAGGATGATATTAGTTTTAGTAGTTAGATAATCTTGAAATTTGGAAAATGTAATTGACATTTGATGATAAATAAAAGATGTTATTTATGAGTAAAGTGTTGCTATCAGTTGTCAATCGTTTACTATAATTTTTTTTGCATGTTTTGACTTCCAGAATAATTATGTTATGGTTTATATCATATTATTCAAACTCTCCACAGTCGGTCATATGTTGGAAGTAGATATGAATCAAGACTATCATGGGTTGGCTTGTAGAGGTCTAAGATGTTAGACAAAGCGGGGCTACAACACTCATGAGTGCTCATAAGTTCTGAGTATTGGATTCAACCCACGCTCACTTGTATCACTTCATGGAATTTATCTCGAGTGATCGTGAGACGATAATATCATATAAGTCTTCAAACCTAGAGATATGATTTGTTGCCTATGAGTTGGTTATGCATTGATTGCACGATAACGCATTGGTAACTCGATGTTATAAACCGTACTTTTGTGTGTAATTCAACAAGTAGTAGATCAAACATATAAGTCGAAGTTTATCTGTTCCTTCTAGGATTAGAAGCGATATCAGGGCCCCTCGATGATTTTGTTTTGACCTATGTACCGAGCTCGGTCAGAACTAAATTGATGTGTTCAGTTAAGTTCTATGTCAAACAAATCAGAAATCGGGAAACAAATGTTGGACAATAAGCAAGACCATGTTCCATGTATTTGTCCAGCTGATATTTAGAATAGAGGATTATATGATCACTTATCTAAAATGGCGCTTTCTAGTTCAACAGAGTTTAAAGAGCTACGATTGTTGATCAGTTCCTGAAGTCATTCTTGCAACTATAGTTATTAGACTTATCAAAGTGGGAGACAGTTGGATATAGTGTCTAAGTCCATAACTATATTTGGTATGTACTTGACTCGACCCGGCATGGTCCATTTGGGTTGCACTTCACCCGAATAATTTATGGATAATCTTTTGAGAATAGTATGAGTTATGATTTATTAATATATTATAAGTTCTAATATATTGATATAAAATCATATTATTTAATTAGTATTGATCTATAATTAATCTAGAATTAATTTAGAGATCAAAAGTATTACTAATTAAATATGGGCTCTTGTATTTATATAGTGTGGGCTAATGCTTATTTGGAATGGGCTAGGCTTGCATGGAAAGTCCATGGATACTCCATGGAGCTTTAACCTATGGATCTCATGGAAATGAAAAGACATGGGTATTAAGGTTTACATGGATGTAACCCTAATCCACTACACTATATAAAGGAGGATTTGGTTCTTGAAATCACACTAGTTGTGGTGAGTAAAGCAAGAGTGCCGATTTCAAGAAAGGTGATTACTATTCTCTCAAAGTTCCAAGTTTGTGGTGATTTGTGATTTCCATTTGAAGCAACCACACTATTGGTGCTAGGCTCTAAAACTCCGAGCAATCAACTACAACTACAAGGTAAGTAATTCTACTAGCTTTATTTGATTCAAGTTCCCCATTTGCATGTATCTTAGTCAAACATAGATCCAAGGTTTCTAGGGTTGCATGTACACCATAGGAGTGTTAGAATGCTCAAAACCCATCAATATTCACCTTTGTATGGGCTGGATGGGAGGGCATAGCACATGATTCTAAAGTTTTGAAAGAAGTTACATTTAACCCAACTTCCGGATTTCCATTCCCTCAACCAGGTTTGTAACTTTACTAGACGTGTTATTATCGATATTATTTATATGATAAATTTGTCAATCATCTACAAATAAATATTACCTTTATGATGCCTCATACACCAACACCCATGGATTTATGGCTCCCTACCGTAATACTAGGTATTGGTTAGCCGATTTTCGAAGAAACAGAGCTTTAACAAAGAAAGAAAGGTTCAATCATGCTCATGCACAACTTAGAAATATCATTGAACGTGCTTATGGTGTATTGCAAGCGAGATTTTCAATTTTAAAACAAATGGCTCCTTATCCTTTTCCAGTGCAAAGAGACATAGTCATTGCTTGTGTTGCGGTCCATAATTTTATAAGGAAATACGATATTGGAGATGAATTATTTACGAACTTTTAACAAAACACTATGGTTACTCCTAATATGGATGGTGGAGGAAGTGAGGGCCAAAACATAGAAGGCATAATATGGGGTTCAGAAGTTGTTGACTACATGACTACTTTGTGTGACCAGATTGCTAATCAGTTACTTTCAAATGGTTGACGTTAAATGATGTACTTTTTTTATTATGTATGACAATCTTTATTTGGATTTTGTATTACACTTTGTATTTGGATTTTATTTGATGTATGTTTAATTTGAATTTTATATGATAATTCGTGTTTTTATAATTTTTTTTATCCAGCACAAGAAACAAGACAAGGGTAATATGGTCATTTTTTCATTCAACACAACATTCAGATAAATAATCAAACAGTATAAACTCAGTCAGATATGGACTCATTCAGCATTTCTAACCCAGTCAGCAACTATCAAACGACCCCGAATTTAATGGTGTTGGTGCGATGGTTGAGGTGTCCGAGAGGATTGGCCGGAAAAGATATTGGCGTGTGATGGAGGCGCACGGTATCACATAGTTGCTAGGTTGTGTATCTTTTCTTAAATGGAAAATGAGGGGTTTAAACAAAAACAATGGATGGTTTTGTAAATTAGGTTAACTGGTATGATGTTGGTTTTATATCCATGTAATTTGTGTTTGTAAATGTGTATTGTTTTTGATTGGTTATTTTTTGTTCACTTGGATTATGATTTTCTACCATTAGATGTAAAATGAAAAGTCAAGATTTAAGCTCCTTGTTTTAAGATTTTGGTCTTAAAACCTTTGGCATCCCTATTATATATATTTCTATTCTAATAAATGAATAACATCATTTTCCTATTGACAAGTGTCATAATATTAAAAATCCTTATTAATATTATATGTCACCTATCATGTCACATGTCAACCTACTAAATCACCATTTTAAATTTTAAATTTTAAATTATCTCACTCTAATTACATTAAATTAATAATTGATAATTGATTATTCATTTCAAATTTCAAAATTTATATTTTACAATTTAATTATATTATATTGTAAAATAAATCTACTTTAACATTAAAGAAAGATTTTTTTTTAAATGCACCCGTATTTTATAAAATTTATGTCCTTTTCCATGGGAGGAAAAAGTCCCTCTCTAGTTCTCTACTATGAAGTGTTCCTCTAAAAGGATTTATTTGAAAGCGACCTTACTTTTTAAAACACCCTCTTTTAATGTTAAAACTATTTGAATATTCGTTTCCTTTTCAGTAATTTTTCATCTATTAAAAATTCCCCCGTTTAGATTTTTCTTGCATTTATACAAAGTAATTTTTTTTTTATACAAAGTAATTACTAAAAAAATTGAAGGTTATGTGGATGTAATATTGACATCTATGAATCGACACAAAAACTATGTGAAACTCTTTTATTTCTTAGAAATTGAGTATTTTTCTATCTTTTAGTTCTTATATTTTTTTATTATATTAAAAAAAATTCACAAAAAAGTGGATTCATAAATATAATTAATGGATTTCACATTCATTTTTTTGTTTTTATATTTGACGGATAGGAACAAAAATTAAAAAGATATTTAATTTTTATTATTTTTATTTGTTTCTCAAAAAATTAAATGTCTTCTTTTAGTTTCATACACATTTTTCTCTCTCTCTTTATATATATATATATATATATATATATATATATATATATATATATATATATATATATATATATATATATATATATATTACAAGGATATGAATAGTAAACTTTTTATACTTTAAGTTTTAGCCACAATAAGTTTGGGAGGTTGACAATTTTTGTGCTTAGATTACTTTGTTTTGTAGTTTTGGCTAAAATAAGTTTGAGAGGTTGATAGTTTCGCTCCTTGGATTGCTACGGTCTTAATATTTATATAAGCAATCCCTATTTTAAAATTATGTTGAAATGGTCCCTTTAATTTCCAGACGTGGTCCATATATTGATAAAAAATTACAGAAATGGTTGTTTTGTGATTTACACTTTCAACACACATTTTTTAAAGTTTGTCGATTTTTTCATATTACTCAAAAAGTAGTGTTGCGGCGCATTTTTTACTAGTTTATATAAAATAATAACATATCAAATCCATTAAATATTTTTATTAATCATTGATATTTGTTTTGATTTAATAAGTAGAAAGTAGCATAAAAATAAAAGGTACGAGGATTTGTTTATGTTAGTAATTTAAATATTGCTATTATATTATGACAATCTAATTTTTTGATATATATACTTTATGTTGTTGTTTAAGCAACTTGCCTGAAGGCCTTTAACTATATTCATGAAACTAAAAGTGTGTTAGTTTTTACATAATATAAAGAATACCATATTAAAAAAAATAATTAAAGATTAATATTGTTCGTAATAAATACATTCCTCAAACAAAAAATAATAAACTTGCTTATGTTGTTCTACCGAAAATATTAACTTCTCATGTTATTTTTTAAACAAAAAAATCCTTCATAACATTTAGTCGTTCCAATTTATTTTTCTCACTTGTTCCTAAATATTATGGGTTTTGTGAGACCAGTCATTAAACAAAAATTTATATGTACATCACATTAGAAAATGTTTGAAGTCTCTGCAATTTTTTTCAAAATTCTGAATATGAATTTAAGTATTTCGTAGAAAGGAGAACTAAAAAGCGTGTGATTGGGCATGACTTCACACTCAACTAATGTCAAGTTGCCTAATAAAGGATACATTTTCACTAATATTTTAATAATATGTTACAGTCCTAGAGGTCTAATTAATATTATCGCTACATCGGATAGTAACACACGGAAAACATCTTTCATTTGTAAAACCCTAGTGTATCATATGTAATTGATAAATTAAATATATAGATTTGTTTGTACAAACCCTCAGTATATCATATGAAATTGAAAAATTAATATATAGATTTTTTCAAACGATAAGGATTATTGAATCGAAAATTTTAGAATATAGATAATACACACACAGACAAACATAAAATACACACATACATCCATGTTTTGGAAACCGGACCGGTTGAAATTTTAAAACTGGGAATTTAAAAAAAAAATTATTTTTTCATTTTTTGTATGTTTTTGTATAATTAAAATTAAAAATAATGTAATTTTGATATCATCCTGTTTTTTGGTTTTTGGACTGGTCCATCCGGGATGAACCAGTAAAATGATGGAGCTGGTAAGGACCGGTGTGGTTTTCAAAACTTTGACATACATACATTAGAACACTTACACACAAAATAATCAAACAACCAACACAAAATGATCCGGTTTCCCTTTAATTAAAGCAAACTTTACCATAAATATCAAAACCTACTCTCCAAAATTTAATCTATGATAGAATCCAACATAGTGGAAAATAAGTTAGCGATAAAAACTTGTTGTATTTTAGGTCATTTTTCTAGATTTTGTCTTTTTTTTAAAGCAATATAATATATTTCTAAATTACTCCTAAATCCAACTATGTTTCAAACAAGACATGAACCTTTAATTTCAAGAAGAGAAGACAACACCTAATACCTTTACACTAGAAGTCTTTAGCTCTTTTGAAATAAAATTTTACGATAAATAGCTACCAACTTTGTAAAGTTAATCTATAATAACACTTTGTAGAAATAACAACCTATTTAACATTTTCATTCCTAATATCATTCAGAATAAAATCCAACAAAATATAATTTTCCTTGATTTTAAACAGCTTTTCCATTTCAATACCTTAAAACCCCGAACGCTGACATTTAAGGCATAGATATAAAATATATTAACTTACCTTACAAAGTACTTCATTGCCCACATGCAGACGAATCACATAACTTTAGCATTAAGACCTTCAAATGATCCAGATATGCCATTGAGTTGTCCGTTGTAAAATATAAAAAAAACCAAATAAACCATATCCTTATACATTTCTAATAACAAATACGTAAAAATGTTATGGTTTTGCAATTTTAGACCTTAGTGGTTTTGGTCCCTATGCCGTTAAATTTAACGACCCTTCTCTTTTTTACTTAAAAGGAATTAAAAACACTTTGTGACAGGTAGCTGCTCCCTTTTTGCGACATTTGTCTCGTCTCAATCTACATGCAATTTTGACAAAAAACAATATCTCATGTTTTTTTGAAAACACTAGTTCGAAAGTTGCTCCCTTTTTGCAACATGTGTCTCGTCTCGATCCACGTGCAATTTTGACAAAAACACAATATCTCAGGTTTTTTTTTTGAAAACACTAGTTCGTTGTATCAGAAATTACATTTCATGAAATACAAAGATATTTACAACCAAAAAATAGCATAGCTATGTCAAATAAGCATTCAAAGTGTCTTGTCAAAAGATTCCTGGTTCTACGATTCGTTTGTTTTTAAAAAAAAATTATAACTTTGTGATACGTAAATTTCGAAAGTAGAATCGAATACTAGATTACTTTTTGATTTATAAAATATTTATATAATCGCTTAACGAGTTATGTAGCTATTCCAACGAATCATTTGGAGATTTAACTATGGGAAAGTCAATAATGTGTTGTTTCGTATTCTTTAAATGTTTATATTTTTTGCATACATACTCCGTTTTCAACGTTCTTTATATCCACAAAATTGTATTCTTAGATTCTTACTATGTAAATTGTTATTTGTTCATAATAATACATAATCCATAAATGTTGTTCTCAAAGAATCAAATTATTACTTATATATTGTGAATAATGTTTGTTTGTCAATGCTCTATATTGGTAGAGGACTTGAGTGTATTATGTGTTCATTTCCAAATATTAAAACTTCATTTGCATGAAAGTGAATGGAATACAATACACTATATCTACTACATCAAGTGTTTGCGGTGGTTTGATTAAAGAAAATTAAAAAGAAAGCTAAGGCTTTGGAAGATCCTCTTGATGAAGTTGTTGTCGAGACGGATTTAGAAGGTAATGAGTCTCCTATTTTACAAACTGATTTTGGCTTCGATTCACCCCACATGGACTCACCAGTTCAGCCGACTTTCGAGGCGACTGGTAGTCTTAGTGGCTCTGTGAAAGCATCTCATGTGGACACATCAAGTGTTTGTGGTGGTTTGATTAAGGAAGATAAAAAAGAAAGCTAAGGCTTTGGAGGATCCTCTTGATGAAGTTGTTGTTGAGACGGATTTAGAAGGTAATGACTCTCCAATTTTACAAACTGCTTTTGGCTTCGATTCACCCCATAGGGACTCACTAGTTCAGCCGACTTTCGAGGCGATTGGTAGTCTTAGTGGCTCTGTGAAAGCATCTCATGTGGACATTGTTGGATTAGTGTCTAAGTCCATAACTATTTTGGTATGTACTTGACCCGATGGTGCGTGGTCCTTTTGGGTTGCCTTCACCAAAGCAACTTGATAGGATGAATTATGGAGAGAAAAGATTAATTATGATTTATTAATATATTATGAGAATAATATATTAAAGGAGAAATCATATTGTTTAATTAATATTAGTCAAGAATTATTTGATAATTAATTTTGTGGCTAAAAGAGATTAATTAAACTTAAGGGACTGGAACTGTAATTATAAGATAATTGCATTTGGGCTATGGATTATCTTGGAGTAATAGGTTGGACGAATTCTATGGGGAAACCCATTAGAAATCGTCCAAGGGATATTCTAAAAGGGTCCATGGGCTGCTTAGGGCTTAAGCAGTCATATTAGGGTTTCCTAGTTGAAAACCCTAATAGCCTACATGTATATATAGTTTCCTTAAGCCCCAAAAACGTGAATAAGAGAGTTCCTCTAGGGTTTTAGACGTTCTTGGGCAGCCTCCTCTCTCCTTATTCTTCATCCTCTTGCTCTTGGTGTTTGTGAACCATTAGAGGAGTGAGACTTGTGGCTCTAAGTTTTCTAAAGTCATTACAAGGAGGATTTGAGATTGTTATTGCTACATAACAATCAAGGTAAGATCTAAAAACCCTTTCACATGTTAATATGATTAATTGTATGCTAGAACTAGGGTTTAAAGTCTTGGATGAGTTGCATGTACAATAGAGAAACCTAGATCCAAGCATTAGGGTTGCATGAACACATAGGATGTTTTTATGGCTAAAACCCATCAGTGGTATCAGAGCCTTGATTTGTTTCTATTGTATTGATGCCTAGTACTTTCATTCATGTTGCAAGATTGAGTTTTTGGCCATCTGCCTGACAAAGTCGTCGAGTTCCAATGTGGACTCGTCGAGTAGGGTAAACTCGGCGAGTCCATAAGGGGACTCGGCGAGTTTAGCTGTCAGACCGGCGGATTTTCGGGGTTTTTACCTATTTTGACTTAGGATAATTGCCATAATTGTTTAAAATTAATAAAATTCGAATTTTATTGATTCCTTATGATTATCTTTGTCAAAATAAAAGATTTTAGTCATCTAATTAGATAATTGTTACCTTATTTGATAAATGTTAAATTATTTGAATTATTTGATCATTATCTTGCAAGAAGTTGAACTACATCTAATTAGATAACCACCAATTAATTGTTAATTGCCTTATTTGAATTATGTGATCTAGAATATTCTTGACAAAGTTTGGAAAAATTTCAAATTAATCCCTTTAGGTTTTATAGTTTAAATTAGAACTTAAAAGTTTTGGTTTTGAAATTTAAATAAGTTAAACCCTAATGTTTTCAAATGTTTCAAAACTTGCCCTCAATTTTTGGAATTTAAAAGTTGATTAAAAGTGTAATTTAGAAATGTTCAATTCTAAAACCATAGTATTGTTTTGAAAAGTTCAAATCACACCCTTATGGTTTTATTAATTAATTAAGGTGTATAATTAAAAGAGATTTAATAAACCCATAAAATTTTTGGTTTACATTTAATTAAATTAAAAGTATAATTTATTAAATTAGAACACCTAGTATTTTAAAGGGGTCAAATACAACCTATACTATATATAACATTAAAAGTCTAGTATTATATATGTATGAGTAAACAGTCAGTCTTACCGTTAGTAGGCCTCATTCATGAAGCTGGTCTATAAGGGGTGTTTAAGGAAATTGCCTATAAAATGGCGATTGAATGGGTATCCACTCTTACCCACCGCACTCTTGACTAGTGGATGGTCGTTAGCCGAACGGGTAGGATAGGACAGAAACCTTCCATTATAAGTATAATGAAGTACAAAAGTAGCTAAATGCTTTTTACAAATTCCTAATCTTAGTTACTTTAGGCAAAAGTGAATTGATGCAATTCCATGAAATTACACTTTGTGCCCTTGCGAAGACGTTAGTGAAGCGTGTGTGGTTAACCGGCACACTAAATGGTTCTAAGCAAAGGTAGCAAAGGGTGACTCAATGTTAGTCATAGTTCGGTGGAGCGTGTGTGGGTAACCGGCACATCGAATAGATGACTGTAACATGTGGGGACACCATATAAGTTTTCATGGTTATTCACACCCGCTTTGTGATCCTCGGTATCCCAGTCACAAACTAGAGGGGCATATCGAGATTTAAACATGCCATTGAAAAGTTCAATGAATCTCAAAGATCTAGGAATTTTCAATAGATTTAAAACTTAAATTTCCTTTCTGTTTTTCATGGTGGAAATTAGTGAATCGTCATTCACTTACCTTCAAATATTATGCAACTAGATTAAGACAACCCTTTTCTAGGCTGTAGAGTATTGTGTTGGGTCCTAGCCTTAATATCTCATTTGGGTGATTTATTAAGGACTCAATCAATCAACTAACTTGAATTTAATTTTTCTCCCATTTTGTAGATGTCAAAGTATGACAACTATGGTTTTCCCAAATCCCATGGAACAAGCCTTTCACATGAAGATGATATTCCACGATTCGATTAAGGAACACGAGATCATGCTTCACTTCCTCCACTTCCTCCTATTATTCTCCCTAACCCACAAGTTCAAAAGATTGAAATGTTCAAACTCACTCAAGCCCTTTTGGCAAGTAAACATGAAGAAGGAAAGTCAGTGTGTGCACACATCCTAGAAATGAAGTCACACATTGATAGATTAAGAATGTTGGGATCTGTTGTCTGTGAGGAGCTGGCTGTTGACTGGGTTGTTTAGTCACTTCCTGAATCATATAGTCAGTTCGTAAGAGAGTACTATATGATAAACCACGACGTAACCCTCATTGATCTCACCTATATGCTTATTGCTGCTGAATCAACAATGATTTGGCGCATTGGAAAAGCGAAGTTCATTGGTGGATCCGCCTTCCGGACCTCTATGGATATAGGAAATGGAAACGAAAGGCATGTCATGATCGAAAAGTTTGATCATAAGATAAAGGCAAAGTTAGAAGTAGTTCCGTGTGCTGTTCCAAAGAAGTCAATTTTCTTTTATTGCCAAGAGAAGGGGCATTGGAGACGAAGCTGCCTTATTTACCTAAGAGATCTAAGAGATGGTAGAGTCAAAACATATGGCTCTACTTTAGGTAAAATCCATTAACTAACTCCTTTAAGTTCCTATTCTAGATTCTTGATACATGATGTAATAATATTACAATTGATGTTTTGTAGGATCGAAGAAAGGAAAGGAAACTTAAGGGAAGAAGTGAGGATAATCTAACCATGAAGAAATGGATTTCGATCGCATTGCTTGAAGATTAGATTCTTGAGCTACTACTTAGAGTTAGAATAGATTGCTAAAAAATATGTATTAACATAGTTTTTCAATGAATTGCATTGTAAGGACAAATTTTTCCACAATAAAATAAAATTTGATTTTATATTATTTATTTATCCTTGCAATGGCATGTATGAAAATTTGATGTTTGAATGTTTCTATTATTAGCAATAATGGATTTGATTCTTAATTATGTTATTTGTGGAAATGTCATAAATCTACCAAATAGGGAGAGTTTTTCATCGCCCAAGTTTCAATTGGACAGAAACTTGGAATCATACAACTTGGGTGCATGATGAATTAGCAATTTCATATTTGGAAATTAGACTAATTCGTTGACAAAGTGTCAAGTGAAGGACTAGGAGATCGAGTACACAAGGTTGTGTGTTGATCAAGTCCACCACAAGAGTAACAAAGATATTCGTCATGATTTACTAAGGTTAAGTAAATATGATTATACTTATGAAGATTAAGTGTAATTCTCAGTTGATTGAAAGAGTTTCAATAAACAGCAGAACGAATAAAGAAGAATCAAGTAGGCAGAAAGATAAAAGTTTCTCTATTCTAAGAAGAAGGGAGAGTACCTTTTATTGTGTTTTATGACAGGTCTTAATGATTAAGAACCATATCTCAATTGATCCTCTAAGTGAGTCTTAGTACAATTGTATTTCTAATAAGAGGAATTAAGGATTGAAGAAATGGTTAAATCAAGAAGTCAATCATACTTTGTTCCAATATCAAGTCTTAGAGTTAAGATTGTGAATTGAGTGACAAGTCTTAAGAAGGTTTATAACATTCATCAAATGTGGAATTTGGAAAAGGTTTTCTTATTCTTGCACATTTGAAATAGGAAAGTTGTGATGTCTTGGATAAGACAAAGACCAACTAGCACCAATTTTGTGGGCAGCCGTGTTACCATAAGGCAAGAAATCAAGATTAAGAAACTTTGGTCCATAAGAGTTCGGATTTGTCGCAAACTTTAGTTTTGGACAAATTCGCATGGATAGGAACACATACACCATTAAAATCTAAGTGTCATAAGATTCCTTCCTTCATAAGAATGACTGTGAGGAAATGCTTTCGCTAAGAGAGATTTTAAGAAGATAGTAATTGTGAAAATTGTATTCTCGAATTCGATTATGGTTACGGTATCCCTTTCCATAATTCGAATTTTGAGATTTGGCAATTAGTCTGAATTGTTTAGACACACATATGAGCTATCTAAGGAAAAGGTGTATAAGTTTAAGAAGCTTAGGTAAAGGATTACATGTCAAAGCTAGTGGGAGCATAGGTGTTATGCTTATATGATAATAATCATCATGATAGTAGGAGCATAAATGTTGTGCTTGTATGATTATTAAGGCAAGTATTGCAAGTTAGCAATATTAATTATAGAAAACAAGAGTTATGCTTTGGAAAGTCGTAAGGGTTGACTAGTTGTTTTGCTATAATTAAGGGAGAGAATATTATGCTTCATTCCAAATCTAAAGGCTTAGGTTGTGGAATGTTAATAAATTTAGTCAAGGATTCATAGTGTCTTCTCAAATTTCGATTATGATTATGGCATAGTTCGAATTGTGAGAACGTGGCACATAAAATATTATGGCAGAAGATTGATAAAGTATCAGATCGGTTGCTTGTAAGACATTATGCATCGTGTCCCATACGCTTCGGGTATAGGATCGGTTGCAAATGCTATAATATTTGACCATTCTAAAAATTTTCCAAATGTCTAGGGCATTTTGAGGGAAAAGGACAAGAATCGGTTTTGACTAAAATAATTAAACAACTATCAAAGGACGATCCAAAGCTCGCTGAGGATTGGTCGCTTGTGAGTCGTAGGAAGTATGGTATTGGATGGACCGTATCGACATTATTATGAATAGATAAGATTCTATTAAGAATGAATTGTCATATGGCAAATATGGAAATGTTTCCATATTGGGAGTTGGATATTGAGAATCTATATCTAGATTAGAAACTTTTATGCAAGAAGGATGTTCAAAGGAATGTACTTTGAGTGAGAGACATCATATCCATAGAATTGTTTCTGAGAGAGATTGGCCAAGTCTTGATGATTTTGAGCTATGACTTTATGAAAGAATCATTGCAAAAAATGTTAGAATCTAGCATAAGTAACAAGAATTTGATATTCTTATACTTATGATAAGGATTGGGAGTTGTGAAATAAGTATGATTGGAAATGTGTTCATTTGATCTATTTCACAAAGTAAGGACCGTAGGTAAACATTGTCTGCATGATGAGAGCATGGGACAAGTGTAGTAATAATTCAAGTAAGAAGTTGATTACCCGAAACAACAAATAATGAGTAATCAATATGGTGATTAAATAAAATATTTTATTTATACCCAGAGTTTGGGGCCATATGGGATTAGTATTATTCTTGTGTTCCACTTTGCATGTTTTGACTTCTTGAATAATTATATTGATTCAGAACAATCAAATTATTCGAACAGACCACAGTCGTTCATATGTTGGAAGTAGGTATGAATGAAGACTGTCGTGAATTGGTGTGTGGATTGTCTAAAGTGTATTAGACATAAGCAAACTTTTGCTGCAACATTCTTGAGTGCTTATGAATATGATCTGAGCATTGGATTAAATGCACGCTCACTTGGATCACTTCATGGATTTTATCATGAGTGATTGGTGAGACGATAATATCTTATATTCTTGAAACCAAGATGTGTGAGTTGTATCTTGCAAGTTGATTACACATTGATAATATGTAAACGCATCAGTAACTTGGTGTTATAAAACATATTATTGTGTGTGATTCGGTGAGTGAGTGCAAGCAAGCATTGAATCAAAGTTTATCCGTTCCTTTTATCAAAATTAGGATGAAAGCGAAATATGTGGGCCCCTCGATGATTTAGTGATGACACCCTAACCGCTTGGCCTAGCCGAGACTAATTTGATGTGTTCAAATGTAGTCTGTTGTCAGTCGTCATAAATCGGAAATCGAGAAACAACACATAGACAGAGAGAATGATTTAAATCCATGTCTCAGTCTATACAATATCTAGAATCGAGGAATATATGATCCCTTATCTAAAGGACACGCTTCTGATAGGATCAGAGTTGACAGCGGTTTTTGAGAGCTACGATTACAGATCAGGATCTGAAGTCATACGCAAAATAGTTATTAGACTTATCCAAGTGGGAGACTGTTGGATTAGTGTCTAAGTCCATAACTATTTTGGTATGTACTTGACCGGATGATGCATGGTCCTTTTGGGTTGCCTTCACCAAAGCAACATGATAGGATGAATTATGGAGATAAAGGATTAATTATGATTTATTAATATATTATGAGAATAATATATTAAAGGAGAAATCATATTGTTTAATTAATATTAGTCAAGAATTAATTAATAATTAATTTTGTGGCAAAAAGAGATTAATTAAACTTAAGGGACTGGAACTGTAATTATAAGATAATTGCATTTGGGCTATGGATTACCTTGGAATAATAGGTTGGATGAATTCTATGGGGAAACCCATTAGAAATCGTCCAAGGGATATTCTAAATGGGTCCATGGGCTGCTTAGGGCTTAAGCAGTCAGATTAGGGTTTCCTAGTTGAAAACCCTAATAGCCTACATGTATATATAGTATCCTTAATCCCCAAAAACATGAATAAGAGAGTTCCTCTAGGGTTTTGGACGTTCTTGGGCAGCCTCCTCTCTCCTTATTCTTCATCCTCTTGCTCTTGGTGTTTGTGAACCATTAGAGGAGTGACACTTGTGATTCTAAGCTTTCTAAAGTCATTACAAGGAGAATTTGAGATTGTTATTGCTACATAACAATCAAGGTAAGATCTAAAAACCCTTTCACATGTTAATATGATTAATTTTATGCTAGAACTAGGGTTTAAAGTCTTGGATGAATTGCATGTACAATAGAGAAACCTAGATCCAAGCATTAGGGTTGCATGAGCACATAGGATGTTCTTATGGCTAAAACCCATCGGATACATCTTCTAATCTGGGTGATTCATCAACTTCATCCATCCCTGAGAAGACTCCGGTCATATCACACGAAGTTTCGTTTGCCAAGTCCATTTTAGAGGAGGTACGAACTTTAGGCAGCACTCTGGACATATCTAATATGGACACAAATGTCAACATGGGTGATGGGATGTCGACACACGAAGTCCATGGTATTTCGAATGTATCTACATCAACCATTCTTGCTTCTATCATTACTTCATCCATATTCGAAACCACTGTCATGCATACCTCTACTTCATTACCACCATTCCTTTCACCCATTCCTACTTAATTACCTACTTCCACCATATCACCAACTTTCTTTTTACATAATGGATCATCCTATCACTTCTCTATTTCCATCCCAATCATATGATAGTCCCAAGTCTACTTCAGAGGTTGAACAAGATAATGAAGATTACATGGTTTCGTTTGGCAATCTTCAATTCGATCTTGAGGAAGAAAATATTCATGACCACATGTTGATGTCAGGAAAACAGTTCAAAAGCCTAAATTGCATGTTGAATTCCTTACTTCAAATTCGAGCAGATACAGGAAGTTGTCATTCCGTCTCAAGCATTGAAGTTGATGTATTACTAAAGGCTCAAGAACATAGCTTGAAAACTCTTATGGAACATATTAATATGAATACTGAAGAATGTTTGAAGCGTCAATATGAATTGTTTGTTCATGAAGTTAAAGACTTGAGGACAGTAGCAAAAGAAACGCACATGCTCTTTGTTCAAGCAGTTAAGAGATTGTAGGAGGATGTCAACCTGAAGATTGAAGAGCTTCGAACTGAGATAACCAAGGAGGTTCCTACACTTGATCAGAGTTACTCTAATTTTCATAAGAATGTTGATATCATTGTAGATGTTGTAACGAAAGTTGTAGAATCTTACAACTTACTTCTTTCCAAGGTTGATATGAAGTCTGCATCTAATTTTATGGTTTTCCAAGATAGAATAATTATTGGGAAGTTTGAAGGTGTTGGTTTCATAAATTTCCATTTTCTCCTTCATCGTCGGTTTCACAAGAATCTTTGTCAAAATGATTCTCTTCTTTGGAGTCCATCCTAAAGGCTGACCTAGCTCCTATTCTTAAGCTGGTTAATTTGATGCCTTCAGATACCCCACCTGTTAAAACAGGGGTTCAAAGGGGAGAGAAGGTTGGTGGTTCTGGTTTATCGATTGCTAGTGATGGTGAAAAAGTAGTAGGGAAGGTGTTTAGTACACATTCCTACTTTGCTTACAACTTCTATGTTAAGTGCATCAACAACCATTACTTCAAAGCCTTTAAATAAAGGTATTACTATTGGTTCATCTACTAGTGGATCGAGTTTGAAGCCACCCTCATCGAAGAAGGATATGGAAGGAAAAGAAGGATATTGCCTTAGAAAAGGAAATGGAAAGGAAAAGGCAAATTCATAGCATACTAAGTTTAAGGCAAAGAGACCCACCTGGTCTTGAGAAAGGCGACCCAACAAAACCTTATAGCTATAATACAATCGAGCAAATGTGTGCTCTTAGTGAAATGCATGATTTTCTAAATGTTCAGAAGAAAATCTATGATATAGAAAATTCAAACCTCAACCAATTGGATCTTCCTGTTAACCACATGACATTTATATTTGTGACAACCCTATATTTCCCAAAAGCATTGTAAACACTCGAAAGATAAAAACGACGAAATTAACCTCGAAAATAAAGTGTTCAAGTATCTAAGTTGGGATGCATCAAATATTAGATATCATGCCAAGGTTTCCAAAAACATAAAGAACGCTCAAAACCGGGTTATATTGAAGAAATTATTACCACTCGTATATTTACGACACGACGTTAAAACATTATTTGACGTAAAAAGTAGAATCTCAATAAAATGCATTTTAGCCTTAAGTATCTAAACCAAAGTCGTAGATCTCGTTGAAAGGTGAGCGTACATAAAAAGATCACCCAAATTGGACCTCGTATGAAGAAGTTACGGATTTTCAAAGTTTCGTAACAGTAGTAGAGGGCTATAAACTCGGATTGAAGATCGAGTGTTAATTAGCTAACGCAACCTAAATGAGAGTTGAAGATCTCCACAATAGTAATAAAACGATAAAAAGACAAACGAAAATCGACGTCGAATAAAGAACCTATGAATTTTTAACGGACTATAGGAGGCCCGGCCTATTAAAATTATGTCATTAAAAATAAAGTCAAAACTAGCCGACGGAGTCTAAATGAAAGCTGTAGATTATATTTTCAGCTACGCGTGCATATAAAGGACGTCGAAAACGGAGCTCGTACGCGAAAGTTATGGATTTTACAAGTTCGGGGTCCAAAATCCGAGGCTGTTAGGCCCCACGACGTGGCACAGCTTGGCCGCGACCCGACAAGCGACTGAGGGCGTCCAATCAACGGAAGGGGATAGGGCTTGCTCCCCACGACGTGTCCAACCCTAGCCACGACGTGGCACTCAAAAATACCCCCTATAAATAGATGGCATCAGCTTCGAGTTTTGGCACACCTTTACCATTTCTCAGCCATTCTCCCAGCTCCAGAGACCATTTTCTTACCTTGGTTTCCGCACTCGAGCCCCGACGAAAGATTTACGCTGCAGAGATCCCCGAAGAGCCCGACGACACAACTATCCGCGGTCGAAGTTCTGCTCAACCTTAGCCTCTCTCTTCAAACTTAACGAGTGACTTCATACCCCTAATTTTCAATTCTTTTCACGTTTTAGGGGGGAATACAAGTACATTACAAATCAAAGTATCATTTTTATAATATCGTTCTTATAGGGTTTTGATACAAAATAACCTTATGTTTAAAGGGTTATTATATCACAAAGTTGTTATTACCAAATGGGAACATACTTTTGAGAAACTATAATGAGTGTAGTATTCAAGTGATTCATACATTTTACATATACATCTCGACAAATTAAATGCTTTCAAAAGAAGTAAAGTCTTTATTATCGTAAATCTGTTTATACCAAGTAATGTGAGACAGCTTCACGTACGTTCGAGTATGCATTATTAAGTCCTGTATTATATACCATAATCCCTCGTAGGGGGAGCGTGATACTTGTGTATAGATCTATAAGGGATTGACAATCCCACACCTAAGCTGTTAGCTACAGCTAGGCCGGCATGCCTAGGGTGACAAATGTCATAACAGTTCCAACGCCTGAAGAACGTTGTTACAGGCCATCAGTGTCAATAGCATGGTTATAAAACTCACATAAAAGTATAAAAACAAGTTTGATTTACGAGATTCATATATGCATTTCAGTTTTCCATTTTATTGTTAACACAACTTTTATCACCATTATTCAAGCATGGAAAACACTAATGCACTCCAACACGGGAAACTTTTCAAATCATCTATAGAAAATATTGGATTTTCTGAAAACCTCGTTCATCGAGTTACTATCAAAAAGGACATACTTTTCAATGCAAAACACTTATGAACTCACCAACTTAATTATTGACACTTTTTCAAAACCACTTGTATTTCTCAGGAAATCAGTAATACAGGTAACCACCAGCTTTTGGAGAAAGGAACACTAAGGATGTTTTATTATTGAACATTTATCATCTCATTGTAATATTCTTTTGCTAATATGTATAACGCAACAATATACGTTTTCATTATATATGTGATGGTTGTGTTACTTTCTTTACAATATTCAATGGTTGTGATACTACGTGAAGTCATCCACCCCCGAATGTTTCCGCCATTCTGGTTTGGGGGTGTGACAGATTGGTGTCAGAGCATTGTTTATAGTGAACTAAGTATATCGAACCACATACGATATACAAACTATAAATGCAAAGGGGACCAAAAACCCTCTGACAAAACATTTTCTTGAACAAAATACTTTCTTTTAAAGATATACATTTTTACAAAGCATGCATTAATATCGTATCATAACAAGTTTTACTAAAAAGTATTAAGGCAAGTTACGACACTACGATTGATCCCCGGGGTATGTAATCATGTCGAGAATAAATATAGCCTAATCAACTATATTTATCCTGGATTTGACCAACGTACGTCGAGGAATGGTCGTAGTGGACAACAAGCCGAAAACTAACCCAAATACAAAATTATTTTAGTTTCGCCAAGTTGAAATAGTATAGAAGTATTATTAAAAATAGTTGTAAAAATAAAAATTATAGTTAAAAATAATAAGTCGCTAGATGGAAATTTCTTTTCTTATAACGTTCTCATACATCTATCCTAGTATAGACAAATGGCCGGATTCCATTTACCAGGAGATCCCTACTACCCAAACCAAGGCAACGGCGGTTGGATAGAAGAAGACCCGGAGGAAGACCCAGAGGAAATCGAAGAAGAGGTCGAGGAAGAACCCGAAGGGGTTATCGAGGAAGAATTCGAAGTCGAAGTCGGAGAGGAATTCGAAGTCGATGAAGAGATCGAGGAGATTTCTAGCGGAACAGACTCCGAGCCAGAAGTGTACGACCCTCCCATCCCTCATCCTTCCGTAATCAGACCATATCAACCGGGACCCATCCCCATTTGGGGAAGCCACCTCTACTACTGGAGCCGCCAGCAAGGTGTACGCCCTCCATTCGGCATGTGTCGGGACTTTTACAACGTCAGTGGGGGAGGCTCAGCTAATCGAGCACTTCCTGTCGTCGTGAACGCTATAGCTAACCAGAACTACCAGGCGGACCAACAAGCAGCCAGAGTTCGCGAAATCAATGCTGCTACCCAAGGTAACGCCGCTGACCTCCGCCGTTTGGAAGGACTACATGAGAATACCCAAATCTACACGGGAACACTTCAGAACCAAATGATAACATCTCTGGCAGAAATAAGAGAGATGAAGGAACAACAAGCAGATCTCAAGAGGCGACTGATGGGAGTCAAACGGTCGGATGCCGAGTCTAGCTCCAAACGTCGCAAGTAGAGCTTGTTCGATGCCCAACAATTTTGTTATAGATTAGGATTTCGGATAAAAGTTTTTCCCTTATTTCCCCTTTTGTATCTGCAATCGGAGACCTCTAGGAGGGTCAAATTTTCCCGAACAAGATATGTAATGTAACACACCTCAGGTGTGACCTATATGTATAAATATGAAGTATTTCTTATTATATACCTCTCAAAAATTACGAGTTTTAAATTTCTATGACTACCTTGAAACCATAAACTAAAGTCAAAACAAATTACAAGATACAACTACCACACGATTGCCAAAACATTAGAAACTTATAGTATTCATTCTTATTTTTTCTCTACCAGAACATGCCTCCTCGTAGATCAACATGCAGAAACTCAACTTCAACACCACCTCCACCACCTCCTCCAATTATGGACACCGTTATGTTCCAGACTGCTGTAACCGCTGCTGTAACTACAACAATTGCTCAAATGAGCAACAACGGATCGGGGGAGGAACAAACAGTTTTACAAATGGCCAAGGTCAAAGCCGTTCAGGGGTATGCACTTACAAAGATTTCACCAACGGAAAACCTATTCCCTTTTACGGGACTGGGGGAGTATTGGCTCTATCTCAATGGATAGAGAAAACAGAAGCTCTATTCGAAATCTGTGCATGTCCTGAAGAAAGCAAAGTAAAGTTCGCCACTTTTACTTTCTCTGAACGTGCCCTGACATGGTGGAACGGTCACGTCCAGACACTAACCCAGGTGGTGGCAAACTCCATGGGTTGGGAAAACCTGAAAAGAATGCTCCTTCGAGAATACTGCCCAAGAGGCGAGATTTAGAAGCTTGAACAGGAACTGTGAAACCTCTCGATGGTAGGATCGGACATAGCTGGTTACACCAACAGGTTCAGTGACTTAATAACACTTTGCCCAGGAATGTTAACCCTGGAGAGCCAAAAGGTCGAGAGATACATCTGGGGACTATCACCCCAACTTCGAGGAAGTGTATTAGCCTCCAAACCCTTGACTTTCGCCAGCGCCAAGGAACTAGCGTAATCTCTTGTTGATCATGGTGTCTGTCAAGGAGTCGCGGCGATTATGGCTGAACCAACCAAAGGGAGCAGCAACAACGAAATCAATGCCAACAACAACAACAAGAAGAAACTTTGGAACAAAAGGAAGGGGCAAACTTCGCAAGAACCTTCAAAGAAGCAAATGGTTGCGGTTCATGCTGCTACTACCCCCACCACAACTCCTGCTACCTCTGCGCCAACAAAACCATATGCAGGGAATCTGCCCAAGTGCAGCAAGTGCAACTACCATCACCATGGTATTTGTCGCGAGATGCACTGCAAGAACTGTGACAGGAAAGGGCACACAGCTCGTTTCTGTAAAGCACCGGCACCACCAATCACTCAAGTTTCTGGCACTGGAGTAAGCCGGGCGTGTTATGGGTGCGGAGAAACTGGACACTTCAGGAGGGATTGTCCCAAGGAAAGGAATATTGGCGGTGTGGGGAGAGTGCTGGCAGTAGGACAGAGAGAAGCAATAGCGGACCCCACGGTGGTTACGGGTATGTTTCTACTCAACAACACTTATGCATGCATACTTTTTGACTGCGGTGCGGAGAGAAGTTTTGTGAGTCATAAATTCAAACACCTACTTAATCAAAAACCCCAACCACTCAATAAAATATTCACTGTAGAAATGGCAAACGGTAAAACAGAACACGCAAACGATTTATACGTAGGGTGCACACTAAATTTAATCGAGCACTTGTTTCGAGTCGATCTTATGCCCATTTCCATAAGAAGTTTCGATGTCATCATCGGTATGGACTGGTTGAGCCTTCACCATGCCGATATCCTTTGCCACGAAAGAGCCGTTCGCCTAAATCTGCCAAACGACGAAACTCTTGTCATTTACGGCGACAAACCTAGTTCAAATTTGCAAATCATTTCCTGTATTAAAGCACAAAAATATCTTCGTAAGGAATATCATGCCTTTCTAGCCCACGTAGTAGACAAGAAACAAGAATTGAAAAACATTAAAGACATTCCAGAAGTCTGCAATTTCCCAGACATCTTCCCAGAAGATCTTCCAGGAATCCCACCGGAACGTCAAGTCGAGTTCAGAATCGACTTAATCCCCGGAGCTACCCCTGTAGCAAAGTCACCGTACCGTTTAGCCCCAGCTGAGATGCAGGAACTATCCAGTCAATTAAACGAACTGCTGAGCAAGGGATTCATCAGACCGAGCTTCTCACCATGGGGAGCGCCAGTCCTATTCGTGAAAAAGAAGGACGGATGCTTTCGCATGTGCATCGATTATCGGGAATTAAACAAACTGACGATCAAGAACTGATATCCCTTACCGCGCATAGACGATCTATTCGACCAACTTCAGGGAGCAAGCTACTTCTCAAAGATCGATCTAAGATCTGGTTATCACCAACTGCGAGTACTGGAGGGAGACATCCCCAAAACGGCTTTCCGAACACGTTATGGTCACTACGAATTTGTAGTAATGCCCTTCGGATTGACGAATGCTCCAGCAGTGTTCATGGACTTGATGAACCGATTATGTCGTCCCTTCCTGGATAAATTCGTGATCGTATTCATAGATGATATACTCATCTATTCAAGAAGCCAGGAAGATCACAGCAAACATCTCCGCCAAGTACTGGAAACATTAAGGGCAGAGAAACTTTACGCAAAATTTTCCAAATGCGAATTTTGGATTCGGGAAGTGGATTTCCTAGGACATGTTGTAAGCAAAGAAGGAATACACGTGGAGCCTTCCAAGATAAAGGCAATAGATAGTTGGACTACTCCAAGAACCCCTACAGAAATCCGACAATTTTTGGGACTCGCCGGGTATTACCGAAGATTCATACCGAACTTTTCAAGGATTGCCAAGCCACTTACCACCCTAACCCAGAAAAATGTGACCTTCGACTGGGGAGAAAAACAAGACAACGCAATTCAGACACTAAAGCGAGCCTTATGTAGTGCACCCATCCTAACCTTGCCAGAGGGAACGGAGGACTTCGTGGTCTATTGTGATGCATCAAACCAAGGACTTGGGTGTGTCTTAATGCAAAGAGGGAAGGTCATCGCCTACGCCTCAAGACAACTAAAGACGCACGAAGTGAACTACACAACGCATGATCTTGAGGTAGGAGCAGTCGTCTTCGCTCTGAAGATATGGAGACACTATCTCTACGGCACAAAATGTACCATCTTCACTGATCATAAAAGCCTCCAACATATCCTCAATCAGAAGGAACTCAACATGAGACAAAGACGATGGGTAGAACTACTAAGTGATTACGAGTGCGAAATTCGATATCACCCTGGAAAGGCTAATGTAGTGGCTGATGCACTCAGTCGGAAGGAGCACTCAGGTCGCCGGGTGAAGTCCCTAACTATGACGATCCATTCACACCTGTCCACGCAAATCAAGGAAGCCCAAATAGAAGCCTTGAAATCCGAAAACGTGACAGGAGAAGCCCTAAGAGGAATGGATAAGAACCTTGAAGCCAAGAGCGACGGAGTTCGTTATTTCATGGATCGAATATGGACACTGAAGTTTGGTGGGTTCAGAGAAATCGTCATGGACGAAGCCCATAAAACACGATACTCCATACATCCCGGCTCCGATAAGATGTATCTCGATCTCAAGAAGTTGTACTGGTGGTCGAACATGAAAGCCGATATTGCTACCTACGTGAGCAAATGCCTGACATGTGCCAAAGTCAAGGTGGAATACCAGAAGCCTTCGGGTTTATTACAACTACCAGAAATACCCGAATGGAAGTGGGAGCGGATAACCATGGATTTCATAACAAAATTACCCAAAACAGCAAGCGGACTCGACACCATTTGGGTAATTTTCGACAGGTTAACTAAGTCAGCACATTTCCTACCGATCAAAGAGATGGATAAATTGGAGAAGTTAACAAGGACATACCTTAGAGAAATTGTACGACTGCATGGTGTGCCCATATCCATTATCTCGGACCGAGATAGTAGATTCACCTCAAGGTTCTGGCAGTCGCTACAAAAAGCTTTGGGGACAAGACTAGACATGAGTACCGCTTATCACCCACAAACCGACGGCCAGAGCGAGAGAACTATACAAACCCTAGAAGACATGCTGAGAGCTTGCGTAATCGATTTTGGAAAAGCATGGGACACACATCTACCCTTGGTCGAGTTCTCGTACAACAATAGCTACCACACCAGTATCAAAGCTGCCCCGTTCGAAGCCCTCTATGGCCGCAAATGCAGGTCACCCTTGTGCTGGGCCGAAGTGGGGGACACACAGCTAGCAAAAGGGCAAGCAACTGACAACACGCTCACTGGGCCAGAAATCATACGGGAGACTACGGAGAAGATTGTTCAAATCCGAGATCGTCTAAAAGCATCAAGGGATAGACAAAAGAGTTATGCAGATAAGAGACGAAAACCCTTAGAATTCCAAGTTGGAGACCATGTCCTACTCAAGGTCTCGCCTTGGAAAGGTTTAATACGCTTCGGAAAACATGGAAAACTGAACCCTAGATACATCGGACCATTCGAGATCCTTGCCAAGATCGGTCCAGTGGCTTACAAACTTAGACTACCTCAGGAGCTCCACAACGTACACCCTACCTTTCACGTATCGAATCTGAAGAAGTGCTTATCCAACGAGACCCTTGTCGTCCCTCTAGACGAAATTGCAATAAATGAAAACCTTCAATTTTTGCAGGAACCAGTAGAGATCATGGATCGGGAAATCAAAAGGACTAAACAAAGCCGCATACCCATTGTAAAGGTCCGCTGGAACGCCAAGCGAGGACCTGAATACCCCTGGGAACGCGAGGATCAGATGAAACAAAAGTACCCGCATCTTTTTCCAAAAACTGTAAACTCTATCTTAGATTCAATTTCGGGACGAAATTCCCTTAACAGGGGGATGATATGACAACCCTATATTTCCCAAAAGCATTGTAAACACTCAAAAGCTAAAAACAACGAAATTAACCTCGAAAATAAAGTGTTCAAGTATCTAAGTTGGGATGCATCAAATATTAGATATCATGCCAAGGTTTCCAAAAACATAAAGAACGCTCAAAACCAGGTTATATTGAAGAAATTATTACCACTCGTATATTTACGACACGACGTTAAAATATTATTTGACATAAAAAGTAGAATCTCAATAAAATGCATTTTAGCCTTAAGTATCTAAACCAAAGTCGTAGATCTCGTTGAAAGGTGAGCGTACATAAAAAGATCACCCAAATTGGACCTCGTATGAAGATGTTACGGATTTTCAAAGTTTCATAACAGTAATAGAGGGCTAAAAACTCGGATTGAAGATCGAGTGTTAATTAGCTAACGCAACCTAAATGAGAGTTGAAGATCTCCACAATAGTAATAAAACGATAAAAAGACAAACGAAAACCGACGTCGAATAAAGAACCTATGAATTTTTAACGGACTTTAGGAGGCCCGGCCTATTAAAATTATGTCATTAAAAATAAAGTCAAAACAAGCCGACGGAGTCTAAATGAAAGTTGTAGATCATATTTTCAGCTACGCGTGCATATAAAGAACGTCGAAAACGGAGCTCGTACGCGAAAGTTATGGATTTTACAAGTTCGGGGTCCAAAATCCGAGGCTGTCAGGCCCCACGACGTGGCACAGCTTGGCCGCGACCCGGCAAGCGACTGAGGGCGTCCAATCGACGGAAGGGGATAGGGCTTGCTCCCCACGACGTGGCCAACCCTAGGCACAACGTGGCACTCAAAAATACCCCCTATAAATAGATGGCATCAACTTCGAGTTTTGGCACACCTTCACCATTTCTCAGCCATTCTCCCAGCTCCAGAGACCATTTTCTTACCTTGGTTTCCGCACTCGAGCCCCGACGAAAGATTTACGCTGCAGAGCTCCCCAAAGAGCCCGACGACGCAACTATCCGCGGTCGAAGTTCTACTCAACCTTAGCCTCTCTCTTCAAACTTAACGAGTGAGTTCATACCCCTAATTTTCAATTCTTTTCACATTTTATGGGGGGAATACAAGTACATTACAAATCAAAGTATCATTTTTATAATATCGTTCTTCTAGGGTTTTGATACAAAATAACCTTATGTTTAAAGGGCTATTATATCACCAAGTTGTTATTACCAAATGGGAACATACTTTTGAGAAACTATAATGAGTGTAGTATTCAAGTGATTCATACATTTTACATATACATCTCGAAAAATGAAATGCTTTCAAAAGAAGTAAAGTCTTTATTATCGTAAATCTGTTTATACCAAATAATGTGAGACAGCTTCACGTACGTTCGAGTATGCATTATTAAGTCCTGTATTATATACCATAATCCCCCGTAGGGGGAGCGTGATACTTGTGTATAGATCAATAAGGGATTGACAATCCCACACCTAAGCTGTTAGTGTGACAACCCGATATTTCGTGTCAATGTAATGTAAAACCGATCAAATTTAGGTCAAAATGTAACCTTCCTAAAATCTTGTTCGGATTAAATAAAGTAGTAGGAATCATATCAAGGTTTGCGTACATAAAAAGAACGTCCAAATCTGACTTCGGATGAGGAAGTTATGAATTTTTGAAGAAATTCCTTAATCACGTCATTTTAATAAATAAATAATAAAAATAATTTCGGAATTTGCCAACGGAATCTAAACGAAAGTTGTAGATCATGGTCTCACCTTCGCGTGGATATAAAGAACGTCAAAAACGGAGTTCGTATGAGGGAGATATGAATTTTTGAAATTTATTTATAATAAATATAAATTTAATTATAAATTCCCGGTAATATCCGAAGGGGAGTCATCGGATTGGACCGAAGTACGCCCTGCGTACCTTCGTACGCCCCGCGTACTGAGATCGAGGGTCTCGGATCGTCCACGTCGCACTATCCGAAGAATTCTAAACCGTCCGACCCGTCCGATGCTCCGACCCGTCCGACCCGCTGTCCCGTCCGACCCGCTGTCCCATCCGACCCGCGTACCCAGCAACCCGTCCCATCCGAACCGAGGCAGTCGAGGCTTCGGTCATGCATGACGTACGCGTACGCGCTGCGTACGAGCGTACGCCCCGCGTACGGAGGCGGTTCAGCCTTCCTATAAATAGGATGCGAGGCTTTCCAAAAATGTTGCTCATTTCTCTCCTCTCTCTCACAACCTTGCCTCGTTTTCCGTGCCCGTTATAACCCAAAGCTCTGGTCTTTTTGCTTAAGTCCCGAGGGTCGATTTTACTCCCGAGATTCCCGAGAAAAATCCGTTTTCCGAGACGAAACTCTGCCCGGTTTTCCATCTCACTTTCTTCAATCAATCAAGTGAGTTTCATACCCCTTAATCAACATGTTAAATATTCTAAATGCTTTTATATGCTTTCAAAGGGGGGGGGGATACAAGTTAAATACTTATAGTTATTGTTTCAATCACATGTGATTGCACTAATCACATGTGATTAATAACTAGGGAAATCAGTGATTTTATCACTATTCAAACTATCTATCAAACTGTTTTACTTCTAAATGTTTTCCAAACCCATTTACTTTTCGAATTTACACTGCAACTGTGATTTAAACAAATGTTCCTTATACTTAATCTGTTTTAGTCAAATCTACGCCTTCAAATTGTTTTATAGATTGACATCAAGTCAATCTTTCTTTAAAAATAATACTTATGTTTCAAATGTCTTATAAATACTTATTTATGTTTTTATATTATAAATTGCATGCCCATACATGTATAGACGTATGAATAATGTTTAAAGGGCTTAGGAAGGCCATCCACCCTATTTCCTTTTCCTCGATTTGGATGTGGTCTGGTGGGATTTTAGGTGACCATCCGAAGGTCGTTTCCATATTAATTATATATCAAATATACATATATAGACATAAAAGTACTTCCATAATCATACGTACTAGACGCACTGTTAACAAGTTACCATCGGGATAACACAGAATCATACTATTACAACTGCTAGATCAATGAGTCAGTTCATTCATGAGTCTATACTAGGAAGAGAATATATACAACTATACTATGAGAACATATACAACTATACTAGAACAAGAAACGTTTCATCATCATATGCAAGAATACGATAACAAATGTGATCCACTGTATCGGAGCATGCCTTAAATGTCATGGACCGAGTTGTAGCCAGAATTCTCTTGGAGGGAGAGCGTTGAGTTTGCGTATAGATCTATACTGGATTGACTATCCTACACCTTGCTGCTAGCTACAGCCGGACCTGCAGGTCTGCGGGTGCCAAACGTCATTCCGTTATTACGACCGTTCTTTATGTCGTTGTTATCAGTCGATAGTATGGTGCAATTATCACATTATACCTTAATATAAATCCGGTTTAAGGTAGTAGTAATTAGTACAACAGTAGTTCTTATTATACAAAACTACAGTACTACAATGATTTACCCATTACATATTTTGGTGATAATCTCACTTAAGCATTAATGTACAAACTATATTTTATCAAATGATAGTTATACTTGGGTAATTACACACTTTTACAACAGACGAGTTTACAAAACAGTTAAGCCTTGGTAGAGGGTTACTTTTATAGAAAATATAGGATTTTCTGAGAGATTCAAACTTTTGCAAACACTTTTAAACATTTACTTACATTTTTACAAACTTATACATTGAGACAGGTTCAAACGTTTTTGACAACGAACATTGACACTAAAATACTTATGAACTCACCAGCTTAATGCTGATAAACTCTTTCAAAATAACTTGTATTCTCAGGTCATCAGTAGACAGGTACCGATGCCAGCTTTTAAGACGATGGAGCGTACTCAAGACTCATCATTTTATTATTTTGATTTACGTTATATTTTTGGTGTCTAAAACTGTACAGAACACGCATGTATTAAATTTATATATTTAATGCAATGGATGATGTTGCTTGCCTATTTACATTTACTGTGTTGTGATTACCTTACATGACGTCCTCCGCCACAGAACGTTTCCACCGTTCTTGGTTTTGGGGTGTGACAGATTGGTATCAGAGCATTGTTTATAGTGAATTGAGTATATGAACCCATAAAAGATATACTAAACTATAAACCCATTAGGGATTAAACTCTGACCAAGAGTCTATACTTTAAATAATAAAATATTTAACTAAGTATACTAGTCTGCATTCATACTAAAATAAGTGTCACAATGACAAGAACAAAAGTATTACGATTGTTAAATATCACAAGTGAGCTCGGGGATGTATGGTCAGTCCTGGGAATGGCATAGCCTGATCAACTATGCTGATCCTAGGAGTGATTAGCACATGCCTTAGAATGGTTGTGATAGGTTAACAAGTCTAAAAACTTACCAACAATACCACAAGAAGATCAATAGAACTTAAACTTAAAATACTATAGGAGTATTTTGCGCTACTAGTTACACGTATACTATATTCTTATACCTCTATTCTCGCGTAGATCTTGATGGCTAGATATCCATCATGGCGACCCGTACTTTCCTAATGAAGGCAATGTCGGGTGGATCGATGAAGATCCCGAAGTTGATCATCCAATCCCTTTGGATGATCACCTCGCAGAAGGCTTTTCAGATGGATCCGACTCCGAGCCTGAAGTCAACAACCTACCGATTGTAGGTCAAGCCCCGAACAACAACCCTCGACCGGCATTTCCAGGTCCTACACCCATGTGGGCAAACAACCTGAACCGCTGGAGTGATAATCAGGGTCAACCCTTACCATACATTGGGGACCGAACCTTTTACAACGTCAGCGATGGTGGCTCTACTGACCGGGCTCTGCCTGTCATTATCCGCAGAATAGCTCGTATTGTCGAGCAAGGTGGAGCAGCCGTCGACCGGGTCATAGAGATTGATGCCGACTCAGGTGTCAACACAGTCAGCATCCGCCGTCTTGAAGAAGACATGGAACGGACCCGGAGGACCAATAAAACCCTGCAGTAGCAGTTGGTTGCCTCACGAGCTGAAATCTTAGAGCTTCGAGCTCGTCAGAGGACTCAGGATCGACACCTTCAAGAGGTGTTTCGTCAAGTATCCGACCGCAGTACTCGCCCGGGACTTTCCCATCGCCGTTGGTTGATGTCTAGTACATCTCCGTCTTTTAATTAAAGGATAGCCTTTAACATCTGTGCTCCAAGTAGCACTTGTGTGTAAAATGTTTCTAACTTTCCTTACTCAAATTTGAAATCTAAGAACTGTCAAACTTTTCTATATGGTATGATGTATGACCTACTGTTATGTCGATTTTCCCTGAACTTATTACATCAGTAATACCAGTATTTTTGAGATCTATCTATCTGGGAAAAATCTATACACTTGTGCTTTCCTACTAATATTTCTTATTATGGTTTCAAACACTCTTTCAACTGTTGGACTATGGTTAGTTAGTCCATGTGTCACTCTCACGTTGCTTACAAATTGATTCTTACCATCTTTCTTATCTTTATAAACTTTTAGCTGAAGGATGCCTCCTCGCAAGTCTCCCAGGAATAGGAATAATCCTGCACCTCCACCACCTCCTCCGCCTCCGGTCATCGATACTATAGCCCTGAATGCTGTCGTAGCTGCAGCAGTGGCAACTGCCATGGCTCAGTATCACTCTTCTGATGCCAGCAGAGGTGGAACCCCTGTGGAATCTATTCCGATCGAAATCCCTGTGCGCTCAAGGGAGTGCTCTTACAAGGATTTTACAAAATGCAAGCCGAAGCCTTTCTATGGCACCGGCGGAGTCATTGCTCTCTCGCAATGGTTCGAGAAGACTGAATCAGTCTTTGAAATCTGTTCATGCCCTGCTGCGTGAAAAGTGAAATATGCAGCATGCACCTTTGAGAGTAAAGCCCTAACGTGGTGGAACGGCCACGTCAAAGCCCTAACTCTCGTCGTAGCTAACGACATGGGCTGGGAAACAATGAAAGACCTCATGACTGAGGAATACTGCCCGAGGGGCGAGATCCAGAAACTGGAGCAGGAACTCTGGAACCTGTCAATGAAGGGCACCAATGTGGTCGCTTATACTGCCCGCTTCAGCGAGCTGGTGGCCCTCTGCCCCAATATGGTTCCCACCGAGGGGAAGAAGATCGAGAGGTACATTTGGGGACTAGTGCCTCCGTATCAGGGGAATGTGCTAGCGTCAAACCCCGCTACCTTCGACAGTGCCAAACGATTGGCACAACGACTCATTGACCATGGAGTCAAAACCCCTGCAACCACAACCACCCTAGCCATCCCGGAACCCTCCAAACCCGCCGATACTAAGCGGAAATTCTGGGATGAATGGAAGAAGCAGCAGGCTGCCAAAAAGCAGCAATTGGTGGCAATTCATGCCGCAGTAACCCCTACTGCTACTACTACTGCTCCGGTGAGTCGGTATGCTGGAAGTTCGCCCAAGTGCAACAAATGCAGCTACCACCACAACGGCCCCTGCCGTGAATTGCAGTGCTCTAACTGCAACAGGAAAGGACACACCGTCCGATTCTGTAAGTTCTCGGCACAACCTATCAACCAAGTCCCTGGCTCTGGCGTGAGCCCAACCTGCTATGGATGTGGTGAAGCAGGCCACTTTAAGAGGGACTGCCCCAAAGCGAGGAATGCGGGAGGAGCAGGGAGGGTACTAGCTATTGGCCACAGGGAAGCAGTTGCTGACCCGACAGTGGTGACCGGTACGTTCCTCCTCGATAACTCCAATCCATGCATTCTGTTCGATAGTGGAGCGGAGCGAAGCTTCGTAAACCATAAATTTGCTCGCATGCTTAATCAACCACCGCACGCACTCAAAGAACTATTCACAGTAGAAATGGCTAATGGAAAACTGAAAATACGAGTAGCATATACTTAGGTTGTACCCTAACTCTAGATAACCATTCATTTCCAATCGACCTCATGCCAGTCTCAATAAAAAGTTTCGACGTCATCATTGGCATGGACTGGTTAAGCCTTCATCGTGCCGACATCATGTGCTTCGAGAAAGCAGTCCGTCTAAACCTTCCGTCTAACGAAACTCTTATAGTCTATGGCGACAAACCCGGTGCAAGTTTTCGCATCATATCAAGTATTCAAGCACAGAAATACCTGCGTAAGGAATACCACGCATTCCTTGCTCACGTCGTCGACACGAACCTAGAAACGAAAGAACTAAAGAACCTCCCAGTAGTGAGCGACTTCCTCGACATTTTCCCAGAAGAACTACCCGGGTTGCCTCCGCAACGACAAGTCGACTTCATAATCGACTTAGTCCCAGGAGCTACCCCAGTAGCCAAGTCGCCCTACCGTTTAGCACCAGCTGAGATGCAGGAACTCTCTGGTCAACTTAACGAACTGCTCAGCAAGGGCTTTATAAGACCGAGTTTCTCACCTTGGGGAGCACCGGTCTTGTTCGTTAAGAAGAAGGACGGATCCTTCCGTATGTGTATTGACTACAGAGAACTCAACAAACTGACGGTCAAGAATCGTTATCCTCTACCACGCATAGATGATCTATTCGACCAACTGCAAGGGGCGAACTATTTTTCTAAGATTGATCTGAGATCCGGATATCACCAGTTACGAGTGCTAGAGGAGGATGTGCCGAAGACCGCCTTCCGAACTCGTTACGGACATTACGAGTTCGTAGTGATGCCATTCGGATTGACCAATGCGCCCGCAGTCTTCATGGATCTGATGAATAGAGTATGCCGACCCTACTTGGATCAGTTCGTCATCGTTTTCATTGACGACATCCTAATCTACTCCCGAAGTAAGAAAGAACATGGCGATTACCTACGACAAGTTCTAGGGACATTACGAAAGGAGAAACTTTTTGCGAAGTTCTCGAAATGTGAATTTTGGATCCGAAGAGTCGAATTCTTAGGACACGTGGTAAGCGAAGAGGGAATCCACGTGGACCCATCCAAAATTAAGGCCATTGAGAACTGGTCAACACCCAAGACGCCTACAGAAATTCATCAATTTCTAGGTCTCGCTGGCTACTACTGCAGGTTCATTCAGAACTTCTCACGAATAGCGAAGCCTCTTACAACCCTAACCCAGAAAGGCGTGGCCTTTGACTGGGAAGAGAAACAAGAAAGAGCGTTCCAAACGCTCAAACGAGCCTTGTGCACCGCACCAATACTATCCCTTCCAGAAGGAATAGAAGACTTCGTAGTTTATTGCGATGCATCGAATCAAGGGCTCGGATGTGTTCTGATGCAGCGAGGTAAGGTCATCGCCTACGCCTCGAGACAATTGAAGACACACGAGGTTAACTACACGACCCACGATCTTGAACTAGGAGCAGTAGTGTTTGCTCTGAAGATCTGGAGACATTACTTGTATGGAACGAAGAGCACTATCTTTACCGACCACAAGAGTTTACAACACATTTTCGATCAGAAGGAGCTCAACATGAGACAACGACGGTGGGTCGAGCTACTCAGTGATTACGAATGCGATATTCGTTATCATCCGGGTAAAGCCAACGTAGTAGCAGACGCCCTAAGTCGGAAGGAATATTCTGGTCGCAAAGTCAAGTCATTATCGATAACCATCCATTCACACCTGACTAAGCAAATTCAGGCGGCTCAACTTGAGGCCATGAAACCTGAAAATGTGTCAAGTGAATCCCTTAGAGGAATGGACAAGAATTTAGAAGCCAAGGGTGACGGAGCTTTATATGTCATGAACCGGATCTGGACACCGAAACATGGTGGTTTCCGAGACTTGGTCATGACCGAGGCGCACAACACTCGGTATTCCGTCCACCCAGGTTCAGATAAGATGTATCTGGATCTTAAGAAGCTATACTGGTGGCCTAATATGAAAGCAGAAATTGCTACCTTCGTAAGTAAATGCCTTACTTGCGCAAAGGTTAAGGTCGAGTACCAGAAGCCCTCTGGTTTATTGCAACAACCAGAGATCCCGGAATGGAAGTGGGAGCGGATCACTATGGATTTCATAACCAAGTTGCCCAAGACAACGGGTGGACTTGACACCATATGGGTCATCGTTGATAGATTGACCAAATCTGCACACTTCCTGCCTATCAAAGAAACCGACAAGATGGAGAAACTTACGAGAACATACATTAGGGAAATCGTACGGCTACATGGTGTACCTATGTCCATTATCTCCGATAGAGATAGTAGGTTCACCTCAAGATTTTGGCAATAACTACAACATTCCCTAGGAACAAGGCTGGACATGAGCACAACCTACCATCCTCAGACCGACGGACAGAGTGAGAGGACCATCTAAACTCTGGAAGATATGTTGCGAGCCCGCGTGATTGACTTTGGGAAGGCATGGGATACTCATTTACCCCTTGTCGAGTTTTCCTATAATAACAGTTATCACACGAGCATCAAGGCTGCTCCATTTGAAGCTCTCTACGGCCGTAAGTGCAGATCCCCTCTGTGCTGGGCTGAGGTGGGTGATACCCAATTAGCCAGGGGGCAAACTTCCGACAATACTCTCACCGGTCCGGAGATCATTCGGGAAACAACAGAGAAAATCGTTCAGATCCGTGAACGATTGAAAGCCTCTAGAGACCGACAGAAGAGCTACGCTGATAAACGAAGGAAACCTTTGGAATTTCAGGTGGGAGACCGAGTCCTCCTCAAAGTCTCACCCTGAAAGGGCTTGATACGCTTCGGCAAGCGTGGAAAGCTTAATCCGAGGTACATAGGGCCTTTCGAGATTCTTGCAAGAGTCGGCCCCGTAGCTTACAAACTCGAACTACCAGACGCACTTCGTAACGTACATTCTACATTCCACGTATCTAACTTGAAAAAGTGTCTATCCGACGAGACTCTTGTAATCCCACTCGACGAGATCGAAATCAACGAGAGCCTCAACTTCGTGGAAGAACCTGTAGAGATCATGGACCGTGAGGTCAAGCAGACAAAGCAAAGCCGTATCCCTATCGTGAAGGTTCGCTGGAATGCCAAGCGAGGACCCGAATTCACTTGGGAACGTGAGGATCAGATGAAACTGAAATACCCTCACCTTTTTGCTTAGTTATTTGTAATTTCTAACTTGCTTAAAACTCTAATTTCGGGACGAAATTCCTTCTAACGGGGGGATGATGTGACAACCCGATATTTCGAGTCAATGTAATGTAAAACCGATCAAATTTAGGTCAAAATTTAACCTTCCTAAAATCTTGTTCGGATTAAATAAAGTAGTAGGAATCATATCAAGGTTTGCGTACATAAAAAGAACGTCCAAATCTGACATCGGATGAGGAAGTTATGAATTTTTGAAGAAATTCCTTAATCACGTCATTTTAATAAATAAATAATAAAAATAATTTCGGAATTTGCCAACGGAATCTAAACGAAAGTTGTAGATCATGGTCTCACCTTCGCGTGGATATAAAGAACGTCAAAAACGGAGTTCGTATGAGGGAGATATGAATTTTTGAAGTTTATTTATAATAAATATAAATTTAATTATAAATTCCCGGTAATATCCGAAGGGGAGTCATTGGATTGGACCGAAGTACGCCCTGCGTACCTTCGTACGCCCCGCGTACTGAGATCGAGGGTCTCGGATCGTCCACGTCGCACTATCCGAAGAATTCTAAACCGTCCGACCCGTCCGAAGCTCCGACCCGTCCGACCCGCTGTCCCGTCCGACCCGTCGTCCCATCCGACCCGCGTACCCAGCAACCCGTCCCATCCGAACCGAGGCAGTCGAGGCTTCGGTCATGCATGACGTACGCGTACGCGCTGCGTACGAGCGTACGCCCCGCGTACGGAGGCGGTTCAGCCTTCCTATAAATAGGATGCGAGGCTTTCCAAAAATGTTGCTCATTTCTCTCCTCTCTCTCACAACCTTGCCTCGTTTTCCGTGCCCGTTATAACCCGAAGCTCTGGTCTTTTTGTTCAAGTCCCGAGGGTCGATTTTACTCCCGAGATTCCCGAGAAAAATCCGTTTTCCGAGACGAAACTCTGCCCGGTTTTCCATCTCACTTTCTTCAATCAATCAAGTGAGTTTCATACCCCTTAATCAACCTGTTAAATATTCTAAATGCTTTTATATGCTTTCTAAGGGGGGGGGGATACAAGTTAAATACTTATAGTTATTGTTTCAATCACATGTGATTGCACTAATCACATGTGATTAATAACTAGGGAAATCAGTGATTTTATCACTATTCAAACTATCTATCAAACTGTTTTACTTCTAAATGTTTTCCAAACCCATTTACTTTTCGAATTTACACTGCAACTGTGATTTAAACAAATGTTCCTTATACTTAATCTGTTTTAGTCAAATCTACGCCTTCAAATTGTTTTATAGATTGACATCAAGTCAATCTTTCTTTAAAAATAATACTTATGTTTCAAATGTCTTATAAATAGTTATTTATGTTTTTATATTATAAATTGCATGCCCATACATGTATAGACGTATAAATAATGTTTAAAGGGCTTAGGAAGGCCATCCACCCTATTTCCTTTTCCTCGATTTGGATGTGGTCTGGTGGGATTTTGGGTGACCATCCGAAGGTCGTTTCCATATTAATTATATATCAAATATACATATATAGACATAAAAGTACTTCCATAATCATACGTACTAGACGCACTGTTAACAAGTTACCATCGGGGTAACACAGAATCATACTATTACAACTGCTAGATCAATGAGTCAGTTCATTCATGAGTCTATACTAGGAAGAGAATATATACAACTATACTATGAGAACTTATACAACTATACTAGAACAAGAAACATTTCATCATCATATGCAAGAATACGATAACAAATGTGATCCACTGTATCGGAGCATGCCTTAAATGTCATGGCCCGAGTTGTAGCCAGAATTCTCTTGGAGGGAGAGCGTTAAGTTTGCGTATAGATCTATACTGGATTGACTATCGTACACCTTGCTGCTAGCTACAGCCGGACCTGCAGGTCTGCGGGTGCCAAACGTCATTCCGTTATTACGACCGTTCTTTATGTCGTTGTTATCAGTCGATAGTATGGTGCAATTATCACATTATACCTTAATATAAATCTGGTTTAAGGTAGTAGTAATTAGTACAACAGTAGTTCTTATTATACAAAACTACAGTACTACAATGATTTACCCATTACATATTTTGGTGATAATCTCACTTAAGCATTAATGTACAAACTATATTTTATCAAATGATAGTTATACTTGGGTAATTACAGACTTTTACAACAGACGAGTTTACAAAACAGTTTAGCCTTGGTAGAAGGTTACTTTTATAGAAAATATAGGATTTTCTGAGAGATTCAAACTTTTGCAAACACTTTTAAACATTTACTTACATTTTTACAAACTTATACATTGAGACAGGTTCAAACGTTTTTGACAACGAACATTGACACTAAAATACTTATGAACTCACCAGCTTAATGCTGATAAACTCTTTCAAAATAACTTGTATTCTCAGGTCATCAGTAGACAAGTATCGATGCCAGCTTTTGAGATGATGGAGCGTACTCAAGACTCATCATTTTATTATTTTGATTTACGTTATATTTTTGGTGTCTAAAACTGTACAGAACACGCATGTATTAAATTTATATATTTAATGCAATGGATGATGTTGCTTGCCTATTTACATTTACTGTGTTGTGATTACCTTACATGACGTCCTCCGCCCCAGAACGTTTCCGCCGTTCTTGGTTTTGGGGTGTGACAGTTAGCTACAGCTAGGCCGGCAGGCCTAGGGTGACAAATGTCATAACAGTTCCAACGCCTGAAGAACCTTGTTACAGGCCATCAGTGTCAATAGCATGGTTATAAAACTCACATAAAAGTATAAAAACAAGTTTGATTTACGAGATTCATATATGCATTTCAGTTTTCCATTTTATTGTTAACACAACTTTTATCACCATTATTCAAGCATGGAAAACACTAATGCACTCCAACACGGGAAACTTTTCAAATCATCTATAGAAAATATTGGATTTTCTGAAAACCTCGTTCATCGAGTTACTATCAAAAAGGACATACTTTTCAATGCAAAACACTTATGAACTCACCAACTTAATTGTTGACACTTTTTCAAAACGACTTGTATTTCTCAGGGAATCAGTAATACAGGTAACCACCAGCTTTTGGAGAAAGGAACACTAAGGATGTTTTATTATTGAACATTTATCATCTCATTGTAATATTCTTTTGTTAATATGTATAACGCAACAATATACGTTTTCATTATATATGTGATGGTTGTGTTACTTTCTTTACAATATTCAATGGTTGTGATACTACGTGAAGTCATCCACCCCCGAATGTTTCCGCCTTTCTGGTTTGGGGGTGTGACAATATTAGCTCAGTATCAAATGATAGACAAATTCAAAGACAAAGAAGAGTATAAGAAGCTAAAAATGAGGTTTCATGCTGTACTGGGAAAGAACGCAGAAGAGATATGGTCATTAGTAAAGACTGTAAAGTTGTTGGGTATAATGAAGGACCAGCTATTCGAAGGGTTATTGCAAAACTTTCATTTTCATGTAGTTCGTGCCAATAATGTGGCTTGTGATTTCTCTGTAGTTGATTTTCCCTTGATGAATCTTAATGATAACATCTGTGTGGCAAAAATATTAAGTGGAGTTGATGCTTCGAAACTCCAAGCAACAAACAAAAAAGATTTTTTGCTCGGGTTTGCACATATCAAGCTCTTTATTGACAATTATTATGATTGTCTTGCGTTAAAAAATGTGGAGTTAGCATTGTCTATGAGAAAACAAATCACTATGCCACAGTCGGTACTGTAAGGTGTAGGAAGCTTAAAGGAGTTTGATAACGGTGAAATATGTGTTAAACCTTTGGGTATAGTTTTTGTAGGGAACAATAAAAAGAGCTAGAATACCAAGTTTTTATTCATGGTTGAAGATGTTGAAAGATACACTGACTCTCAATATACAAATTTACTTGTTCCTATAAATAATTGCAAGAGGAATACTAAAGGAGACAAAGCTGATGTTCGAAGAAAAATGTTTGGTACATGGAGATCAGAAAATTTCTTCATCAAGCTACGGAAATGCTAATGACCTATAAGACGCGACACTGCTCACAAAGGGGGAGAATGTTGGGGTAGAAGTATGTTGTGAGGTGTCGAAGGGTTTTGATTATGTCTTAGTATCAAAGTCTTTATTTCAATGTTTTTTGTATGTATTTCATAAAGGAACATTTGTATGTTGAAGCTTAACAGTTTTAGCCTTTACGTATATTTTGTTAGCTTCTGAATTCCTATAGATAGGGATAGATTATAGAGGTAGAGTAACTTTTGAGCATTCTATTATTCTTACTCTATTTTGTTCTCTATAACCTTCAGAAGTAATATTGAGCCATCCAGATCTTATTTACTTCTTGTGCTCATGATTCAATCAATACTCTAATTTCATTTCATATACTCGATCTGTAACAACTACACTAATACCTCTTCATGCTGCAACAGTGACAAATTCTGACACCTATAAATAAACTTTCCACCTCTCCCTAAATCACTATGATTTTTTAATGGCTTGAAGATCCAACGTGGTAGACAATTGAAATTACAGAAATCAAAGACCAGAAGACAATTCCAAGAAGAAGAACACGATTGGAATATTGTTTTGAAGATCAAAGCTTAGAAAGTATCATAACTAAAGAAAATGCGTCACTAAACGCCATTACGAATTAGTAAAAACGAATAAATTTAATAGGGTGTATATCTATCTATATATATATATATATATATATATATATATATATATATATATATATATATATATATATATATATATATATATATATATACACACACACACATTCAAAGCTATTCTTAAAATATGACTATTTAGGCTAAAAGACTAAAAAATAAGCGTCGAAAAAGTCGTGTCATCATATGGAAATTTTTACTTATTCGGAAAAAACACGATGACACAATTCATAAAATACAAAATTCATAAAAATACAACTTCGTATGGATGAGATATAATTTTTATCGGAAAAACTGCAACCGTGTATATAATTTTACAACCAAAAAATAGTACAAAGAAATCAATCGAGTTTTGGCTAAAGTCATAAAAAGGGGAATCATAGTACTCCTCAAAATAAGAATTTTAAGAAAAAGAATTCTAAAAACGGAACCCATATCGAGGAGTTATGATTTTTCTAAAATTATTTTAAATAACCTCACCCCACAAAACAATAGCTAAAAATGAAATTTGGAATTATTTGAAACAACCTACAAGAAAGTTGTAGTTGTCGTCGAGACCTTTGCGTGGATCGATGTAGAGAACATCAAAAATGGAGCTTGTATAAGGGGGGATATGAAATTCAGAAAAGAAATTAAGTTGGACACGAGGCTTGCGTGGAACGCACAGTGAACATCCTGATAACGAATGATGTGGCCCATTGAGAGAGTGACATGTGTCAACATCTTGATGTAGCCAACATGCTCATGTAGGGCGCGCACCCTAAGATTGCACAACGCACACTCCAAAAACTTCTTATAAATAGCAAGGTGTAGTAGACCCATTCTAAACATCTTTCTAACTTCTCTCACTCTCTCTCTCTCTCTCTCTCTCTCTCGGTCTCTCTCTTTGATCGAAGTGCTCCCTCTCTCACGTGGTCCCTGAGGTTGTGAGTCCCGACGCTGCACCAAATTCATGATTCACGTTTCGAGGGAGAGTTCATGGCCCCAATTTTACTAATTTCTAAAGTTTTACATGGGGATTACATGTTATAATAATATATTTTTTTAAAATAATACTATTTACATTATACCAACAATTTATAAATGCATGCACCATTAGGATGATATTATGCCCGATAGTTACCCTGTCTATGTTTTAGGAATAATATTATGCCTAGTTGTTATGGTGCATGAAACTTTATGATAATATTCTGCCCGAGTATCCTACAAAAATATTTAAACTATTATGTATATATATATATATATATATATATATATATATATATATATATATATATATATATATATATATATATATATATATATAAAATGAAGAAAATAAATCAAAATAATGGAAATTAAAACTATAGATAACAAAAACGAAGAACAACAAATATACGATAAGTCTAAACAAAATTGTTGCCCAATGATAATTATATGATTCATCCTTTTGTCGATTAGTTTTCAGCTAACCCAAACCTATAGTCATTAAATCTTAAACATTGGTCCATTATACAAAATGGGTGTCATAATTCATTTAGTGGATAAATCGACTGTTTTTCTTAGCGGTATCTTAGAAGATGTGTTGGTATAAGTAAACCAATTGGTGTTCCCATAGGATTTTTATGTGATTGATTTAAAGGAATAAACTTCCTTCAAATCGATACTAATCTTGATAAAATACCATTATTTGAATACAAATACAACAAAAATCGATGTGCATCCAGGAAATCTCACAATTGGGTTTTATAGTAAAAAGATTTATTTTAACATTTGTGATGTAATGAGATCTCCTACTGACGTATCCTCTTTGTATTATGTTGAAGCTGTTGAACCATTAACCCGATTTTTTTATTTGACTAATGGTGATGTGCTTAAGATTATTTTAGACAAAGGTTTTCATTTTTGAAATTTCATGAGGAAGTTGAAGCTTCATTCATTAGATGGAAAGATTGAACAAATAGTTAATAAGTTGGAAGTGAATGAATTCACTCATTTCTATTTCAAGTAATTTAAATTACATCAAACTCACTCAAGGTTACCCGCTTCGAAAATGTTGACTTAGCATTTGTAGGTAACTTTGAGTGAGTTTGATGTAACTTAAATTGCTTGAAATAGAAATTGGTGAATTCATTCACTTCCAACTAGTTAACTATTTGTTTAGTCTTTTCATCTAATGAATAAAGCTTCAACTTCCTCATGAATTTTCCACAATGAAAACCTTTTCCTAAAATAATCTTAAGCACATCACCATTAGTCAAATAAAAAAAATCGGGTTAGTGGTTCAATAGCTTCAACATAATATAAAGAGGATACATGACTAGGATATTTCATTACATCACAAATGTTAAAATTAATATTTTCACCATCAAACTCCATTGTGAGATTTCCGGCATGCACATCAATTTTTGTTCTATTTGTATTCAAAAAATGGTATTCCTAGCAAGATTAGTTTCAATTTGAAGGAAGTTCTATTGGCCAACCACCGGAGCTAGAATCGAAAATGCTGTTTAGCATTTGAAATATGTGTATTTAGAGAAGGATATGACTTTTCCAATTATAATTCCTACTCCTTCAACAAAATTTGAGGAGTAACCCATAAAGGTGTTGAAAGAGCATAAAGAAGCTATATGATGGAAGATTGAAGGTATAAAAGGATTGAGCCTTTCATTTTCATAAAGAAGCTTTAAAAGGATTGAGCCATTCATTTGTATACCACCAATGATGGAGGTCTTGAAGAAGGAGGTCCTAAAGCTTCTCGCTACGGGGATGATCAATCCGATTTAGGATAGCAAGTGGGTAATCCCGAAGCAAGTGCTTCCAAACAAAACATGCATTACATAATTCAAAAACCATGTCCAAAATGGGTAAAGAGTGTGTATTGATTGTAGAATTATTAATTCCAGCATACGAAAGGAACACTTGCCATTTCCTTTCATTTTCCAAATATTTGAAGAGTTGGCGAAAATATCGCATTATTGTTGTCCAGACAGATAGTCCGATTTTTCCACATAATTTACAGACACATAATTTTGCGCGGCGATTTAAGTTGATTATGATAAATTATAAATAGACCCCCATATCAACTGGTTGGTTGATATGGAAGCAAAATTTGAAGAACGAACGACTAATCATTAGGTTATCAACTACTTCATTTTTATGTCTATAGCTTGTTAGCTATTTGATTCCTTAAATGTTGTTTTCAAGATTTTGGATTAAACCCTTTATGATTATTTGTTATTTGTGAAACCCTAGTTGGTTAGATTAATTTATATTTGGTATTGAGAGTTGTTCAATTTCTTTCATTTTGCGTAATTAACAACTTGTGCGTACTCATGTTGATGTTTTTATATTTACGTAAGTGAGTGCATGGTCTACGATTATGTTCATATTATGTATCTTATAGCATGCTGTTTTTCTAACATTATTGACCTAAAATGTGACATACCCCTTTTTACGGCTAGTAAAGACCGACTTTGTTTATGCTTTATAAAAATCAGAGTACCTCTTTTAATAAAAATGTTGCGGAATTTGTTCCCAGTAAAACATGATAAATACGTTATCAAAGCATATTCGAAGAAAAGTATTTTTAATTCATTTTAAAACATTTGGGATGTCATTGTCAATACAGAAACATAAGCATAAACAGAACTTACATTTATTTACACTAGTGATCTACATCTCTTTAATCTCTCAGTGTAATGTGACTTCATCTCAACACATGTAATATAAATAAACTGAGTGGGTCAGGTCGGGAAACCTGGTGAGTACGTAGGGTTTTCAACCCACAATAATATAATTATTATGTTTTAACAATAAAACAATCGACCAATTACCCATCCCCAGTATCTTCTTTACTCTTAAGGTTCTATCATAAGAGTCATCTATCCCGCATTCGTTCATTCTGAAGTCCTTTGCTTCCAGAGTTATAGAACTGGCACTAAATCCATAGCTGCCAATGCTCGTTAGTAAAACACTAATTCCATAGTTGTTGGGTACTAAATCCATAGCTACCAGTGTTTATCTAATAGGCACTAAGTCCATAGCTACAAACTCCTAACAAGTACTAAATCCATAGCTACCAGTGTTTGTCCAATAGACACTAAGTCCATAGTTGCCGATGTTATTTGTTAGGCACTAAGTCTATAGCTGCCAATGTTTACTCACGTTCATCCAGCATAGACAGCAAGTATTTAGATAATACGCACACATAGCACGTAGTTTATATAAAATACTTCATATGTATGTGTAAGATGAAAATAACTATGCACTCACCTGAGAAGGTGGTGACTCGGTACTCGGACAACGCTTCGTTTACTTTAAAATAATTTCCTTCGACGAAACCCAGTATTAATACCACTAGATTTTAGTCTAATATTTACTGTGACTAATTATTAGTCTTGTTATTATTATTATTATTATTATTATTATTATTATTATTATTATTATTATTATTATTATTATTATTATTATATAAGCATTTAAACAATACTTTCCAACCACTATGTACAGACAAGGCCAGAATAAAACACCGGAGGGCAGGACCATATTGGCGTATAGCACTTCTGAAATCCAACAACCCTATGTGGCCCTTTAAACCAGATTCCCCATACCACGAGTAGTTGAAAAGATATTATAACGACATTTATATAAGTCATAATAATAGCTCAAATATTTATTATAAATTTATAATAACCAAACTAATTTTAAATATAAACTATATTTAAAATAGGGTAAGCATAACTTAGATACAAAGGGATTTTAGCTAGGAGTCGGGCTCTGTAGGGGCAGAACTTCGTCGCTAAATCTTTCTAAGAAAGATTCGTGCAGCGCTTCAGTGCTCACCTTACTATACTAAAAACTACAGAAAGAAAAGTCGAATCACGAGGGACCGAAATACTCGGGGGATAAGGAGAGAAAGACTCTTAGATTAACAGAATGGTGCTAGAAATATGAGAGCCCAAGGCTCTTATTTATACTAATTAAATTTTCAAAAACCACCATCCATAATTACTTAATGACATTTTAGTTATATAAACAACTAAACACCCCTTTATAATACTATTTTAAATAGATTTAACGATATTTGTACTAAACTAATGTCGAAAGAACTCAACATTAGTCTTATAATGACCGCATCGTCGATACCTTTCTAATGATATATACATATGTATATATATATATATATATATATGTGTGTGTGTGTGTGTGTGTGTGTGTGTGTGTACATATATATGATTCATACTTTATTTTAATACGCAAATATGCTATTATAATTTGTAACTTGTTCATACAAACTCCGTTTTTGACGTGATTTATATCCATGCGTAGGTGGAGACGTACTTTACAACTTTCGTTTACATTCCGTCGGCTAATTTTGACTTTATTTTTAAAGTTATATTTTTAACAGGCCGGGACAGGATTGGTCCGTTAAAATCTCATAACTTCTTCATCCGATGTCCATTTTCGTCTGTCTTTTTATCGTTACGCTACTAATAACGAGGTATTCGATTCTTGTTTAGGTTGTGTCGGCTAAAAACGCTCGATCTAATATTCGAATTTCGGGCTGTACACTGCTAATCCGAAACTTCGAAAAATCATAACTTCTTCATACAAAGTCAGATTCGGGCGGTCTTTTTATGGACACTTTCAGTTTAACGTATTCTACGAATTTAGTTTAGATCACTAAGGCCAAATCTCGCTCTATCGTAAATTCACTATTTACGTTTCCCGGTATCGTGCCTGTTCCGTCGCGAAACTTCGACGAGTCATAACTTGTTCGTTATAACTCGGATTTCGGCGGTCTATATATGTACGGAAACCTTGTAACATATACTACAACTTCGTTAAGATTATTTATTCTAAATAACATTTTGCCTAAAAGTCATTTTCGACACTTATTGCCTCTAAGTTGACTAGCCCGGATCTACGGGCGTTACAATTATCTCCCCCTTAGAATGATTAGGTCCCGGAATCATCAACGAAACAAGTCTCACATGATGACTCTGTACGTTATCTCTTCATCCTAAGTAATAACCGTAACTTTGATGTTTCTTTGAATGAGTATCTAACTTTAAGACTTACTGACTGCAGGCGGTGCCCGATCTTAGACCCGCTCTCCATCTCATGTTAGACTTCCAAATCATTATCTTCATGGCGTGATCTTGATCTTTATTGTAGACTCCTTTTTTTAACAAACTTGAGATAAGTTTCTTCCTTCGATTATCATGATATACTGATGGGTCATGTTCTAATGACCAATCATCATATGATGCATTGCTTGGACTCAGTTCTTTTAGAGTCAAATTCACGAACATACTATACCTTCCTTCATGTTCTAACCATATCTTAAAAGGTGGCATTTCTAGCTACAAGCAATTATCGCTATACCTCTACCGATCCCTTTCATTATCTTTTATTTCAATCTTCCGACTTAAGTCAGATGCAACCTCAAACTTGGTTCTCTGAACCACATAACATACTTATCGTAGTCGGACTAAATTTGATATGACCACTAGGTTCAGAATAACAATCATCCTCTTAGTCATTACCGAAACAATGGTAACGACATATCTGAATAAAACAGCATCAATTACTAGCTTCTTGGTAACCTTGTGACTTTCCGTGATCCAAGTGCGAGTCCTGTGCTTTCGGTAGTATATGCATCTACTACCTTTCACACCTACTCATACTCGTCCCAAGTATTGTCTCGCAGTCCCCAAGTCCTAAAATCACAAAACAATTTTAACACATACAAATGTGTCCAAACAATCATATAAATTTTCCTAGACTCTACTAGGACTTCTTCCTTGCGTATCTTCAAATTTCGCTTCAACTCGGTTGGTGGTGGCAACGCCATACGATGGGACAACTTCAGGAATTATACCAATCATTCCATCATCCCACAACTCGAAGGTGTACTTTAGACGTACCATACTCCTCTAAATGTACTGTTATCTTATCATACACATTCTAAAGACAAGATACCACTCTTATGATATCTTCTGATATGTGTCATTCACTAACATAAGCCTTTTCATTTCCTCCATTTACTCGATTCTCTACGAGTCTTCACCATGATGCTTTCTTATGAAAGTATGCGTTCAGTGCATCAAGACGAGAAAATAGATAGAGAAGATTTAGGCGTCTAATCCTCCTTATTACTTTGAAAAATTACATGCCAGCTCTAATATCGTAATTAAACATTTAGAAACCTAAGCACATAAAATTTCCAGATCCGGTCGGCAACAGACCATAGATCCAAACAAATAATAGCATATAAGGAATCTTTATAACTATAACATAAAACATTTAGCACATAAAACATTTTAGGCATCTTTTCTAAAATAAACTAGTGTTCGTGTCTAAAATATAGCAGACACTCATCTCACAATCATCGCTTAGCATTCTAAGTTTAAGTCTAGAAATAAATCCTTATTCCTAGTTCGCTTAAACTAATGCTCTGATACCAACTGTGACATCCCGATTTTTACAGCCAGAAAAGACCGACTTTGTTTATGCTTTATAAAAATCAGAGTACCTCTTTTAATAAAAATGTTGTGGAATTTGTTCCCAATAAAACATGATAAATACGTTATCAAAGCATTTCCGAAGAAAAGTATTCTTAATTCGTTTTAAAACATTTGAGATGTCATTGTCAATACTGAAACATAAGCATAAACAGAACTTAAATTTATTTACACTAGTGATCTACATCTCTTTAATCTCTCAGTGTAATATGACTTCATCTCAACACCTGTAATATAAATAAACTGAGTGGGTCAGGTTTGGAAACCTGGTGAGTACATAGGGTTTTTAACCCACAATAATATAATTATTATGTTTAAACAATCAAACAATCGACCAATTACCCATCCCCAGTATCTTCTTTACTCTTAAGGTTCTATCCTAAGAGTCATCTATCCCGCATTCGTTCATTCTGAAGTCCTTTGCTTCCAGAGTTATAGAACTGGCACTAAATCCATAGTTGCCAATGCTCGTTCGTAAAGCACTAATTCCATAGCTGATGGGTACTAAATCCATAGCTACCAGTGTTTATCTAATAGGTACTAAGTCCATAGCTATAAATTCCTAACAGGTACTAAATGATGGGTTTTAGCCATAAGAACTTTCCTATGTGCGCATGCAAAACCCTAATGCTTGGATCTAGGCTTTCTAATTAAACATGCTTTGAATCCAAGACTTCTAATGACTAATTAGGTTAAATAACAACATTGAAACAGATCTAGAACCATACCTTTGAATTCCTTGTTGATCTTGTAGTCTTGGAGCTTCTAGAGTCATAATTGTCACTCCTCTAATGGCTTACAAACACCAATAGCAAGGAAGATGATTTAGGAGAGAGGAGAGGGAAGGAAATCGGCCAGGGTTCTCTTACTTTAGGTGAGATGCCAATTTGCCGTAGCTATGGGGTCTATTTATACTTGTAGACTCCTTAAGGGTTACAACCTAAACCCTAATTGGATAATCTTCTCTTAGGGCTATCCAAATCCTTTCCATAGATACTCCCTTGGACGATTTTGAAGCTATCCTAGCTTCTAGAATCCGTCCCTTGTATATCTATGAGGATTTACAGTCTAAAGCTTAACTATAAAACAATTGACAGTTTATACCCCTTTATTTAATTAATCTCTTTAAGTCACCAAATTAATTCTAATTAATTCTATGACATATATTAATCAAATCAATATATTATTCTTTATATTATTCTAATAATATATTAATAATATTTACTCTCTCTTAATTAATCATCCTATCAAGTTGCTATGGTGAAGGTAAACCAAAAGGACCATGCACAACCGGGTCAAATACTTGCCTAATATAGTTGCAGCCTTAGACACTATTCCAACAGTCTCCCACTTGGATAAGTCTAGTAACTATATGCACAAGTATAATTCGGTTTGCAATCGTAGCTCTCAAAGACGCTGTCAAACTCTGATCTAATCAATCTTGTCCTTTAGATAAGGGATCGTACAGTCCTCTGTTAGATATCATGCTGACAATCCTATGGAATGGTTAGTCAAGCATTTAGGTTTCTCGATCTCTGATTTATTTGACATAGAACTTAATCGAACACATCAATTCAGTTCTGACCGGGCCCGACACATAAGTCAAATCAAATCATCGAGCGGCCGAGATATCGATTTTACCTTCTTAGGTAAAAGTCACGTAGAAGCGGTTCCCATTCTTCTTGGTTGATCTAAACAGTCCACATACATCGGTATGTATTAAGTCCAATAGACCCTCACCCCTTTCACACGTACTCATGAAGGGTGACTTAGTCATCTTTCCAAGTAAACAAGACTCGCATGTGTCATCTTCCCTAAGGTCGAATGACTCCAACACTCCATCCTTTTGGAGCTGGGCTATGCGTTTCTTGTTGACATGTCCAAGCCGACAATGCCACAAGGATGCTTTATCCATACTAGTGGAAGAATCTATATTCAAAACATCATTTCCTAAGTTGTCAACAATCATAACAGTTTCATATATTCCATTACATGGTATAGCTTCAAAGTAAAAGACACCATTTAGATAAGCCAAAATAGAACCATTCTCATTATTAAAAGAAAATCTAAAACCTTGTCTATATAAACCATGAAATGAAATGATGTTTCTAGCTATTTTTGGCGAATAGCCAGAATTGTTCAAATCTAAACACAAATTATTCCTAAGCACTAAAGAATACACTCCAATCTTGGTCACAGGCGACGATCTTCTGTTCCCCATGATTAGATTGATCCTTCCTTGCTCCACATCCCTACTTCTTATTAGTCCCTGCACATTAGAACAAATGTGGTAACCACAACCGGTATCAAGAACCCAAGAAATAGTATGATTAGAATCGTTAGATTTAATTGTGTATATATCTGCGAAAGATGGCTTGATCTTTCCTTCTTTGATGGCTTGCAGGTACTCTGGGCAGCTTCTCTTCCAATGTCCTATCTTGTGGCAGTGGTGGCACTCTGCCTCCTTCGGGTTAGGGCATGGCTTAGCGGGATCAACTTTGGTCCCACTAGAAGAGGCACCATCTCGGGCTTTAACATTGCGATAGTTCTTAGACGAAGCCTTCCTCATCTTTCCCTTTCCTTGACCAATAGCCAAGACAGGAGCAGCAGGTGGATTGGGAGTTGGTGCAATAGACTTGTCTTTGAAGTTGCTCTTGGCGACCCTCAAAAGACCTTGGAGTTTGCTTAGGGTGACCTCTTCTTTGTTCATGTGGTCGGTCATCCTAAATTGATTGTACATCGGATGCAAAGAGTGAAGCACCATGTCAATCGCCAATTCTTCCCCAAAGTCAACATTTAACTTGCGAAGGCGGTCGACATACCTTTGCATCTTTTGCAGGTGCACGGTAAGAGATTCTCCATGACCCATCCTAGCGGAAATCATGCTGGTGAAAATCTTAGAACGCTCTCGTCTTGTGTTCTGGTGGTATCTCTCCAATAAGTCTTGGTGCATCTCGTACGAGTACATGTCCTCGTAGGACTTTTGGATTTCGGAGTTCATGGTGGCAATCATGATGCAATTTACCTTCGTTGCATCTCAGTGGTGAGTCTCAAAAGCGGTGATTTCAACCAGAATAGCGATTTCAGGGTTGATTTTCTCGAGCTTCTCATCGAGGACATACTCTTTATCCTCATAGCGAGCAATGGTGCGAATGTATCTTATCCATTCGCTAAAGCTCGTTCTATCGAAGGTGACCTTTTCGCAAAGGCTCATCAACGTGAAAGAACTTGCAACAACGTTGTTTGCGTTCAACATCTACAAAAGAAAAAGGACAAAGATAGATTAGAACAAGAATCCCTAATTATCACCAATTAAGAAAAATTAGGGCTAGGATCCAACAATAACATTTACATACTAGAAAAGGGATACCGTAATCTAACATGCAAATAAATTGAAGGTAAGTGAATGACAATTCACTAATTCTCCATCACAAAAACTTAACTATTAGTCCTAAGTGTATTGAGAATTCCTAGGTTCGGATGAGATTCATTGAAACTATCCAATGGCATGTTTAAATCTCGATATGCCCCTCTTGTTTGTAAATGGGATACCGAGGATCACAAAGCGGGTGTGAATTACCATGCAAATTCACATGGTGCCTTCATTGTAACGATCACCTATTCGATGTGCCGGTAAACCACACACGCTCCATCGAACTATGATTAACAATGAATCACCCTTTGCCACCTTTGCTTAGAACCAATTAGTGTGCCGGTAAACCACACACGCTCCACTAACTTCTTAGCAAGGGTGCAAAGTGTAATTTCATGGGATTGCATCAATTCACTTTTCCTAAAGTAACTAAAATTGGGAAATTTTAAATAATGTGTAGTTACTTTGTATTACTTATTATACTTTTAATGAGAGGATGAGGTTGCCCTATCCTACCCGTTCGGCTAACGACCCTCCACCAATCAAGCAAGCGGTGGGTGTGAGTGTACACCCATTAAGCGCCACTTTATAGGCTGCAACCTTATACCCACCTTATAGATCGGCTCCGTGAATGAGGCCTACTAACGGTAACACTAGCATTTAGTTATATATATTATTCTAGTAATATCATATTAGTATATGTTTGTATTTTAAACCTTTTAAAATCTAGGTTTTGAAATTTAGGTTGTCTAAATTAAAACTTTTAATCACAAATATAAATTTCAAAACTTGAGGGCAAGTTTTAAACATTTAAAACATGGAGGATCAAATAACAAATAATTCCAATTAACAATTAATATCCTAATTATCTATATTTGATTTTATTCAATATTTCTTTGAAAGATAATTACCAAAATAATTAAAATAATTAATTAATTATCATATAAGGAAATTAAATATTTTATTAGTTGATAAATACCTTTAACTAGATCAAGATAATAGTCATATATATATCAAAAAATCGGATTTAGGTTGATCTATTATGAGTAAGGTAAGTTTCCATAAGATAATTATGAAAAAATCCCGAATCTGGCCATTCCTGATGCTTGGAATCGCCGAGTGCACAAATGGACTCGCCGAGTCAGGCCTACTCGCCGAGTCCATGACTCAGAAAGACAAAAATTCGAATTTTGCAGTTTAGTTTCAGTTAATCATGCAACAATTTAATGAAAACCAAGCTAGGCTCTGATACCACTGATGGGTTTTATCCATAAGAACTTTCCTATGTGCGAATGCAAAACCCTAATGCTTGGATCTAGGCTTTCTAATTAAACATGCTTTGAATCCAAGACTTCTAATGACTAATTAGGTTAAATAACAACATTGAAATAGATGTAGAACCATACCTTTGTATTCCTTGTTGATCTTGTATTCTTGGAGCTTCTAGAGTCACAATTGTCACTCCTCTAATGGCTTACAAACACCAATAGCAAGGAAGATGATTTAGGAGAGAGGAGAGGGAAGGAAATCGGCCAGGGTTCTCTTACTTTAGGTGAGATGCCGATTTGCCTTAGCTATGGGGTCTATTTATACTTGTAGACTCCTTAAGGGTTACAACCTAAACCCTAATTGGATAATCTTCTGTTAAGGCTATCAAAATCCTGTCCATAGATACTCCCTTGGACGATTTTGAAGCTATCCTAGCTTCTAGAATCCGTCCCTTGTATATCTATAAGGATTTATAGTCTAAAGCTTAACTATCAAATAATTGACAGTTTATACCTGTTTATTTAATTAATCTATTTAAGTCACCAAATTAATTCTAATTACTTCTATGACTTATATTAATCAAATCAATATATTATTCTTTATATTATTCTCATAATATATTAATAATATTTATTCTCTCTTAATAAATCATCCTATCAAGTTGCTATGGTGAAGGCAACCCAAAAGGACCATGCACAATCGGGTCAAATACTTGCCTAATATAGTTGCAGCCTTAGAGACTATTCCAACAGTCTCCTTCTTGGATAAGTCTAGTAACTATATGCATAAGTACAATTCGGTTTGCAATCGTAGGTCTCAAAGATGCTGTCAAACTCTGATCTAAGCAATCTTGTCCTTTAGATAAGGGGTCATACAGTCCTCTGTTAGATATCATGCTGACAATCCTATGGAATGGTTAGTCAAGCATTTAGGTTTCTCGATCTCTGATTTATTTGACATAGAACTTAATCGAACACATCAATTCAGTTCTGACCGGGCCCGACACGTAAGTCAAATCAAATCATCGAGCGGCCGAGATATCGCTTTTACATTCTTAGATAAAAGTTACAGATAAACTTCGACTTATATGCATTTACTTATTCATTAACCAACTATTCACAACAATGCGTTTTATAACATAGAGTTACTGATGCGTTTTCGCATTATCAATGTGCAATCAATTAACAAATGACAAACCATATATCTAGGTTTTAAGACTATATGATATTATCGTCTTGCGATCATCCTTTTATATCATATTCCATAAGGTGATTCCAGCAAGCGCGGGTTTGTTCCGATGCTCAAAACTAGTTCATAAGCACTCATGAACGTTACAGGAACCCTTTGCTATGTCTAACACCATTTAGACATTCTACACACCAATTCATGACAATCTTCATTCAAATCTACTTCCAACATATGAACGATTGTGGACAATTTGAACAATTCGATTATTCCTAATAAACTCAATTATTCTGGAAGTCAAAACATGCAAAGAGAAACAATAGTTAAACAATTAACATAAGATAGTAAAATTACTCATAAATAAAACTCCTTTATTTAGTCATCAAATGTTAATTACATTTACCTATTACACGTTTCTAATACTATCTAATCTATGCTAATATCATCCTTCAGCCCAATACATCTAGCATGCTGCAAGTGCTTAAACCTACTCAGTCCCTTCGTAAGCGGATTTGCTGGGTTATCTTCTGATGATATCCTCTTCACTACGAGTTGTCCTTCTTCTACACGATGTCTAATGAAGTGATATTTTCTGTCGATATGTCTTGATCTACCATGATCCCTCGGTTCCTTTGTCAAGGTAACCGCTCCTTTGTTATCGCATAAAATCTCCATGGGCTCCTTTATGGCAGGTACAACTCCAAGATCACTGATGAAGTTCTTCAGCCATATTGCCACCTTCCACGCTTCGCTCGCTGCAATGTACTCTGATTCGCACGTTGAATCAGCTACGGTCTCCTGCTTGGAACTTTTCCATGTCACTGCTCCTCCATTTAGGGTAAAGACCCAGCCCGACTGCGAACGGTAGTTGTCCCTGTCGGTCTGAAAACTGGCGTCACTATACCCTAGCACCTTCAAGTCATCACTCCCTCCGAGGACTAAGAACCATTCCTTCGTCCTCCGAAGGTACTTAAGGATATTCTTCACCGCAATCCAATGTGCTCTGCCAGGATTCCCTTGATATCTGCTAACCATGCTCAAAACGAAGGCTACATCAGGGCGAGTACAAGTCATAGCGTACATGATTGAGCGAACTGCGGAAGCGTATGGTACTCGGCTCATTTCTGCTATTTCAGCTTCGGTACTCGGACATTGAGTCTTACTCAACTTGGCATTACTTTGTATCGGTAATTCTCCCTTCTTCGAGTTTTCCATACTAAAACGTTTTAGTACCTTCTCTAAGTAAGTATTCTGACTAAGTCCAAATAGTCTTTTACTTCTTTCTCTTACTATCCTTATTCCCAAAATGTAAGAAGCCTCTCCGAGGTCCTTCATAGCGAAGCACTTCCCGAGCCAGGACTTAACCTCCTGCAGGGTCGGGATGTCGTTTCCTATGAGTAATATGTCATCGACATATAGAACGAGGAAGCTTACTATACTCCCACTGGCTTTGACATATACACAAGATTCGTCTTCGCTTCGTACAAATCCAAACTCTTTGACTTTCTCATCGAAGCAAAGATTCCATTTGCGAGACGCTTGCTTAAGTCCATAAATGGACTTCTCAAGCTTACACACTCTATTCGGATGCTTCGGATCCACAAACCCCTCTGGCTGAGCCGTGTAAACAACCTCAGCCAACTTTCCGTTAAGGAAAGCGGTCTTGACATCCCGTTGCCAAATCTCATAATCATGAAATGCGGCAATAGCTAGCATCACTCTAATAGATTTTATCTTCGCAACTGGTGAGAAGTTCTCATCATAGTCAACTCCGGGAGTTTGAGTAAAGCCCTTCGCAACCAATCGCACTTTATATGTATGTACGTTTCCATCCACGTCGGTCTTCTTCCCATTTCCCAGACTCCGGGCCTGTCATTGCTTCCTTATAGCTATTAGGTTCATCAAGATTTATTAGTGTACAATCACTAATATACGTGTCCGCTTCGGTAGTAATATGAAAACCATAAAACTGGGGATGAACTCTAACTCTATCGGAACGTCTAAGAGGTAAGGACTCGTCAATCGGTTCAACCGGATTTTTCTCCTCGGGTTGAGTGCTAGCGGTAGAGGTTCCTTCATCTATCGACTCTTGAATCTCTTCAAGTTTGATTTGCCTCCCACTGTCTCCTTGGCTTATGAGTTCTCGCTCTCGAAAAACTCCTCTCCTCGCAACAAAGACAACGTTGTCCTTCGGTCTATAGAAGAGATATCCAAAGGATGTCTGCGGGTAGCCGATGAAAATACATCGCTCACTTCGAGGTTCGAGCTTGTCATGAGAATCTCGTCTGACGAAAGCCTTGCAACCCTAAACCTTGATGTGTGCCAACGAGGGAGCTTTCCCTGTCCACATCTCGTGAGGTGTTTTGGCAACCTTCTTAGTAGGGATTCGGTTAAGGATATGGGCGGCAGTCTCTAAGGCATACCCCCAAAAAGAGATAGGTAGTGAAGCACGACTCATCATAGCGCGAACCATATCCAATAAGGTTCGATTACACCTTTCAGCCACACCATTCAACTGCGGTGTCCTAGGGGGCGTCAATTGCGAAACTATTCCACACTCCTTGAGATAATCGTGGAATTCAAGACTTAGGTACTCTCCTCCTCAATCGGATCGAAGCATCTTGATTTTCCTGCCCAATTGATTCTCCACTTCATTCTTGAACTCTTTGAACTTTTCAAAGGTTTCTGACTTTTGCTTGATTAAATAGATATACCCATATCTACTATAATCATCGGTAAAAGTCACGTAGAAGCGGTTCCCATCCTTCGTGGTTGATCTAAACGGTCCACATACATCGGTATGTATTAAGTCCAATAGACCCTCACCCCTTTCACATGTACTCATGAAGGGTGACTTAGTCCTCTTTCCAACTAAACAAGACTCGCATGTGTCATCTTCCCTAAGGTCGAATGACTCCAACAGTCCATCCTTTTGGAGTTGGGCTATGCGTTTCTTGTTGACATGTCCAAGACGACAATGCCACAAGGATGCTTTATCCATACTAGTGGAAGAATCTATATTCAAAACATCATTTCCTAATTTATCAACAATCATAACAGTTTCATATATTCCATTACATGGTATAGCTTCAAAGTAAAAGACACCATTTAGATAAGCCAAAATAGAACCATTCTCATTATTAAAAGAAAATCTAAAACCTTGTCTATATAAACCATGAAATGAAATGATGTTTCTAGCCATTTTTGGCGAATAGCAAGAATTGTTCAAATCTAAACACAAATTATTCCTAAGCACTAAAGAATACACTCCAATCTTGGTCACAGGCGACGATCTTCTGTTCCCCATGATTAGATTGATCCTTCCTTGCTCCACATCCCTACTTCTTATTAGTCCCTGCACATTAGAACAAATGTGGTAACCACAACCGGTATCAAGAACCCAAGAAATAGTATGATTAGAATCGTTAGATTTAATTGTGTATATATCTGCGAAAGATGGCTTGATCTTTCCTTCTTTGATGGCATGCAGGTACTCTGGGCAGCTTTTCTTCCAATGTCCTATCTTGTGGCAGTGGTGACACTCTGCCTCCTTCGGGTTAGGGCATGGCTTAGCGGGATCAACTTTGGTCCCACTAGAAGAGGCACCATCTCGGGCTTTAACCTTGCGATAGTTCTTAGACGAAGCCTTCCTCTTCTTTCCCTTTCCTTGACCAATAGCCAAGACAGGAGCAGCAGGTGGATTGGGAGTTGGTGCAATAGACTTGTCTTTGAAGTTGCTCTCGGCGACCCTCAAAAGACCTTGGAGTTTGCTTAGGGTGACCTCTTCTTTGTTCATGTGGTAGGTCATCCTAAATTGATTGTACATCGGAGGCAAAGACTGAAGCACCATGTCGATCGCCAATTCTTCCCCAAAGTCAACATTTAACTTGCGAAGGTGGTCGACATACCTTTGCATCTTTTGCAGGTGCACGGTAAGAGATTCTCCATGACCCATCTTAGCGGAAATCATGCTGGTGAAAATCTCAGAACGCTCTCGTCTCGCGTTCTGGTGGTATCTCTCCAATAAGTCTTGGTGCATCTCGTACGAGTACATGTCCTCGTAGGACTTTTGGAATTCGGAGTTCATGGTGGCAATCATGATGCAATGTACCTTCGTTGCATCTCGCTCGTGAGTCTAAAAAGCGGTGATTTCAACCAAAATAGCGATTTCAGGGTTGATTTTCTCGAGCTTCTCATCGAGGACATACTCTTTATCCTCATAGCGAGCAATGGTGCAAATGTATCTTATCCATTCGCTAAAGTTCGTTCCATCGAAGGTGACCTTTTGGCAAAGGCTCATCAACGTGAAAGAACTAGCAACAACATTGTTTGCGTTCGACATCTAAAAAAGAAAAAGGACAAAGATAGATTAGAACAAGAATCCCTAATTATCACCCATTAAGAAAAATTAGGGCTAGGATCCAATAATAACATTTACATACTAGAAAAGGGATACCGTAATATAACATGCAAATAAATTGAAGGTAAGTGAATGACGATTCACTAATTCTCCATCACAAATACTTAACTATTAGTCCTAAGTGTATTGAGAATTCCTAGGTTCGGATGAGATTCATTGAAACTATTCAATGGCATGTTTAAATCTCGATATGCCCCTCTTGTTTGTAACTGGGATACCGAGGATCACAAAGCGGGTGTGAATTACCATGCAAATTCACATGGTGCCTTCATTGTAACGATCACCTATTCGATGTGCCGGTAAACCACACACGCTCCATCGAACTATGATTAACAATGAATCACCCTTTGCCACCTTTGCTTAGAACCAATTAGTGTGCCGGTAAACCACACACGCTCCACTAACTTCTTAGCAAGGGTGCAAAGTGTAATTTCATGGGATTGCATCAATTCACTTTTCCTAAAGTAACTAAAATTGGGAAATTTTAAAAAATGTGTAGTTACTTTGTATTACTTATTATACTTTTAATGAGAAGATGAGGTTGCCCTATCCTACCTGTTCGGCTAACGACCCTCCACCAATCAAGCAAGCGGTGGGTGTGAGTGTACACCCATTAAGCGCCATTTTATAGGCCGCAACCTTATACCCACCTTATAGATCGGCTTCGTGAATGAGGCCTACTAACGGTAACACTAGCATTTAGTTATATATATTATTCTAGTAATATCATATTAGTATATGGTTGTATTTTAAACCTTTTAAAATCTAGGGTTTGAAATTTAAGTTGTCTAAATTAAAACTTTTAGTCACAAATATAAATTTCAAAACTTGAGGGCAAGTTTTAAATATTTAAAACATGGCGGATCAAATAACAAATAATTCCAATTAACAATTAATATCCTAATTATCTATATTTGATTTTATTCAATATTTCTTTGAAAGATAATTACCAAAATAATTAAAATAATTAATTAATTATCATATAAGGAAATTAAATATTTTATTAGTTGATAAATACCTTTAACTAGATCAAGATAATAGTCATATATATCAAAAAATCGGATTTAGGTTGTTCTATTATGATTAAGGTAAGTTTCCATAAGATAATTATGAAAAAATCCTGAATCTGGCCATTCCTGACGCTTGGAATCGCCGAGTGCACAACGGGACTCGCCGAGTCCCCTTTGGAACTCGCCGAGTCCATGACTCAGAAAGACAAAAATTCGAATTTTGCATTTTAGTTTCAGTTAATCATGCAACAATTTAATGAAAACCAAGCTAGGCGCTGATACCACTGATGGGTTTTAGCCATAAGAACTTTCCTATGTGCGAATGCAAAACCCTAATGCTTGGATCTAGGCTTTCTAATTAAACATGCTTTGAATCCAAGACTTCTAATGACTAATTAGGTTAAATAACAACATTGAAATAGATGTAGAACCATACCTTTGAATTCCTTGTTGATCTTGTAGTCTTGGAGCTTCTAGAGTCACAATTGTCACTCCTCTAATGGCTTACAAACACCAATAGCAAGGAAGATGATTTAGTAGAGAGGAGAGTGAAGGAAATCGGCCAAGGTTCTCTTACTTTAGGTGAGATGCCGATTTGCCTTAGCTATGGGGTCTATTTATACTTGTAGACTCCTTAAGGGTTACAACCTAAACCCTAATTGGACAATCTTCTCTTAAGGCTATCCAAATCCTTTCCATAGATACTCCCTTGGACGATTTTGAAGCTATCCTAGCTTCTAGAATCCGTCCCTTGTATATCTATAAGGATTTACAGTCTAAAGCAAGGTTCTAAATGGCGTGAGGCGTGGCGTGGCGGCAAGGCCAAGCCTCAAGCTTAACGAGCCATGACGAGCCATGGCGGTTTTTCAAGGCGTGATGTAAGACGGGAATTTTGTATTAATTTAAAATTATATTACCACATAAATATAAATTTATATTAAATATAACTACTTTTAGCAATATTAGTTTAATAATTAATAATAAAAAGTTAACAAAAACCAAAATACTTGTATCTCCGATTAGAAAAGACATAACAAATAGCAAAAAACTGTGTCTCAAACGAAAAAACATGCGCCATAACACGCCATAACGCGCCATGGCGCGCCATATCGCGCCTTGCCACACGCCTCGCCTAACACCAACGTTATAAGGTTTTTCGTAACGGCGAAGCAACGCCATGGCGCGCCTTTTAGAACACTGGTCTAAAGCTTAACTATCAAACAATTGACAGTTTATACCCCTTTATTTAATTAATCTCTTTAAGTCACCAAATTAATTCTAATTAATTCTATGACTTATATTAATCAAATCAATATATTATTCTTTATATTATTCTCATAATATATTAATAATATTTACTCTCTCTTAATAAATCATTCTATCAATTTGCTATGGTGAAGGCAACCCAAAAGGACCATGCACAACCGGGTCAAATACTTGCCTAATATAGTTGCAGCCTTAGACACTATTCCAATACTAAATCCATAACTACCAGTGTTTGTCCAATAGGCACTAAGTCCATAGCTGCCAATGTTATTTGTTAGGCACTAAGTCTGTAGCTGCCGATGTTTACTCACATCATCTTTTATTTCTCATCGTTCATCTACCCATCTCATACCCAATAAACTTGTATATTTAAAATACGTATATAGTTCAAATCATTTAAAACATGTATAAAAAAACGTTCATCCAGCATAGACAACAAGTATTAAGATAATATGCACACATAACACGTAGTTTATATAAAATACTTCATATCTATGTGTAAGATGAAAGTAACTATGCACTCACGTGAGAAGGTGGTGACTCGGTACTCGGACAACGCTTCCTTTACTTTAAAATAATGTCCTTCGACGAAACCTAGTATTAATACCACTAGATTTTAGTCTAATATTTACTGTGACTAATTATTAGTCTTGTTATTATTATTATTATTATTATTATTATTATTATTATTATTATCTTTATTATTATTATTATTATATAAGCGTTTAAACAATACTTTCCAACCACTATGTACAGACAGGGCCAGAATAAAACACCGGAGGGCAGGACCATATTGGCGTATAGCACTTCTGAAATCCAACAACCCTATGTGGCCCTTTAAACCAGATTCCCCATACCACGAGTAGTTGAAAAGATATTATAACGACATTTATATAAGTCATAATAATAGCTCAAATATTTATTATAAATTTATAATAACAAAACTAATTTTAAATATAAACTATATTTAAAATAGGGTAAGCATAACTTAGATACAAGGGGATTTTAGCTAGGAGTCGGGCTCTGCAGGGGCAGAACTTCGTCGCTAAATCTTTCTAAGAAAGATTCGTGCAGCGCTTCAGCGCTCACCTTACTATAATAAAAACTATAGAAAGAGAAGTCGAATCACGAGGGACCGAAATGCTCGGCGGATAAGGAGAGAAAGACTCTTAGATCAAGAGAATGGTGCTAGAAATATGAGAGCCCAAGGCTCTTATTTATACAAATTAAATTTTCAAAAACCACCATCCATAATTACTTAATCACATTTTAGTTATATAAACAACTAAACACCCCTTTATAATACTATTTTAAATAGATTTAACGATTTTTGTACTAAACTAATGTCGAAAGAACTCAACATTAGTCTTATAATGACCGCATCGTCGATACCTTTCTAATGATATATACATATGTATATATATGTGTGTACATATATATGATTCATACTTCATTTTAATACGCAAATATGCTATTATAATTTGTAACTTGTTCATACAAACTCCGTTTTTGACGTGATTTATATCCATGCGTAGGTGGAGACGTACTTTACAACTTTCGTTTACATTCCGTCGGCTAATTTTGAATTTATTTTTAAAGTTATATTTTTAACAGGCCGGGACAAGATTGGTCCGTTAAAATCTCATAACTTATTCATCCGATGTCCATTTTCGACTGTCTTTTTATTGTTACGCTACTAATAACGAGGTCTTCGATTCTCGTTTAGGTTGTGTCGGCTAAAAACTGCTCAATCTAATATTCGAATTTCGGGCTGTACACTGCTAATCCGAAAGTTTACGAGTTTACTTCCATCCCTGGTCGGGTGAAAAATCATAATTTACTTATACAAAGTCAGATTTGGGCGCTCTTTTTATGAAGGCTTTATGTTTAATGTATTCTACGACTTTCGTTTAGATCGCTAACGCCAAATCTCGCTCTATCGTAAATTTACTATTTATGTTTCCCGGTATCATGCCGGTTCCGTCGCGAAACTTCGACGAGTCCTAACTTCTTTGTTATAACTCAGATTTCGGCTGTCTTTATATGTACATAAACCTTGTAACATATACTACAACTTGGTTAAGATTATTTATTGTAAATAATATTTTGCCTAAAAGTCATTTTCGACACTTATTGCCTCTAAATTGACTAGCCCGGATCTATGGGCGTTCCATAAAACTCCATTAATAATGTCGGCAATAGGACTAGAGCTTGACCGTATCCCTAGGTTAAAGTTAATAGAACTGAGTTAATGTTCATAATTGATCTAATAACTTCGACAATTTGAGAATTTTTGAGGGCCAATGGGACCGATCATACAAATTGAGTCTTTATTAATAAAAATAATAGTTTGGGTCTAGGGAGCTATCCTTGCCGCTAGACATCATAGAATAATAAGATTGTTGACTTGACCATTAGTCTAATCAATTTAGGAATCTGTGGATAAGTAATCGATATTGTTTAACGAATATTAATTAATTATTAGTGACTTTAGATTTTGTTTTCTACACAATTAGTCATGGTTGATAAGATTAATTGTTATGATTTTTTTTTGTTGAGTGACATTTATAATCCATTTATTATGTTTTCTTTTAACATGGATTAATAAAAAGATATTGATATATTGGTGCACCTCTATGCCCCAACGTATTTGACACCCTTACTTACCTAAGTTGTTCTATCATTAATGAAATCCACTGCATGGTGTAGATAGAAAATTGCCTAGTGTAGATACAAAATTTGGCTTGTTAGGAATTATAAATGTAAAACTAGATTTTTATTTTAAAGGCTATATCATTTATGTCATAAGTGATGAGTTTGTAAAACTCTTTGATCGATTAGATCTTTATAACAGGAAAATCAAGAAACTAAAAACAGTGAGATAAAACACAAGTATGGATCTGAATGAGTCGAATGATTTGATTAACTCAATCCTCAGCAGAGCTCGATGAAGAACTTCTGCTGTAGAGGATTCTAGGGTTACAAAAGATAAGAACTTGTACGCTATAAATTCTCTATCAAAGCATTACGTTCAAGAATGCATGCAAGCATCTATATATAACAAACCCTATAAAGAACTCATGGATGGACAGGCCCATACCGGAGACAAAAATTGGACTAGCTAATGAGCCCAAAGACGCAACGCTAAACTGAACCTAACAATCTCCCCCTTTGCGTCAATTTGGAGCGAGACTATCATTTCTTCTTGCTTGGACCAGCTGTCGAAACCTTCTTGGTTTTATCAAACAGACGCGGGATAAGTGCGAGGATTGTCTGTCTGAAGCGAATGTACCACTGAATCATATCATCAATGTACTTCTTGTCATCAGCTGAGTTTTGCTTGCACCGATGAATGATCCCTAAGACATGTTCCAGGCATGCAGTGGTATAGAGATGTTTGTCAGCCAAAGCGAACAGGCATTTTTGGCCTTCGTTTCTGGTAAACATAACAGAATTTCTCTTCGGGTCTATCTTCCCCATCTGCATCATGTTGAGATCACTTGCTGAGCCAACAGGAGAAATAGTAGGCTTTTTCTTGAAGACACTCGCTATCTCCTGATCCATCTTGGCGACTTCCATTATGTAGCAGATAAGCATCCTCTTGAAGTGGTCAATGATCGGACCATATTTGCTTCATTTGTAAGAAGGATGTTGTGCAAAATTATCCAGTCATGTGGATTCAAGTTGGGAAGATCAGCAAGCGAGATGGCATGTTCGGTCTTGGCAGATCCTCTCAGCACCTTAAACCGAACGTTAGTGAACTTTCCTGCCCTATACGACTTTAGAACCCAAACATTAATAATCTTCTGAGCGCTCCATGTTTGATACTGTGGTTGAGCTGCCCTCAGATAGAATTCGACTAAGTCCCAGTCAATCTTTGGATGAGGATGAGGGAACTCTGCAATGTTGTCAAAGGCATTAAAGACGAACGCTTTTCGGGTCAGTGGCATGTCGAGCTGAGAATTGATAGAATTAGTGCGATCTAGTGAGATCACTGGTTCTAGCCACAAGATGCTAGGAGTTTCGATTGCTTCTTTCAGCAACTTCTCAAGAGTCGATGGAGGAAAGAGAGTTTTCCTACTCTTGAGTAGGTCGTGAGCTTCTTTCTGTTTTCTTTCGGCTTCTTCAGCCTCTCTAGCTACACGAGCGCTGATGTCAGCATCTTTGTCTCGACCTTGTATCTTCAAAAGATCGACAATGGTCTATTTATCTTCATCGCTCTCTTCAAGAATTTTCTTGCCCTTGTCTTTAACACCCGAACCTGAGGCTTGGCCTGTAGGAGGAGGTTCGGTTGTTTTGGCTGCTGTTGAAGTCGGAGGCGGTTGAGACATATTTTCATTTTTTCCCCCTTGTTTCGGAATGGACACGAAATCAAGGAACCCTTCAATCTTGCTCAGGAGAGAGAGGGCAGGAGCAAGCTTTTCTGCAAGATCACACCTCACAAAGTAGTTAAGAATTCGATCATGTGCTTCCAGGATGTTTGAAATGGCTGCGTGGACATCCGAAACACACGAAGAAATCACCTCTCTTTCAGATCAAAGAAACTCAATCTCCTTATGAGAATTGGAGAGTTCAAGACTCTTGACCTTCAGAGCAGTGGTCTTTCTAGCAAGAGCATCCATGAGGGAGTTCTCAGCAGCTAGATCTTCTTGAAGCTTGGTGAGGCGCTCCTCAATGGTCGTCTTAAAAGCGGAGTCGTCGTCTGAGAAAGTTTGACGAAGAGAAGCAAAAGACTTTAGTTCTGATGCAACTGAGGTAGCCAGCTGGTTGACAATGGGTTCCAGCTTCGTTTTGGTGGCTTCAACAGTTTCCTGTAAAGATTGTAACAGATAGGAAGCATCAGTAAATAGTTTTTCAACTTTTTCGGTCGCAGCCTCACAGGCTTTGGTGGATGCGTCAATGGCGGCAGTAGCTGAGTCTAGAGAGACTTGATGAGCTTTGGAAAAAGCATCAACAATCTTCTGAATGGCAGCTTCAGAAATGGTAGACTGGGATGAAGAAGAGGAGGCGATGAGCGAATCAATCTTTTCGTGAAGCTCCTTGAGATGCTTTTTGGTGACAGTAGCATCATCATCGTCATCACTCTGTACCTGATACAGACTGTAATAGACCGAATCAAAGGTCATGTCCTCCCCACCGAGGAATGGTTCGTCGTCCTCTGCTGCCTGAGTAGGAGATGAGGAGGTGGTGAGGGTGGAGGCTCGGTAGTGAAGGTAGGTTCGGGTTGTGATGTATGTTTGGTAGTGGGTGTGGGTTCGGGTGCGTCAGTAGGAGCCCCCGTATCAGATAAGTTGGTTCTTACTTCTGCGGTTGTGGTGGTTGCTTCGGTAAAGATGGGAGGGGGTACTGGGATGGAGGTAGGTGGTATTTGAGTGGTGGAGGTTATGGGGGGAATGGAAATAGGAATGGTGGCAGGTGGAGAAGAGATTGGAGAAGTGGAAAAATGAACTTCTGGGGTAGGCGATCGTGGTGGAGTGTTACCACGAGGGGATTCGTCAGAGTCAGAACACTCTTCCTCAGATTCGCTTGAGGAGGAAGCGATTATCAGCTTTCGCCTTGGTTGGGTTATTCTCTTCTTCAGCGGAGGGGATTAGACAGCCTTGGTAGTTTTACGTTTCTTGGGAGAAGGGCTTTTCGCTCCCTTGCCAACCTGCTTGTCTTTGCCTTTTTCATTCTTCTTTCCCCTTGGAGCAGGCTTGTCAACTTCATGAATGGACTTGATCATCTCAGGAGTAAGCTCTCTAGGACCAGAGCATCGAAACTCCTTATAGGTTCGAATGATCCGGCTGTCGGTAGGAACGTCTCGATACATCGACTCAGGGATGGAGCCAATGAACTAAAATTTTGAGGCATCGGAGACAATGATCTTCATGGTATGGAAAGTACCAATCGAAGACATTGGAGATCCAACAACAATGGAGACGTGGTACTTGTCCATCACCCATTTTGTGACGAAAGTCCAGAAACGGGCATAGGAGATCTCGGAATGCCGAGATGTAGAAGCCAGACTCTGAATGAGCTGTTGCCATAGGACCGACCCATAGTCCAGGTTGATACCGTTGTAGATCCCATAGAGAATCAAGATGAAAAGACGACTCGCTCCGTCCGATCCAGCACTGCGTTCAGATAACCCCTTGAACATAACTATAAACAACCCGTTCCACTAAGGAGGCAGGCACGATTTCTTGAACTTTGTGACCGTTGTCAGCACCTCAGTATAACCCATATTGTAGAACATAAAGAACAGGTGACCCATTGGAATGGATTCAGGGTTAACCCTAGATGAATCAGTTTCAAACCCTAATAGTGAGCATAATCACTGCCTAGAGATAGACGCCTTGTGATTAAGCACGTCGAAGAAGATCCTGTCGACAGACTTGTCGTAATGAGCAGTGGCGAAAATATGAGATAAGAACTCCATAGGAACAACTTCAGCTTTGGTGAGAGCAGGAGCAATCGGCGAGTATTTGAGGCACTCGATGATCGGGAACATGAAGGCATCGTAGACCTGTGGAGTAAGATCGATGATCAAACTCTGTTGGGGACGAATCGGCAGGATGTGGGAAGTGGCATGAACAGATGATGAATCTGCCATTGTTGTGAAGAAGATGGGAGATATGATGAACAGTAGAACACTTGAAGGTTTTGTTTGCTCTCTGAATTTTGGGTGCAGTAAAGAGGTAAAAAATGGTTGAAGTTACCTTTTATACTGTGGGTATAGGAGAGAGAAGAATCTGTTCCCTAATCTTCGTGGGAAAAACGAAGGGTTTTTCAGAAGTGATTGATGCGTGACAGTTGGTAGCACCGATGATTACGCATGAGAGAGAGTGACTGTCCCGATTCACACGCCTTCCTATCAGGCACTGTTTTTAAACGAAACGATTCCACTTCGCACGCCTGGCCTTTGCCGTTCGAAAATCAAATCGATTGGACTCCCGCCTGAGTCAACATCTTATCCTTTTAGAGCGAACGTCATCTTAGAGCAAAATGAACCACGTAGATTAATATTAGCCACAACTCTTTTATAACTTTAAATCCCATTAAAAATATGCCTTGTAACTAATGAAACCAATATTTTGGAAAATCAAAAAGATTTTCGTGCTTAGTGTGTAAAAGAAAAGGAAATAAAGCAACACATATGAGGGAATTTCTGATGTCAGTAAAGACACGAAACAATGGATCCCGGGCACGAATCTCTTCCTTCAAAGTCAAGAGAGACTTTAAAGTGTTTGTATGGTTTCCCGTTGAATAACGATCAGACACTTATTGAGAAGTGTTGAAAGGCTTCTTTTAATCAGGCTAATTTGGGTGGCTTTCGCTTCAATCCAGAATTCCTGATCTTGATATAAGACAGAAATCGAACGAAGTACTTGTGAGACCAATGTAGTCTGTTGAACAAGTAGGTTTGAAATAATTTAAGTGGCAATGTAAAATAGTTTATGTAAAATCTCAAAAAATAAAAAAATAAAACTGGATTCCAAGGGAAGAAATGTTATGGGATTTAACAATTTCATAGGAATCACTCAAAAGGAAATTAGAGATTTTACATTCCATCCCCATGGATAAGTCCGTCAATTCGTTAGTGAAAGCTAGAGCAAAGTTGATTGTTCACCGTCAATACATAGTAGGTATTGAATTGTGGATTTTACTTAGTACATAGTGACACGAAGCTAAGATCATAAACACAGAAATTGTGTAACCATAAACCTCAGTGGTAATTTCTGAGAGTCTCAAGGGTTACGTTTATGAAGCGAATGAGATGGAGAAAAGTAGTATAGATGGTGTAAAGAAACCAAAGTACCTCTGCTGTTAAAATAAGGACCAAGCAGAAAACTCTTATCTCATGTGAGAAGAGAGTTAGGTAGCTCATGATTAGAATAAATATGAAAGCCTAATTGGGAAGACAAGGTTTGTATGTACCAAGTCAGTAAAACTATTATTCAGAATCAGGTGAGGCTTTGGACACATACAGCAACATGCTTCTAGGGACACTTAACTAATGAAAGAATTTCCCCACAAATATCCACACAAAAGTATAAGACACAAAACAAAACAAAAAAAATTATCGAACAAATAAAAAAAAATATATTTTTGGAGTTTTTGATTTCACAAAAAAATAAGAAAAAGATTTTTGGAATTTTTGATTTAAAAAATAGAAAAATAAAACAAAATGAGACATAGGAAAATTTGGAACCGAACCCGAGCGTTCAGTCTATTTTGGTTAAAAAATTTGGAACCGAACCCGAGCGTGCGGTCTATTTCGGTTGCAAAAAAAATTAAGTTTGAAAAAGAAAAGAACTTTGAAAATAAGAGAGATGAATTTGAGAAAAGGATACAAAAGGTTTACAACCAAAGAAACTACCTTTGAGTGATAAGCGAAGATCAGATAATAGGACCGAACCCGAGCATTCGGTTCATTTCGGTATACCAGAACAGGACCCGAACCCGAGAATTCGGTTCATTTCGGCACACATGTGAACCGAACCCGAACGTTCGATACATTTCGCTTCCAACTTTTAATTTTGAGAAGTAGTCTTTGGTACTGACTCCGATTCCATCATTCCTAGCCCTTGTAGAATTTTATTGAAAGATGCTTCAAGAAGAGCTTTGGTGAAGATGTCAGCCAGTTGATCAGTGGTTCGAACAAAGTGAATTTCGACGTTCCCATCTTCCACATGATCCTTAATAAAGTGATACCTCAGTGCTATATGCTTGGTCTTGGAATGTTGCACTGGGTTATGACAGATCCTAATTGCACTTTCTGAATCGCAATATAGTGGGATTTTTTTCATATTGAGTCCATAGTCCTGGAGCTGGCTTTGGATCCAAATCACTTAAGATGTACAGGAGGCAGCTGCGATGTACTCTACTTCGGCTGTAGACAGAGAAACACATGTCTGTTTCTTTGATTGCCAGCTAACCAACTTCCCGTCTAGGAATTGGCAGCCTCCAGTGGTGCTTTTCCTGTCTAAATCACAACCTCCAAGGTCTGCATTTGAGTAGGCTTGAACGAAGAAACCTGAGTTTGATGGATACCATAGACCGAGGGAGGTGGTTTGTTTCAGATACCGGAGTATGTTTTTCACTGCAAGCATATGTGGTTCACGAGGATTTGCCTGAAATCTAGCACAGTAACACACAGAAAACATTATGTCAGGCCTGCTAGCAGTAAGGTACATTAAGGAAGCAATCATCTGGCGATATCATGTAATATCGACTGCCGGTTTTTCCAAGGGTGGTGTGATCTTGGTGCCGAAGGCCATTGGAGCTTTAACCTTTGAGTCTTCCATCATGCCGAATTTAGCAAGAAGAGTCTTGGTGTATGCTTCCTGGTTGATAAAGATGCCCTTGGGTTCCTGTCTAATATTTAAACCAAGGAAAAAGTTAATCAGACCCATTGAGCTCATTTCAAATTTAGTCTCCATCAGCTTTCTAAATTCAGCTGTTAAGCTAGGATTCGTTGAGCCAAAGATGATATCATCGACATAGATTTGAACAGTCATAAGGTGGTTACCTTCCTTCTTACGAAAGAAGGTTTGGTCAACCGAACCTTGTTTGAATTTTGACATCTTTAAAAACTTGGTTTGCGTTTCATACCATGCCCTGGGTGCTTGTTTCAGACTGTAAACCGCCTTGTCCAGAATATAACAGTGATTTGGGTACTTTTCATTAACAAAAACCTGAGGTTGCTCCACGTAAACCGTTTCTTCATGTTCTCCATTCAGAAAGGCGCATTTTGCATCCATTTGGTAGACCTTGAAGTTCTTGTGTGCAGCGTAGGCAAGAAATATTCGAACAGATTCCAGCCTCGCTACCGGAGCAAAAGTTTCCTCATAATCAATTCCTTCTTCCTGGCAGTATGCTTTCACCACGAGACAAGCTTTGTTTCGAATCACATTGCCTTCCTTGTCAATTTTATTTCTGAATACCTATTTGAGACCAACAACTAAGGCATCTTTAGGAGTTGGAATGAGGCGCCACACCTTGTTTCTTTTGAACTCGTTGAGTTCATCTTGCATAGCTTGAACCCAATCAGAATGATCAAGAGCAGTATTTATTGTCTTTTGTTCAACTTTTGATACGAAAGAATTATACATATAGAACTCTACTTTGGAGAATAGAGATGTTTTCTTTGCCTTTAGTTGAGATCAGGTGAGGACCTTTTCAGAGACATTACCCACTATCTGAGATATAAGATGATTTCTGGTCCATTTAACAAAAGGAGGGTAATTTGGATCATAGGATGGATCCAATTCAGCATTGATTATTTCTTCCAATTTAGATTGACTATCGTCATCGTAGAACATATCGGAGTTCTCCCCCTCGACTGATGAGCTTTCAGGTGTAGCTGGACTTTCTGGTGCTACAGGACTTTCGGGTGTTGATGAGCTTTCGGGTGCTGTTGAGCTTTCTGGTGTAGTTGAGCTTTCGGGTGTAACAGGAATAGAATTCTCCCCCTCAACTTGTGAGCTCGGTTGTTTTGAAGAAGGTGGAATCTCCCCCTCAACTGAAGCGCCTTGCTGAGGAGGTTCATTTGGAGCTTGTTCTCCTTCACCCATTCGTTTGGCGGCATCTTCGATAATTTGCTTCAGATGGTCGACTTTGTTGTCTGCTGCCTTGGCTTCCAAGAGAGCAGCTTTCTCAGGTTCATCGAATAATTCCACAAACTGATCGAACATATTAGCAATCGAAGTCGTGACTTGACCTGTTTGAGTAAAAATCTCTCTAATTGCTTCTTCAGTAGCCTTTAGCTTTTTGACGTAGTTATCGACGAAAGTCACATAATATGTTTCTTCGATCTTCCTCGAACGCTTATTTAAAACCCGGTATGCTTTTGAAGTAAGTGAGTATCCCAGAAAAATTCCTTCATCAGCTTTAACGTCAAACTTGTTACGATGTTCTTTGGAGTTGAAGATGAAGCATCGTGAACCGAACACATGGAAGAATTTTACGTTCGGCTTCCTGTTATTGATGACCTCATAAGGAGTAAGACAGAAGTGCTTGTTGAGATAAGACCTATTCTGTGTAAAACATGCTGCAGCAATAGCATCGTTCGGGCCGCCTCACACGAGGATCGGTTTCGTCTTTCGACAATTCTGTTCTATTGGGGCGTGTAGGGGGCTGAGAAGTTGTGACTGGTTCCTTTTTCTGCCAAAAAGTCTTCAAATTCTTTGTTCTTGAACTCCAGTCCATTGTCGCTCCTGATGTTGCGAATGACTTTTCTCAGTTGCACTTCAACCTGCTTAATAAACATCTTTAGCTTAAGAGTAGCCTTAGATTTGTGCTTCAGAAAGAACACCCATGTAAAATGTGAGAAATCATCAACAATAACAAGAATATACTTGCTACCGCCAATGCTTACGATAGATGATGGACCACATAAGTCAATGTGAAGCAACTCAAGTGGTTCAACAACTTTTGTGTTTATAATAGATGGACGATGAGATTATGCTATAGCCCTTCAGCGTACGCCACCTTTCTTATTGTGAAGTCTCCATTGGTTATCATCCCATAACCCTTCATCGTTCCATAGGAGTTGTTCCCGAACTTGACATTCCCACCATTCTGAAGAGATCGAAACTCCCTTAGCTCTTCCTTCCTTCCTGTCATGTGACGTGAGCAGCCACTGTCAATGTATCATTCTTCGTCGAACTGCTCGTCACTAATTACCTGCACAAATTAAGAAGATTTAGGAACCTAAAGTTTCTTGGGTCCGCGTGAGCTTTTCACAGCAACATGAATCGTAAGAGAAACATCAACAAGATATGTTCTATTTATTAATGTTGTTTCATCTTTCCTCTTAATAGTGTATACTTTGATTTTGTTAGGATTAGCTATAGTCGTTTTGGTTTCAGGTTTTGGCGTTTGGGCCTTAAACTGCTTTGGGTCATTCTTGACAGAAGAAATCTTTGATTTTCCTTTCAAATCCGTTGAAGATTTTGAGTTTCGTGCCGGAACAGAATGGGATTTAGAAAAGGATCGAGAATGAGAGGAATTAGAATGAGAGAATTTGGACTGAGAGTCTTTCCTGACTTGAGGTTCTAAGTGACCCTTTTGTTTATGATCATTTGAGGGACCGAACCTGGATCTTCGGTAGCTGTTGCTTTCGGGACCGAACCTGTCCTTTCGGTTGTTGTTGTTCTCTGAACCGAACCTTTCCTTTTGGTTCTTGTTATTCTCTGAATCGAACCTGTCCTTTCAGTTCTGTTCGTCATGCGGCCTGACGGTCTTTTTCTCTTGCTTTGAATTTTTATCGTGATAGGAGAAATGGGCGTTTTGAGATCGCCAAAACTGCTTTTGCTGCGAGAGATTCTTTTTGTATCTCAGATTCTTCTACTGCTTTTGATTTTTCACTTGTTTCGGCTGTCTGTGGATGTTAGCCTTTTGCTTCAGCTTCTTGTCAGTCGGTTCACTTTTCACAGATGATGTTTCGCTTGTGGAAGTGTCTTCTTCTACAGGTATCTCTTTTGTACCACTAGTGCTTGGCACGTCGAAGTTGTCAGGCTTGTTCAGCGGCTCTGGTACATATCTGCCTTTGGTTTTCTAGGACGTCCGCTCTGACAGACCAACTGTTTCGTCAGCATTATCTATAGGAGCAGACCAGAAAAACTCATCACAGCCATCTGCGTTATCTTCGTTCACTATGGCAGTGAGTTCGGCTGTTTGATGCTCGGTTACTTCTGTGACCTTATATACTTGATTTGGTGTTGTTCTCACCTTTTGGTACACAACAGACTTTTCTTCAAGAATCGGGGACTTATTTTGGGACAAACGAGCGAACTCCACAGAATTTTTAGAAATAAGATTTTTGTGGTTTTCGGGTTCGCTCTTGACAAACTCAGAACAGTCGACTTCATCCTCTACATAAATTTCATTCATATCATCGTCCTCATTAAGTTCAGATGCGTTTTCAACATCAATTTTATTTTCTGAACATGAATTGGCACTCAATGAGTCAAATTTTTGTATGGTTTCGGTCCTTAGTTTCAGCTTATCGTTTTCATCCAAAAGACTTTTCAGCATGTCCTTATGGTCTTTGGACTTTATGAGAGATTCTATTTTGTCCAGACCATACATGTAAGTGGGATTCACATCATCAGACGATACAACACTTTCACAGTTGTACGCTTCAACATCGATTTCATCCTCCTTAAACTCAAGGGAGGGTAAAATCATGCGATGTATTTTCTACCCTATTTCACAATTCAGATGCAGTTGAGTGATGTTAGCATAAAGTCTTTTAGCAATCAAACAAAAAACATTTCCTTGTTTTAAAATTTTCAAATTGTCTCTTTGTAAATAAATGTTTTCATCCTTAGACTTAATCAGCTCCGACTCCTTCTGCTCAATCCACATCCTTCGCTCCTCACTCTTGGATGACACCCTGCTTATTTGGTCAATTAGGTTAGAATTGGTGACCCGTGTTTGAGTTAAAAAATTATCCAGATTTGAGATTCTTGAATTTAAGTTATTTAATTCCTTTTCATATGATTTCTGTGGAACTTTGAATGAAATAAAAAGAGATTGTACCTTCTTGATCAATTCATTATGTTCATTGATCTGCACACTGAGAGGTTTTGCTGTAAAGCATAAGTCCTCTCGCTCCTTGGTGTCCTCGTTTCCACCATCAGTATTGTATCCCCTTATGTTAGATACATCAGTCACCATTAGACACTTTCCACTGCTTTCATCCCCTCTTGTGACATACGCCTTTCCATGCGAAGGCTTTCTCACCTCATCATCTTCTGAGTCAGTTGACCACATCTGCACGCCACCGAACTCGTCATCCTCTGCCGAACCCTGTACAATAAGAGCATTCATAGAAGGGTTAGTAGTAGCTTTCTTCCTCTTGTTCTCTTCCAGCTTTTTCATCAAGATTGCCTCTTCATCTTTCTCTATCATTTTATTCAGAACACAGTCTTTGGCATAATGATTTTTTCCTCCACAGTAATAGCAGCTAACACCAGAATCTCCTTCAACCTTTGCCTCTTTCTTTGGTTCCTCAGTCTTCAACTCCTCCCTTACCTTTTCTGAACTGTAGCTTCCCTGCCAATTTCGGTTCTTATTGGTAGGAAACCTCTTCTTGATGTACCTTTTTGGATTGGAAACCATCATAGCATAATCTTCTAAAGTAAGATCGTAGTCCTCCAGGTTCAGATCTTCATCTTCTACTACATTCTGGCTTTTAGAGAGGAGAGCCAAGGACCCCAAAGTTGAGACCACAATCTTCTCTTGCATGACAATCTTTTCTTGGGATTTCAGAATTCCCACCAGCTTTGCCAATGAATATGACTTGAACTGCTCGTGAGCTTTAACTGTAGACACGACATCTCTCCATTCAGATCTTAGGCCATTCAAAAAGGTGACCTTCTGTTCAATCAACTTCCTTTCGATATCATGTTTGATCATCTTGCTAAGAAGATGATTGAAGCAATCAAACGTCTGAGTGACGGTCTCATCAGAATTTTGCTTAAATTCTCCATACTCAGACAGAAGCAAAGTCTGAATAGAGTGCACCAAATCTTCATCTGTAGAATACAGCTCTCGCAGCCGATCCCAGATTCCTTTAGCAGTACTGCAGGAACTCACCTACCTAAATGTATCAGATTGAAGAGCGAATCGGATCAGTCTCAATGCTTTAATGTTGCACTGAAACTTTTCCTTTTCGTCTTGAGCAATGTCTTTTACATCTTTTAGCAGATAATTATACTCTTTCTGAGTTTTAATGATTCTGGATGTTCTTGAGTGAGCAAATGGTCCAGACACAATAGCTTCCCAAATAAGATACCCATTATCTTCAGATCCGATGACATAGTCTTCAAAATGATGCGCCCAAACTTCGTAATCCTGGGTGTAAAGAATAGGAATCTTTGTTGTTGATCCAATACTGTTTGAGATGTTGATAGGATTAGATTGAGAATCCTCCATGCTTGATCGTTTAACCTGTTTGAAAGATCAGACTTGTAATATGTAATATTAGGGCAAAACGAATAAATAATGAGACACATTAATTATGGAGTGACGTCTCAATAAATATCAGTTAATGCAGAATAAACCCTAATCACTTCTTTCACAGAAGAGATGTGTATGAATTACACAGCCTCCTGCTCTGATGCCAATTGATGAGTTTGTAAAACTCTTTCATCGATTAGATCTTTATAACAGGCAAATCAAGAAACTAAAAACAGTGAGATAAAACACAAGTATGGAGCTGAATGAGTCGAATCATTTAATTAACTCAATCCTTAGCAGAGCTCGATGAAGAACTTCCGCTGTAGAGGATTGTAGGCTTACAAAAGATAAGAACTTGTACACTATAAATTTTCTATCAAAGCATTACGTTCTAGAATGCATGCAAGCATCTATATATAACAAACCCTATAAAGAACTCACGGATGGACATGCCCATACCAGAGACAAAAGTTGGACTAGCTAACGAGCCCAAAGACGCAACACTAAACTGGACCTAACAATAAGCTTTTGGCATCATTATCAGATGAAATGGTTTTAAATTTATTTTGAGTTTGTAGACTATCTCTATCACATCATGTTTTTGGTGACGTTGCTAGGGAATAAATGCCAATTAATATTGTTTTATCTAATCATCGATCAATAGATCTTTTCTGAAAAGAATGTTACTTTTTCTTTTATTTTTAAATTTTATTTGATAATGGTTTTCTATGTCGGAGACGTCTTCTACTGTGTTGGAATGAAAGAATCTAAGTGACGAGAAGTTTATACCGCACTGCTATTTTATTTTACATTATACTTTTTTCTAGATTATACTTTTTGCATGTGATTGAATGTTGCAAACTACTAGGGATTTCTTGACCAGTTAGTCTACGAATTTTGTGAATTGTCCAACTCGATCCACAAAGCAGAAGGTTGACTTCTTTGTTCTCTTGACTAATTTGCTCACTTCAATTTTTTCTTTATACTTAATCGTATAATAAATCAAAGAAAATAGTCTGGTGGGCCCCAAATATTTAGATTTAAAAAAGGAATTCTTGCATGAAACCAAATAAATCAACAAATAGTATAAGAGGGGATGAAACACAACAAACATCAAGAACCAGTGATGGAGTGCCTATCGGTCAAATCTTAGGCTCCTCATTCCGGCATAAATTGGATATCATTTAGTTTATATTATTTTTTATAGAGAAAATTACACGAATGGTCCTTTAAGTTTATATTATTTCCCTGAAGTAGTCCCTACAAAACTTTTTTTCCTCAGATGATCCCTAAAGAACAAACTTTGCACACAAAAAGTCCCTGTGACTAACTTTGTAAACAGATTTTGTTAAGGTTTATTAAATACCAAAAATACTCTTTGTTTTATGCATACATATGCTCTATCTCTCTCTCTCTCTCTCTCTCTCTCGTCACTATTTCCACACAATACACTCATACACACAATCGATGATGAATAAAAATCGTCAGTTAGCAGGTAATAAAAATTGTTTTTTTTTTGGAAAAAATAAATTGATTTGCAGATTTGTGTTCATCTTATTCATCTTGGAGAAGCTAATAACAATCGACAGTTAGGAGCCCAACCAAAACCCATAAATTGATTGCAGGTTTTTGTTAATCGTGTTCAACCGTGAACTGACTAATGAAATCGATTTGTTTGTGTTCCCTGGAACTTGTTCAAGAAACCTAAGATCTTTGTGTGTGCATGTCTGAATTTACATAATTGATTTTCGTGTGTTCAAAATATGTTATGTGTATCGTTTTTTAAAAGAAATCAATTTATCGGCTTCATCTTCTCCAAAAGATCTACCAGTTGTGGACTGATCGACACCGCCCCTTTCTTCTTGTCAACAGATCAACTCTGTGGTGGTGATGCATACTCGATTGAACCCCCCTGTTGGGTTTCGACTTGGCGTGTCCGGTATCAGCAACACCCAAACGGCCGAACCCCTCTTCTGATTCTAATATATTTAAAGAGTTTGATTGGTTAAGAAGCCTAAATCCACCATTTTATTGGCTCACCACTACAGATTCAATCTCTATAAAGCTAGAAGCCTGTAGTGACAATGCACCATAGAAAAGGAAATCGAAAACAGTTAATAAGAAGCATCAGAAGTCTGTGTGTGTATGTGTGCGGAGTATGCCAATGAAATTTATGTCTCCGAAGAGATCTGGAAGAAGGGATAGGTGGGACATCGTCGTTGGATGGAGCTTCGACATTATCACTACCGTTGGACATGCTTTCAGATCCATCTTCTCTAACTCTTCCTTGATTTCCTTCAAAGTTTTCACTATCAAACTACTTTCTCAAAGTCCTTCGATCTCTGACTTTTGTATGTTCATCATCCGGGTGAAACCCATGAAATCGAACCTTAAAACCCCTGCAGTCGGACCCACGAGAATTCAATCGAAACTAGATCTTCACCAACATGCTGATTTTATTGGAATGATACTAATTTCAATCATACCCTCTATGTATGTATGTGTTGATGTCAATATTCATGTGTGTATGTATATGTGTATGAGAGAGAGAGTGGACCCCACCTTTTTTATTACAAATCAACAAAATATTAAAATAAATATAAAAAAATAAAAATAAAGGCATTTTCGTATGTGTTTATGTAATTTGTGTACAATGTTTGCTCCATAGGTACCATCTGAGGGAAAAAAACAAAACCTAAAGGGCTATTCGTGTAACTTGTTCTTTTTTATTTTTAATTCTCGATTTTTTATATTCAACGTTTTACATTCTTTTAATTAATTTAAAAAACAAGTAACTCTTTAGACAAGGTTTCTACTCGAAAAATATTAGGTTCGATTTATAGATATGTGTTCAATCGGATATAAAGTATAAAACAGAGCTAAATTATGAAAACGCCTTATATGTAGGGCATAGGCACTGCTATGCAGAACATAGGGTCAAAACAGGCCTGAATTTGTTGTGTTTTTTTTGGTTGAACTCTAGAATTCTTATTCTATTTCGGTCGTTATTTTTGCACGTCACGGCCTGTAGAAACCAGCCAGTAGGATACACACCAACAAATCTATTTCCTTCACCATATCCGCCTTATCTAGAAGGGTCCACATTGTACCAACATATATTCAATATAGCTGGTAAATCTAGTACACGACAACATTATTATGACAACGATGTGGGATTTTTGTCTATTTTCGTTGTTTCTTTCATTTTTATTTTTAGACCTAATTTATGAACTTGTTTAATGTTTTTGTTTGTTTTTTTAATGAGTTTGTTTAATGTTTAACTTATAAGTAGTTGGTATTATAATTCTCTTGGATTTTTAGATTTTTTATTGAAGTGTTGGCTTTAGACGCTGCCAGTAGGTTCAACAAAAGTAGGATCAAGTGTAGTTTTGGCATGTAATATTTTTCAGAGAAGTATCGCATCACGTAAGTGTGAGGTCACTTATTTACACAAAAGAGGAATTGGGAGATGCCATACAAGTAAAAAGACAATATTTATCGTCCATGGTCAATACTATGCATAGAAAATATGTGAGGGGTCACCTTACTAAGAAAGGCGTAACTTAACCTACAAGAGAAAGGAGATAGGTGCCTAATGAATATATCATCCCCAACATTTTTTCAAAATAAAAGATGGTATTTATTACTAACTTGTATCGAGATGCATAGTTTGTGTCGAGGAAAATTGCTAAAAGGCAATAACCCTGTTTACGACTAGAAATTGCATCGCAACCATCTAAATCAGGCCGCGAACACCGTCTCCTAAGGAAACACATGTCATTTAAACATAAAGCATTAGTTTCAACAAACCTCGACGATCTCATCGTACATAAAAGCTTAAGAAAGAGCATTCACGAAGACACGATACATTGATGAATCCAATATTTATTCCCAAAATTAAAATTGTTTAACTACATGATGTTTGGCCAATTGATGAATGAACTATGGAATCCTAATGAGAGAAGAAAATACATGAAATTTATATTTTCAACCTTACAAGATCAACCAAGTACCAACAATTTTGAAGATTCCCAGTTAAGATGGATTCAACCACTACTAGGGGTTGTCTATTTCTTTTTCTCCCATTTATATTCTTTAATTTATTAAGTATACAATGAGAGCATTGTATGATTTTAGTTTGGAGTAGGAAGTTATATATGTGATATAAATTATTAAAATTTTCCAAAAATCGATATAGATGAAATTGAAGTCCAAATAAAAATTTTAATTTAATAAAGTTTTGTATGATAATATGAAATAAACCCTAAGGATTTATTTAGTATATATATGTTATAATGTATATGTGGCTTACTAGCTTTAGTGAAATCATGAACCAAAAACGTGACCTATGTGCTATAAGGGATGCAATATATTTTGAATTGTTTGTTGAAATTCACCCCTACTTAAAAATATATTCTAACCAGTAAGTGTTGATGTAATGTTTCCAATTAGAATAGAAATGAAGGAAAGAAAGTTCCATATATGAAATATGGAAATATTAAAATTTCTAGTTCTAATTAAGAGGAGAATTCAATTTATGGCCTTACATTTCAGATAGTAAACCCTTAAGGAAAATTAATGGCATGTGTTAATGAGCCGTTTAGTAAAGAAATATTAGGTAGAATTATCACTACATGAATTCTATAGAAATTCATGGACTTCTTTTAGTGGCATTTGGGAGGAGCAATAACTTGTATAGAAGAATCTCTCATAGAATGCCACGAGCTAAAGCTAGTGAATTTGGTACTATATACAATAAAGTTATGTCAAGGAGAAAGTTATTTACCAAGGAAATGTGGAAAACGGTAACTCAAATACACAAATCTTTCCGAAATAGTATCTAAAGTATATAAACTTGATAAAAATACGTTAAGGTTAAGGATTTTTTAATGTTGGTATATTTGAAGGGATGCAAAAGTGTGTATTGCTCATACTAAGTAGGGATCATTTATGAAGACTGTGAGTATTTAAAGTTAGGAAAGTAATTAGGCTTTAGACATAGATATGTGCATTGAAGTGGAATGGAATTAGTAGGTTAAAAATAGGGTTATCATGGGGAAAAGAAAAAGGAAGGTGTGGGGTATTTTGGTATGTCCTAAATTAGAAATATTTGAAAGTACATTTCAGATACTTTTCTATGCATTTTTATGATTAAAATAGGGAAAAAGGTACTTAATTCCTTTATATTTATATTTTGCAGCTGAAAGGGGCATGTTGGTGAAATAGTAGCTAAAAAAGGCCATTTTGGACCTAATTTCGTGAAGTATTTAACAAAGAAAGACTGTTAGATTTAAGTATGGAAAATATTATCAAGACCGAGAAGATTGTGTGGATCATTTCCAAAAAACTTATTTCACTAGAGAAGAAGGTGAATGTAACAAGAAAATAGAGAGTTTGAGAGTAAATGATCCTTTACAGGCTTAAAAAACGTCTTACAAGACATTGATATCCATATCTCACTTTAGATTCATATTTTAGATAACCATGTCATCTTCCCGTTGATTTCGAGCACCGTGCATTTTGGGGGCGAACCAATGCAATTTTGGATATATCATAATGCTAGTTGATTTTCAAAATTACATGTTTCATTAATTTGTGTCTTTAACTAATAAAATATGCTATGAGCTTCTCTAGTTATTAAACTAATTCAGAAGAGTCTAAGTGACAAAAGATTTTAAGTCACTATAGCCATATTAAATTAAGTCATAAGTATTGTACCATAATGTCTAATGACAATTTATCGAAGTATCCATCTGATAAAATCAAATGTAAACCATTCCATCTCTATTGATTACATTAAAATGTTTTTTATTTTCAAATTTCATTTCTCTTGTTCTAGTTCAACTTAGATCTCAAACAACCAAAAACTAAAAATCCCCACTATATTCATATTTTCATTTTACAACGTTAGGGTGCAAAGTTCCCCTTAGATGTGATGTTGGCTTACCCTCTTAGATTATGTAATGGGTTTAGCCTTTCATATAAATAGGAAGTTAGTGGGTCCTAAATTATGTAAGAAGAACCCATATTTATGAGATTTACTCTAGAGAGAAATCATTACAAGACCCACTTAGTAAACCCCTTCTAGTCTAATTGATCTTAAACCATTTTATTTACATTGTGTATTCTTCCATTATGTTTTATTCACATTAGTCATTACTTTTCCACGTTCGTCATCATAATCGGGTCACTACAATTGGTATCAGAGTGAGTGTTCTTAAATTTTCCGAGAATTGATCCACGATGACATTTTTGATTAGGTGAATCACTAATCAAACTTCATGTTGAAAGTTTTCTTTCTTTGAGATAATTTTTTGTTCTATAAATTTAATTAGTTCTTTGATATTAATTCAAATTCAATTTTCCTTCTCTAGAATTCATGAAATTTTCGCTTTTCCTCTCTAGAATTCATGTCGAAATCACTTTCTATCTTTAGAATTTTGATCAATTTTGCTTTCTCTCTCTAAAGGTTCATTCAAATTCACTTTCTTTCTCTAGATATTTCTTTCAAATTCACTTTCTCTCTCTAGAAATATCTGTAACGCCTACAGATTTGAGTTAGTCAATTTAGAGATATTGAGAGTTAAAAATGACTTTTTGATAGAAGATTATTTAGAGTAAATAATCTTAGTTATAGTATCGGTCACAAGGATTTTGTACATATAAAGAACGCTGAAATCTGACTTATAACGAAGAAGTTATGACCCGTCAATGTTTCGCGATTAAATTGACATGGCTCCGCGTAACGTAAAGAGTGAATTTTTGACGAAATACTTTTTAGCCAAAGAAATCTAAACGAAAGTCATAGTGGACGTTAAATCAAGAGTGTGCATAAATAGAACGTCCAAATCTGACTTCATTTGGGGAAGCTATGATTTTTCTAAGATTTATCATAACAATATACAGCTCGAAAATCAAATTTTAGATCACTCACTTACTAGCCGACATAACCTAAATGTGAATTGAAGATCTCGTTAATAGGAGCTCAACAATATAAAGGCGGTGTTTGGATTAGCTTATTAGCTTATTGCTTATTAGCTTATTTGTGGTGGGAATAAGCAATAAGCAATAAGCATGGGGAGAGATGCTTATTATACTTAGCTTATTTAGCTTAATAAGTTGGATTTTATCCAAACACTCAAAGTTAGCTTATTGTGGGAATAAGCAATAAGCACCTCTTTTTTTCCTATCCGAACACCCCCAAACACAGTCGAAAACGGACGTTGGATGACAAAGTTATGAATTTTTAACGGACTTTAACTGTCTAAACCTGTTAAAATATAACTTTAAAAGTAAGTCAAAATTAGCCGATGGAGTCTAAACGAAAGTTGTAGATCCCATCGATACCTAAGCGTGGATATAAAGAACGCAAAAATAGAGCTCGTATGCAAAAGTTACAGATTTCAGAAGATAACTAGTTTTTGGAGTAACCAACGAGTGACATGTGGCAATATATTGGCCACTACTTCTTCCCCACGGCGTTGCACAAGATTGTGACACATGGAACATTATGCCGAGCGTAATTTTGAGTATGCTCAACTTAACCCTTAAAAACCCGTTACACTTAGCATAATTCTTGAGTACGCTCAGCGTAGTCGGTGTAGGAAGCCTATAAATAGAAGGCGTTTTTCACTCTCTTTCTCACATCTCTTCACCCATTTCTCTCCCAAACACCCCAAACCCTCTAAGACTTTCCCTAGCACCTCTTAGGTGTTAGTAGTGTGTCCCGGAGCAACAGAAGGCCCCGAGAAGAACAGTTTTGGCTCGGAAGTTATGTCCGTGCAGAGCTCGATTCCTCGTTAAACCCCCTTATAAGTGAGTTATGCTTACCATACTTTAAATATAACTTATATTTAAGTTCATTATCGTTATTATGAACCTATAAAAAACATTTATCAGTGATTCCAGGTCGTTATATTTATTGATCTACTTACACGGATGATGTCTAGGCTGTGATTTAGTGAGGTGTTTAAAGTGCGATTTCCGAACAATATACTTCGTATACCAAATGGACCCTACCTCCGATATGATCCTACCTGGTTGTTACGTACTTGATAGATAATTAAAGTAGACATTGAGTTAACTATGAATTTAGACTTATAATTTTTTGCAATAAATATTAGACAAAAACTTAGTGATAATGATATTAGATTTTGTCAAAGGAAAAGACAATTGTTAGAAGCGAAGTGTTGCCCGAATTTCGAGTCGTCACTTTAACAATTGAGCATGTAGTTACTTTCATCTTACACATAGATATGAAGTATTTAGTATTAACACATGCTATATGTGCTTATTATTTGTATTCCTGATATCTATTCTAGATGAACGATTTATACATGTTTTACGTGATTTAAACTGTATATGTATTTTTATAACTATAAATATATTGGGTAAAGATGGGTAGATGAATGATGAGAGATGAAAGATGAAATAGATGATGAGAGGTGAAAAATGATGACAAGCCTTGAATTTAACGATGATCCAGTCATCTAGCATCGTATAGATGACAAACACGGACTATTGTAGACAGTCTGGTGGAACGCTAGCAGGTTCGCAACCTGTAGGTGTTTGTGAACGACGTGCTCACCAGATGTACTCTAAAACCCTGGCACCTAAGGACTTAGTAACTTACAAAAAAACCTTGTCAGTTATGTACTTAGTGCCTTATAGATGAACATTGGCAACTATGGACTCAATGCCTAATAGATGAAATTGGCAACTGTGCCTTATAGATGAACATTTACAACTATGAACTTAGTGCCTAATAGATAACATCGACAACTATGGACTTAGTGCATGTTGAATGAACCCTTGCAATGCTGGATTTCATGCTTATTGCTTAGGAAAATACTTCGGAATAAATAAATAATGAATATATGATTCTTATGCTAGATCCATAAGTAAAAAGAAGATAATGGGGATGTGAAATTGGGTTTATTTGTTTAATGATTAAAACATAATAATTATATTATTGTGGGTAAAAAACCCTATGTACTCACCAGTTTTTCGAACCTGACCCACTCAAGTTATTGAATCACAGGTGGCTATATGAAAGACACATGCTGCTGAGAAAATCAAGGAGTATTAGGTTACTAGTTTAATTACTATAAGGCTTGTAATATTTCATTATGCGTATGTTTCTGTATTGACGGTGACATCCCAATTTTTTATTAAAAATAAAAATAAATTTCTTCGGAAATGATTTGATAATATCATTATCATGTGTTCTGGGAACAAATTACAAAATACTATTTTTCAAAAAGGATACTCTGATTTTAAACTAATCATAAACAAATTGGTCTTTTTTGGCCGTGGAAATGGGGATGTCATTGTTGGTATCAGAGCATTAGTTTAAGTGAAGTAAGATTAAGGATTTATTTCTAGACTTAAACTTAGAATGCTAAACGATGATTTGTAGATGTGTGTCTGATATATTTAGGAAATATGCCTGGATAGATAAGAGCAATAGCTTATTTTAGGAAAGATTCATAAATTGATTTTATATGCTAAATGATTTATGCTATAGGATGCCTTATTTGCTTTATAATGCTATCGTTTGATTGGATCCATGGTCTATTACCGACCGTATCTGGAAATATTATGTGTTTTGATTTCTAAACGTTTAATTACAGTATTAGAACTATCGTGTAACTTTTCAGAGTAATAAGGAGATGTATATGTCTATCGTAAATAAAGGTTTCCTATCTAAATTCTATTCACTACACTCCAAACGTCTGCTTTGGCGTATAGATCGACATGGTGAGAACTCGAAGCGGATTGGGAAAAGAAAATCAGCAGCCTGAGCCATGAGTTATTGAGTGTGCACCATAGGTTGCAGCTGCACCCAAGCGACTCACGATGGCATGAGTCCAATCAATGATTCGGGCTACGATGGTTCAAAAGAGAGAGGAGATGAGACAAACGTTCCTTAATAGGGATGAACCTATTGAACAGTCAGAGGAAGGAAACTTTAGTCAGACTATTAGTCAAGCTGAGCCACGTATGGTTAGAAGAAATCAACCCAATAGAGGAAATGATGGATGTCGATGTAAGTATAAGGATTTCATAGCATCCAAGCCACCAAGTCATTATGGAAGCCCAACACCGGTGGAAGTCATGGATTTGATCTCTGAGATGGAGATTATGTTTGAAAGTTACAACTATAGCAACAAACTAAAGACCATTCTCGCAGTTATACAGTTGAAGACTGGAGTATTAAGATGGTGGAAGTTACTCGTTGTAATGCCCGTAGATTCTGGCTAGTCAATCTAGAGATAATAAGCATTAAAAATGACTTTTTGATAGAAGATTACTTTGAAAAAATAATTTTAATCAGAGTATAGTATATGTCACAAGGATACCGTACATATAAATAACACTGAAATCCGACTTATAACGAAAAAGTTATGACCCGTCGAAGTTTTGCGACAAAACCGACACGACGCCTCATATCGTAAAAAGTGAATTTTTGATGAACTAATTTTTAGCCTTAGAGATCTAAACAAAAGTCGTATTATACGTTAAACCGAGAACGTACATAAAAAGAACGTCAAAATCTGACTTAGTTTGAGGAAGATATGATATTTCTAAGATTTAATGTAGCAGTACACAGCCCGAAAATCAAATTTTAGATCGATCGATTTTTTGCCAAAACAACCTAAATGAGAATTGAAGATCTCATTAATAGGAACTCAATGATATAAAGACAGTTGAAAACGGACATCGGATGAAAAAGTTAAGAATTTTTAACGGAATTTAACTGTCTAACCCTATTAAAATATAACATTAAAAATAAGCTCAAAATTAGCCAAGAAAGTCTGAAGGAAAGCAGTAGATCCTGTCAATACCAATGTGTGGATATAAAGAACAATAAAAACGGAGATCGTATGCGAAAGTTATGGATTTTAGAAGATAATTAGTTTTTGGAGCAACCAATGAGTGACACATGTCGCGATCTGAGCCGATGCTTCCTCCCCACGCATTTCCACCAAATGGTGACACCTAGCATAAGTACGATTAGTGTATACATCCAGTAAACTCATCGTACAACCTTCAGACATGCTATAAATAGAGGTGCAAATCACTTCATTTCTTCACACCTTCTAACCCATTCTCTCCTAAACACTCACAAACCCTCTAATCCTTTCCCTAGCACCTCCTTGGTGTTAGAAGCGAGTCCCAAAGAACCGGAAAGCCCTGAGAAGAAGAGATTTCAGCTCAGAAGTTGTCCCACACAGAGCTCGGTTCTTCGCTAAATCCCCTTGTAAGTGAGTATGACTTATGTTTAAGTTCATTATCATTATTATGAACCGAAGAAAAAGCTTTATCAGTGATTCCAAGTTATATTGATTGATCTACTTACGGGGATGATGTTTAGACTATGATTTTGTGAGATGTTTAAAGTGGGATTCCCAAACAGCATACTTCGTATAACAAACGGACCCTACCTCCGATATGAGCCTACCTGGTTGTTCCATACTTGATAGATCTTGAAGTATTCTTTGAGTTAATGCTGAATCTAGACTAATAATTAGTCGCAATAAATTAGACTAAAACATAGCGATAATATTGCTAGGTTATGTCAAAGGAAAAGACAGTTTCTAGAAGCGAAGCACTGCCCAAATTTCATGTCGTCACTTTAACACGTGAGTGCATAGTCCCTTTCATGATCATGATTTTATTACAAGTATATTAAATATATGTTTATGTGTGAGATATTTGATATTGCATGAAATACGTGTTCAGAGTATATCTTATAATATATGATGATTTAGGATACAGAATAAACCTAAATTAGTTAAAATGAATATTGTGTAGTATCTCATTATGAGTACAGGTGAGATATAGATGGAGGGGTTAAAATTTTTTCATTGATCTGATAGCATGGATTAGACATAGTTATCTGTCCTTAGTCAGAGAGGTCATAGTCATTTGTCATTAATCCGAGAGCATGGATCAGACATAGTCATTCGTCCCTAGTCCAAGAGTATGGAGTGGGCATAGTCATTTGTCATTGACCCGAGATAATGGATTAGACATACCTAATCCGGTTGTATGGATTAGGTAAAGCTGTTAATTTTAGATCCAAGAGTATGGATCTTGTCATTGTGAGGATCAATAGGGTGGGGTAAATTGCTAATATGAGGTGAAATTTTATATTACGAGTTCTAATATATATATATATATATATATATATATATATATATATATATATATATATATATATATAACATTGTAGGATTGAAATCCCTACGTAATCACCAGGTTTCCCAACTTGACCCACTTAGTCTATTTGTTTCACAGGTATCGATGTGAAGATACATTATACTAAGATATTAGAGGAGATGTAAATCATTAGTGTAAATGAATGCAAGGTCTGTTTATGCTTATGTTTTTGTATTGATGATGACATCCCAATGTTTTAATATAAATAAAATACATTTCATTGGAAATGCCCTGATAATATATTTGTCATATTTTTTGGGAGAAATTGCACAATAATATTCTTCAAAAAGGATACTTTGATTTTGAATTAAGCATAAATAAAATTTTTAAAATGACCGTGAATTTGGGGATGCCACAGTTGGTATCAGAGCATTAGTTTATGTGAACTAGGAATTCTAGGAAATTTCTAGACTTAAACTTAGAATGCTAAGCAATGATTTTGGGAGGAGTGTCTGCTATATTTAGGAAATATACCTGAATAGACACCAGCACTAGCATATTTAGGGGACATGGATAAATTGCTTTTATGTGCTAAATGAATTAGGCTATAAGATGCCTTATATGCTTTATGATGCAATCATTTGATCAGATTTATTGTCTGATTTGAGCTGATCTGAGAATTTTATGTGTTTAGATCTCTAAACGTTTAATCATGGTAATAGAACTGGCATATAATTTTTTGTAGTGATAAGGAGATTTATATGTCTGTCCTAAATAGAGCTTTCCATATCTTAGTTCTCATCGCTATATGTTGAACATCTGCTATAGCGTATTGATCGAAATGGTGAGAACTCGCAGCAGATTAGGAACTACACCCGAGCCAATCACGATGGCAGGAGTACAAGCAATGATACAAAAGATGTTCGATCGTTAGATGGAATAGACGAGGCTTTTACTTCAACAAAATAGTGATGAACCTATTGTGTCTGTTGTACAACTTGAACTGAATGAAGAGCTGTCAGAGGAGAGAAATTACAGTCGTACCGTGAGTCAAGTTGAACCCCGAATGGTCAGGAGGAACGACTGGACAGAGGGATTGATAGGGATGGGCATATGTATAAGGACTTCTTGGATGCCAAACCACCAAGTCATTTTGGAAGCCCAAAGCCATTCGAGATTATTGACTGGATCTCTGAAATGGAGATGGTATTTGAAAGCTGAAACTGTACAATCCCATGCCATGGGGAAAATCCCTGAGCATGTCTTGGGAAGCATTCATGGAACTATATATGCAGTTAGACAACTAATACTGGAGTTTTAAGTTGGTGGAAGTTGTTAGCAGATACAATGCCATGGGGAAAAGCCATGAGAATGTCTTGGGAAGCATTCATGGAATGGCTGAAAATGCAATATTGCTCATATATAGATCTGATAGACCTAAACAACGAGTTTCAGAACCTAAAGAAAGGGAAGATGAGTGTTGATGAGTATGCCGCCGCATTCAACGAGAGGATGAAGCTATTCCTTTACTTGGTGCCTTCTGAACTCTCCAAGATAGATAGTTTTGCTAACGAATTGCCAACAGACTTTAGCCCGATAGTCAAAATGGCAACTACTTTCAAGACAACCGTTAGAGCAACTAAGAACGTAGAGACCCATATAAGAGAAAAGAGTCTAGAAAAAGATAATGCAAGAGAAAAGAGGAAGAATGAGGTATCCTCAAGATCTGATAAGAAAGTAAGATTCATGAAGTTCAACCTAAACAACCAAAAGTATGGAGGTAGTGGTGGAACCAAGTGGTGTGAGAAGTGAAAGAAGAAGCACTATGGGATATGTAACGTAGAAGTGACTTGTTATAAGTGTGGGAGGATCGATCACTATTCTATAGAGGGTATATTCAACCACAAGAAGTCTTACTAATATGGAGATGGTGGGCATATTTCGAAGAACTACCCAAAGAAAATCGAAGTTGCATGGCAAAAGGTGTTGTTGAAGACAAAGGAAAGACCATTCCAGATGATCCTTAATGAAGCAGGTGACAATGCAAGTGATGAAGAGTAAGGATCTATATATCCAAAGAACGGGATATAAAGTATCCATAAAGATAACGTCATGTGGTGTAGCCTAATATAACATGCATAGTATAAGGTGAACTTGAAATCCTAAGTAATCGTTTCAAGAAATAATATAAAACCTTAGTTATGTTATTTCATATGTTAAGTTGCTATATGATTTTTCTTGTGTGGTGACTTAGAGATTTGAGAGACAATACTTGGGACAAGTATGGTAGTAGAGGCCTATACTACCGGAAGCACATTACTCGCACTTGGATCAGGAAAAGTCACAAGGTTACGAGGGCACTAGTAATTGATTTTGTTTTGTTCATGTATGTCGCTACCATCATTTCATTAATGACTAAAAAAATGATTATTATTCCGAACCTAGTGGTCATATCATATCGAGTACGATTATGATATGTATTCTACGTGGTTCAAAGAACCAAGTTCGATGTAGCATCTGACTTAAGCCAGAAGATTGAAGTAAAAGATAATCAAAGCAATCAATACAAGTATTATGATCGCTGTAAGAACCCTGTAGCTAGAAGTGCTACATATTAGAATGTGATTTTGTCACAATAGAGCATAAAGAAAGTTATCTTCCATTCTGGAAATTGGCTTTAAAAGACCAGAGTCTAAACATTGCATCATGCGATGAGAGGTCATTAGAACATAACATATCGGCCTATTATTATAATCGAAGTAATGCCTATTTACAAAGGGGCAGGAGTCTCCAACAACGATCGATATAAAAACTTGAAGTGTACAATTGAAAGTCCAATGTAAGATAAAGAGCGGGTGCAAGATTGAGCACTGCCAGCAGTGAAGAGGTCCAAGAGTTAGATACTCATTTGAAAGGACGTACGAGTTACAATTATTACCTAGGATGTAAAGAAAACATATCGAGTCATTATACAAGCCCTGTTTTGTTGGTGATTCCGAGATGTAGTCATCCTAACTGGGAGATAATTGTAACGCTCGCAGATTTGGGCTAGTCAATCTAGAGATAACAAGCTGTAAAAATGACTTTCTGATAAAGGATTATTTCTAATAAATAATCTTAACCAAAGTATAGTATATGTCACAAGGATTTCGTAAATTTAAAGAATGTTGAATTCTGACTTATAACGAAGAAGTTATGACCCTTGAAGTTTTGCGACAAAAACGACACGACGTCACGTATCGTAAAAAGCGAATTTTTGATAAACTACTTTTAGCCTTACGGATCTAAAAAAATAGTCATAGTATATGTTAAAATGAGAACGTACATAAAAAGAACATCAAAATCTGACTTCGTTTAAGGAAGTTATGATTTTTATAAGATTTAGTGTAGCAGTACACAGCCCGGAAATCGAATTTTAGAGGCGCAAATCACTTCATTTCTTCACACCACTAACCCATTCTCTCTGAAACAATACAAAACCCTCTAAGCCTTTCCATAGCACCTCCTAGGTGTTAGAAGATAGTCCCGGAGAGCCGGACAGCCTTGAGAAGAATAGATTTTGGCTCAGAAGTTCTGCCCATGCATAGCCTGGTTCTTTGCTAAACCCCCTTGTAAGTGAGTTACGCTTACCATACTTTAAGTATAACTTATGTTTAAGTTCATTATCATTATTATGAACCTATAAACAAGATTTATCAGTGATTCCAAGTCATTACACTTATTGATCTACTTACGGGGATGATGTCTAGGCTGTGATTTTGTGAGGTGTTTAAAGTGGGATTTTCAAACAGAATACTTCGTATACCAAAAGGACCCTACCTCCAATATGATCCTACCTAGTTGTACCTTAATTGATAGATCTTGAAGTAGACTTTGAGTTAATTATGAATCGAGAATAACAATTAGTCGCAATAAATAATAAACTAAAAGTTAGCGATAATAATGCTAGGTTATGTCAAAGGAAAAGAAAGTTGTTAGAAGCGAAGCGCTGCCCAAATTTCAAGTTGTCACTTTAACAAGTGAGTGCATAGTCCCTTTCATGAACATGATTTTAATACAAGTATTAACTAAAGTATTAAATGTATGTTTATGTGCGAGATATTTGATATTTCATGAAATGCATGTTAAGCGCATATTTGATAATATATGATGATTTAGGATACAGAATAAACCTAAATTAGTTAAGATGAATATTAGGCAGTATCTCATTATGATTATGGATTAGATATACACGGAGGGCAGAACATTAAAATTTGTCATTGATTCGAGAGCATGGATTAAACATAGTTATTTGTCCTTAGTCCGAGAGGTCACAGTCATTTGTCATTTATCTGAGAGCATGGATTAGACATAGTTATTCTTCCCTAGTCCGAGAGTATGGAGTGGGCATAGTCATTTGTTATTGGTCCGAGAGCATCAGTTAGACATACTTGATACGGGAGTATAGATTAGGTAAATCTGTTAATTTTGTATTCGAGACTATGGATCGTGTCATTGTAACGATCAACAGGGTGGGGTAAAATTGCATATATGAGCTGAAATTTTATATTACGAGTTCTAATATATATATATATATATATATATATATATATATATATATATATATATATATATATACTTGATATAACATTGTGGGATTGAAATCCCTATGTACACACCAGGTTTCCCAACCTTACCCACTCAATTTATTTGTATCACAGGTATCGATGCGAAGATAGATTACACTAATAGATTAGAGGAGATGTAAATCATTAGTGTAAATGAATTTAAGGTATGTTTATGATTATGTTTCTGTATTGACGATGACATCCCAATATTTTAATACAAATAAAATACATTTCTTCGGAAATGCTATAATAATATATTTATCATATTTTTGAGTACAAATTTCATAATAATATTCTTCAGAAAGGATACTCTAATTTAAAAATAATCATAAATAAATATTTTAAAATGACCGTGAATTTGGAAATGTCACACTGGCTGATACCATGCATAAGGGAGAAGCTAGCAAGATGTCTTCAGAAGACTTTTTGGTGCAACTGAAAATGCAGTACTGCTTAGAGCAGGGTCTTCTGGAGATCAACAAAGAGTTTCAGAATCTGAAGAAGGAAAGAATGAGCGTCAGTGAGTATGTTGCAAGTTTTACAAAGAAAATGATGCTTATTCCTTATTTAGTTCCAACTTAACTCTCAAGGTCAACAAATTTGCTAATGGATTACCAGCAAACTTTGGTCCAATGGTAAAACAATCAACCACCGTGAAATCTGCCATCTGGGAAGCTAAGAATGTTGAGACCCAGACAAAAGAAAAGGGTCCAGAGAAAGATAAGGCAGGATAAAAGAGGAAGATTCAGGTATCCTTAAGATCCGATAAGAAATAAAGCTCCTCGAAGTCTAACCTAAATGACCAAAAGTACGGAGCTAATTTGTGTGAAATGTGAAAAAAGTAGCATTATGGGATATGTGGTGGAGAAGTGACTTGTTATAAGTGTAGCGGGATCATCACTATTCCAAGGATTGTATGCTTAAAGATAACGTATGCTACGGATGTGGAGACAAGGGCATATGTCAAAAGATTGCCAGAAGAAAAATGAATCAGCAAGGCCAAATTCACCGTCGAAGGCAAAGGAAAGAGCATTCCAGATGATCCTTGATGAAGCATGTGACGTTCGAGGGATCAGGAGTAAGGATCTATATATCCGAATATCAAGATATAAAGTAGCCATGTAGATAGTATCATGTGGTGTAGTCTATTATAATGGCCCTAGTGTAGGGGTGAACTTGAACATCCACTTAACCGTTTCAAGAAATAATATAAACCTTGGTTATGTTATCTGGTGTGTTACATTGCTAGATGATTTTTCTTATGTGGTGACTTGGAGAACTGCCCTACAACAATTAGGACGCGTATAAGTACGTGTGAAAGGTAGTAGAGGCCTATACAAACAAAAGCACATGACTCACACTTCGATCAGGGAAAATCATGACATTACTAAGGAGTTAGTAATTAATTCTATTTTGTTCATGTCTATCATTACCATTTTTTTAGTAATGACTAAGAATTTGATTATTATTCCAACCCTAATTCTCAATTCAAATCGAGTCAAGATAAGGTAAAGTATGTTAAGTGGTTTCGAGAACTAAGTTCGATGTAGCATCCGAGTTAAGCTAGGAGATTGAAGTATAAGATAATCAAAACAATCAATAGAAGCATCGCAATCGCCGTTAATGTACGATCTTGAAGCTAGAAGTGCTACATGATAGAATGTGATTATTGTCGGATTAGGTGTCTAAGCCCATAACTGTAATTGGTATGTACTTGAATTGATAGTAGCATAATCCTTTTGGGTTGCCTTCACACTAGCAACTAGATAGGACGATTAATTGAGGAAGAGGTTGAATTTATTATTTGGAATAATAAATTATGTTGATTTGGAAATTGTACATGCCTCCTAAGGTTACTAGGTTTTGTGTTCAATGCTTGAATATCTAATAGAGAAAACATAGATCCAACAATTAGGGTTGCATGCATAGATAGGAGTGTTTGCATTGTTTAGAAACCAATAGTGGTATTACAGTTATTGGTTTTTGTTTTCAATTATATTTGATGCAATTGATTGAACTTGACAAAATTAGGGTTTATGTCAATTAAACCCTAGGCCTTGCATTTTCGCAAATTAGGGTTTCATAACCCTGTTTTTCGAAAATTGCTAAGGGTTTTTAAACCCTTTCCTTTGGCCTCCATATTTTCGAGATCTAGGGTTTCCTAACCCTAGGGTTTTTGAAAATTAGGCAAGGTTGAAAGTCTTGCCTTCACCCCCCAAGCCATGGATTTTGAAATTCGGGTTTATGGGTGGGTGGTTATTTTTGGTATTTATCTTGTTAATTCTTCAATTAGATAATTAAAGATTTTGGGTAAGGTATTAGGTTAAACTAATTTGTTTAATTTAATGTATATTCCTTAATTGATTTAATAAATTAATTAAAGGATTGTACATTAATGATAAGGTATCCTATGGATGTAAGGGGATCGGTCACTATTCCAAGGATTGTACGGTTAATGATAAGGTATCCTATGGATGCGGAGACAAGGGGCATATGTCAAAAGATTACCCAAATTAAAATGAATCAGCAAGGGAAAATGCACTGCCGAGGCCAAAGGCAAGAGCATTCTAGATGATCCTTGATGAAGTAGGTGACGTTACGAGGGATCAGGAGTAAGGATCTAAATATCTGAAGATCAAGATATAAAGTAGCCATGTAGAGAGTCTCATGTGGTGTAGCCTATTATAAGAGGCCTAGTGTAGGGTGAACTTGAACATATATGTAATCATTTCAAGAAATAATATAAACCATGGTCATGTTATCTAGTGTGTTAAGTTGCTAGTTGATTTTACATGTGTAGTGACTTGGAGAACTGCGAGACAACACTTGGGATGAGTATGAGTACGTGTTAAAGGTGGTAGAGGCCTATACTACCGGAAGTATAGGACTCACACTTCAAACATGGAAAGTCACGAGATTACCAAGGAGCTAGTAATTAATTTTGTTTTGTTCATGCCTGTCGTTACCATTGTTTCTGTAATGACTAAGAAGATGATTATTATTCCGACGCTAATGTTCATATAAAATCGAGTCAAGATAAGGTAAAGTATGTTAATTGGTTTAGAGAACCATGTTCGATATATTATCTGAATTAAGCCAGAAGATTGAAGTATAAGATCATCAAAGTAATAAACAGAAGCATCGCAATCTCCGTTAAAGTAAGAGCTTGTAGCTAGAAGTACTACATGCTAGAATTAGATTATTGTTGGATTAGAAGTCTAAGCCCACAAATATAATTGGTATGTACTTGAATTGAAACCATCATAGTCCTTTTGGGTTGCCTTCACACTAACAACTAGACAAGATGATTAATTGAGGAAGAGGTTGAATTTATTATTTCGAATAATAAATTAGTATATAAAACGATTTATTCATATGTTATGAAAATAATATATTAATTAGAAATCATGTCGTTTAATTAATATTTAATCAGAAATTACTTTGGAATTAAGTTTGGGATTAAATGAATTAAGTAAAAGTGTCGGGGTTGTTTTGCAGTTAATTAATAGTTGTCGTTTGGGCTCTTGGATCACCCTAAATAGGGTTGGCCAAAAATCTTAGGGAGGCCCTAAGGATTTCCTTCCATGACCTTCAGAAAGGACATTCGTGGTCTGCTTAGGCCTTAAGCTGGAAATTGGGGCTTCCTCCAGCAAACCCTAACTTTAAGACTAAGAAACCTTAACTATAAAAGGAGGATCACCCCATCCTAGTTTAGGCCATCTCAAGAAACCCTAGCAAATCCGAAACTTTGAGCAACTCCCTATTCTCTCCTCTCTCTCATAATCATCCTCTTGCTTTGGTGTGTTTGTGAACTATTAGATGTGTTACATTTGTGGCACTTGTTCTCAAAATAAATATCTTCATGGAATTACTTGTTATTATAATATAACAAGATAGGTATGTATCTAAACCCTAATTTTAGGTTGATTTTGAAAATTATACATGCCTCCTACGGTTTTTAGTTTTTGTGTTCAATGTTTTTTTATGTCTAATAAAGAAAACATAGATCCAACAATTAGGGTTACATGCACACAAAGGATTGTTTGCTATGTTTAGAAACCATCAGTGGTAACAGAGCTATTGGTTTTTGTTTTCAATTATATTTGATGTAATTGATGGAACTTGATAAAATTGGGGTTTACGACAATTAAACCCTAGGCCTCGGATTTTTCGCAAATTCGGGTTTCATAACCCTGTTTTACGAAAATTGCTAAGGGTTTTTAAACCCTTTCCTTTGGCCTCCATATTTTAGAGATCTAGGGTTTCCTAACCCGAGGGTTTTTGAAAATTAGCCAAGGTTGAAAGTCTTGCCTCCCTCCCCCCCCCCCCCCCCCCCACAAAGCCATGGATTTTGAAATTTGGGTTTTTTGGTGGGTGGTTATTTTTGGTATTTATCTTGTTAATTTTTTTAATAATATAATTAAAGATTTTGCTATATCCTTTCCAAATTTTTGAAATCTAGGGGATAAGGGACTAGGTTATACTAATTTGTTTGATTTAATGGATAATCCTTATTTGATTTAATAAATTAATTAAAAGTTTAATTAATGGATAATTATTAAATCAAATTTTGAAATTTTAAATTTTACAATTTAAAGTAAAATTGTCTTTTAATTTGCAAAAAATTAAATAGATTTAAAACCCTAGTATTTTAAAATGTTTAAAATACACCATTATACTATATGTAATATTAAAAGTTTAAATATTTACGATACGTATAAGACAAGTCAGTCAAACCGCAAGTACGCCTCATTCACGAAGCCGATCTATAAGGAGGGTTGTTAGCTAAATAGGTTTGATAGGACACTTAATTCTCATTAATAAGTATAATGGAATAAATAAATTAACTAAATGTTTTTACTAAATTCTCAATCTTAGTTACTTTAGGAAAATGTGAATTTGATGCTAATCCATGAAATTGCACATTGAACTATATGAAAATCGTTAGTGGAGAGTGCGTGGTGAACCGACACACTAAAATGGACTTATAAAAGATGGAAATGGGTATCTCGTAAATTATCATTTATTAATAGAGTGTGTGTGGTTAAGCGACACATTAATTAGGTGATATATGACATCAAAAGTACCAAGCTAATTTTCATGGTTACTTACACTTTGTTTGTGATCCACAGTATCCCAATCACAAATGGAAAGGGAATAATCGAAATTAAACATGGCATTGAATAGTTCAATGAATCTCAAAATATCTAGGAATTTCATTTAAAACCTAATTCATTTAAATTTCGTTTTTCGTGGTGAAATTGGTAAATCATCATTTACCTACATTTAAATAATTTGCAATTAGATTACGACATCCCTCTTCTGAATTGTGAATTATTTAGTTGGATCCTAACCTTAATATTTCATTTAGGTGTTATATTAAGGATTTTCTTATCTAATCAAAACTTTTCATTTAACTTGTTCAGATGTCAACTTCAAACAATGCTTTCGGTTCCTCCAACAACAACTCATCCAACCACTTCTCGCCCTTGACCATCTGCTCGAAAGTCACCTTTAATTTCTCCAATGATAACTATTGGATCCGTAACATCAAGATGGCTTTGCACTTCATGGAAAAGTTATATGTTCTCGAAAAAGAGCCAAACGAGATTGAGGAAACTACCATTACTCCTGAAGAAATAGTTGAGTATAGGAGACACTATGATGATGCTACTAAAGTGGCATGCATCAAGGTGGCTACTATGAATCCTGAGCTGCATAGGTTCTATGAGGACTATTGGCCTTGTGAGATGTGAAAGGATTTTATCTAAAAGTACCATCAACAAGCTTGTCAAAAAAGGTAAGAGATAGTCAAGTCACTCATAACCAACAAGATGAAGGACGGAGAGTCTGTCATGACCCACTTGCAACACATGCAACGTTATGTGGATCGTCTGTTGAAGCTCAATGTGAACTTAGATGAGAATTGGCTATTGGCAGAGTGTTTCACTCATTTCCTAGCTTTTATGATTAGATAGTTATGACTTATCATCTGAACAAGGAGGAAACCACATTGAGTCAACTCCAAAGCTTGATGAGAACCGCTGAGAGTGAGATGAATGGAAATAGTATTATGTCCACTCCTTCTACTGCTGCTCCTGTCTTCGCCATTGGGCAAGGGAAGGGGAAAAAAGGAAACCTCCTCCCAAGCAGAACTGGAAGGGAAAGTCTCAAACTGGGTCATCCAGCAATGGCCCTTAATGAAAAACTAGTTTTGATGCTCTTTCTGCCTCTGATCCAAAAGAGGATATTGGCTTCCACTGTTATGACAAGGGGCATTGGAAGAAAAGATACCCCAAGTACTTGCAAGACATAAAGGATGGAAAGATTAAGCAAACATAGGCATGTATTTACACTATCCTATCTAAAAACTCACCGCACTCTAATTCTTGTGTCCTTGATGTAGGATGTGGTTTTCACATTTGCTCTGACTTTCCGGGACTAAAAATAAGTTAGGACGTGGAGCATGGGAAGATGAACCTAATTATGGGAAATAGGAGATCGTCGCCTGTTACCAATATTGGTTTTTAATATTTCGTGCTTAGTAGTGGGTTGAGTTTAGATTTTTATAGTTGTTGCTATTCTTTAGAAACGACGAGGAATATTATTTATTTTCATGGTTTGTACAAACAAGGTTTTAGATATTTTTTTGATAATTAGAATGGTTCTATTTATGATTATTATAATGGTGTATTTTATTTTGAAGCATTACCACGTGATGACGTATATAAAACTGTGATGGTTGTAGAAAACTTAGGAAATAGTGTGTTGCAAGTTGATTCGTCTAATGGTTTAGAAAAGGCATGCTTATGGCATTGTCGTCTTGGACATGTCATCAAGAAACGCGTTGCCCAAATCCAAAAGGATGGAGTGTCTAAATCATTTGACTTATGTTTGGAAGATACATGTGAATCTTGTTTGCTTGGAAAGATGACTAAATCACCTTTCAATGGTTCTTGTGAAAGGGGTGAAGGATTATTGGATCTCACACACAAGGATATGTGTGGGCCCTTTTGAACCACCATAAGGGATGCAAATCGATTTTATGTGACTTTCACCGATGATTATTGCAGATACGGATATATCTACTTAATCAAGCACAAGACAGAAACCTTTGAAAAGTTCAAAGAGTTCAAACAAGAAGTCGAGAATCAATTAGACAGGAAGATCAAGATGCTCAGATCTGATAGAGGTAGTGATTATCTTATTATCATGTTCCACAACTACCTCAAGGAATGTGTAATTTTTTCACAATTAACACCTCCTAGAGCACCACCACTTAATGGTGTAACTGAGAGGCATATTCGAACTTTGTTGGACATGTTTCGTTCCATCATGAGTCGAGCTTCACTTCCAATCTCATTATGGGGGTATGCCTTAGAGACTGCCGTCGACATTCTTAATCTAGTCCGAACAAAGAAGGTTACCAAAACACCTCATGAGATGTGTACATGGAAGGTTCCCTCATTAGCACATATCATGGTTTGGGGTTGTGAAGCTTTCTTTAGACGAGAGACCCACGACAAGCTCAAACCTCAAAGTGGGAGATGTATTTTTATCGGCTACTCACAAAAGTCCTTTGGATACTTGTTCTATAGACCTAGCGAAAACGTGGTCTTCGTAACACGAAGGGGAGTCTTTCACGAGAGAGAGCTCATATGCAAAGAGGACAGTGGGATCACAATTGATCTTGATGAAATTCAAGAGTCAAGGGATGAAGAAACCTCTAACACTAGCACCCAACCTGAGGAGGAAACTTCTATTGAACCAGTTGACGAGTCATTACCTCTTAGAAGTTCCAGCAGAGTTAGAATGACACCATAGTTTTATGGTTTCCATATTACTACATATGGTGATACGTTTATCATTGTGTAAAGCCCGTAGATCAGGGCTAGTCAATTTAGAGATGATAAGCATCAAAAATGACTTTTTGATAGAAGGTTATTTAGAATGAATAATCTTAACTAAGTTGTAGTATATGTTACAAGGATTCCGTACATATAAACAACGCCGAAATCCGAGTTATAACGAAGAAGTTATGACCTGTCGAAGTTTCGTGACAAAACCGACACGACATAGCGCGACGTAAAAAGTGAATTCAAGTTAGAGCGATATTTAGCCTTAGTAATCAAAATGAAAGTCGTAGAATACATTAAACCGTGAGTGTGCATAAAAAGAACGCCCAAATATGACTTCGTATAAGGACGTTTTGATTTTTCGAAGTTTCGACTTAGCGGTATGCAGCCCGAATACTCGATTTGAGACCGAGTGATTTTTAGCCGAAACAATCTAAATGAGAAAAGAAGGTCTCATTAATTGTAGTAAAACGATAAAAAGATAGGCGAAAACGGACGTCGGATGAAGAAGTTATGATTTTATAACGGAGTTTTCCTGTCCCGGCCTACTAAAAATAAATAATAAAAATAAATTCAAAATTAGCCAACGGAGTCTAATCAAAAGTTGTAGAGCGTAGTCTCACCTACGCGGGGATATAAAGAGCGTCGAAAACGGAGTTCGTATGAGGAAGATATGAATTTTTGATGTTTATTAAATATTTTCAATATTTAATTTAATTATAAAATAACCGATATTATCCATGGGGGGAGTCAGCGAGCTGATCCACATTACACCCAGCGTAATGCAAATTTACGCCCAGCGTAATTGGGTTTCCAGCCCCCTATAAAAGGGTGTCGAGGGCAGCCGAGTTCTTTGCTCATTTCTTCCCTTTGTCTGGCGTTTTTGCGTCGTTTTTCGTGCAAGAATTATCCCGAAGCCCCGGTATCATTCCCGAGCCCCGAAGCAAGTCCCGAAGCCCCGAAGATCCCGAGAAGTGAAATTCCCAAGCCGAAGCTCTGCCCGCGAGGAATCCGGTTTTTGTGAAGATCTCCCAGATCTACCGAAAAATACTACTTCTACAAGCCGTAGTGTTGTCCGATCATCTTCTGATCACGTGAGTGTGTAGTTACTTTCTTCTAACGCATAAATACTATGTATTTGCTATGAAATACGAGCTATGTGTATAATATAAAGTAGTTTATATGTGTGGGTGTATAGTCCCTTTCATAAACACGGGTATAATACAAGTATTGTTTGAATGTATTAAGTATATGTTTGGGTGAGTGTGTGGTCACTTTCTTCTAACACATAAATATTAAGTATTTGCTATGAAATATGTGATATGTGTTTATATATTGTTGTTTATTTGAGATGTTGGTAGAATGGATGAACTATATAGGTTTTAATGAGTTAAATTGTATATGTGTTTTATATCTAGATATATGTTGGGTAGGACATGGGTAGATGAGATCCGTGACTATGGATCAAATCAAGAGGTTAGTTTTAGATCTGTGAGTAGGGATCAGATCAAGAGGCTAGTTTTAGATCCGTGAATATGGATCAGGTAAAGAGATAAACTTGCTATTAGTCCGGGAGTATGGATTAAGACTAAGTTAATTGTCCCTAGTCCGGGAGTATGGATTGGGCACAGTTATAGATCTGGGAGTATGGATCAGATATGGATTAAGATTAAGTTAATTGTCCCTAGTCCGGGAGTATGGATTGGGCACAGTTATAGATCCGGGAGTATGGATCAGATCAGGATTAAGGTATAGTTAATTGTCTCTATTCAGGGAGTATGGATTGGGTACAATTATTGATCAAGGAGTATGGATCAGATCAGGAGGTTAGTTTTAGATCCGCGAGTATGGATCAGGTAGCTTTAGATCTGTGAGTATGGATCAGGGGAAAAGGTTAGTTTTAGATCCCTGAGTATGGATCAGGTGAAAAGGTTAATTTTAGATCCGTGAGTATGGATCGGGTGAAGAGGATAGTTTTAGATCCGTGAATAGGGATCAGGCAAAGAGGTAAATTTTAGATACGAGAGTTTAGATCGTGTCGTTGTGAGGATCGATGGGGTGGGATAAGAGTTGCCTTTATATGGTGAAATTGTACAAGTTTGAATGTTCTATATTTATAAATATATGATATAATATTGTGGGATGAAAACCCTATATGCTCACCAGGCTCCCAAGCCTGACCCACTCAGTTTTCTTTGTATCAGAGGTATTGATACGAAGACATATTTCACAGAGAGATTTAAAGGAGATATAAATCATTAGTGTAATTGAATGTAAGTTCTGTTTATGCTTATATGTCTGTATCGGAACATGACATCCCGAGGTTTTATTATAAAATGAAAATACATTCTCTTTGAGAAATGTTTTGATAAGTAATTATCATATCTTGTTTTGGGAACAAATTCCGCAACTGTTTTCTTTAAAAGATTACTCTGATTTTATAAAACAAAACATAAACAAATCAGTCTTTTCTGGCCGTGAAAATGGGGATGTCACACATTGATAGTACACTATTAAGTTTGGATGAACCTTGTAACTATAAGGAATCCATGGCGGGCCCTGAGTCTGCCAAGTGGAAAGAGCCAATGGATTGTGATATCAAGTCTATGTATGACAACCAAGTTTGGAATTTGGTTGACAATGTACCAGGCCGTAAGATAATTGCGTGTAAATGGATCTTCAAGAAGAAGACTGATATGGATGGAAAGGTGCACACTTTCAAGGCTTGACTGGTTGAGTAGGGCTTTAATCAAACCCTAGGGGTTAACTATGATGAGACCTTCTCACCAGTGGCTGAGATTAAATCTATTAGGGTTCTGCTAGCCATAACTGCATTTCATGATTATGAAATTTTGTAGATGGATGTCAAAACCACTTTCCTTAATGGAAAGTTGGCTGAGGATGTTTACATGAGTCAGCCAGATGGTTTTGTAGATGCTAAGTAACCAAATAGAGTGTGTAAACTTGAGAAATCAGTTTATGGATTGAAACAAGCTTCTCGTAGATGGAATTTTTGCTTTGATGAAAAAGTAAAAGAGTTTTGTTTCTCTAGAAGTAAAGATGAGTCTTGCGTATATGTCAAAGCTAGTGGGAGTATAGTCACCTTCCTACTATTGTATGTTGATGACATATTACTTGTAGAAAATAACATTCTAACCTTGTAGGAGGTTAAATCATGGAAAGGAAAGTGTTTTGCTATGTAGGATCTAGGATAGACTGCTTATATTATAGGAATAAGGATTTTGAGGAATAGGAGGAGAAGACTAATTGGACTTAGTCAAAGCACATATTTGGATAAGGTGCTAAAGCGTTTTAGCATGGAGAGCTCCAAAAAAGGAGAGTTGTCTATCGAGAGCAATACAAAGCTGAGCAAGACTCAGAGTCCGAGTACCGATTCAGAGATAGCAGATATGAGTCGAGCTCGAAATGATTCTGCTATTGGATTGATCATGTATGCTATGACATTTAATCACCTTGACATGGATTTTTCATTGAACATGGTTAGTCGATATCAGGGAAATCCGGGTAAATCTCATTGGATAGCGATCAAGAACATTCTTAAGTATCTACAAAAGAACTAAGGACTGGGTCCTTTTGCTTGGTGGCAGTGATGACTTAAGAGTTATTGGGTATAGTGTCGCCGACTTTCAGACAGACAGAGCAACTTCCATTCTCAGTTAGGCTGGGTGTTTACCCTTAATGGAGGAGCAGTGACTTGGAAAAGTTCCAAGAAGGAATGGATCGTTGATTCAACCTGTGAATCCGAGTACATTGCAGTGAGCGAAGCATCAAAAGCGGCTAAATGGTTGACGAACATCATTGGAGACCTTGGAGTGGTGCCAGCCATTAAGGAGTCGATGAAGGTTTTCTGTGATACTGATGGAGCGGTTGCCTTGACCACGGAACCGAGAGATCTTGGCAGATCTCGACATATCAACAGAAAATACCACTTTATCAGACATCGTGTAGATGAAGGACACCTCATTGTAAAGAGGCTATCATCTGAGGAGAATATAGCAGACCCCCACACAAAGGGTCCGAGTTGTGTCAAGAACGTTCAACATGCGAGGAGCATTGGTCTGAAGGATGATATTAGTTTTAGTGATTAGATAGATATTTAGAAACTTGTACCAAATAAACGTAATTGACATTTGATGATTAAATAAAATGAGATTTGTTTATAAGTATTGTTTTCTATCTTTTGTTAATTGTTTATCGTTGTGTTTCACTTTTGCATGTTTTACTTCCAAAATAATAAGATTATTCAAATACCCACAGTCGATGATACTTTGGAAGTAAGTAATGAATTAAGGTTGTCATGAATTGGTTTGTAGATTGTCTAAGGGTTTAGACATAGCAATGGTTTGCTGCAACATTTATGAGTACTTTTGAATGGGGATTTAAGTAATTGATTAAACCCACGCTCAGTGAATTACTTCATGGAATTTATCATGGGTAATTCTAAGACAATAATATCATATAATCTTTAAATGGAGATATATGAGTTGCTGTTAACGAGTTGCTTGTGCATTGATAATGCGTGAACGCATCAGTAACTTGATGTTATAAATCGTATTGGTGTGCATGATTTGATGAGTAAATGGTGCAGGCATATAAGTCGAAGTTTATTTGTTCCTTTTTCCCTAATGGGAAAAAGCGATATTTTGGGCTCCTCGATGATTTGGTGTTTACTTATGTGTCGGGCCCGGTCAGGACTGAATTGATGTGATCAATTAAGTACTTTGTCATTAAAAATTAGAAATCGGGAAACAAACTGTTAGACAGTGAGAATGATTATGTTTCATGTCGTTTGTCCACATGATATCTTGCAGAACGGAGGATTATATGATCACTTATCTTAGGACACGTTACTGACTAGGTGAGAGTTCAACAAAGCTTTAAGAGCTACAATTTGCTAGTCAATTTTTGAAGTTATACTTGCAAATATAGTTATTAGACTTATCCAAGTGGGAGACTATTGGATTAGGTTTCTAAGCCCATAACTATAATTTATATATACTTGAATTGAAAGCAGCACAATCCTTTTGAGTTACCTTCACACTAGCAACTAGATAGGATGATTAATTGAGGAAGAGGTTGAATTTATTATTTCGAATAAAAAAATTAGTATATAAAATGATTTGTTAATATGTTATGAAAATAATATATTAATTAAAAATCATGTTGTTTAATTAATATTTAATCAGAAATTAGTTTGGAATTAATTTTGGGATTAAATGAATTAATTAAAAGTACAGGGGCTGTATTGCATTTAATTAATAGTTGTGTTTTGGGCTATTTCATCACCCTAAATAGGTTTGGCTAAATATCTTAGTGAGGCCTAAAGGATTTTAGTCCATGGCCTTAAGAAGGGAGATCAATGGGCTAATTTGGCCTTAAGCTGGAAATTAGGGTTTCCTCCAGTAAACCCTAGCTTTGTGAGTAAGCAACCTTAACTATAAAAGGAACATCACCCCATCCAAGTTTCGGCCATCTCAAGAAACCCTAGAAGAGCCAAAACTTTGAGTAACTCCCTCCTCTCTCCTCTGTATCATAATCATCCTCTTACTTTGGTGTGTTTATGAGCCATTAGAAGTGTTACATTTGTGGAACTTGCTATCAAAGTCAAGATCTTCAAGGTGTTACTTTTGATTACAACATAATAAGAAAGGTATGCATCTAAACCCTAAGATTATGTTGATTTCGAAAATTGTACATGCCTCCTTGGGTTTCTAGTTTTTGTGTTCAATGCTTGTGTGTCTAATAGAGAAAACATAATCCAACAATTTGGGTTGCATGCACACATAGGATTTTTTGCTATGTTTAAAACCCATCAATTATAACACATTAGAACATAAAGGAAGGTATCTTCCATTCTGAAATTTGACTCTAAAAGTCCTGAGTCTAAGCATTGCATCAGACGATGAGAGGTCATGAGAACATGACCCATCAATCTGTTACGTTAATCGAGGTAAAGAACTTATCTTTTGTTAAGTCTGTTAAGAAGAATAAGGAGTCTCCAGTAAAGATCAAGTTTTCAACTCATAGGTTACGACTGAAAATCCAACATAGTACGAAAAGCAGATGCAAGATTCAGCACTCTAGCAGTCAAGAAGTCTAAGAGATAGATACCCATTTGAAAGGACAAAAGAGTTACGATTATTACTTAGGTTAAAAAAGATAACTTATGGAGTCATTATAGAAGCCTTATTTTGTTGATGATTCTGAATGTAATCATCCTAAGGGAAAGATAATTGCAACGCCCGCAGATTCGGGCTACTCAATTTAGAGATAATATGCATTAAAAATGACTTTTGATAGAATACTATTTTGAGTAAATAATGTTAAATAAAATTATAGTATATATGCACTACTAGAAAAAAGGCCTTTTACGACGCGCAAAATACGACGCTCATTGATCTATGTTACGCAAAGGAGAGTGACATTAGAAAAATGTCATCTCTTCAAAAAATTTAAGGATAGAAGACACGCATTATTGCGCGCCCTTAAATTAGTGTCTAAAAAAAACACGGAGGGCACCTATAATAAAATGCGTGTCGTCTAAGGATGTCGCTTTATATTTTTTAATGGAACGCACGTTCCATCCTTTAATAGTGGGGGAAAGGGGGAAATGAAATTCTGAAAAAATTAAAAACCCCGCCTTCCTTTTTTTCTCCTTTCCCTCTTGCCCAAATTATGAATGCTCCTTCTTTACTGCCGCCTACTTCTTCCCCCACTTACTTCTACCCACTAGAACCACCATATCTCCCACTCGATGTTGAAATTGTTAGAAAAAACCCTAATTATACTCTCAAGTCTCAATATTAGGAATGTGAATCTTGATTCTCGTTTGTTTCAGATTCCCCACAGATAAATCGAAAAACACACAGATAAAGAACCATAACTTTGCTCCATTAGCTTCCCGATTGCATCTCGTCATCACCTTTGAAACTTCTGCGTTAGAGACCCAGGTAATCAATTTAATTTTCATTCCTTCACATATCTTTTTCTAGTTTTGAATGATTTGGCGGTTCTTATGTAAAAATTTGGACCGTATCCTGCAAAAAAATTGGGCATATTTGAATAGAAAGCGGATCTGAATCTAGCACTCTCGATATGATTATCAGGCTCAAAGGAGTGGGCGTCGTTAGGAAGGTCGTCATGGGTCGCTAAGGGCGCTAAACACTGCCCGATATCTTCTGCCAAAGGGGTCGCCAGCCAAGTCTCGCCAGTAGCTTAACGAGAAGAGAGAGAGAGAGAGAGAGAGAGAGAGAGAGAGAGGAATAAAGATGTTCAGGCCTTCATAGTGGTAACTTCCATCCCTAAATCGACTTATGTTCTTCTGTTTTTTTACTTCTCGATTTACTATGTTAATCCATTGTGCATCTCTATTGTTTTTGTTTTTGTTCATATTTCAATGAATTATCAACTCCTATACTCCATTTTTGTGATTTATGTGTTTGATTTCTGCAATTTACCTTTGTCTTTCCATGGTGTTTAGATGAACACCAAGTGTTCGATGAAATTCCCCAGATATCATTAAGTCTTTAGCACCTATTACATATGTTTTATGAAGTGAGAAATGCTTCATTTGATAATATTCACATGTATTTATATGTTTTTAATAATTTGTGCTCCGTGCCACTATATGACTACATGTGTGATTTAACTATATGCATTCAATTGTGGGTGTTGCTGCACTCAATGGTAAGATATTCTTGAAATTTTAATCCATTGTTACATTTTTTTCATGTTAAGTTAATGGCTGATGGCCAAAGATGTTTTTATTTTGTCAAATTTAGGGCACATCTGGTTTGTGTTTAACCAATGGATGGAATTTAGTTCCATTGCAATCATTTAAAAGACCAAAATACCCCTTTGTATGTATAACGATTAACCAAAAATCTTAAATTAACTATTTTTTGTGCAAATGATTTTTCAGTCAAAGGCAAATTCGCAAAGAAAAGTTGCAGCTAAGGCACACCACTAAAAGGAGTTGTAGTGATTTTGTGTTTTGAATAATTCTTGATGATGAATTAGTGTGGCCATTGGCCATGTTATATTTTATCTTTTGCTTGTAACTCTTCGATTTTCAACCATGAGAAATGGTAATACGTTTTCTTAGTTTTTTTTCAACCATGAGAATGTATGTTTATTCAAGTATGTTAATTTAACTTGTTCTAAATGGATCCATGACATTGTGAATTTTAGAAATTTTTTATTTTTTTACACGGTAATTTGATATATAAATTGTTTATACATTGATCCCTAAAAATTTGTTCAATACTAGTTCTCGAGAAGTATTTTATTATTGAATCCCCAATATTTTTTTATTGAATTTAATTAATAGTTTATAATAATTAATTTTAGATATGAAGAAGCGGAAACATTTGGAAGGAAGGGCTAATGTACAAAAGGCTGCTTTCAGTATGATCTAGAATTCAATGAGCTACAGGTTTGTTATTCTTCAAACTTTGCTTGGTTGAAAATGGTGATCTGTTCTATTATATATATATATATATATATATATATATATATATATATGTTGCTTATTTGTTAGAAATTTTCTAACAGGGGCAACTGTGTCATTTAACAGAGCTGATGTATTGAGAGAAAACATAGAAGCAGTGTTTGCCGCTTGTGATGCAGCTCATGGAAGATGGGCAAAACTTCTTGGTGTTCGTGCTCTTTTGCATCCAAGACTAAGGCTTCAAGACTTTTTACAAATATATAACGTGTCACAATAATTTGTAACTGCAACAGAGAAGGTAAACAACAATTTTTTGATTAATAATATTATTATTGTTGTTATACATGACAAAACTGAAAGCAATGCTTGATCAAGAAACATGGGTTGAAGTAGATGTGCCTAATGAATTCCAGGGAATTATGGATTCCCTTTCTAGAACAATTGTTCACTATTTCTAAATTCCAATTACTTTGTATGTTTCAGTGGTCTCCTGACAAATCATCCATCTTTGGAAGCTCAGCAGAAGATGGTGTCTTGAACATCTGGGATCACAATAAGGTGTGTCAACTCAACCAAAAACCACTTTTACTTTTATTCCATTTTCCCCTATTCTTTTCTTGCAACAAATTGTTTTTTTTTTTAATAAAAGGTTTGTTTGTTTGTCTACAGGTTGGTGAACGTTCTGGTCCAGCCTCAAAGTTTGCACCTGGCTTATTGTTCAGACACTCTGGACATAGGTATATATATATATATATATTTAATTTTAATTAATGGTTTTCCTTTTTACAGAAATAAAAAAATAGATAAAAATTGAAACAAGATTATATTGTGCTATGATTGAAGGGATAAGGTGGTTGATTTCCACTGGAACTCGCATGATCCATGGACAATTGTCAGTGTGTCGGATGATGGTGAAAGCACATGTGGCGGTGGAACTCTACAGGTATGTATATATATCACTTATTTATTATTATTTTAGTTTTTATTAAAATGTTATTTATATTGATTAGTTGAATTGTTTGTTTTGTTTGAATGATGATGTGTGTAGATATGGAGGATGATTGATTTGATTCATAGACCACAGGAAGAGGTGATTAACGAGCTGGAGCAGTTAATCACCTCATCCCTGTTTTTGATGTTGAAGTTATTTCCGAATTTGGGATTTGGAAATTTGATTCGAGTCTATTCAACTTGTGAAGTTTTCTTTAATTTATTTTCTTTTTAAAATTAGTTGCAATGGAGTTTAGATTTCGAATCAATGTTTCATCTGTTTGATAAAAAAATGTTTCTCTAGCTTTCAAGGAATAGATTTGGTACAAGCACTTAAATAATTAGAGAAAAATATGAATACATCTACTAATCCATAGTTTTTTCAATTTTTCTATGAACGCAATTGGTATGAGACATTTCTTGCGGTTAAGTTTTTTTCATTGCTAACCAATAATTGTGACGTTGAAACCTTATGCTAGTTTCATTTCAAGTGATATAGATTCTGTGAGAAGAAGTTCTTGAGCTAATGGGAGACCAAAGAGTCAACATCCAGAAAGCATATTTATATCTTGCTCTGACCGATTAAATTATTGCTAACACATATAAATTAACTACTGTACGCATATCAAATAATTCTTGAATTGTTGGTTTTTGATTATATGCAGTCAGGTTCTTTTATCTTTTATCCCCCGCTTTAGTAGCCATCTTTGGAAAGCCCTTGTTCTCAAAAGAAAACAGGTGATTCTTACAATTGTCAACCTGAATTTTATCTATGGTTCTGGTTGCATAATTATTGTATTCATCATTTTAACTGAGATCTTATTTTACTTTGTCAGGATATGGACATCCAAGATAGAGAACTAGTAAATGACTGGCTCATGATCATAGTTTACAAAGAACGTGGTTTTGGCTGAAAAACATATTACCATGTGGTATGCATCTTCCCTGAAACTTCATGATCTTAGGCCTCTGTGTTTCTTTATTTAAGGTGTTAGCATAAATGGGAAAGCATACTTTTGAATGTCACATTGTTGCCTTCACTTATAATTTGCATAATGTCGATTGTGCTTTAGAATATTATTAATTTATTTTTATTTCTCCTTAGTAACTGTGGGCATAGTACCACCTATTTTTGTGTTTCTTTTATTGTGAGGGTAATCCTTAATTGTACCAGTGGTTCCGATTATTTTGGTCTCTTAATGGGGTATTTAACCCTTGGCTGGGAATTAAATAGTTAAGCAGATTTTTGTGATGCTTATCTGAACTTGAAGAGTTTTTTCACCTCTTGAACGTGAGAATAGAGTTTCTACCTGATCCTTTATAGGGGATACTTTTGACTGGTGCAGGGAATCTCTAATGTTACTATGGATTGTCTTAATTGCCTTAGTTTCAACTGATGCAGAGTGTTTGACCAACACTGATGCTATTGCCTAATGCCTAATGCTATACTACTTTGTCTTTCTTTGTTGGTAAGACATTTGTATGCTAAACCAGATGCTAATGCCTAATGCCTAATGCTATCACTTGCGGTTTAATTCAGATTCTGGGACAAAAAGAGTCATAGCTGGGCTGTTAATGTTCCTGTTTGTTTTCATTTATTCAGGTAACAATCTTGTAGAAAGGGCTTATGAATCAGATGTTAATGGTAACAAGTTTAACACTCGAGTCCATACGATTAGATGTTAATGGTAACAAGTTTAACACATGTGTCTTTGTTATACATACAGATTAAATGCAATGGATTGTATTTTTTGTATATGGTATTTTATTTAATATTATGCAATGGATTGTATTTTTTGTATATGGTATTTTATTTCTATTATGAGAGATTAAATGCAAATTTAATTTATAAATTAATAAATATATAAATATATATTTTTTTTAAAAAAAATTAAAATTACGATACGCAAAAATGCGTGTCGTCTTCATTTATGACATGGCCTTTCTTGACGGAGGCTTCCTTGATACGCATTGCGTGTCATAAACACGTGCGTCGTAAAGTTATGACACGCAAATGCGTGTCGTCTTCCTTTATGACAGGGCCTTCCTTGATACGCATTGCGTGTCATAACCGCGTGTCGTAAATGCGCGTAATAGATGCGCGTCGTCTCTCTTTATGACAGGGCCTTCCTTGACGCGCATTTGCGCGTCGTCTGAGCGTTTTACGACGCGCAATGAGCGTCGTAAAAGGCCTTTTTTCTAGTAGTGATGCCACAAGGATTTCGTACATATAAAGAACGTTGAAATCCGACTTATAACAAAGAAGTTATGACCCATCGATGTTTCGCAATTAAACTCGCATGGCTCCGTGTAATGTAAAAAATGAATTTTTGATAAAATACTTTTTAGCCTTAGAAATCTAAACCAAAGTCGTAGTAGACATTAAATAGAGAGTGTGCATATAGAGAACGTCTGAATCTGACTTTGTTTGGGGAAGTTATGATTTTTCTAAGATTTAGCATAACAACATACAACTCGGAAACCAAATTTTAGATCGATCGCTTATTAGCCAACACAACCTAAACGATAAATGAAGCTCTCATTAATAGAAGCGCAACAATATAAAAATAGTCAAAAACGGACGTCGCATGACAGAGTTATGAATTTTTAACGGACTTTAATTGTCATAGTCTGTTAAAAATATAACTTTAAAAATAGAATAAAAATTATCCAATGAAGTCTAAACAAAAGTTGTAGATCCTGTGGATACCTACATGTGGATATAAAGAGTGTCAAAACGGAGCTCGTATGTGAAAGTTACGGATTTTAGAAAATAATTAGTTTTTGGAGTAACCAGCAAGTGACGTATGGCAAGATCTGTGCCACTACTTCTTCCCCACGTCTTTGCACGAGATCGCGACACATGGCACATATGCCCAATATAATTTTTAGTACGCTCAGCGTACTCGGTGTTGGAAGCCTATAAATAGAAGGCGTTTTTCACTCTTTTTCTCACATATCTTCACCCATTTCTATCCCAAATACTTCAAACCCTCTAAGCCTTTCCCTAGCACCTCCTAGGTGTTAGTAGCGATTCACAAAGTGATAGAAGGCCCCGAGAAGAATTGCTTTCGGCTCTGAAGTTATGCCCGCACAGAGCCTGATTCCTCGCTAAACCCCCTTGTAAGTGAGTTACGCTTACAATATTTGAATTATAACTTATGTTTAAGTTAATTATCGTTATTATGAACCTATAAAAAAGATTTATCAGTGATTCGAATTCGTTATACTGATTGATCTACTTACGGGGATTATGTCTAGGTTGTGATTTAGTGAGGTGTTTAAAGAGGGATTCCCAAACAATATACTTCGTATACTAAACGGATGCTACCTACAATATGATCCTACCTAGTTGTTCCTTACTCGATAGATCAGGAAAGTAGACTTTGATTTAATGATGAATCTAGACTAATAATTAGTCTTCTTAAATATTAGACTAAAACTTACTGATAATGATACTAGGTTTCGTCAAAGGAAAAGACAATTGTTAGAATCGAAGCCCTGCCAAAATTTCTAGTTGTCACTGTAACAAGTGAGTGCATAGTTACTTTCATCTTACACATAGATATGAAGTATTTAATATTAATACATGCTATATGTGCTTATTATCTATGTTCATGATATCTATGCTAGATGAACGATTTATATATGTTTTACGTGATTTAAACTGTATACGTATTTTTATACCTATAAATATATTGGGTATAGATGGATAGATGAATGATGGGAGATGAAAGATGAAATAGATGATGATGGGTGAAAGATGATAAGAAACCTTGACTTTAATGATGACCCACTCATCTAGCAGAGTGTAGATGACGATCATAGACTATTCTAGACGAACCAGTAGAATGCTAGTAGTTCACAACATGTAGGTTTTTGTGAATGACATGTTCACCAGATGTACTCTAAAAACCCTGGCATCTATGGACTTAGTGTGTGACAAAAGAAACCCTGGTAGCTATGGACTTAGTGCCTTATAGATGAGCATTGGTAGCTATGGACTTAGTGCCTAATAGATAACATTGGCAGCTATGCCTTATGGATGAACATAGGCAGTTATGGACTTAGTTCCTAATAGATAACATCGGCAGCTATGGACTTAGTGTCTGTTGGATGAACCCTAGCAGCGATGGACTTTGTGCCTATTCCTTAGGATAATCCTTAGGAATAAATAAATAATAAATATATGATTCTTAAGGTAGACCCTCAAGAATGAAGAAGATAATGTGGATGGGAAATTGGGTTAATTGTTTGATGATTAAAACATAATAATTATATTATTTTGGGTTGAAAACCCTATGTACTCACCAGGTTTACCAACCTTACCCACTCATTTTATTGTATCACAAGTGGCTATATGAAAGATACATTTTGTTGAGAGATTCAAGGAGTATTAGGCCACTAGTTTAATTACTGTAAGGCTTGTAATATTTTGTTGTGCTTATGTTTCTGTATTAACGATGAAAAATAAAAATACATTTCTTCAGAAATGCTTTGATAATATCATTATTATGTTTTTTAGGAAAAAATTCAGACATACTATTTTTCAAAAAGGATACTCTGATTTTAAAATAAGCGTAAACAAACCGGTATTTTTTGGCCATGAAAAAGGGATGTCACAATATCCAATTTCTTGTGCTGTGTTTGGTTTATGATTCTTGGATCGTGATGATTGAAGATGTCAATTACAAAGTCAGTGAAGAACAATATTATTCATTATTGTTGAAAGGTGTATTTATTACATGGAATACTTTGATTCCATAGGGGAACAAGAAAGATGATTCTAGAAAAGTGATATTTCAACCTTTTTGTAAGATCAAAAATCTGATTGAAATAATGATGGATATGTTAGTTTGGGATGGAAATAAAACTGAGGGAGTACAAAAAGAATTTGTTAGAAAGCAATATGTTTCTCTAATTGAAGATCCAAGTGATCTTCATTCTCTTTAATTTTTTGAAGATGTTCTTGGAGAAGTGCATCATGTTCATGATGTTCAACATGTTCAGGACAAGGGAATTCAATGCGATTCTCATGATGTTGTGAAAGTTTTTTGTTCAGTTGGACTTCAAACCGATGATTGTTTGTGTTCTTGTGATTCATTTGAAGGAATGGTTCCATATAGAAAGCCTTCAATCTAAGATGTTCAAATGTACCAAACTCCAAAGGATATGATCCAAAATTGCAAAGTTGAAGTTGTCAAGAATGATGATGTTTTTTATTTCAAATATTCAATATCCAAAAAGAAGAAGAAGAAGAAGAAGAAGATCAAAAACAAGAAAATTTGGTTACCGAACCAAAATACTTCAAATGATGGTTTGATGTCGAACTCAATGAAGAAAATTTGGGTTCCTAAGAAACAATCATCAAATGTTGGCATGCTATAAATTCCAAATCTAAAATTGTTAAAGATTCTTAAATTTTACGTGATGATGATGTTAAATCTTGGAGAAATGAGAAGAAGTTGCATGGATGGTGCAATGTGCATCATGGATGGTAAAATGTGTAGTTTGGAAATTTTCTAATTCCATCCAAGCAACCTAGTTCTTCTATATTTGATTCATGTATTACAAATGGGAAAGGACCTTCAAGGAGGTTTCACAAATTCTCAAATGGATTCCAAAAAATTCTTGTTGAGATCAACACCTCTTTTATTGAAGAACCGATGATAAAATGAATGATGATGGAAAAGTAGTCCAAAATTCAAAATACTATTTTTCATTGATCTATCCAAACATAAGCTCAATCATCGAATCGACACTATTCATTATTCCATTCATTTAAATCTAAAATTTAATTCGGACACTGTTCATCATTTGAGCCCAAATCGAAATTGATTTAGAAACCCATTCTTTTCTCTCGCATCATTCAAGTACATCGAGTTCCACAATCGAAAATTATATGGAACTGTGTTTCGATTGACTGAGTATGTAATCGAAACTAAAAGGTTATAGAGTCGAATTTCTGATTTGATAGTTAAATCAAGATCAAATGAAAATACATATTGAATGTGAATGATGTATGACGAGTGGGTGGAAGATTTTCGAATCAAAGAAATTGAAAATCGGTTTTATGTTGGTGATTTAATATCATTAATATTATTTAAGTGTAATAGGATTAAATTTGTTGACCAAAAGTGATCTTGTTGAATGTTGAACAAGTTAGGATGGTGTACGAGTGCACACTTGTTCAAGTTTTTCAAGATTCAAAGTACATTGTTATTTAGGAGCGAAGCCCCTAAACGAGTGGGGTCCAAGGGGCAGAGCCCCTAGCTGGGATCGAGCTGCCAGGTCAGTGCGATTTTTTTTATTTGGACTATGTTGCTATATTAAAAAATGCATCAAAATCCAATTTTTCCCTGAGATCTGTTTAATGACAAGTTTGGTAGTTTTATGACAGTTTGTAACTATCTATTGATAGTTTTTAGACAGGAATGATATATCCGTTTTTTGGTCATTTTTCTGGTACATCTTGAAGAACATTTTCACATAAATTCTCAGATTTCATTCTCTGAATTTCATCCAATTGAGTGTTCGATATGTACCATCGAAATACTTCAATTTTATAATGAATCACGACTTTCAGAGAATCCAAGCAATTTATTCATCCACTATTTTCTACAAAAAATGAAGTATTCTGTAATCATGGCAAGTGGTGATTCTGTGAAGGATATGACAAGCAAGTTTGACAAATTAAACAAGTTTGAAGGGCAAGATTTTTGTAAATGGCAAAAGAAGATGCACTTTCTCCTTACCACTCTGATAGTGGTGTATGTTCTGAGTACACCTATGCCAGTCTTACCAGAATATGTTAAAGATGAACCTTTGGAGGCAACAAGAAGGAGATCAAAGTGGGAAAATGATGATTACATATGTCGTGGTCATATTCTAAATGGTATGTCTGACTCTCTTTTTGATATCTATCAAAATTTCGAATCTGCAAACGAAATTTGGGATTCTCTTGAATCCAAATACATGGCTAAAGATGCTTCTAGCAAGAAGTTTCTTGTCAGTAACTTTATGGGTTACAAGATGATTGACTCCAGGCCTGTTATCGAACAATTCCATGAAATGTTAAGGATCCTTGGACAGTTTGCTCAACACAATCTGAAAATGGATGAAGCCATTTCTATGGCTGTGATAATTGACAAACTGCCCCCTTCCTGGAAAGATTTTAAACATAATCTAAAACATAACAAAGAGGAATTAACTTTGACTCAACCTGGAAGTCACTTACGGATTCAAGAGTCGTTAACGACTCAAGAACATGATAACAATCATAAAGGCAAGAACCAAGTTGGTTCCTCTTCTGTGAACATGGTGGAAGGAGAAAGTTCAAAGAATCCCAAGAAGTCTAATGGAAAAAGGAAGTTTAAAGGAAAGGATGAAAAGTCTTCCAACAAGAAGGCTATGATGGTTTGTTGGAATTGTAACAAACTAGGTCACTTCAAGAAAGATTGTCCTCTTCGCAAAGTGAATAAGGATGGTGCTAGACCAAGTGGATCCAAGGATCAAGAAAAGCAACAAGGTCAGATTTTTATTTCATTGCAAAATTCGAAATGTATTCAAAATTACATTTTTGTGATTTCTGAAGCATTTAATGTGCATGATGATAAAGTTGCATGGTGGGTTGATTCGGGAGCAACAAGTCATGTTTGCAAAGATCTATATTGGTTCAAGGACTTTCAAACCAATTGAAGATGGATCTGTTGTGAAGATGGGAAATGTTGCAACTGAACCAATCAGGGAAATAGGATCTATTTTACTTACTTTTACTTCTAGGAAATGTTTGTGTTTGAACAATGTTTTATATGTTCTAGGGAATCGTAAGAATCTCGTGTCTGAAATTGTATTAAATAATTCTGGTTACAAACAACTGTTAGATAGTGACAAGTATATCTTTTCAAGATATGGTTCTTTTATGGGATTTGGCTACATATGTAATGGAATGATTAGGATTAATATTAATTATCCTTGTAGTGATAATTCTGTTTGCATGGCTTCTAGTAGTACTAGCAATAATATTCATAAGTCTAAATTATGGCAAACTAGAGTAGGACACATTCATTACAAGAGATTAAAAGACATGTCTAAAATGAGTTTAATTCCTGCTTTTGATATTCAAAAAAGTGGAAAATGTAAAACATGCATGCTAAATAAAATCACTAGACAACCTTTCAAAGAATTTGTTAGGGAAAGCTAGGTGTTGGATCTTATACATAGTGATTTATGTGATTTCCGCTCAACACCTTCCCTTGGAAACAAGAAGTATGTTGTTACTTTTATTGATGATGCTTCTAGATATTTTTTTTTATCTATTTGCTACATTCTAAGGATGAAGCACTTGATAAATTTAAAATTTATAAACAACAATTTGAGCTTCATAAAAATGAATTAATAAAAGTATTGTGTACTGGTAGAGGTGGTGAGTATTATGATCCAATTTATTTTGAATCAACTGGAATAATACATCAAACCACAACTCCATATACACCACAACAAAATGGTGTAGCTGAAAGGAAGAATAGGACTTTGAAAGAAATGGTTAATTCCAAGCTGTTATATTCTGGTTTAAGTGAAGGGTTTTGGGTGAGGCAATGTTAACTACATGTTACATCTTGAATAGAACTCCAAATAAAAGGAGTAAGAATACTCCTTATGAACTTTGGTGTAAAAAGGAACCAAATTTCAGTTTTCTGAAAGTTTGGGGTTGTAGAGCAGTTGTAAGGCTCACTGAACCCAAAAGGAAAACATTGGGTGAGAGAGGTATAAATTGTATCTTTATTGGATATGCTGAGCATTCCAAAGCATATAGATTTTATGTTTTAGAATCTAATGACTCTATGACTGTAAACACAGTGATAGAGTCAAGAGATGCTATATTTGATGAAGAAAGATTTACATCTATACCTAGACCAAGGGACATGAGTCATCAATCTTCCAGCAACAGTACTACTCAAGTTGAAGATGTTTCTGGTGGTGCAAGTTCTGTAGCCGAACCTAGGAAAAGCACCAAAGCTGGAAAAGCTAAGTCTTTTGGATCTGAATTTCAACTATATTTAGTTGAAGGAACAAGGAATGAAACTACTTCTAAACATCAATATTGTTTTAATATTGAAGAGAATCCAAAGACTTCCAAAGATGTTGTTAGGGAAAGCTAGGTGTTGGATCTTATACATAGTGATTTATGTGATTTCCACTCAACACCTTCCCTTGGAAACAAGAAGTATGTTGTTACTTTTATTGATGATGCTTCTAGATATTGTTTTATCTATTTGCTACATTCTAAGGATGAAGCAATTGATAAATTTAAAATTTATAAACAACAAGTTGAGCTTCATAAAAATAAATTAATAAAAGTATTGCGTACTGGTAGAGGTGGTGAGTATTATGATCCAGTTTATTTTGAATCAACTGGAATAATACATCAAACCACAACTCCATATACACCACAACAAAACGGTGTAGCTGAAAGGAAGAATAGGACATTGAAAGAAATGGTTAATTCCATGTTGTAATATTCTGGTTTAAGTGAAGGGTTTTGGGGTGAGGCAATGTTAACTACATGTTACATCTTGAATAGAACTCCAAATAAAAGGAGTAAGAATACTCCTTATGAACTTTGGTGTAAAAAGGTACCAAATTTCAGTTATCTGAAAGTCTGGGGTTGTAGAGCAGTTGTAAGGCTCACTGAACCCAAAAGGAAAACATTGGGTGAGAGAGGTATAGATTGTATCTTTATTGGATATGCTGAGCATTCCAAACCATATAGATTCTATGTTTTAGAATCTAATGACTCTGTGACTGTAAACACAGTGATAGAGTCAAGAGATGCTATATTTGATGAAGAAAGATTTACATCTATACCTAGACCAAGGGACATGGTTCATCAATCTTCCAGGAATAGTACTACTCAAGTTGAAGATGTTTCTGGTGGTGCAAGTTCTGTAGCTGAACCTAGGAAAAGCACCAGAGCTAGAAAAGCTAAGTCTTTTAGTTGAAGAAACAAGGAATGAAACTACTTCTAAACATCAATATTGTTTTATTATTGAAGAGAATCCAAAGACTTCCAGTGAAGCTATGGCTTCTAGGGATGTTCATTTCTAGAAAGAGGCAATTCAAGATGAGATTGATTCTATTATGCATAAGAATACTTGGGTATTGGCTGATTTACCTCCTGGTTGCAAGGCATTAGGATGTAAATGGATCCTCAAAATAAAAATGAAGGTGGATGGCACAATTGATAAGTATAAAGCCAGATTGGTTATCCAAGGCTTTAGACAAAAGGAAGGCATTGATTTCTTTGATACTTATGCTCCTATTGCCAACATTTCTACTATTAGATTATTATTCGCTCTTGCAACTATACATAATCTTGTGATTCACCAAATGGATGTGAAAATTGCATTCTTGAATGGTGACTTGGATGAGGAAATATACATGAAACAACCTGAACGGTTTGTGATGCCTGGAAATGAACACAAAGTGTGCAAGTTGAAGAAATCATTATATGGTTTGAAACAAGGACCAAAACAATGGCATCAAAAATTTGATGATGTTGTCTTGTCTAATGGTTTTGCATTAAACCAAGCTGACAAGTGTGTATATAGTAAATTTGATACTTCTGGTAAAGGAGTCATGATTTGTTTATATGTGGATGATATGTTAATTTTTGGTAATGATTTAGAAGAAGTTAATAAAACAAAGAACTTATTATCATCCAGTTTTGAAATGAAAGACCTGGGGGAGGCTAAGGTAATTTTTGGTATAAGAATTAAACAAGGAAACAATGGGATTTCAATTTCTCAATTTCATTACATTAAGAAGATATTGAAAAAGTTTAATTTTGAGAATTGTTCGCTTGTTACCACTCATATAGATCCTAGTCTCAAGCTTTTACTAAATAAATGATCTCCAGTGTCTCTACTTGAATATTCTAGGGTTATTGGTTGTCTAATGTATACCATGGTTAGTACTAGGCCTGATATAGCATATGCTGTAGGAAGGCTTAGTAGATATACTAGTAATCCTAGTTCACATCATTGGCAAGCTGAGGGTAGAGTATTCAAGTACTTGAAAGGGACCATGAATTATGGTTTAAATTATAGTGGATATCCTTCTATTTTGGAAGGTTATTCAGATGCTAGCTAGATTAACAACTTAGAGGATCACTCCTCTACAAGTGGTTGGGTGTTTTTTCTTGGAGGAGGTGCCATTTCTTGGGCATCTAAGAAACAAACTTGTATTACTAACTCAACCACGGAGTCTGAGTTTGTTGCATTGTCTGATACTGGTAAAGAAGTTGAGTGGTTAAGGAATTTGATTTATGAAATTTCATTATGGCCCAAACCGATATCTACCATTTCTATCAGATGTGATAGTGTCGCAACCTTGGCTAAGGCTTATAGTCAAGTGTACAATGGAAAGTCTAGACATTTAGGTGTTAGAAATAGCATGATTCGTGAGCTCATCATGACTGGTGTGATATCTGTGAAGTTTGTAAGAACTCAGTTGAATTTAACCGATCATCTAACCAAAGGGTTAGCAAGAGATCTTGTGTACAAGGCGGCTATAGGGATGGGTTTAAAGTCCACTTAAAATCGTTTATATTAAGATACCTAATTCCCATCTAATACAATATTAGATGTTGAATTCAATGTGGAAAGCTTGATATTTGAAGATTGAAACACACTTTTATGATTATCCCAAGGTATGTGTTCAGTACTGCAAGTTAAGGAGGTTAAAAATTTATTTTTTAATAGTTCTTTGAAAAATTGCATTTCCAGGTGCAAGAATAAAAGAACTACCTATATAAGCATGAAGTTTAGCTGCTTCAAGAAGTTGGGACTTGGCTTTGATATGCTTATTGAAGAATGGGATACAAGCTAGTAAAATATAGTGTCAAGTTAGAAATTATGAGAATGTAAACTAGTGTATGTATTACCTTCATATATTCACTTTGAATAGAAAGGGTTCAATCCTTAGTGACACCATGATATTCGAATATTTGGATTGAGTAATATATTAATATGAAATTCAATCATCACGAAATTTCATTTATGCATCAGTTTGTTGTTGTTTACGTTTTGTTTTAAGTTTAATTAGGATTACAGTTAAATGGAGGAGGTTTGTTGGTGATTTAATATCATCAATATTGTTTAAGTGTAATAGGATTAAAGTTGTTGACCAAAAGTGATCTTGTTGAATATTGAACAAGTTAAGATGGTGTACGAGTGCACACTTGTTCAAGTTTTTCAAGATTCAAGGTACATTGTTATTTAGGGGCGAAGCCCCTAAACGAGCGGGGTCCGACGGGCAGAGCCCCTTGCTGGGATCGAGCTTCCAGGTCAGTGCGGATTTTTTTTATTTGGACTATGTTGCTATATTAAAAAATGCATCAAAAATCCAATTTTAGAAAGTTGACCCTTTTGTTCATGAGATCCGTTTAATGACATGTTTGGTAGCTATATGACAGTTTGTAACTGTCTATTGACAATTTTCAGACAGGAATGATATATCCGTTTTTTGGTCATTTTTCTGGTACATCTTGAAGAAGATTTTTACATGCATTCCCAGATTTCATTCTCTGAATTTCATCCAATTGAGTGTTCGATTTGTACCATCAAAATACTTCAATTTGATATTGAATCACGACTTTCAGAGAATCCAAACAATCTATTCATCCTCCATTTTCTAACATTTTAGATTTCGATTTGTTGATGATGAGTGACCGTAGTCGTGATTGAAAATGTTATGTGTGATTCGTTTGTATATGGAACAATCAAAAATTGAAGAGCATTCTTATATCGATTCAATTGAAGAGTCAAACTAAAAGTGAAAATCAAATTTTTGATTGTGATTCAGTGACTAGAAGTCGAAATTTGTTGCTGAATTCTTGAATCGAAATCAGATGATAAGTGTTTTATACAAAATAACCATTGTAGAAGGCTTTTTTGAATTACTAAAGAGGCAAAGAAGTGAAGAGAGGTGGAAATCGTAAATTAGGGTTGGATGTGGCGAAGATTTTCATGACATATTTAAGATATAAAACCCTAGGTGCTGCCTTAGTCTCCATGTTTGTTCAATTATGGTAACAATACCATAGTTCAATCTTAAATCCTTTATTACTTACAAAGTCATCCTTAGTTAATTTATAGTTATACCATTAATTAGAAATGAATAACAAATTAGTCTCTCTCTATTTATTTACTCTTGCTTTTTTGTTTAAGCGAAATGTGTAACCCTAAACTCATGCATTTATTAATTGTGCTAAATAACAGGTCTCATCATAGAAGGTTATATCCTGAAAGCCCCCTTCAAAATCGATTATCACCGTGTGTGTTTGACCTTTTTGTACAAAACTTGCTTGTTATTTTTCAACTTGTTACTTTAAAACTTATTCCTAGTACATGCTCTGTTACATTCTCTCCCACCCCACTCTTTTAGTAATCATGGTAGGCTTGTGTTTAATATGCTGTGCACACATCATCAATCTATCCACTCTTTCCATCCTTTGGTCTATTTATTATGATTGTCAATCTTTAACCTTATCGGATTTCAATTTTAATTCTATTAGTGTTATAATTGTTGTTGTACATGGATTAAAGAAATACTTAATAACGTAAGCATTCAAGCACCAAAATATAATTTGCGATGAGTCAGATCTGGTCATTAATCTTTTTCACTAGTAACAATGGAATTTGCAATTAACTTTAATCTGTTCATAAATTTTTAATCAAAAAATATGTTTTAATATATCGTTACTCAGTGTTTTAGAAACTGGTTCAAACCGGTCGGACAGACCGGAACCAGGGACGAGAGCGGTTTAACAACGACTTGTTTATGCTAAGTTCCAGACTGGATTGAACCGAACATTTTCTTAAAAAATCTGGTTGAACCAGTATGATAAAACCGATAAAAAAAAACCGTTTGAACCGTCGTATTCAATTTGGATATTTGGGGTTACTAATTAACCCGTTAAAAAAATTCAATTACCAAAGAAAATTGAATAACTCAATGGATGAAATTATCCGAAACGTACATAATTTAAAGGACGATGGATACTAATGATGTAGACCAACGGTTGTAATTTAAAGGACGATGTATACTACTGATGTAGACCAACGGTTGAACCAGTGATGCAACCTGTTCAATTCAAAACAATTATTTAAAACTTTGTCGTTAATTGTCCCATATTCTAACACCGAAATATATATGCTCCTAATTATGTGGTTGATGCTGGCGATTTTTTATGTGGTAAGTTGATTTTTAGTTTTAAGGACAAAAAACAACAAATTTGTAGAAACATAAATATTAACTTGAGCTCAAAATATATAGATAATAAACGCATATTTTCCAACTTTATTTTCATTCCTCAAGAACTCCCTCTGGCAACACATAAACCAAACCAAATCGCATTACCCAGCTACCAAAACCTTGATACATACATATCTTTTAAAATATTTAAGTTATCCTCAACAAAGTCTTCCTACTTCCTTATAAAACTTTAATCGCAATAGAATGTAAACTAGATGACAAGTTCATGTTCTCAATCAAATCATAGGTAAGCAATGAAACCATCGGCCTAGATAAACGGTTAGATCGCTCAACTACTGGCAACACATCCCGTGATGACAATGGATCAGCTTCACGTATCCCATGCCACTTTGCTTGCATGTATTTGAACTTCCTCCATGGAGCAATATGCATTTTCTGATCTTTCATGCACTTTTTAGATGCTATGCAAAGTATCTTGATTAACGACTCTAGTCTTTCGGTCTTTCCAACATATATTTCAGGTAGTCGGCTTATGAGATGGTTGTATTCTTCACTTGACTTAACCATCTCGAATTCGGCTTGGAAATTTAACTCAATAATCACTCTCATAACTCCTTTTTTAGAATTTGAAGTGTCCAAAACTTCTATATACGTGTGTTCACCTAAAATATTCAAAATCGGGGATCAATAACTTTTGGAGCAGAAACTAACGTATTTTGTTTCTTATTATTATAATAATCTTTATTGGATAATTAACTATTTTTTAAATATTCTACCTGCTGGGATTTGTTTTTTATTCATCCACTTGGCCTTGCATACGCCACAGTTGTAGCCTGCTTTTTGCAGTCGGTAAGAGATCTCCCTCTGAAAACACCTCCGGCAACCATCAGCCACCGTCCTGCCACAATCACAGCCACCCACTTCAGTAGATTTAATCTCCTTTACAATCTCTTTAGTTGCCTTCCTGATTTTCGACTCTATTGAACTAGTCCTAAAAAGACTTTCCTGCAAAAATATCCAAAATAGTAAAATTAATACACTGAGTAATTAAATAACTTGTTTTGAAGAAAAAACTCTGATAAGATTTTAGAAAAGTAGAAGAATATGTACTGTGAGAAGCTGTTCTTGAGACTCCCAAAACAATCTGTCTTCCTCGGGATCACCGGAATTTTCATATTCTTCCAAATCGCCATTGTCGTAGCTATCACCTGAATTGCATGAACTTCCTGATGACAGTTCACTCTCTTCCAGAAACTCGAAGATCATATCAGCACCACTTTCATCTTTGCCGGATGATTTTGTGTTACTATTGGAGTGCCGGCCAGTGGCCGGAGCTTCAAGGGTCGCTCCGGTGATATTTGTGTGTCTAAGACTTATGGATTGAATCATGATTGTTTAATGCTCTTTCTAGGAAATCAGGTGGCTTTTATAATGAAGTCCTGGTGGGTGGTAGGCCCGCACCTGTATGAGGTGGACGAGTTATATGCTCCGTGCATGTTTTCTATATATGTTCTTTATGCCATGTTGGATAATGACGATTGTAGTTTTTTTTTTCTTTTGTACTTTTAACTTTATCATGATCTAATATTAATGACATCATCAACAAAAAAATATATAGTGGATTAACTGATTACGTATTATTTCGGAACGGAGTTGCTCTCTGTCAAGCAATTCAAAAGAACGATGCAATTTTCCACAAATACTATAATAGATAAAATGGATTTTCCCATTAAGTATAAGATTTCCTTAACATTCCTCATAAAAGATTTAAACACTTTTTATGATTAAAGAAAAATTAAATAGGCACTCGGTAGCAAATGACATTGCGTTTTGTTGAATAATCACTTAAGTTTGTGAATCTATAAATGAAAGGCTGGTTATTACTTCACTTTATTTGTTTAGTTTAGATATTTTATTCAGAGTATATTTGGAATGTTGGAACTTCTACAATGAGCATTTGGTTTATATTGGGCTTATTCTTGTCGGCTTTCATTAAACTATAAGAGTCTATTTGTATTTGTTCAATGTATATACCATGTTGTTTGGATTCATTCATAGGTGTGTTAGACTTGAGAAAAAAAAATCTTTTTGGTTTCGTTAGCTTTATCTTCTCCGATGAGGTTTTTGTTTTCATTGATTATTGTTCATTCAATCTTTGAGAGTTGGTCGAGGAGAGAGTAGAGTTAGTCTATCTGGTAAGGATGGAGTTGTATATTTAAAAACAAATTGGTCATTAAATAAAGTGGTTGTTTATGTTGGAATTTATATTTCTTTTCATGGTATCAGAGCACTAGGCCACGTTTGATTTTGTCCTAGTGCTCATTGATCGATTATTGTGCTCAGGTGGTGTTATTGTTTGTATCGAGAATTTTAGGGTTTCTCGATTTGTTCTTTGTAACAACTGGTCTTCTTACCGTCTGTTTAGATCTGGTTTTTTCATCGCTAGCTAGTTATGAAGATTCGTGCTATCGGGGTGAACTACATGTCTCGCTAGGTTGTTTCTTCATCTAGTGCAATCCGATCATCCTTTAGCTTGGTGTTGCGGTTAAAAACCCTTACTGAGACGGTAATTTCTGATCACTAATGTGATCGGGGCTCCAAAAGCGATTCTAGGACTAATGTAAGTCTTATGGTTCTTGCTCTTGTCTTTATTTGTATAGGACTCTATCCTGAGTGGCTTTGTTGTTGTGTTCCTATGTTGTCTACATGGCATTTCTTGTGAGTGTTTTGTCATATTCATTTGTTTTTTCTGGTTTATTGACTACCCTGTTATTCTTGTATTGAATCATGGTTGGTCCTGAAAATAATGGTTCTGCTTCTAAAGAAGAAACCACTTTTGTTGTTGATGTTAATGATCCTCTATATACCTATCATAATGATAGTGGTCTAATTGCTCTTAAATTGTTTCAAACTAAATGGTACTGATAATTATAGGGTTTGTTCTACTTCTATTCTTCGTGCTCTTTGTGCTAAGAATAAAATAGGATTTATTGATGGCTCTCTTGAAAAACCATCTTCTGTTGATGAACTTAAACTAAAAAAATAGGAATAGGTTGATGATGTTGTCTTAAATTAGATTTTAGTAGTTGTTAGTTATCACTTGTATATGGCTCAAACAAATGCTTAGACTTCCTTTAAGGTGTGAAAAGAACTTAAAGAAATATTTTTAAAAAGTTAATGGATATGTAATTTTCAATTTTCATCAAAAGATTAATTCCTTGACTTAAATTTAGTGTTCTTAGTGTATTTGAGTATTTTAATAAAATGTATTCACTTTGGAAATTAAGATTATGATGCTCTCACTAATCTGAATACTTTTACATGTGCAGGTGCTAAAACATATACTAGTCACAATCAACAACTGAAATTAACGCAATTCTTAATGGGTATGGATGAGTCTTATAGCTCAATTAGAAACAACATTCATAAGCATGAACTTCTCGTTGGATCTATATGCCCAAGAATCATTATTTAGTGATACTACTAATAACATATGATTGTATAGGGTCACATCTTAATCAAGTTGGTACTTGTAGAATATGTATTAAGAATTTGATTATTAATAAATAAATTTAACTCTTCTATTTAATTAGAGAAAAGTTATTATTTTATGAAAACAATAACAGAAGAAACAAAAAAGTAGTTATTATATCATATCGCATGATATAACAAGTCATGTACAATGTTTTGGAGAGTTTGGTTAACCATGGTTTAGTTAGCTTATTGATCAGCAGCCTCACGGCAAGACACAGTTATTAGATATTCACATATGGAAATGAGTGGAGATCACCATGGATTTCATTATGAAGTTTCCTCGGACTGTGTGCGGAGTGGATTTGATTTGGGTCATCATGGATCGATTGACCAAGAGCACGCATTTTATTTCGATTTAGGAGAGTATCTTTGCGGAGAAGTTTCCCAAGATATACATCAGGGAGGTTGTGGCATGGCATGGGGTGCCGGTTTCTGTGGTTTCAGACAAGGACGTTCGTTTTACATCCAAATTTTAGAAGAGGTTCCACGGGGAATTGGGTACTCGTCTTCATTTCGGCATGGATATCCACCTGTAGACTGACGGTCAGAGCGAGTGGAATATCCAGACCTTGGAGGATATTCTCGGGCATGTGTATCAGATTTCGGTGGGAGTTGGGATATATATCTCCTTTTGGTGTGTGTTTTTTATAACAGCAGTTACCACGCCAGCATCGATCAGCCTCCTTTTGAGATGCTCTATGTGAAGAAATGCAGGACCCCGATATGTTGGCGTGAGGTCGGTCAGCAAGTCATGGGGAGTACCAAAGTGGTACTCAAGACTACGGAGTTGATTCAGCAGTTTCATGATAGACCCAAGACAGCTCATAGTCAATAGAAGAACTACGCTGACAAGCATCGATCAGACTTAAAGTTCCAAGTTGGGGATTTGGTTCTCCTAAAGGTGTCACCTTAGAAAGGTGTCATCCGAATTAGGAAGAGGGCAAGTTGGGCCCCAAGTACATCGGTCCTTTCAGGGTTTTGGCATGGGTGAGCCGAGTTGCTTATCGCTTGGATCTTCCCGAGGAGCTAAGTCAGATCCATAGCACATTCCACATCTCTCAGTTGTTGATATTTTTAGTGAGTGATTTCGTGGTGGTTCCATTGGAGGATATTCAGGTGGAGAATCGTCTAAATTATATTGAGAAAACGGTGGTGATTCTTAACAAAAAGATGAGAACCTTGAGGAACAATGTTGTTGAGTTAATGAAAGTTCAGTGGCAGCACCGCAAGGGGTTAGAATGGACGTGGCACCTGGAGGACAAGATGAGGGAGCATTACTCAGAGTTATTTGGGGCAGCGGAATTCGAGGACAAATTCTGATTCAAGTGGGGGAGAATTGTAACATTCGAGATTTGGTATGTTTCCCTTTTTAACCCCTAACGCAAAATTTCTAACTTTTTGGTCCCTAGCTAGTACACAGGGTGGACTCTATGAGTACGTTTAGCGTACTAGCTCATTTCTTGAATGTGGGTTCACCCATGTACGTGGGAGTAGACATGGCATACATAATGCAGGGGCAAACCCTAATTCTTAGGGTTTGTGCCTTATTAACAACTTATAACACCCATGGACCTTCTATTGATCATCCTCGATCACCCTATACCCTAATATCGAAACCCTAAGTATCATTTGTAAGTTTTAAGCTTGTAGATCTTGGGTCATCTTCATCTTAACAAGTCATTGGAGGTAAAAAGCTCTCAAATTGATGGTTCTTTATGCTAGATCTAACTTAGGCCGTTATTTATGCATTTTTGGATCTTTTAGGCCTTATTTGAGATTATCGTCTACTCCAGAATCCATGGAGGTTAGATCTTAGAATATTTGAGGTTCCTTGTCCATAAAAATACAACTTTTGTGATTATTTTGGTCTATGCATGTGTTAGGTTCCTTTTTATGGTTCTCTTTGAGTTTTAGGTCTTATTAAGACATGCATGGAAGTAAAGTTGCCAACTTTACGTGTTAAGTCGTCTTCTAGAATCGGATCTGAGAGTTTTGCATGTTGGCTTAACTGAATAAGTGCTTATTGAGTTGTGTTGGTTGTATGTGAAGTACGCGTGGTGTACTTAGCTCGTACACTAAGCGTACTGGCTTCAAAAGGAGTACGCCAAGCGTAAGTCTGAGTATGCCCAATGTACTCGGTTGTTTGACTTTTGGGTTGACTTTCAAAGGTTTTGGCCATATTTTGGGCTTTTAGGGTTTGGGCCTTGTTGAGCCATTGAACGTTTGAGTTTTAGGCCATGGATAGACTATGGGCTTTCTTGGGATTAGGTCCATGATGATTTTTGGGACCGATTTGGATGTTGCTCCATATGCGGCCTTGTGATGCCATTTAGGAATTTGGGGCTTTGAGCAAATTAGTCGGGCCATGATTTTGGGCCCAGTAAAAGAAGGGTAAAATGGTCTTTTATCCTGGATGATAGACATCTGATTTAGATTCTTGATTATGGGTCGAGGTCCAATTATTAATTGGATATTATTTGATGGTGTTAGCATGGGGATTTTCCGGATCATCAGACTGAGACTTCATTTGAGAGATTCAGCAGCTTGAGGTCAGTTTCCTCATTGTGTTTAGCGGGTGGAAGAAACCAATGCCGGCCCATGGTTTATTATGATTAGGATGCTAGTTTTATGTGTGACCCTGCATGTTTCTTTTACGATATGTTATTGGGATGGGCCTACTGATTATATTGTATGATATTTATCTTTGTGAGTTTTTGCACGTGGTCATAGGTTGTATGTATAAGGGGTAGGGCTCGATGCCAGGCAGGGATAGATGACTGTCAAATTTGTTTCGAGCTGGGATCGATGTCGGCCGGGGCCCGATGTTGGACAGGGCTCATTAGATGTTTGATATGTATGGTATGTGGTATTTTGGGAACTTACTAAGCTTTGTACATATGGTTTACAGTTTATGTTTCAGGTACTTTTTGTTCGAAGGGGAAGAGGTCGGGATGATTATAGTGAACACACCACATTGTTCTGAATTTTATATTACTCTGAAGTACTTAGATATTTATTGATACACTTTGCTTCACGATGGTTTCTATGATGTTGTTTTGGATAATGGTTTTATTAATTTAAAAATCAAGATTTTTAGTCTTAATTTTTGAGACGTTACAATTTGAATTATTTCATCTAAATCATTCCCGTTCCCTATGTTCAAAACCCTTTCTTACCATAAACTATATTAATTCACAACTAGGCAAACTACCTATTTATGTTTAAGACTAGCTGAGATTTAGTATCACTTTATAAATAAAAAGTAGTGCATAAATAAAACACATCAAGTGTTTTGGGGACGTTGTCATGGAACGATTAGCGTGTAGTTTGGATTATTTATTTGTTGACTACACTTTAGTTTTTAGTTTTTAGTATTTTATATCATGCATTTTTCCAAATCTCGATGCTCTTGATGTTTTTCTTGAGGAAGTGGTACATGAATTTGAGCTTGAAGATGAGAGATACGATTTAGATGACAACTTGAAGAAGCTAAAAGGATGGTTAGATAACATCTCTCCAAAAGAAAAAGAACAAGTTGAAGTACAGGAACTGGAGATAGAAAAATAGATTTGGAGGAGTTGGAAAGATTGCTAGCAGAAGGCTCAGATGATGAACAAGAACAAGCAGAATTCCAGGACCCTCGTCGTGGTTTTATCATTACTAGGATGTGGTCCCCTAACTTTTTGGTTTTTGTTTCAAAGCATGACTTGACGATTTCGTCTTTGGAAACAGTTCTGATGTGTGATCCATTTCTTATTAGTGTCCAACCGGTTCCAACCGTTGTCATGATTCTTGGATTTTATAGATTCAAGCTCATTTAGTTGATTTTAGAAGAAATGAGTCAAATTATACGATTTGGTCCAAATTGGATATTAAATGCAATTGATGGTTTGACATCGACTTTATTAGAAGTCTATTAAGTTGGGAGTCCAGCTCAAGACTGACATAAAAAGAAGTGCTTATCAAGAGGCAACCTGTTCTTTTAAATTATTTTTTTATTTTCTATTTCTTTTTTCTTTTATTTCTTATTTTTTGCTTTTATTTTTATTTTTGAATAAAAGTGCTTTTACTGATTCTTGTTTTTGTTGCAAGAAAATTTTCAGCTAAGAAATTGATGATGGGCAAAAATACAAGAGTGGGTTGTGTATTAAAAATAAGTGTGGGGTATACAATTGACATGGAGCAAAAAACGAGGAGTCTACTGAGCTACCAACGCTACATATGGGAGGAAACTGTTATGAGATACCGGTCAAGAAATTAGCTACTTATATATTGGTCAATTTATTTAGCGGTGAAGAATTTAAATTTTTCAAGAGAACGTGACGTGAGCCTAGATACCTCGAGATGTGATTTACTATTACATTGTAACTTCTTTCTTTACATTTGAAGACTGTGACACAACAATTCTTACTGCAAGTCGTAACAATAATTTTCCCACGAGTTCCAAATTTTATAGGGACCACATCGTGGCTAACAACTTTCCAACACGTGGCAAAGCCCCAAAAAGATTTTTAAACTAGGAAGTTTAGCAATCCGCCTCTTATTTTTTTGCAAAGAGTCCTCTAGTTTCAAAAAGGATGGTCAGTTCTAGGAGTGGTCCAACAGAAAAATTCAAGCTTATTATTGATAAGCAGCTCATAACAGTCATCCTGCGACAACATAAACAAGGCAAGTTCGTTCCTCTTTCATTTTAAATGCTTTAATTGTTTTTAAATAAAATGAGGGTGATATGTGCATACATAGTCATATATTTAGGCATTATATTAATACATTTTAATTAATAATTTCATTAAAATCAAAGAAATTTGGTACTTATCGAGTTAAATTACATTTTGCAACAAAATATGACATTCTTGAGGAAAAAGGACCAAAACCAGCAAAACCTACAACCTAGAAGACTAAAGTTGAGCTGGGAGTTTAATGGATCTTAAAAGAAGAGAGAGTTGAGTCAAATAGAAGCTCACAACGTCAGACTTTACTACTCACAACGTGAGAATGAAGATTCCAGAAGATAGTTACGCAGAATGCAGTTTCCTTGCCGAACATGATTTGTGCCGAGCTCACAACGTGAGAAGCGATATTTGGAAACTATAATTATCCCTTTAAATATCGACTTTTAGAGAGGTTGGATGTGATGTTATGGACAGATAGTCAATTTTAGAGGCCATAGATCAGCGAAACAAACCCCTTAAAAGAGAGAACACTTGGAGATTGAAGATTTGAAGATTACACATCACATTCGCTTTGCATTAGATTAACCATGTCGAACTCTTATGTTTTTGTGTGCTTGTTTTCTGCTATGAAAATTTAATCATTAGGCTTTTGTTTAGTGTAGATGAACCCTAGTACTATATGTTAGTTTCTAGTTTATATTTGGATTTTTATGAAGTTGGTTAATGCATGTGTTTGATTATCATTACCTAGAATTTTGAAGTTTGCATATTGTTGCTTAGATTCAAGTTAAGTGTAGTTTAATGACCATTTGAATTGCATGAACTTGTTTACCTAGTAGTTTCTTATCATTAAATTGTAAGAGCTAGGGTTAATCACATCTTAGATTAAGAAATAAACATAACAACTTTAATTGTGTTGGAGAATATAATTTGATTATAATTGTGTTAAATTAGTTGTCTTGGTCAGAGAGAATTATCTGGATATATCTAACATAGCCCAATTATCATTAATAATTAATTTTGTGTTTGCTTGTGTATCATAACTATATAGTAGTCCATAAATTGGTGAAAATATTAGGAGATCAGAACAAGATTGCTAATTACATCTAATTTGTTAAACAACTGAATAAATCCATACTTAGAATGTACACATAGGAAAAGGGGGCATTCGAAACTAAATGGAAGTGTCTTCTTAATCTTGTTTACAATTGTTTTAGTTTAGTGTTTAGTTTAAAGTTAATTTGAACTTGAAAAATCAAATAAAACCCCCTCTTTAATTATTGTTTTTAGATTAATTTTTAGTAATTATTTTATTAGCTAAATCCGTTCCCTGTGATCGGCACCCGACTTACCCAAAATATTCTATAACCTTAATAGGTATACTCCCTATAAACGCATAATTTAGCTAAGTAGTTCAGTTTATAAATTTAAAGCTAGATAGGTATATCACGTGGACATTAAATTTTTTGACGTCGTTTCCAGGGAACAGCTATTTCAGTAGTTAATTTAATTGTTTTAGGTTAATCGATCCTTTTTGTGGGGTAAAAACCGCAAAAAGTTATTTTTTGGGGAAATTTTTGTTTTTCTGTTTGTTCAGTTCTCACGACCTGATCATTAATTCTCACGATGTGAGCTCAATACTAACAATATTCCGTTTATTTCAGTTTTTGTTCTTTTTATGCGTGTTTTTCTATTTTTGTTTTAGCAGGAAAAATGGGGGACATCACGACCATGTCAGTGGAAGTGTACAAGAGACATCTAAGGAACGACAACATATAGGGTCTTGATCCACTAAAAATTCCAACTACTACAATGTTTGAACTTCTCGGGTACATTATTGGCACGCTAAAGGAACTACCTTTTTATAGGAAAGAGCACGAGGACGCTTATAAGCGTATATAAGAGGTGGTGTAAATTTATAGCTATTTTCATGCACCAAATGTGAGTATAGATGTGGTAATGCTTCGACTGTTGACGGTAAAATTTAAGGGTGAAACTAAGGAATGGTAAAACTCACTTCCCTTTGGAACAATCACAACATGTGATGATTTTAAGATTGAGTTCATAAACCAATTTACCCTCCTTCAAAAGTGGAATATCTTAACAGAAACATACATAATTTTCAGTAGCTAAAAGGGGAGTCCCTTTACGAACCTTGGAAGCATTATAAGACATTGTTACGATATTGCCCTCAACTTGACTTTAATGTGCAACAAGAAATCTCAATATTTTTTGTTGGAGTGAACATATGCACCTGAAAACTTCTAGACGCGCAAGGGCCCTTGACAAAGAAGGATTAAACTAAAAATAAAGCTTTGATTCAAAAATTCTCTAAACATTCAAGAGAGTATCACAACTCAAAGGAGGATTTCACAAGAGGAAGATCAAGTAAAGATGGAGGTCATCTATCAATTCAGTAATTGCAAAGTTCAATGCAATGGCAGAAAACATCACAAAAATGGATGGATCAATTCAAGATAGATATGGAGCTTATGGAGGACCTTATTCTACGAAGGATTGTGAATTGGAATACAAGAGAGATCGAGATATAAAGGAAATCAACAACTAAAGCATGATATCTACCAAAAAGAACATGTCCAATCCGAGAAAATGGTTGCTCTTGAGTATGCTATTTAGATTTATGGAAGTTAGCGAAAAACGACATGATGCTACAGATGCAACACTTAGAGAACAACAAGCATCTATCAGTGAGAATCTACACGCAAGTTGGGCAATTAACAAAGCTTGTATAAGAAAAGCTACCAGATTCACCTTCAAGAAAACCGAGTCAATCCAAGTCTCTCAAGTCACAGATGTTTATACAGAAGAAGAGGAAGAATTGGAGCATCTTGGGGTCCTTGATTCAACAGAACAGTCCAATCTATCATTTGAAGGAAGAGAAAAAAGAAGAAAAGAGTCGTGAAGATGACCAGTCACCATAAAGTGGAGGCAAAAGTGCCACGTCGTGGGGCATAAAGCAGACTATGATCTTTCATTCGTTGAGCTGTATTGACCGCCTCTTCCTTTTCCATCTCGTATCAATGCAAATATGCTAAAGTATGAACATCCAAAGTTGCTTGAGTATGATGACCTTGAAGACATTAAACATGAAGTATGGAAAGAATGGGAGGAGCTTTTCCCAAAGATCAATCAGAAAAAGAAGAAAATCATTTGAAACCTCCAATTTCCACACCTATGATTTTTTAGGTGTTTGCTTTTAAAAGACCTCCAGATCATGTCTCAAAGACAAATGAATAATAACAAGATGAGATGAGAGAGACAAAAATTGAGCAAGGACAAAATGATTAATTAATTACCAAGAAGAGGTTAGAAAAAGAGGAACGAAAGTGAGAAGGTAAAAGGGCAAGGCAAGGAATTGAAACACAAGAAGGAATAAAACGCCAATGAAAGAAAGAAAGAAAATTCGATAAACGAGTACATAAGACGAATTCAAGCATACAAAAGAAGATGGAAGGAGTAGAGAGAGAGAGAGCCCACTCCCACTCGATTTTGTGTTTCATCTTCAACTTAGGTAAGATTCTCATGCTTTATTACTTTAATTTTACTAATTTTATGCATTTAGGAGTTATGGATTGGTCTTGAGATGTGAATGTTGACATTGGTTCTATTTTTAGTGAGATAATTGTTGCATGTTTGTTTTTTGAACTTAGAATCATTGATTTAGCTAATCCTATTGGTTGTTTCGAGTGAAATTTGTGAGATTTGTTGTCCAACAAACTCACATCGCCAAATTGGTTTCACGATGTGAAGATGGTTCCTTGCGACATGAAATCTGACTCCACGGTTTATCACTCTCCTATTTTGACTAATCTGCTATGGGTTGTTATTTTTGACGGTTGTTACTTTAATTTTTACAGCATCTATAAGACTAAGATGTGTAGTACCCTAAGAGTAAGAAAATGTGGATATTTTCTATTCTCAACCAGCTATATCATTTCCCACAAAAGGTTTCACAAGCAATGTTGAACAATTACACAAAACGTTTGGGTTGGCTATACAATCCGCAATTTGCTCTAGCTCCTGTTCTTGATTGGTTTTGGTTACGTGAGGTTGGACTTGTAGCTGAATTGGAATGGTATTGACAAATGAAATACATTGGAAATGGGTTTGATTTCACATGCAATGGGTGGCGTAATCTTTTCATGATACAAGAACCGGTTTTTCGTTAACTATCTGTTGAGTTCATTGCCACTGTTAACTTTGAAGAACAGACGGTTGATCCTACATACAATCGGGTCTTGCGTGTTGGTTAGGATGAGTTTATAGAGAATGTAGCTTGATTGAATTTGCATGGTGCATGGGGTTATTTGCAGAAAATTAAACACGATCGCCAAATTTCATCTTGTTTTTACAACCTTGTGTTCGGGGTTCACCACCGGAACGATTGATGTGGACTTTTGGAGAACAATAGCAAACTATGAATATAATTCTCAGGATTCTGAAGAAGGCACATTAGATCACCTATTCACCGTTTCTTGCATCTCTTTGTCACTTTCACCATTAATCACAAACATCATGGCGATAAATTACCCTCTCAAAATATCTTTTACCTTTGGATCATTGTTGCACCAGGGGTATTTTGTGATATTCCATCAATTTTGGCAATAATTTTGGGAGCAAAAGTGGCCAATTCTAGAGTCGGGAGTTCGATTAACCGGGGGGGGGGGGGGGGGATGGAATTGGTTACATGTTTGGCAAGTTCCTATGGAATTTTAATTTCGGGTTTTGTTCAAAATTTAACACTTTTTAAATATTCTGATCTCACTACTAAATTTTTGGGATTCATGCATGTTGTATTGAATTTGGGTGGCGGATACGGCATACCCCCGGAAGATGAAATATGTAACACTCGTGTTTCTAGCCTAGGCATTAATATTAAGGTGATAGTCTAGGTAAACCTTTGTAACTCATTTTGAAGATATGAAAAGGAATTATGTGAATATTATGTGAATTATGTGTTTTATGTTTAACTATTAGGGTTTAATTAATTAAGAATAAAAATAAGCGTCAAAATTAAAGTGTGAGATAAGCCCGATATCTTTACATAAAGTTGTAGTGGTCGAAACAAGGATTTCGGGGATATAAAGAATACCAAAATCCGAGTCATAAGGAACAAGTTATGACCTGTCGAAGTTTCGCGACAAAACCGGCACGATGCTGAATGTCGTAAAAAGTGAGTTTTTGATAAACTACTTTTTATCCTTAGTGATCTAAACGAAATTCGTAGTATTCGTTAAACCGAGAAGTTCGATAAAAAGAACGCCCAAATCTGACTTCGTATGAGGAAGTTATGATTTTTCAAAGTTTCAGCTTAGCAGTATACAGCTATAAACTCGAATTTTAGATCGAGTGATTTTTAGCCGACACAACCTAAATGATAATCGAAGGTCTCGTCATTAGTAGCACAACAGTCAAAAGTCTGATGAAAACGAACGTTGGATGAAGAAGTTATGAATTTTTAACGGATTTCCTGTCCCGGTCTATTAAAAAATATAATAAAAAAATTAAAGTCACAATTAGCCGACGAAGTCAAACGAAAGTTGTAGAGCGTAATTTTACCTACGCGTGCATATAAAGAATGTCAAAAACAAAGCTCGTATGCGAATGTTATGGATTTTAGAAGTTTTTGCACAAAAACCAAGAAATCTCGCATATGTGGACTTCGGCCACGTCACCCTCGCTCAAAACGCGCCACGTGTCCAAAAATGTTGTTGAGTCATTCGAGCTGCTGAGTCATCCGAGCACCTGACCTTATCCAAAGTGCTCCAATGGTGGTGCGGCACGTACCTTCTTGCACGAGACCGAGCCCTCGCAAGCTGCCACGAACCCACCCTACTTCGAACCTAGACCTCGGTCCAATCACAGACTGACAGCGAGCCCCTTGCATGTGCAAATCATGTGCGAGCCACCCCCCTGCAAGCTTCGGATCTATAACGCGTGCCTTCCCTCCTGACCGTCAGATCAGAAGCCTCGCCCCTATAAATAGAAGGGTGCGAGACCTCCTGGGTATACTTTGCAAACTTGTCATTTTTGGCCCCTTTTTCAATATTTCTTTCATTCCAATTGCCCCCAAAGCCCCGGTATTATACAAAACACCCGGAATACTCCACGAAGTGGCTGAGAAGCCTGGAAAATTTATCTTTTCGGTTTCGAAGCCCGACCTTTGCAGAGCCCAGTTTCTCAATAAAACTCCCCGTTTTATTAGAAACGATCGTTTTAAGCAACGAATTGCTGCCCGATTATCATCAAATCAGGTGAGTGTATAGTCACCTTCATCTTACACCTAGATATGAAGTATATTACATGAAATACGTGCTACATGTAATTATATTAATTGTTTAACTGATGTGACTATTGAATTGACGTTTTATACAAGTTTTAAAATGTATATGTATTTTTATCTATAAATATGTTTGGTAACATATGGGTAGATAGTGATGTGTGATAAAATAAAAGTGATGAGAGGCCTCGATGTGTTTTGAGATCCAGTCATCTAGCGGAGTTTGGATGATGACCACGGACTTTCTAGACAGTCCAGTGGGAAACATTAGCAGGTCCGCAACCTGTAGGTGTGTAATGAACTAAGAGTGCTCATTCGCTGTACTCCATCCCCCTCATGGTTGCCTTTAGGACATGTATGGCTGAGGAAACCCCTTAGCAGTAGTGTCCATCCCGATGATATTCTTTAGGCTAGGTCCCTTGTGATAAGTGTTTAGGGACGTAAAGTGAGGATAACGGGAACGGGTAATCAGGGTTATTGTTGATTGATGAAGTTAGTAAAAATTGGAAACCCTTTATGCTCTCCAGGCACACAAGCCTGACCCACTCAGCTTTTTATGTTACAGGTAGTGGACCCCGAGCATAGTCGGAGGACGATGAGGGATTTTTGGATTATAGGCAAGTAGTTGTAAATAACTGTTGAAAGACTTATAATGTCTTGTTTATGCTTTTGAAATGTATCGGAACATCACATCCCGAGGTTTTGATATGAAATGAAACTATACATTTCTTAAAGAAGGTTTTGATAAAATTTTATCATGTTTTGTTTTGGGAACAAATTCCACAACATCTTTTAAAAGGGTTTCTTTGATTTTATTTTAAAAAGCATAAAATAAATCGGTCTTTTCTGGCCAAGAAATTAGGGGATGTCACAGTTGGTATCAGAGCATTAGTTTAAGCGAACTAAGAAATTGTAGGATTTCTAAACTTAAACTTAGAATGCTAAGTGATGATTGTAAGATGAGTGTCTACCATATTTTAGACACGAGCACTAGTTTATTTTGGGAAGGATGCCTAAAATGCCCTTATGTGCTAAATGCTATGTGTTTGCCATGTGTGCCATTATTTGTTCGGATCTATGGTCTGTTGCCGACCGAATCTGGAAACTTTATGTGTGTAGGATTCTAAGCATATGATTACGAGATTAGAAGTAACATGTAAACGTTTCGAAGTGATAAGGGAATTAAAATGTCTAACAAGGATGAAGACCTAAATTCGCCTTATTCGGTATATAGATTGTAATGGCAAGAACTCATAGTGGAGCTGTAAATGCAAACAGAAATAGGGATCAACAGCCTCAACCTCAAGCAGTTGAGCTAGTACCTGTTGTAGGAGCAGCACCTGAGCCAATGACGATGGCTGGGGTACAATCAATGATACAGATGATGTTAGATCGCCAGATGGAGGAGACAAGGCGATTACTACAACAACATAGGGAAGAGACTACAATTCCTGTTGAACAGCCCGTATTATATGTAGGGCAATCAGTAGGAAGGAATTATAGTGGGACTCTTGGTTATGCCAACCCACCGATAGTTAGACAATACAAAGATTTCATGGCATCTAAACCGCCGTGTCTATCTGGAAGTCCGACACCGGTGGAAGTCATGAATTGGATCTCCTAAATGGAGACGATGTTTGAAAGTTGTGAGTGCAGCAACAAACAAAAGACCGTACTTGCAATTCGTCTGTTAAAGTCTGGTGTGTTGAGCTGGTGGAAGTTACTAGCTGATTCAATGCCAAGGGTGAAGCTAGTAAGATGTCTTGGGAAGATTTTGTGGTACAACTGAAATTGCAGTACTGCTCTGAGCAGGATCTTCTAGAAATCAACAATGAGGTCTAGAATTTAAAGAAGGGAAAGATGACCCTTACTGAATACGCTGCTAGTTTTATGGAAAAAATGAAGCTTGTTCCTCATCTAGTTCCAACTAAACTCTCTAAGGTCAACAAGTTTTCCCTCGGATTACCAGCGGAATTTGGTCTGATCGTTAAGCAAGCAACCACTTTGAAAGCCGCCATCTGGGCTGCTAAGAATGTTGCGGTTCAGATCAGAGAGAAGGGTCTGGAGAGGGCAGAAGTTGGTGAAAAGAGAAAATTTGAAGGAACTTCAGGTTCCAACAAGAAAAGCAATTTTTCTAAGTCCAAGAAGTTTGGAGGAGGAGGAGGTGAAGTGAAATGGTGTGAGAAGTGCAAGAAAAAGCAATCTGGGAAATGTAGTGAGGAGGTGACTTGCTTCAAATGTGGAAAGACTGGGCATTATGCCAACGTGTGTCCATCCGACAAGAGGGTATGTTTTGAGTGCCATGAAGTAGGGCATGTTCTTAAAGACTGTCCAAAGAGGAACGATGCAGTAAAGCCCAATCTACCAACAAAGCCGAAGGCGAGAGCCTTTCAGATGACACTTGAAGCTGTAAAAGAAGAATTCGATGTCGCTTCAGGTGCCTTTCTCGTAAATAAATGAGCCAATTACTCATTTATTTCACATGAATTTGGTAGAAAACTAGCTTTGCCTATAGAGAGACTAGTTAATGCTATAATAGTCTAGATTGCTAGTGGCAAGTTTGTACCTGTTAGCCATCGTATGAAAAACATCCTCATTGAATTGGATGGGAATAAGTTCCATGAGGAATTATTGCCTATCGAGTTAAATGGATCGACATAGTTTTAGGAATGGATTGGCTTAGTGCCAATGATGCCGAAATATTGTGTAGAAAGAAGATAGTAAAAGTAAACCCGCCAGGGAAAGAGTCATTTATGGTGTATGGAGACAAACGCAGATTAAATTCTGGAATCATTTCCCTAATGAGTGCCACAACGTGTTTGGCCAAGGGATGTACATCATATCTAGCATTCGTGATCGATGCTAAGAAGGAAAAGAAGGAGGTGCAGAATATTCAGGTGGTGTGTGATTATCCGAAAGTCTTTCCCTAAGATCTTCCCGGATTGCCCTCTGATCGACAAGTAGAATTCCGTATCGACTTGTTACTAGGAACGACGCTGATAGCAAAAGCACCATATCGATTAGCACCAACAGAGATGAAAGGACTTATGACACAACTTCAGGAGTTATTGGACAAAGGTTTCATTCGACCTAGTTCATCGCCCTGAGGAGCCCCTGTGTTATTTGTAAAGAAGAAATACGGGAGCATGAGAATGTGCATCGATTACAGAGAGCTGAACAAAGTGATGATAAAGAACAAGTACCTGTTGCCGAGGATCGATGACCTGTTTGACCAGTTGCAGGGTTCGAGCTATTTCTCGAAGATCAATCTTAGATCGGGATACCATCAACTAAAGGTGAGAGAGCAGGATATCGAAAAGACTGCGTTTAGAACAAGATATGGACACTATGAATTTTTGGTTATGTCGTTCTGACTAACCAATGCCCCAGCAGCTTTCATGGATTTGATGAATAGGGTTTGTAAAACATTCCTAGATAAATCTGTGATAGTATCCATAGATGACATCTTGATTTATTCGAAAAGCAAGCAGGAGCATGAAAAGCATCTACGTGAAGTGCTAGAAGTCCTGAAAAAGGAGAAGTTGTATGCAAAGTTCTCCAAATGTGAATTTTTGGATTCAAGAAGTCCAATTTTTAGGTCATGTGGTTAACCAACAAGGAATAATGGTTGACCCAGCAAAGATTGAAGTTGTGATGAAGTGGGAACAACCAAAAATCCCTACGGAGATTCGAAGCTTTTTAGGATTAGTTGGATATTACCGAAGGTTTATCCAAGGCTTTTCTTCGATTTCTACTCCATTAACAGCTTTGACCCACAAAGGAGCTACTTATGCTTGGAATGAGAAGCATAAGGAAGCCTTTGAGAAGTTGAAGAAGAGATTATGTAGAGCACCAATTCTTTCGTTGCCTGAAGAAGTTGATGACTTCGCAGTTTATAGTGATGCATCTGGAGTTGGGTTAGGTTGTGTTCTGACCCAAAGGGATAAAGTGATAGCGTATGCATCGAGGCAATTGAAGGAACATGAAAAGAACTACCCCACTCACGATTTGGAGTTGGCAGCGGTAGTATTCGCCCTAAAGATATGGAGGCATTATCTTTATGTCACAAAGTGTAAACTTTTCACTGATCATAAGAGTCTCAAATATCTCTTTAATCAGAAGGAATTGAACATGAGGCAATGACGCTGGCTAGAGTTACTCAAGGAGTATGACTGTGAGACACTTTACCACCCTGGTAAAGCAAATGTTGTTGCTGATGCTCTCAGTCGAAAGGTAGACCTTGAATAGAAAAGGCCAAGAGCATTGAGAATTGAAGTTGTCTCGACAATTGTGGAAAGTATAAAAAAAGCTCAAGAGGAAGCTTTAGAGAAAAATGACCGAAAGGAAGAACGTTTGGGCAAAACGTTAGTATTCGGTACAAACAACCAAGGGTTGAAGGCATTCCAAGATAGGATTTGGATACCTAAGACGGGCGGAGTATGAGATCTTCTGATGGAAGAAGCTCACAAGACCATGTGCTCGATTCATCCTGGCAGTACAAAAATGTATAGGGATCTAAAATCTTATTATTGGTGGCCGAAGATGAAGCTCGATGTTGCTAAGTATGTGGCCGAGTGTGTAACTTGTGCTTGGGTTAAGGCACAACATCAGAAACTGTATGGGAGTTTATAACCTTCACCTGTACCCATGGGTAAATAGGAAGACATCACCATGGATTTTGTGATTAAACTGCCCAGAACAAGGAACGGTCACGACATGATTTGGGTGGTCGTTGATCGCTTCACTAAGAGCGCGCATTTCATATCAGCCAAAGAGAAATTGTCTATGGATAAACTTGTGAATTCTTATGTGAAGGAAATGATGAGGCTTCACGGTGTTCTGTTAACAACTGTATCCGATCGTGACAACCGTTTGACCTCAAGGTTTTGGAGGAGTCTACAAGAGGAATTGGGTACCAAGTTGTGTTTAAGTACAGCTTACCATCCACAAACCGATGGTCAGAGCGAATGAACGATTCAAACATTGGAGGATATACTGAGAGCATGTATCCTAGAATTCCAAGGTAACTGGGATGAACACTTACCTCTAGTAGAATTCTCCTATAATAATAGTTTCCACTCAAGCATTAAGATGGCACCTTATCACGCTTTGTATGGGGAAAAGTGTCGAACGCCATCATGTTGGCTGGAAGCTGGGGAAAAGCAGTTTATGGAACCTGAAATAGTCCATCAGACTGCTGAAAAGTTGAAAGTGATAAGGGAAAGGATGTTAGCTGCTCAAGATCGACAAAAGAGTTATGCTGACAAGAAAAGACAACCGATAACCTTTGAAGTTGGAGATTCGGTTTTACTAAAAGTCTCGTCGTGGAAGGGAATTATAAGATTTGGTAAAAGGGGAAAGTTGAGTCCAAGGTTTATTGGACCATTCAAAGTTCTTCAGAAGATCAGGAATCAAGCTTACAAGCTAGAATTATCGGAAGAACTGGAGGGTATTCATAACACCTTTCATGTGTGCTATTTGAGAAAGTTCACGGGAGATGTACCCGACATAATTCTGATTTCTGAGTTAAGGTTGGATGAAAACAAGAGGTTGATTGAAGAACCTGAGGCAATCATTGACCGTAAGACTAAGAAGTTGCGACGCAATATGTTCGATTTAGTGCTTGTGTGTTGGAAACATACGAATGGGCCAAATCTCACTTGGGAAACGGAGAGTGACATAATAAATCGCTACCCGCATGTTTTTGGTGATATATGATTCCGGGGACGGAATCATCCTAAGGGGGAGAGAATTGTAACATTCGTGTTTCTAGCCTAGGCATTAATATTAAGGTGATAGTCTAGGTTAACCTTTGTCACTCATTTTGAAGAAATGAAAAGGAATTATGTGAATATTATGTGAATTATGTGTTTTATGCTTAATTATTAGGGTTTAATAAATTAAGAATAAAAATAAGCTTCAAAATCAAAGTGTTAGATAAGCCCGATATCTTTACATAAAGTTGTAGTGGTCGAAACAAGGATTTCAGGGATATAAAGAATACCAAAATCCGAGTTATACCGAAGAAGTTATGACCTGTCGAAGTTTCGCGACAAAACCGACACAATGCTGAATGTCGTAAAAAGTGAGTTTTTGATAAACTACTTTTTAGCCTTAGTGATCTAATCGAAAGTCGTAGTATTCGTTAAACCGATAAGTTCGATAAAAAGAACGCCCAAATCTGACTTCGTATGAGTAAGTTATGATTTTTCGAAGTTTCAGCTTAGCAGTATACAACTATAAACTCGAATTTTAGATCGAGTGATTTTTAGCTGACACAACCTAAACGAGAATCGAAGTTCTCATCATTAGTAGCACAACGTTAAAAAGCCTGACGAAAATGGACGTCGGATAAAGAAGTTATGATTTTTTAACGGATTTCCTATCCCGGTCTATTAAAGAACGTCAAAAACGGAGATATTATGCAAAAGTTATGGATTTTAGATGTTTTTGCATAAAAACCGAGAAATCTCGCATACGTGGACTTTGGCCACGTCACCCTCGCCCAAAACGTGCCACGTGTCCAAAAATGTTGCTGAGTCATTCGAGCTGCTGAGTCATCTTAGCACCTGACCTTATCCGAAGTGGTCCAATGGCGGTGCGACACGTACCTTCTTACATGAGACCGAGCCCTCGCAAGCTGCCACGAACCCACCGTACTTCGGACCTAGACCTCGGTCCAATCACAGACTGACAGCGAGCCCCTCACATGTGCAGAACATGTGCAAGCCATGTGCGAGCCACCCCCCTGCGAGCTTCGGATCTGCGACGCGTGTCTTCCCTCCTGGCCGTCCGATCAGAAGCCTCGCCCCTATAAATACAAGGGTGCGAGACCTCCCAGGTAAACTTTGCAAACTTATCATTTTTGGCCCTTTTTCAATATTTCTTTAATTCCAATTTCCCCCAAAGCCCCGGTATTATACGAAACACCCGGAATACTCCACGAAGTGTCCGAGAAGCCCGGAAAATTTATCTTTTCGGTTTCGAAGCCCGACTTTACAGAGCCCAGTTTCTCAATAAAACTCTCGGTTTTATTAGAAACGGTCGTTTTAAGCAATCAATTGCTACCCGATTATCATCAAATCATGTGAGTGTATAGTCACCTTCATCTTACACCTAGATATGAAGTATTTTACATGAAATACGTGCTACGTGTAATTATATTAATTGTTAAACTAAGGTGACTGTTGAATTGACGTTTTATACAAGTTTTAAACTGTATATGTATTCTTATCTACGAATATGTTGGGTAAAACATGGGTAGATAGTGATGTGTGATAAAATAAAAGTGATTAGAGGCCTCGATGTGCTTTGAGATCTAGTCATCTAGCGGAGTTTGGATGACGACCAGAGACTTTCTAGACAGTCCAGTGGGAAACATTAGCAAGTCTGCAACCTGTAAGTGTTAATGAACTAAGAGTGTTCATTCGCTGTACTCCATCCCCCTCATGGTTTCCTTTAGGACATGTTTTGCTGAGGAAACCCCTTAGCAGTAGTGTCCATCATGATGATATTCTTTAGGCTGGGTCCCTTGTGATAAGTGTTAAGGGACGTAAAGTGAGGATAACGTGAACAAGTAATCAGGGTTATTGTTGATTGATGAACTTAGTACGTTTATTATTATTGTGGTTTGAAAACCCTATATGCTCACCAGGCTCCCAAGCCTGACCCACTCAGCTTTTTATGTTACGGGTAGTGGACCCCGAGCATAGTGTCACACCCAGGCCGTCGGCGGAAATACCGGGCAATGTAACGTCATTTCTCATATCATAGTTATCAACTTCCTGAAAACACATGCATTTTAAAATACGTCAACATAAAGTTGGTGAGTTCATAGGTTTTGACTCCATATAAAAATAATACATTTTCCAAGTTCAAAAAGTATAGTTTTGAAAGTATCATTTTGACTCTCAAACATTTAGTATATATATCCTAGGTATAATGGTTTACTTACCAAATAAGTGTTATACCTAAACGTTCTTTGAACCTAGAGTATAAGTATAAATTTTTGTAATTCCATCCAAACTAAGTTGCTACGTATAAATCTTATTTCAATTCTATACGAGTAAAACCACTACGTATAAATCTATTTCAATTCTATACGAGTAAGTAGGATAGGTATAATGGTCTACTTAATATACAAGTAATATACCTACTAGATTCTTATACTAAGAGTATAAGTCCTTTGGAAACTTATACTTAACATTCATACTTGTATATCGACAAAGTATAATGCTTCTAAAGTTGTGCTACCATGAGTTTGTAGCTACGACTGTATGAATTAGTTTTATACCTCTGGTTATTATTACAAGGATCTCACATGGCGGTAGTACAAGGATTACACCTTGAGGTAGTACAAGGATTACACCTTGCGGTAGCACAAAGATCACACCTTGCATTAGTTTCCGCACGTTTCATCGACGCCGGAACAATAACAAGTAAAAGGATACTTCATCACTCGATTTTGGTTGACTGTATCTAACAGTCACAAGTGGGGTGGTCAATCCGTATACTAATTATACACGACTTCCTCGCTCACACGGGATTAACGAATACAGGTTAGAGGACTTTCACTAAGATCCCCAATCTTAGATGATAAATATAGTAGCTCAGGTAGACTTTGACGACGTTCTATAGCTCTAACAACAAAAGCATTTCCGTGTCTAAAACTGTGACAACCCGATATTTCAACTCCTTGTAATGACCTAAATGGGTCAAGTATTGTAACCACTTGTGAGTAATAACATTTACTTTCATAATAAAATGTACAAATAGTTCTACTTAAATTCCTTCTATGTTTAAATGTCTTTAAACCATGATCGTACGTAAAAAGAACGCCCAAATCCTCATCCGAGGTATACTAAAGCGTCCTCATCCGAGGTATGCGCTGCATACCCCTGTACGCCCTGCGTACCCGAGAGACTTGGCCTCTGATCGTCCACGCCGCCCTATCCGAGGCTTCCGACCCGTCCGACCCGTCCGTCCGACCGACCCGTCCGACCCGCCGTCCCAGCCGACCCGCCTCCCCACCGATCCGTCCCATCCGAAGCCGAGGCAGTCGAGGCTTCGGTCATGCATGACGTACGCGTACGCGCTGTGTACGAGCGTACACCCCGCGTACCGAGGCGGTTCAGCCTTCCTTAAAATAGAATGCGAGGGCTTCCGAGAAAAATGCTCATTTCTCTCCTTTCTCTCACAATCTTGCCTCGTTTTCCGTGCCCGTTCAAACCCGAAGCTCTGGTCTTTTTGCTCAAGTCCCGAGGGTCGATTTTACTCCCGAGATTCCCGAGAATCCCGAGGAAAATCTGTTTCCCGAGACGAAACGCTGCCCGGTTTTCCATCTCGCTATCTTCAAACTTTCAAGTGAGTTTCATACCCCTTAATCAACCTTTTTAAATATTCTAAATGCTTTTATATGCTGTCAAGGGGGGGAATACAAGTAAACACACGAGTATTATCGTGTGTTACATAAACAATTATTTTATGTGCTTTTATATATCCAAATCGCATGTGATTTATAAACTATATAGGGAACTTTTATATATACAAAATATGTTATATTCCATCCTTTGAAATATAAATTGTTGTAATGCATGTATAAACTAAACTTTTCTTAGATTATTCTTGTCTATCTTAGACTCTACACCAAAAATCTATGCTTTCATAAACAAATGATTCCTTTTCTAGGTATTTCTAAACAGACGAGACACACTTTTAGAAAACTATAATAGGTATAGTTTTACGAACAAATTTCTAACTCTTATGTACTAGAACCATGAATTTCAAGAAGTTTACTTTCGTATACAAGAACAAACGTAACATTTTAACAAGTAGATCTGTTTTTATACCACGGTTTTGTGAGACGCTAACTTCATGTACGTTCGAGTACACATTTCAAGTCCTGTATTATATACCAGAATCCCTTGGAGGGGGAGCATGGTGTTTGTGTATAGATCTATACGGGCTTGACAACCCGCGCCCTGACTGTTAGCTGCAGTCCACTGTTTGGGGTGACAAACGTCATAACATTCCAACGCCTGAAGAACGTTGTGTATAGGCATTCCGAGTCAATAGTATGGTTATAAAACTCACATGGGGTATTAAAAATGCATTGATTAACAAGGTTTTCAAAACACATTGGTTATTTTACACTTACATACATTTTGGAAACAAACATTGGTCTTGAGAGAAGGCTACTTTTATACTAGTAGAAAATATAGGATTTTCTAAATACAAACAAACAAAGACAAAATATTTCATTTCATACAAACATTGTCACTTAAATACTTATGAAACTCACCAGCTTAAATGCTGATCTACTCTTTCAAAATTACTTGTATGTCCCAGGAAATCAGTAATTTCAGGTATTCATTACGCTTTTGATGAAGGGATGCGGCGGCGCCAGTTTAATCTCGTATTTTTGACATCATATTGTAATTGGTTGTGAACATGTAACTTTTGACAAATGTAAACTTTCAATTATATATATGATGGTTGTATTGCTTTCTTTACTATGTATTCATTTGTTACGTTACCACATGAAGTCATCCGCCCCCGAACGTTTCCGCCGTTCAGGTTTGGGGGTGTGACAGATTGGTATCAGAGCAATGTTTATAGTGAACTAAGTATATCGAACCACATAAGATATACAAACTATAAATGCTTAAGGGACTAATACTCTCTGACAAAACGTTTTTCTTTTTTACGCTTAAACAGCGTCACATTTAACTTAAATTGATAGTTCATTTAAGTACAATTACATGCATACAACAAATTATTTTCATGATATCTAACTATACAACAAGTATTTAGACAAGTTGACACTACGATTAAGACTCTATATATGTAATCAGATTTGGGACAAATATAGCGTGATCAACTATATTTGCCCGAGATTGGACCAACGTATATCGAGGAATGATCGTAGTAAGCAACAAGTCAAACCTTACCAAACTATTGCAAGAATCAAACACAAGAATTTAAATACTATAGGAGTATTTGCTATCTAAACTAGTTTAACTTACATTTTTTACATGTTCCAACTTTATTCAATTCTTATAACCCTATTTTTCGTACAGTCAAATGGCTGGATTTCACTACCCTGGCGACCCCTACTTTCCCAACCAAGGCAACGGTGGATGGATCGAAGATGATCCCGAAGAGGACGAGGAACCCATAGAAGTGGGTGATGACTCCGGTGCCGACTTAGAGCCAGAAGTTATCGATCCACCACCCATTCAACCTCCCGTCTTCGTAAGGAACTTTCAAGGACCGACTCCCGTTTGGGGAAGTCACCTCCACCATTGGAGCCAACAGCAAAACCTACGCCCTCCCTACGACATGTGTTGGGATTTCTATAATGTCCGCGGTGGAGGTTCGGCTGATAGAGCACTCCCGGTAATGGTTGGTAAGTTAGCCAATCAGTCCTATCAGTCCGGAGTTCAAGCTAGCCGACTCCGAGATGTAAACGTGGAAGTGCAGGTTCACACTTCTGACATCCGTAGGCTGGACAAGATACAAGACAATGCTCAACTCCAAAACGAAGCATTTCAAGCGCAAATGATTGTAGCCCTCGCCGAACTGAGGGAACAGCAAGCCACTTTTGATAGGCGTCTAATGGAGTCGAAGCAATCAGATGCGGAGTCAAGCTCCAAGCGCAACCTACGACGCAGGTAGTGCTTGTCAAAGACTCAAATTTTGTTATAGCTTAGGACCTTGGCTAAAAGTCTTTAAATTTCTCGAACTTTGTAATCGGAGACCCTTATAGGGGTCAAATTTTCATGATCGTTGTAACAACTTTTATATAAATATAAGTGACACTATTACTACTATGTTAAGTATTTCGTTCAAACCTTGAAAGGTCTTTGTGAAACCAAATACTTGTTTCATACCTTCAGTCTTACAAATAACTTTCATTCTTCTATTTTAAGACTCATACTATCATCTGTTGTTGAACTATAGCGATTTAGTTCATGAGACACATACATTTTCTATTCTACGAAATTCTTATCCTTGTCTTTTCAACCTATAGTTGAAGGATGCCTCCGCGTAGGAACCCAAGGCGAAACAACGGTGGAGAAACACATGTACCACCACCACCTCCACCACCTCAATTTGATGTTGTTATGTTTCAAGCAGCAGTCACCGCAGCGGTGGCAGCTGCCATGTCACAGATCAATAACTCGAGCACTAATGGCTCGGGATCTGGCACACACCCATCCAACCATGGCGAGAGTTATGGACCACCTCGAGAATGTACCTATAAGGACTTCACTAATGCCAAGCCCCGGATATTTTATGGAACTGGTGGTGTGATGGCCCTGAGACAGTGGATTGAAAGGACGGAGGCAGTCTTTGAAATCTGCTCTTGTCCCGAGCACAGCAAAGTCAAATTTGCAACTTTCACCCTTATTGATAAAGCTTTGACTTGGTGGAATGGCCACGTTAAAGTACTTACCCTAATCGTGGCAAACTCCATAAGCTGGGAGAGCCTGAAAGCCATGATGATGAGAGAATACTGCCCACGGGGAGAGATTCAAAAGCTTGAACACGAGCTATGGACTCTCGGAATGATTGGTACCGACATCGCTACTTATACCAACAGATTCTGCGAGCTGGCAATTCTTTGTCCAGATATGATTGCTCCCGAGAGCAAGAAAATAGAAAGGTACATCTGGGGACTGACGCCCCAACTTCGATCAAGCGTGTTAGCTTCCAAACCTGACACCTTTGAAAGTGCTAAGGAACTAGCACAATCTCTGATTGACTACGGAGGTCATCAGAACTCAACCACATCTGTACCAGAACCACAGAAAGGAAACAACAACAACAACTACAACAACAACAACAACAACAACAACAACAACAACAACAACAACAACAACAACAACAACCACAATAGTAGGAAGAGAGTGTGGAATAAAGGGAAGGGTGGGTCTTCCCAGGAATCCGCAAAGAAACAACTGGTTTCAGTGAATGCTGCCACTGTACCTACTACAGCTCCTACAAATACGTACCCAACAAAGCCTTATGTAGGTAACCTCCCAAAGTGCACTAAATGAAATTACCACCACCATGGACCTTGTCGGGAAATGCAGTGCGCCAACTGCAACAGGAAGGGACACACATCCCATTTCTGCAAGGACCCCGCAAAGCCGATCACTCAAGTTCCCGGTGCGGGTGTAGGACAGACTTGCTACGGTTGTGGCGAGGTGGGCCACTACAAGAGGAACTGTCCTAAGGCAGCAGGCACCGGAGGTGTGGGACGAGTTTTGGCAATAGGCCACGACGAAGCTGTAGCTGACCCAACTATAGTTGCTGGTACGTTCCTTCTCGATAATTCATATGCATGCATATTATTCGATAGTGGAGCGGAGAGAAGCTTCGTGAGTCAAAATTTTATTCATTTACTTAAACCTAAACCTAGCAAGTTAGAAAAATCATTCACTGTAGAGATGGCCAATGGAAAAACCGAAAACACTAACTGCATATACATGGGCTGTACGTTAACTTTAGACGGCCATTCTTTCCCAATCAATCTCATGCCAGTCCAAATTAAAAGTTTCGACGTCATAGTCGGCATGGATTGGTTGAGTCTTCTTCGCGCCGATATCATGTGCTTTGAAAAAGCAGTTCGTCTTAATCTCCCTAACAACGAAACATTAGTTATCTACGGCGACAAATCTAGTACAAACCTTCGCATCATTTCGTGCATCCAAGTTCGAAAGTGCTTGCGGAAGGATTGTCGAGCATTCCTAGCGCACATCGTTGATACAAGTCAAGAACTGAAGGACATCAAGAACATCTCGGTAGTACGCGACTTTCCCGATATCTTTCCAGAAGAACTACCAGGATTACCACCGCAACGCCAAGTCGAGTTCAGAATCGACTTAGTTCCAGGAGCTACCCCAGTAGCGAATTCGCCTTATCGTCTCGCACCAGCAGAGATGCAGGAACTTTCCAGTCAACTTAATGAACTCCTCCGAAAAGGATTCATAAGACCAAGTTTCTCACCTTGGGGAGCACCGGTCTTGTTTGTAAAGAAGAAAGATGGATCGTTCCGTATGTGCATCGACTATAGAGAGCTGAACAAACTTACTATCAAGAACCGCTATCCTCTACCCCGTATCGACGACCTATTCGATCAACATCAAGGGGAGAACTACTTCTCAAAAATAGACCTACGATCCGGATATCACCAATTACGATTTCTAGAGGGGGACATTCCAAAGACAACTTTCCGAACTCGTTATGGACACTACGAATTTGTAGTGATGCCGTTCGGATTAACCAATGCACCAGCAGTATTTATGGACCTAATGAATAGGGTATGCCACCCTTACTTGGATCAGTTCGTCATCGTCTTTATCGATGATATACTTATCTACTCTCGAAGTGAGGAAGAGCATAGTCAGCAGCTACGAAAAGTCCTAGAAACACTGTGAACGGAGAAACTCTATGCGAAGTTCTCTAATTGCGAATTTTGGATTCGAAGAGTCGAATTTTTAGGCCACGTTGTTAGCAAGAAAGGTATACACGTGGACCCCTCCAAAATTAAGGCCATTGAGAACTGGTCGGCACCAAAGACACCTACATAAATTCGTCAATTTCTAGGTCTCGCTGGCTACTATCGCAGACTCATAAAGAACTTCTCTAGCATTGCGAAACCTCTTACTACATTAACCCAGAAAGGCGTCGCCTTTGACTGGGAAGCGAAACAAGAGAAGGCATTCCAGACGCTAAAACAGGCCTTGTGCACCGCACCGATACTATCCCTCCCCGAAGGAATAGAAGACTTCGTAGTGTATTGCGATGCGTCGAATCAAGGACTTGGTTGTGTTCTTATGCAGAGAGGGAAGGTTATTGCTTATGCCTCCCGACAGCTTAAGACACACGAAGTAAACTATACGACACACGATCTTGAGTTAGGAGCAGTGGTATTTGCTCTGAAGATCTGGAGGCACTACTTATACGGAACAAAGAGTACTATTTTCACCGATCACAAGAGCCTTCAACACATTTTCGATCAAAAGGAACTCAACATGCGACAACGACGATGGGTTGAGTTACTAAATGACTATGAATGCGAAATTCGTTATCATCCTGGCAAGGCCAACGTAGTAGCTGACGCCCTCAGTCGAAAAGAATACACTGGTCGGAGGGTCAAATCTCTGACTATGACCATCCATTCCCATTTATCCACACAAATTAAGGAGGCACAAATGGAAGCTTTGCAACCTGAAAATGTGGCGAGTGAATCCCTGCGAGGGATGGAAAAGAATCTAGAAGTCAAGGGTGGCGGAGCCTACTATCTCATGGACCGAATCTGGACCCCGAAACATGGTGGTTTCAGAAACGTAGTCATGATCGAAGCTCACAACTCAAGGTATTCCGTTCACCCGGGTTCAGATAAAATGTATCTGGATCTTAAGAAACTGTACTGGTGGCCTAACATGAAAGCAGAAATTGCTACCTTCGTGAGTAAATGTCTTACTTGCGCTAAGGTTATGGTCGAGTATCAGAAACCGTCAGGATTACTACAACAACCAGAGATACCAGAATGGAAATGGGAGCGGATTACTATGGACTTCATAACCAAGTTACCCAAGACGACAAGTGGACTCGATACCATATGGGTCATTGTCGACAGATTGACCAAATCCGCACACTTCCTACCCATCAAGGAGACTGACAAAATGGAGAAGCTTACAAGAACTTACTTAAGGGAAGTAGTGCGACTGCATGGTGTTCCAATATCCATTATCTCCGATCGAGATAGTAGATTCACTTCAAGATTCTGGCAGTCACTACAAAGTTCCCTGGGAACTAGGCTAGACATGAGTACAACCTACCACCCACAAACAGACGGACAAAGTGAGAGAACAATACAAACTTTAGAAGATATGCTGAAAGCCTGTGTGATTGACTTTGGAAAGGAATGGGATATCCATTTACCCCTTGTCGAATTTTCATACAACAATAGTTATCATACAAGCATAAAGGCTGCTACGTTTGAAGCCCTCTATGGTCGAAAGTGCAGATCCCCTCTGTGCTGGACTGAAGTTGGCGATACCCAATTAGCTAGAGGAAGAGTTCCTGAAAGCACTCTCACCGGTCCGGAAATCATACGAGAAACGACAGAGAAGATCGTTCAGATTCGTGAACGATTGAAAGCCTCTAGAGACCGACAGAAAAGCTACGCTGACCAAAGGAGGAAACCTTTGGAATTCCAGGTAGGAGACCACGTCTTATTAAAAGTCTCACCGTGGAAGGGTTTAATACGATTTGGAAAGCGTGGGAAACTAAATCCAAGATACATAGGGCCTTTCGAGATTCTTGCCAGAATCGGCCCTGTGGCTTACAAGCTTAACCTACCGCACGAACTTAGTAACATCCATCCAACCTTCCACGTCTCAAACTTGAAAAAGTGTCTGTCAGACGAGACTCTTGTTATTCCACTCGACGAGATCGAGATCAACGAGAGCCTCAACTTTGTGGAAGAGCCAGTAGAAATCATGGACCGAGAGGTCAAACAAACAAAACAAAGTCGCATACCCATCGTGAAGGTTCGCTGGAACGCCAAGCGGGGACCTGAATTCACATGGGAACGCGAAGATCAGATGAAACAAAAGTACCCTCATCTCTTTCATGTTCACTAGTATCTTTACTACTTTAAATTTCGGGACGAAATTCTCTCTAACGGGGGGATGATGTGACAACCCGATATTTCAACTCCTTGTAATGACCTAAATGGGTCAAGTATTGTAACCACTTGTGAGTAATAAAATTTACTTCCATAATAAAATGTACAAATAGTTCTATTTAAATTCCTTCTATGTTTAAATGTCTTTAAACCATGATCGTACATAAAAAAGAACGCCCAAATCCGACTTCATATATCGAAGTTATGATTTTTCCAAGTTCAGCTTAGCAACAGACAGCTAAAAACTCGAATCGGAGATCGAGCGACTTTTGGCTGGAATGACCTAAACGAGAATCGAAGGTCTCGACAATGGTATTTCAGCGGTAAAAAGTCTGGCAAAAACCGACATCAGATAAAGAAGTTATGAATTTCAAAGAAATTCCTTAAACACGATGAGTTTAATATAAATAATAAAAAAATAATTTCGGAATTTGCCGACGGAGTCTAAACGAAAGTTGTAGAGCGTAGTCTCACCTACGCGTGGATATAAAGACCATCGAAAACGGAGTTCGTATGAAGAATATATATGAATTTTTGAAGTTTATTAAATAAATTATATATTTATTTAATTCAAAATTCGGACCTTATCCGAAGAGCAGTCAGCGTCCTCATCCGAGGTACGCGCTGCATACCCCTGTACGCCCTGCGTACCCGAGAGACTTGTCCTCTGATCGTCCACGCCGCCCTATCCGAGGCTTCCGACCCGTCCGTCCGACCGACCGGTCCGACCCGCCGTCCCATCCGACCCGCCTCCCCACCGATCCGTCCCATCCGAAGCCGAGGCAGTCGAGGCTTCAGTCATGCATGACGTACGCGTACGTGCTGCGTACGAGCGTACACCCCGTGTACCGAGGCGGTTCAGCCTTCCTATAAATAGAATGCGAGGGCTTCCGAGAAAAATGTTCATTTCTCTCCTTTCTCTCACAATCTTGCCTCGTTTTCCGTGCCTGTTCAAACCCGAAGCTATGGTCTTTTTGCTCAACTCCCGAGGGTCGATTTTACTCCCGAGATTCCCGAGAATCCCGAGGAAAATCCATTTCCCGAGACGAAACTCTGCCTGGTTTTCCATCTCGCTATCTTCAAACTTTCAAGTGAGTTTCATACCCCTTAATCAACCTTTTTAAATATTCTAAATGCTTTTATATGCTCTCAAGGGGGGGAATACAAGTAAACACACGAGTATTATTGTGTGTTACATAAACAATTATTTTATGTGCTTTTATATATCCAAATCGCATGTGATTTATAAACTATATAGGGATCTTTTATATATACAAAATATGTTATATTCCTTCCTTTGAAATATAAATTGTTGTAATGCATGTATAAACTAAACTTTTCTTAGATTATTCTTGTCTATCTTAGACTCTACACCAAAAATCTATGCTTTCATAAACAAATGATTCCTTTTCTAGGTATTTCTAAACAAACGAGACACACTTTTAGAAAACTATAACAGGTATAGTTTTACGAACAAATTTCTAACTCTTATGTACTAGAACCATGAATTTCAAGAAGTTTACTTTCGTATACAAGAACAAACGTAACATTTTAACAAGTAGATCTGTTTTTATACCACGATTTTGTGAGACGCTAACTTCACGTACGTTCGAGTACACATTTCAAGTCCTGTATTATATACCAGAATCCCTTGGAGGGGGAGCATGGTATTTGTGTATAGATCTATACGGGCTTGACAACCCGCGCCCTGACTGTTAGCTGCAGTCCACCGTTTGGGGTGACAAACGTCATAACATTCCAACGCCTGAAGAACGTTGTGTATAGGCATTCCGAGTCAATAGTATGGTTATAAAACTCACATGGGGTATCAAAAATGCATTGATTTACAAGGTTTTCAAAACACATTGGTTATTTTACACTTACATACATTTTGGAAACAAACATTGGTCTTGAGAGAAGGCTACTTTTATACTAGTAGAAAATATAGGATTTTCTAAATACAAACAAACAAAGACAAAACATTTCATTTCATACAAACATTGTCACTTAAATACTTATGAAACTCACCAGCTTAAATGCTGATCTACTCTTTCAAAATTACTTGTATGTCCCAGGAAATCAGTAATTTCAGGTATTCATTACGCTTTTGATGAAGGGATGCTGCGGCGCCAGTTTAATCTCGTATTTTTGACATCATATTGTAATTGGTTTTGAACATGTAACTTTTGACATATGTAAACTTTCAATTATATATATATGATGGTTGTATTGCTTTCTTTACTATGTATTCATTTGTTACGTTACCACATGAAGTCATCCGCCCCCGAACGTTTCCGCCGTTCAGGTTTGGGGGTGTGACAAAAACCCTAAGTTACTAGACTATGCTTTTAAACATTACTCCTAATTTCATAACATTTAGGCAGTATAACAAATATTACTTGAAGTAAAACTAGGTTTTATCTTGACATAAAACCAACAATAATAACATATAACACACCAGGTTTTATCTTGACATAAAACCAAGAATAATAACATATAACACACACCAGGTTTTATCTTGACATAAAACCAACAATAATAACATACTTAGAAATCAATACATATAACTCTCGAGTATAGCATCGAGGCTATATCACACATAGTATATATAGAACTCCCGAGTATAACTCAAGGTCTACATTAGTATAATAACATTCTAATAAGTTTACGATAGTTGTATGTTTTAAAAATATCATATATACTTTAGGTATATATGAGGCAAAACAACTATATCACGGTTAATACAACTATATATGTTGATACGGACATACTATCATATAAACATAATATTAACTTTTATTCAATATTTAGCATTCATTTTCCCCCGAAAATATTAGAAAGTGGGGCCATGAAACTCACCTTAGCAGCGTGATTTTATGTTATCTAAGCAGAAACAGTCAGCGGTAAGAGGTCGTCGGGGCTCGGGAGGCGAAACTGCTTCAGCAAAGGAGAAAGGAGGATGGAGATCAGGTGCAAGAAAGGCTGAGGTCGAACTTGCTATTTATAGGAAGATTTTTGGCCCTCACGATCTGAGAAATGATAGGTTCACGTCGTGAGTTATGGCAAGAGTCATCTCGTAGCTTTAACGCGTGTTTTCTAGCCTCGAATAGTGTCCTGCAGCGTCCTCACATCGTGAGAAAACCTTGTTCACGTCGTGAGCATTTGGGTTATCATTCCGTAGACTTCTAGCTTCGAAATGTGGTGGTTTGACTTCTCACGTCATGAGTTTTGATGCTCACGTCGTGAGTCCAGTCAGATTAGGGTTTCTGACACGTGTCTTGCTCTAAGATAGCTGTAACTTCGGAAGGTCATAACTATTGCATACAAACTCCATTTTTGACGTTCTTTATATCCACACGTAGGTAATTCTGAGTACTAAAACTTTATTTTAGATTCCAATAGCTAATTCTAAGTCTATTTTAAATTCCTCTTATTATAGAGATTTCTAGTGTTAGGGTTTATCATAACTTCTTCACGCGAAGTCAGATTTAGACGTTCTCTATAACTTTGGAATCGTATGGATGTATACTTTAAGTTGTATCATAAAATATGTATGAAAGTTCATACTTTAACATGAATTACATAATAAGTTTATCAAATTACTAGTTTAACAAAAATCACATTACATGATTGGCATAATCACATGTGATTGTTTTTGACCTGTTTTGACTGGTGTTACACATAGTTGGAGGACGATGAGGGATTTTTGGATTATAGGCCAGTAGTTGTAAATAACTGTTGAAAGGCTTATAATGCCTTTTTTATGCTTTTGATCTGTATCGAAACATGACATCCCGAGGTTTTGATATGAAATGAAAGTATACATTTCTTAAAGAAGGTTTTGATAAACTTTTATCATGTTTTGTTTTGGGAACAAATTCTGCAACATCTTTTAAAATGATTTCTCTAATTTAATTTTAAAAAGCATAAATTAAATAGGTCTTTTCTGGCCGAGAAATTAGGGGATGTCACAAAATAGTACCATTGAATTAACCCAAAGAGCAGCGAAGACAATGGGGGTGTAGAAATGTACGACAGAGAGGAGATCGGGGTCAACCTCAACAACAATTCTAGGAGGTTCTCATTGTGGGTATGCCAGCCGACCCATTTCAAAGTCAGGTTGGTACTTATCTAGACAATTTTTAAGGGGGTGTAAATTATCACCAACAATCCATGGACGTATTATTCTCTCATTTCCATATAGAGCGCCCACCCACCATGCCACCTCACTATCCTTACATACCAACTTGGGAAGAGATTTGGGCACTAGGACAAAATTTTAGGGTCAGGACTAGTGGGGCATATAGAGACGACGATGATGATGCATGATGACTTATCTATCCTTTTATTTGAGTTTTTATTATTATTCTTAGTTTCTTTTTGGTGTGTTTTATTGTTTGTTTTATTTTTAACTGGGTTTGTTTAAAATTATGTAATCAAATGATGATGTTATTTTTTTGTGACCTAGGTGTTTGATTTGTTTGCATAATTTGTTATCAAGAAAAAAATGTGAAGAGAGAGAAGTCGAGAGCATTAGAGTTTTAAAACCAAAGACCACACTTTTTGATAAGTGTGGGATGACAATCATGTGTAATTTTAGAGAAGAAAGGAAAGAGTGTAGAAAATATGGTCCTAAAATAAGTCTTAATGACTTAAGTGGGTATTAGAGTTTACACAACATGATAAATTTGAAGAAGATATACATTCTGATTTGGCCTAGTTCTCACGACGTGAATTCTCTATTTCACGACATCAGCAAGGGTTTTATAAAAGATTCAAACATTTAGTTCCAGACTTATGTCATGCTCTCTATACTCACGACATGAAGTATCATGAAAACTGTCCTTTTGATCTTTCTTTCAGCCATAAAATGTGGTGTATACTTTCCCACATTACAATGCATTACTTTGAAAATTTTATGCGCCATACTATATGAAAATGTGAGTTTTTCGTTTACACTTTTATTCGGAAAATTTACGAGTAGTTGCCCAAGTCCACTTCTAGTTCAAATTCAAAATGTTGAAGCTTTTCCACACACTTTTAGAATTTGATATCGCCACTACTATTCCAGGGGAGTCTGTTCCTTTTCTCTCTCTCTCTCTCTCTCTCTCTCTCTCTCTCTCTTTCTTTTTATCTTCTTTATTGTTTTAACATGTAATGGGGACATTTCATACTTTAAGTGTAGGTAGGGATTGAATATAAGAATAGAAGTATTCTGATTAAAACTTGAAATGAAATGATAAACAATGACTAGGGTTTGAAAAATTGTTTATTAGAATGATTTGAAAGAATAATCTAAAATTAAATCTAGTTCAAAAAAATATGTTGAGATCTATGTTGCTAGCATTGTGTGGGACGATCCGATGAGAGTTTCAATGTTTATTTTAGCTAACATATGTTATAGTGTATTTTTGGCTTCCCTATGCTAGTGAAATCACGGAACAAAAACATGACCTTGATAAGTTTGATGGCCACAATATGTTTAGCATCGTGCACCAAGAATGTATTCAGGAGAGCTTATATAGTCATGGGACATTAGACTAATGCCTCTAACCAATAAGGGTTGAAGTTCGGTTCCCTTGCTTAAGCATATGTTTTTATTTATTTTTTAACATTTTTAGTTTTAATAAAGTGAAAAAAAGGTGTGAAAAAAAGAGAAAAAAAAGTTGCAAAAGTTTGAGGGAAGAATAGTCTACAAAGTTATGAAGATTAAGAAACAATCTAAAGAAAAGTTCAAAAATCGAAGACTCGAGAATAAAACAATTTGCCAAGATATTATTATTTTTTGTAAATTTTCTTTCTAGGTTATTATTGCATATGTAAACTTGTAAGCTTAACCAAAAATACATTGAGGTTAACGATTTTTTATGGGGATGGATGCGGAGTGATGTATAAAATGAGTGTTGTTCGAAAGAAGTGGGGAAGTGTTTATGTAGATCGCAAGTATTAATATTTTTGGAAGTTCTTAGGAAAATATAGACACAAATACATGTATTGTGGTCTTGATGTAACATAGAGGCTCAATATGGATTCTGTTGTGCGATGTTGGTAGCTAGGGTTTTGATGTGACGATACTAAAAATTAGTTTTGCTTGGTGGCAAGCAAAAGCCAAGTGTTATGTATTTTTATATGTGCATATTTTGATGGGTTTTATACAAAACAAGCAATCCTATGTGTGCATGCAACCCTAATTTGAGGATCTATGTTTTCACTATTAGATATTCAAGCATTGAACACAAAAACTACAAACCCTAGCAGGCACATGTAATTTTTGAAATTAACATATAATTAGGGTTAGGATACATACCTTTATTTTTATATTGTAATAACAATCAAATCCTTGAAGATGTTGAACTTTGGTAGCAAGTGCCACAAGTGTCGCGTCTCTAATGGCTCACAAACAAACCTAGCAACCAAGGATTACTACGAAGAGAGAAGGGAAGTGGAAAATTCGGCCCTAGCCTCTCTAGGAGTGCCCTTAGACGAAATCCAAACCTATAAGGGTTTATATAGGTGAGAAGGAAGATTTAGGATAAGGCAGGTGTATCTTAGATAACCCTAATTCCTTAACTTCCTCCCCACGGCTTCCAAGACACCCTTAGAGCCTAAGGAAACCTTAGGACACTCTAGATTCCGTTCCATCCCTATAAGGGACGTTCTAGAATGCTCAATGCTCAAATTTTAAACATTGTCATATTTAGTCCCTGCAATTTCAATTAATTCATTTAATCCCAAAATTAATTTCAAATTAATTTCTGATAAAATATTAATTAAACAATACGATTTCTAATTAATATATTATATCCATAATACATTAATAAATTAATTTATTAACCAAGTAATAAATTAATAAATCATTCTTCTCTTTCCAACAATAATCCTATTCAATTGCAAGGTTTGAAGGCAACCCAAAAGGATATTGTAACAACGTAATTTTTCAAACAAATTTTTCATTTCAAAATAAAGTATTTTCATTCAAAACAAGGCATAAACATTCCATGTGTCATAACAGAATACAAATCATATGAATCCCAAGATCACAAAACATCTATCAGTGTGTACAGATCACGCCGGCGCCTTCCCACGGTCCTCGCTAGTACCTGAAACACATACACAACAACTGTAAGCATAATTGCTTAGCGAGTTCCCCAAAATACAACTTACGCACATACGCCTTTCCAGGGCCTGACCTTCCGGTCCATGTTTCTCGGGGGACTTCCGTCCCTGCTGGGTAAACCTTCCGGTCCTACCCATGCCAACCTTACGGTCCACATCACAACGCCTTCCGGCCCATAACATAATCGCCTTCCGGCCCGTAACATAATGCCTTCCGGCCCACATAACATAATCGCCTTCCGGCCCTTAACATAATGCCTTCCGGCCCACATAACATACATAGCACGTATAACAATTAACTTATCACATATAGCACATATATCTCATATCATATCCGACCTTCCGGTCACACAGTCAAACCCTTCCGGGTACAGTATAGTGAGAAGACTCACCCCGTAAATATCGAAAGCTAGCAAATCCCGAAGTCACTCGTGCTCGATCCGCCGAGCTACAATCTCCCTATAACATCATACATCTCTTATTAAAACTTTTATCTTCTAAGCTTGAATATCCCTAAGAAGTCAAACATAGGTCAACTCTGGTCAACGGTCAACGGTCAATGGTCAACTTGACCGGACTCGGCGAGTGCACAAGGGCAACTCGGCGAGTCTAGATGTATCCGCCAACTCCATAGGATTCCCTTCTTACTCGTCGAGTACTTCCCCTGACTCGACGAGTTCCACCTGGGAGAGTCGCGGGGCCACCTCGACTCAACTCGCCGAGTCTCAAGAACAACTTGGCGAGTCCCAACTCGACTCTACCCACCTGTAGACCCTCTGTAACTCGTCCTGACTCACTGAGTCAACCCGTGACTCGACTGGATCACTCACTGGCCGATCCAAGGCAATCTTCAAGCTACTCGCCGAGTCTGCTCATCGGACTCGGCGAGTCCATGCCATGCAATTACTCAAACTCGCCTCTAAGGTCAGATCCGTTCCATCAATTCATAGATCTAGCCTTTCAAGACTGATTCACCACGTAAAGTCCCTATCTTGGTGTCCATAACACACCCCATGGCTTATAATGAACATTTTGGTCTAAAGCATAAGGGTTCCAACCCAAAACTTCCATTGATTCCCAAAAAGCATGGGCAAAGGGACACTCTGGACCTTTAGGGGTCCAGATCTATAGTCTAAATCTCTTAGGGGTCCAAGGGAGCACAAGATCTAGCCACAAAAGGGTTCAATAAACCCTAAATCAATGAAAACACCAACATAGAAGAGAATAGCTCGAAATATTACCCCAATGGAGATGCTCTGGACTCCAAATCCTCAGAAGATGGCTCCTCTTGCTTTCCCCTTGGCTGATTTCCTCTTTCCTTGCAAAATGACTCCTCCAAGATCAATAATAGCCTCCTCCTATGCTCCAAACGCTCACACTCGATTAGGGTTTCACTCAAGGGACTGGTGAGCACAAATGACGGCCATAAGGCCCTTTAAATAGGTCCCAAACCCGAGAAATTAGGGTTTCATTAAACAGCGCAGACTCGCCGAGTCCAACCGAATCCCGCGTCCAGAATCGCGACCCTACTCGGCGAGTCTGAGCTCCACTCGCCGAGTCCCCTCTCGAAACACAAAATAATCAAATCAATAAAGATACCTGGAATTCCGGGCTGTTACAATTCTCCCCCACTAGAACTAGACTTCGCCCTCGAAGTCTCGCTCTGAAAATAGCTCCGGATGCTGCTTCCGCATCTCGCGCTCCGGCTCCCAGGTCATCTCCGATCCCTTTCGGTGTTGCCACTGAACCAACACCAGAGGTACCTCCTTGTTCCTCAGAACCTTGATCTTCCGATCCCTGATGGCCACAGGCCTCTCAGCATAATTCAGACTCGCATCCACATGAATATCCTATATGGAACCACTGCCGACTCATCGGCTATACACTTCCTCAACTGCGACACGTGAAAAGTGTCGTGGATCTACCCCAACTCGGCTGGCAACACCAAACTATAGGCTACCCGGCCTACCCTTGCAATCACATGAAATGGCCCAATATACCGGGGCCCCAACTTGCCCCTCTTCCTGAATCGAATCACTCCTTTCCAAGGAGAAACTTTCAAGAGAACGAAGTCGCCGACCTGAAACTCAAGCTCGGACCGGCGTCTGTCTGCATAACTCTTCTATCGGCTCTGGGCGGTCAATAACCTCTGTCTGACTTGCTGAATCTGCTCTGTCGTCTGAAGCACGATTTTTGTACTGCCCATCACTTTCTGCCCAACCTCTCCCCAGCAAATGGGGGTCCGACACCTCCTACCATACAACAGCTCAAAGGGTGGCATACCAATGCTTGAATGATGGCTGTTGTTGTAGGAAATCTCTGCCAAGGGTAAATACGCATCCCAGCTACCCCCGAAATCTAACACACACGCTCGAAGCATGTCTTCCAGCATCTGAATCGTCCGCTCACTCTGGCCGTCTGTCTGGGGATGATATGCGGTACTAAAATGCAATTTAGTACCCAACTCCTAATGGAATTTCTTCCAAAATCTGGAAGTGAAGCGCACATCACGGTCTGAAACAATCGAGATCGGCACCCCATGCCGAGATACCACTTCTCTCACATATATCTCCGCCAACTTCTCCGCTGAAGAACTCTCACTGATGGCAAGGAAGTGAGCGCTCTTCGTCAACATATCCACAATCACCCAAATTGCATCAACTCCTCTGGCAGTCCTCGGCAATTTGGTGATGAAATCCATAGTGATCTGTTCCCACTTCCATTCGGGAACCTCCAATGGCTGCAACTTGCCATGCGGTCTCTGGTGCTCGGCCTTAACCCTGCGGCAGGTCAAGCACCTCTCAACGAACGATGCGACGTCCCTCTTCATACAGGGCCACCAATACTCTTTCCTCAAATCCAAATACATCTTCGTAGCCCCCGGATGGATCGAAAACTTCGACCGATGAGCCTCTTCCATCAAAGTAATACGCGTACCACCCACGAACGGTACCCAAATCCGACCCTGAAACGTCATAAGCCCTCGTCCATCCGTAACGAACTCTGAAACCCAACCAACGACCCGCTCTCTCTTCTGCATCTCCGGTCGCACAGCCTCGGCCTGCGCCCCACGAATAGCATCCAACACTGGAGCTATCACGGTCAATCTCAAACATACATCTCGCAGTGGAGTGCTCTCCGCCCTGCGGCTCAATGCATCGGCTACCACATTAGCCTTGCCTGGGTGGTACAGGATCTCACAATAATAATCCTTGACCACATCCAACCACCTCCTCTGACGCATATTTAGGTTGGGCTGATCCATCAAATACTTCAAGCTCTTATGGTCCGTATATATCGTACATCGAACCCCATACAAGTAGTGACACTAAATCTTGAGAGCGAACACTACCGCCCCCAACTCTAAATCATGCGTGGGATATCTCGTCTCATGAGGCTTCAGCTGCCTCGACGCATAAGCTATCACATGACCCCTCTGCATCAACACTGCACCCAGCCCCAAAATCGATGCATCACAATATACTACAAAATCCTCCATCCCTTCCGGGAGAGCTAATACTAGGGCTTTGCACAACCTTTGGCGAAGTGTCTCAAAGGAGGTCTGCTGCTCGGGACCCCATGAGAATGCAACACCCTTCCGAGTCAATCTGGTGAGCGGCACTGCGATCTTGGAGAAATCCTTGATAAACCTCCGATAATACCCTGCCAACCCGAGGAAACTCCTGATCTCAGATGGTGACTTCGGCACTTCCCAACTCATCACCGCCTCAACCTTGGCCGGATCGACCAGAATCCCTTCCTGGTTAACGAGGTGTCCTAGGAACTGGACCTCCCACAACCAGAAATCACACTTGGAGAACTTTGCATAAAGCTTCTCCAATCTCAACACCCCAAGGACCTCCCTCAAATGCTCCTCATGCTGCTCTCTAGATCTCGAATACACCAGAATATCATCGATGAATACAATCACCGACCGATCCAGCATCGGCCTGCATACCCTGTTCATGAGATCCATGAACACATTCGGGGCATTGGTGAGCCCAAAAGGCATCACCACAAACTCATAATGCCCATATCGCGTCCTAAACGCTGTCTTCTGGACGTCCTCATCCCGTACCCTCACCTGATGATACCCCGACCTCAGATCGATCTTGGAAAACCAAGATGCTCCCTGCAACTGATCGAATAAATCGTCGATCCTCGGTAACGGGTAACGGTTCTTGACCGTCAACTTGTTCAACTCCCGGTAATCAATGCACATCCGGTGTGAACCATCCTTCTTTTTGAGGAACAGAATAGGTGCTCCCCACGGCGAGCTGCTCGGCCGAATGAATCCCTTTCCCAGCAACTCTTGAAGCTGCGAGGACAACTCTTGCATCTCTGGAGGTGCAAGACGATAAGGCACCTTAGCGATAGGCGTGGCCCCCAGAACCAGATCAATACCAAACTCCACTTGCCTCACAGGAGGTACTCCCGGCAGCTCCTCGGGAAAAACATCTGGAAACTCACGCACCACTGGAACCTCCTCAACTGATCTCGGTCTCTCGGAAGCCTCCCGCGTATCCATCACATACGCCACAAAACCCTTACAGCCCTGCTGTAAACACTGCCTCGCCCTAGCGGCCGAACAAAAAGCCGATCCTGAACGGGTACCCTCACCGTACACCAAAAGAACTCCCCCACTAGGGTCTCGTATAGTCACCAGCTGACGCTCACAGTCGATGACAGCGCTGAATCGGCTCAACCAGTCCATGCCAACAATGACACAGACATCACCCATCGCAATAGGAATCAGATCAATCGGAAACTCGACCCTGAAAATCTCTAACACACATCCCCGGAGAACCTCCATGGCACAAATCACCCTCTCGTCAGCTATAGAAACTCTCAGAGGCCGACTCAACGGCTCACGACCAACGCTGATATGCTGACTAAAGGCCAAAGATACAAAAGACCGACTCGCACCCGAGTCAAATAGCACTAAAGCAGGCACAGAGTTCACAAGGAAAGTACCTACGCATAACATAACATAAGCATAACATCTCAACATCAACATAAATACATGAAATAAAGCATACCTGCCACAACATCGGGCGTAGCGCGGACCTCCTCCGCAGTCAGCTGAAAGGCTCTCCCACGAGCCCTCGGGGCCTCGACCTTCACCGGTCGAGTCTCAGAAACCCTGGCAGTAGGCGCAGATCCCTGAAGAAGCTGAGGGCACTCGGCCTTCCGATGGCCGGTCTGGTTGCAATGAAAGCAAACCGTAAACCCCTTGGGGCAATCCCTAGCGATGTGCCCCTCCTTGCCACACTTGTAGCAAGCACCAGATCGACATGTCCCCTCGTGAATCTTGCCGCACTTTCCGCAAGTGCGGCCCTTCGGACCTCCCTTCCTCGAATCGGCGGAATTAGTCCGCTTGGCTGCCGGCTGAGACTAAGCCGGCCGCCGGTCCACCCGCTGAGACTCGGCCTCCTCCCTGGCCTGGGTCTCCAACTTGATCTCGCGCTTCCTGGCATTCGCCTGAAGCTCAGCAAAGGTATGATAGGTGGAGTTTGACACAAACTCCCGGATATCCCTCCTCAAAACACCCATGTACCGGCTCATCCGAGCCTGCTCTGTGGACACCAGCTCGGGGCAGAACATCGCCCTCTCATGAAACTTCCGCGTGTTCACCGTAACCGAATCAGTACCCTGCTTGAGGGTCAAGAACTCTTGAACCAATCGTTCCCTCTCCACCGGGGGAACGTACTCGTCTCTGAACATAGAGGTAAACCTCTCCCATGTCACTGCTGAAATCTCTGCCAAAGTGAAGTTCGCCGTCACGAACTTCCACCAATCCTTCGCTCCCAGACGGAGCTGGTTCAAAGTGAACCGCACCCTCAGATGCTCCGTACATGAACAAGTGTAGAAGCACCCCTCAATATCAGCGATCCACCTCATCGCAGCAATCGGATCCTGCGTCCCATCAAACTCAGGTGGCTTCGTGTTGCTGAACTCCCAAAACAGCAACGAGTCACCCCCCTGTGGCCTGGCAGCGGCCACAGCTACGGTAGCTGCAGCGGCTGCAGCCTCAGTCAATGCGGCGTACCGCTCATCAAAACTCTCCATCAAGGTGGTCTTAATAGACCCAAACATCTCCGGAATCTCAGCCCGGATCGCTGCAGCCACCTCCTCATGAATCATCTGACGAATCTCCTCGTCACTCACACCGCTCGTACTCGGTCTGTGGCGTGGTCCAACCATGATGTCTCTGAAATACAACATAAAACTATCAGAGACTCCGTCGAGTATAATCGCACTCGATAACGCAACCCTACTCAGCCTCCGATATCTAGGGATTCTTACTTGGGTTTCCCCCTGACCCGGTGTCTTCGGTAGTACGGGCCCAATACTACCGACCACACCGCATCAGCATTCATCCCAAGTCTTCCTCCCCAAACCCCGGATAGTGAGTACTCTACTTTTGTTACGCACTATCTACCCGCACGCTATCAAAGCATCTCATATTGGCAAACCTCCCTAGACTAAGGCATCACAAATCAGGCCACTCTAGTCCTATCATGAATACCTAGTCTTCTAGCATGCATAACAATTCATATCATATCTTATCCTTTAACATAACATTGTAAGGTATTTTGGGGATCTTTACCGTTCGGGCGCTGACTGATCGTACACACTGCTTCTTTCTTGTTTACCACAAAATTATTTATAAAAGTGTATGCCCTTATTTTAAAAGTTTTCCTCAAATCGTCGGTTTGAGTTCAGTTACGCCCGAAGGTACACCCGAATCCCTCAAACCAAGGCTCTGATACCAATTTGTAACAACGTAATTTTTCAAACAAAATTTTCATTTCAAAATAAAGTATTTTCATTCAAAACAAGGCATAAACATTCCATGTGTCATAACAGAATACAAATCATATGAATCCCAAGATCACAAAACATCTATCAGTGTGTACAGATCACGCCGGCGCCTTCCCACGGTCCTCGCTAGTACCTGAAACACATACACAACAACTGTAAGCATAATTGCTTAGTGAGTTCCCCAAAATACAACTTACGCACATACGCCTTTCCAGGCCCTGACCTTCCGGTCCATGTGTCTCAGGGGACTTCCATCCCTGCTGGGTAAACCTTCCGGTCCTACCCACGCCAACCTTACGGCCCACATCACAACGCCTTCCGGCCCACATAACATAATCGCCTTCCGGCCCTTAACATAATGCCTTCCGGCCCACATAACATACATAGCACGTATAACAATTAACTTATCACATATAGCACATATATCTCATATCATATCCGACCTTCCGGTCACACAGTCAAACCCTTCCGGGTACAGTATAGTGAGAAGACTCACCCCGTAAATATCGAAAGCTATCAAATCCCGAAGTCACTCGTGCTCGATCCGCCGAGCTACAATCTCCCTATAACATCATACATCTCTTATTAACACTTTTATCTTCTAAGCTTGACTATCCCTAAGAAGTCAAACATAGGTCAACTCTGGTCAACGGTCAACGGTCAACGGTCAACTTGACCGGACTCGGCGAGTGCACAAGGGCAACTAGGCGAGTCTAGACGTATCCGCCAACTCCATAGGATTCCCTTCTTACTCGTCGAGTACTTCCCCTGACTCGACGAGTTCCACCTGGGAGAGTCGCGGGGCCACCCCGACTCAACTCGCCGAGTCTCAAGAACAACTCGGCGAGTCCCAACTCGACTCAAACCACCTGTCGACCCTCTCTAACTCGTCCTGACTCACTGAGTCAACCCGTGACTCGACTGGATCACTCACTGGCCGATCCAAGGCAATCTTCAAGCTACTCGCCGAGTCTGCTCATCGGACTCGGCGAGTCCATGCCATGCAATTACTCAAACTCGCTTCTAAGGTCAGATCCGTTCCATCAATTCATAGATCTAGCCTTTCAAGACTGATTCACCATGTAAAGTCCCTATCTTGGTGTCCATAACACACCCCATGGCTTATAATGAACATTTTGGTCTAAAGCATAAGGGTTCCAACCCAAAACTTCCATTGATTCCGAAAAAGCTTGGGCAAAGGGACACTCTGGACCTTTAGGGGTCCAGATCTATAGTCTAAATCTCTTAGGGGTCCAAGGGAGCACAAGATCTAGCCATAAAAGGGTTCAATAAACCCTAAATCAATGAAAACACCAACATAGAAGAGAATAGCTCGAAATATTACCCCAATGGAGATGCTCTGGACTCCAAATCCTCAGAAGATGGCTCCTCTTGCTTTCCCCTTGGCTGATTTCCTCTTTCCTTGCAAAATGACACCTCCAAGATCAATAATAGCCTCCTCCTATGCTCCAAACGCTCACACTCGATTAGGGTTTCACTCAAGGGACTGGTGAGCACAAATGACGGCCATAAGGCCCTTTAAATAGGTCCCAAACCCAAGAAATTAGGGTTTCATTAAACAGCGCAGACTCGCCGAGTCCATATCCTGGACTCGCCGAGCCCAACCGAATCCCGCGTCCAGAATCGCGACCCTACTCGGCGAGTCTGAGCTCCACTCGCCGAGTCCCCTCTTGAAACACAAAATAATCAAATCAATAAAGATACCTGGAATTTCGGGCTGTTACAAACATTGCTACTATCAATTCAAAGATATACCAATTATAGTTATGCGCTTAGACATCTAATCCAACAGTCTCCCACTTGGATCAGTATAATAACTATAGTTGTAAGTATAACTTCAAAATTGACTAGCAAATTTTAGCTACCAAAAGTCGTTGTCAAACTCTGATCTTATTAATGATGTGTCATTAAGATAAGGGATCATATATTCCTCCATTCTAGATATCGTATAGATTGAGACATGGATTTTAATCATTCTCTCTATCTATTTGTTGTTTCATGATTTCCAATTTATGACGACTGACAACAGACTACAATTGAACACTTCAACTTAGTCCCGGCTTGGCCAAGCGCTTAGGTATCATCACTAAATCATCGAGGGGCCCACGGATATCGCTTTTATCCACTTTGGGTAAAAGGAACAGATAAACTTTGACTCCAATGCACACTTGTATCTACTCATCAAATCACACACAACAATATGTTTTATAACACCAAGTTACTGGTGCATTTACATATTATCAATGTGCAACCAACTTGCAGAATACAACTCACACGTCACGGTTTCAATAATATAAGATATCATCGTCTCACCAATCACTCATGATAAAATCCATGAAGCGATCCAAGTAAGCATTTATTTAGTCCAATACTCTAATCTTATAGCAGCACTCATGAACTCTGCAGCAAACTTGTGCTATGTCTAAACACTTTTGACAATCTACATACGGATTCATGACAGTCTTCATTCATACCTACTTCCAAAGTATGAGCGACTGTGGAGGATTTGAATAATCTTATTATTCAGGAAGTCAAAACATGCAAAATGAAACACAAGAATAATACAAATCCTATATGGCCCCAAACCTTTGAGTATAAATATAACATTTTTTATTTAATCATCATATTGATTACTAATTATTTGTTGTTTCGGGTAATCAACTTCTTATTTGAATTATAACATAATTTGTCCCATGCACCGAGCATGCACACTATGTTTACCTATGGTCCTTACTTCGTGAAATAGATCAAATGAACACATTTCAAATGATGCTCATTTCATAATTCCTAATCCTAATCATTAGTGTAAGAATACAAAGTTTTCGCCACTAGTAGAATTTGTTAGATTCTAACATTTTATGCAATAGTCCTTTCGTAATGTTATGGCATAAAAGTCACCAAGACTCGGTCAATGAAATTACAAAGTGCTCTATTGGAGATTGTTACACGACAATCTCATAGATGTGAAGTCTCACATTCAAAGTACATTCCTTTGAACATCCTTCTTGCATAAAAGTTTCTAATTTAGACATAAATTCTTAACGTTCAACTCCTAATATAGAAACATTTCCATATTTGCCATATGACAGCACATTCTAAATACAATCTTGTCTATTCATAATAATGTCAATATGGTCCATCCATTAGTATACTTCCAACTGCCCACAAGCGACCAATCATTGGCGAACCTTAGATTGTCCTTGACAGTTGTTTAATTGTTTTACTCAAATCCGGTTCTAGTCCCTTTTTCCATCTTAATGTCTTAGACATTGGGAAAATTTTAGAACGTTCAAATATTATAGCATATGCAATCAATCCTATATGAGAAGCGTATGGGACACGATTCATAATGTCTTACATAAAAGCATGATACGTTATCAACCATATTCCATAATCCTTCTATTTGCCACGTTCTCACAATTCGAACTATGAAGAGGGATGTCGTAATCATAATCGAATTTTGAGAATGTAGTTAATATATCCTTGACTAAATTTGATTAAAATTTCTCGATCTAAGCTTTTAGATTTGAAACAAAGTATAACATTCTCTCCCTTAATTATAGCGAAACAACTTTTCAACCCCTGTAACTTTGCAATATGAAACTTTTGTTTTCTATAATTAATATTGCCAACCTGCAACACTTAAAATAATAATTATGCTCCCACTATCATGATGACTATATGCATTCCAGCATAACATTTATGCTCCCACTAGCTTTGACACATATTCAGAAATCGGTTAAACTTCTAGAAAAAAATACTTATTGACTTCTAAAGTTCATATTTTCTAATACGATGTGCTTCGATAAGCCTTTATCTAAGCTTCTCAAACTTATACACCTTTCCTTAGATAGCTCACATGTGTGTCTAAACTAATTCATAACTTATATTACTAAGTCTCAAACATTCAGACTAACCGCCAAATCTCACAATTCGAACTATGAAGAGGGATGTCATAATCATAATCGAATTTGAGAATGCCATTTACATAATCGCTATCTCCTTAAAATCTCTCTTAGTGAAAGCATTTCCTCACAATCATTTTCATGAAGGAGAGAAACCTTATGACACTTGGATTTTATGATGCATGTGTTCCTATCCATGTGAATTTGTCATAACCATCATCGTAAGATAATGTTTGTGACAAATCCAAACTCATATGGACATAACTTATTTATACTGGATTTCATGCCATCAAGGGTCGCTCCATTGCTTCCAAGTTATTTAGCAGTTCATGTATACTTCTCAATGTTCTTTCGTTGAACAAGGTGTTTGCCTTTATGCAGTCCATCGAGAACTCTTAGAACTCATATGTATAGTTTACTAAACTGGAATGGCACATAAACAAGGATATGTCAACACGATATGTTACAAACCTCAAGCCGTGAGCTAGTGTTTAATAATAGGTTTACTCTTGTTTAGTTCTTGAAACGTTTCAAGATCATTTAGACTCCCCCTGACCTCTTGACATATAAGATTTTTCTATCAAGAAACATTTCTTGACAAACAAGTATTCAATAGTTAGTGTGGATTCTTATCAAGACAAACACTACACACAATTTGTATTAGTTGGTCTTTGTGTTATCCAAGACATCACAATTCACCAATTTCAAATGTGCAAGAGTAAGAAAAACAGTTTTCTACTTCACATTTGCAGTGTGTGTTAGAACTTCTTAAGATGTGTCACTCAATTCACAATCTTGGAGTATGACTCTAGGACTTGATTTTGGAACGAAGTATGACTCATCCTTTTGATTTAATCATTTCAAGAATTTCTGATTCCTCTTCTTAGCCATACTAGTGAACTAAGATGTCCTTAGAGGATTAATTGTGATATGGTTTCATAATCAACAAGACGATCATAAAATACGATACAAAAGTACTCTCCCTTCTTCTTAGATTGGAGAAACTTTTATCTTTCTACCTAATTGATTCTTCTTATTCCTTTTTCCATATCTTGAAACTTTTCAATGATTCAGAATTACACTTGATCCTGTAAGCATAACCACATTTACTAGACTTTTAGTAAATCATGACGAATAATCTTATTGTTCTTTGTGGTGGACTTGACTAGTGTACAACATTGTGTACCTATTCTCCTAGTCCTTCACTTGACTCTTTGTCAAGGAATTAGACTTAATTTTCTAAATAGGAAGGTTCTCATTCATCATACAATACAATTTGTATGATTCCAAGTTTCTGTCCAATTGAAACTCGGGCGACAAGAATCTTTCCTTATTTGGTAAATCCTCGACATTTCCACAAATAGCATAACTAAGAATCACATCCATTTAAACATTGCTAAAACTAGAAATACATAAACGTCAATTTTTCATTCATGCCATTTCAAGGAAATAAATAAATAAGACAAAAACAAAAAATTATTTTATTTATAAAAGGTGCGGAAAAACATGACCTTACAATGTAATTCAAATCAAAAACTACGCTATTACATATTCCTAAACAATCTATCATAACTCTAAAAGTAGCAGCTCCAAAAATCCGATCATCAAATCTTGCGATCAAAATCCATTTCTTCGCGATCTGACTCAGCTCACTTCTTCGTTTAAGCTTCCTTTCTTTTCTTCGATTCCATAAAACATCAAAAAATGTAATCTTATCACATAATGTATTAAGAATCAAAATAGGAACTTTACAAAGTTAGATAATGGATTTTACCTAAAGTAGAGTCATACGTCTTGACTTTCCCATCTCTTAGATCTCTTAGGTAGACAGAGCAGCTTCGTCTCCAATGCCCCTTCTCTTGACAATAAAATCAAATTGACTCTTTTGGAATAGCACACAAAACTACCTTAGACATTGCCTTTCTCTTATGGTCAAACTTTTTTACCATGGCATGCCTTTCATTGCCATTGCCTATGTCCATGGAGGTTTGGAAGGCAAATATACCAATCAACTTGTCTTCTCCAATGTGCCAAATCATTTCTGATTCAGTAGCAACAAGAAAATAAGTGAGATCCATGAGGGTCACGTCGTGGTCCATCATATAGTACTCTCTTACGAACTCACTATATGAGTCAGTAAGCGATTGAAGAACCCAGTCAACAGCCAACTTCTCACAGAAAAGGACTCCCAACATTCTTAACTTGTCAATGTGCGACTTCATCTTTAAGACGTGTGCACACACTGACTTTCATTCTTCGTGTTTACTTGCCAAAAGGCTTGAGTGAGCTTGAACTTTTCAAGCCTTCAAACTTGTGGGTTATGGAGAACAATAGGAGGAGGTGGAGGAAGTGGAGAATGATCTCTTGTTTCTTGATCGAATCGTGGAATATCATCTTCATGTCGAAAGCTTGTTCCAAGGGATTTGGGAAGACCATAGTTAGAATCAGACATCTACAAAATGGGAGAAAATTCGAGTCAGTTGATTGAGTCCTTAATAAAACACCCAAATGAGATATTAAGGCTAGGATCCAACACAATGTTCTACAATTTGGAAGAGGGATGTCGTGAACCAAATTGCAGAACATTTGAAGGTATATAAATGACGATATACAAATTTCCACCATGAAAAACAAAAGGAAATTTAAGTTTTAAATGAATTGAAACTCCTAGATCTTTTGAGATTCATTGAACTTTTCAATGGATTGTTTAAATCTTGATTGTTCCATTCATTTGTGACTGGGATGCTGAGGATCACAAACAAGGTGTAGTTAACCATGAAATTTAGCTGGGTACTCTCGATGTTACGAATCACCTAATCAATGTGTCGGTTAACCATACACGCTCCATTGATCTATGATAAACATCAAGTTACCCATTTCCATCCTTCATTGGTCCCATATTATTGTGCCAACTAGCCACACACGCTCCACTAATCAACCAATAAGGCTGCAATGTGCAATTTCATGGATTAACACCAATTCTACATTTTTCCTAAAGTAACTAAGATTTAGGAATTTATAAAATTGTTTAGTTACTTCGTTTTTTTATTACACTTATAATGGAAGGTTGTGTCCTGTCCAACCTGTTCGGTTAACGACCCTCCACTAGTCAAGAGTGTGTTGGGTAAGAGTGGATACCCATTCAATCACCATTTTATAGGCAATTCCCTTAAACACTTCTTATAGATCAGCTTCATGAATGAGACCTACTAACGGTAAGACTAACTCTTTACTTATACATATATAATATATTAGACTTTTAATTTTATATAGTATAAGGGTGTATTTTAAACTTTTAGTAAACTTGGGTTTTTTTTGTAATTTTTTTTTTTTAAATATTCAGAAAAATTAAAACCATTTAATTTAAAATCTTAAAATTTACAAAACCTTTGATTTAATAATTGTTAAAAATCAAATGATTAATTATATTATTAAATCAAATAAGGATTACCAATTTAAATTAAACATATTAACTTAATTTGATCCTTTATCCATGGATTTCGAAATTTAGGTAGGGATATCTTTAATTATCCAATTAAAAAATTTACAAGATAATTACCAAAAATAACAACCTACTAACTTATTCCATAGATTTCAAAATTGTCTACTTGGAGTGGAAAGCAAGGATTTCAACCTTGCCAAAAATTGAAAAAAACCCTAGGGTTAGGAAACCCTAGATTTCGACTCAAAGTTGGCCAAAGGAAAGGGTTTGAAAAACCCTTAGGAGTTTTTGAAAAACATGGTTCTAAAACCCAAATATGCGAAAATTTAAAGGCCTTAGGGTTTAATAGCCATAAACCCTAATTTTGACTAGTTCAATCAATTATACAAAATCTAATTGAAAACAAAAACCATACACTCTATTACCACTGATGGGTTTTATACAAAACAAACAATCCTATGTGTGTATGGAACCCTAATTTGAGGATCTATGTTTTCACTATTAGACATACAAGCATTGAACACAAAAACTAGAAACCCAAGGAGGCACATGTAATTTTCGAAATTAACATATAATTAGAATTAGGATACATAACTTTATTGTTATATTGTAATAACAATCAAATAGTTGAAGATCTTGAACTTTGGTAGCAAGCGCCACAAGTGTCGCGCCTCTAATGACTCACAAACAAACCTAGCAACCAAGGATTACTATGGAGAGAGAAGGGAAGTGGAAAATTCGGCCCTAGTCTCTCCTGGAGTGCCCTTAGACGAAATCTAACCCTATACGGGTTTATATAGTGATAATGAAGGTTTAGGATAAGCCAAGTGTATCTTAGATAACCCTAATTCCTTAAATTCCTCCCTAAGGTTTCCAAGGCACCCTTAGAGCCCAAGGAAACCCTAGGACACCTTTAGTCCCTGCAGTTTCAATTAATTCATTTAATCCCAAAATTAATTCCAAATTAATTTCTGATTAAATATTAATTAAACAACATGATTTCTAATTAATATATTATATCCATAATATATTAATAAATTAATTATTAACCAAGTAGTAAATTAATAAATCATTCTTCTCTCTCCAAAAATAATTCTATTCAATTGCCAGGTTTGAAGGCAACCCAAAAGGACATTGCTACTATCAATTAAAATATATACCAATTATAGTTATGGGCTTAGACACCTAATCCAACATATTTTGTCATATATTTAGGCATTATTTTAATACATTTTAAGCTATAATTTGGTTAAAAGCAAAGATATGTCGTACGTTAAATTACATTTTGAAGTCAAATATGACATTCTTGAGGAAAAAGACCTAAACCGAAAAAAGTTGTAACCTAGAAGAACTGAAGCTGAGTTGGGAGTTTACTGGGCTTAAAAGAAGAGATAGTTGGGTCAAATAGAAGCTCATGACATGACAATTTACTACTCACGAGGTAAGAATGAAGATTCCATAACATAGGTACGTGGAATGTAGTTTCCTTGCCGAACACGATTTGTGCGAAGCACACAATGTGACCCTTAATGCTCACGACATAAGAAGTGGTATTTAGAAACTATAAATATCCCTTTACATATCAACTTGTAGAGAGTTTGGATAAAATTTTATGGAGAGATAGTCGATTTTAAGGGCCAGAGATCTACGAAAAAGAACTATTTGGAAGAGAGAAAACTTGTAGATTGAAGATTTGAATACTAGACATCACAATCGGTTTGCATTAGATTGGCCATGTCGAATTCTTATGTTTTTGTGTGCTTATTTTCTGTTATTTTTTATTTGTAAGAATGAAAATTCCATAACATAGGTACGTGGAATGTAGATTCCTTGCCGAACACAATTTGTGCTAAGCACACAATGTGACCCTTAATGCTCACGACATAAGAAGTGGTATTTAGAAACTATAAATATCCCTTTACATATCAACTTGTAGAGAGTTTGGATAAAATTTAATGGAGAGATAGTCCAGAGATCTACGAAAAAGAACTATTTGGAAGAGAGAAAACTTGCAGATTGAAGATTTGAATACTAGACATCACATTCGGTTTGCATTAGAATGGCCATGTTGAATTCTTATGTTTTTGTGTGCTTATTTTTTGTTATGAATAACTAATCATTAGGCTTTTGTTTAGTGTAGATAAATCCTAATAATGTGTGTTAGTTTCTAGCTTATATTTGGATTTTATGAAGTTGGTTAATGCATGTGTTTAATTATCATTACCTAGCATGTTAAAGTTTGTATCTCTGTTGCTTAGATTTATGTTAAGTGTTGTTTAATGAGCATTTGAATTTTTGTTTGCCTATTAGTTTATGATAATTAAATTGCTAGAGCTAGGGTTAATCACATCTTAGATTAAGTAACAAAGGTAAAATGTGTTGGAGAACATAATTTGATCATAATTATGTTAAATCTCTCGTCTTGATCATATATAATTATATAGATATATCTAACATAACCTAATTATCATTAATAATCAATTTGTCTTTGATTGTGCATCATCATTACATAATAGTCTACAAATTGGTGAAAATATTAGGACACCAGATCAAGATTGCTAATTACATATAAATTCGTAACCAACTAAATAAATCCATACTTAGAAACTACACATAGGAAAAAGGGGGATTCAAAGCTAAACGGAAGTGTCTTCTTAATCTTGTTTACAATCATTTTAGTTTAGTGTTTAGTTTTAAGTTAATTTGAATATGAAAAATTAGATAAAACCCCATTTTCATTTATTGTTTTAAGATTAATTTTTAGTAATTATTTTATTAGCTAAATATGTTCTCTGTGATCGACACCCGACTTACCTAAGCATCTACCACAAAACCCTAATCCATTATTTGTGTATTCTTGAGCTTGGAAGGCCTTTTGAGAGTATTCTTAGTGTTTTGATCCATTCCCCAAGGAAGTGAAGGTTGAAGCAAGGTGGTGGTTCAAAGAATAAGGTGTAGATCCAAGATTGTTTCTCCATTTCAGATATTTTTGAGGTATAATGTCTTAATCTTGGTGTTTATTTCCTTAGATCTCTTTTGTTGGGTTTTTGAACCTTTTTGATCCGAAGGATGAAGTTTTATGGTGCAAATCCATTTCCTAGGCTTAGGGTTGCCACCCTTGGTGCTATTTGAGTCACTAAGACAAAAAATTGCCATTTTGAAGGACTTGATGTGTTCATGGATGAGTTAAGGTCACTATCATGGAAGTACAATGTCATTTTTGGATCTTGGGCTTATGTGAGGCATGTAAAGTCACCAGGTTAGTGACTTTACGGGTTTAGACGTTAAGCAGAGCTGAGATATGTGATCTGGTCCCTTGGTTTGATGCATTAAGTGCTTAATGGCAAAAAGGACTTAATAGAGGAGTACGTTGGGCACACAAACTGGTACGCACAACATACATGTCACGAACCCAGTACACTTTGCGTACTCAGTCATAGTTGGTTTCGTATAAGTAGGCCTCGGTTTGTGCCTTTCATTGGACTTTGCTTCTTTTGGCTTTTATGGACAATCAGAAATCAGATATTTTGGGCTAAGAATATGTTTGGGCTTTAGGGCAATGCCCATTAGAGGGGTTGGATCCAATTTGGAAAATTAGGCCATTAGTGGGCTTATATGGATTTTGGAGTTTTGGACTTGTTTGGTTTTGGGCTTGGGCCTTTGTTATGAATCTTGTTGGGCCAATGGTAAAATGGTCATTTTAACCCAAGTATGGATTATGGATCATGGTTAGGGACCCAATTGCTAATTAGGTGATATTTTGGTATTGATAGTTTGTGGAGTTTCCGGGGCAGTAACTAAGGATTTCTTGTAGTGAACTCCAGCAGTCTGAGGTGAGTTACCTTCCAGGTATAAGTGGGTCGAAGGCACCAAAGCTAGCCCACTAGTAGTTGTTATATAGTAGAGGTGATTGTCTTTGTGATAATTGTCTGGTTTGACACTATCTGTTGAGATTTATGTGCGTGTATGCTATATTATTACGTAGTAGTGGTAGGGGTGAAGTAGACCATGTAACCAGTCGAAAGTGAATGAAGGGGCAGGCCAGCACCCAGATATGCTAGGCAGTGTGTGATATATGTACTTATATGCTAGGATATTATGTGGTAGTGGTAGGGGTGAAATAGACCACGTAACTGGTTGAAAGAGACCAAAGGGGTAGGCTAACACCTAGATATGCTAGGAAGTTACCGGTTGAAGGAGACCGAAGGGGTAGGCCAGCACCTAATATGCTAGGCGGATACAGGCTAAAAGAGCCGGTTTTCAGTTTTGGTTTCAGGTACTTCTTCTTCAAAAGGAAAGGAGTCGGCATGATCGCAACACATCACACTATAATTTTTTGCACATGATATCTTTAGGAGTTGTACTCTGATGTTGTTTTCTTATGACATGTTTTGGATATAGGTTTTGATTATGATATGGGATGACACTATTGATGTTTTCAGACTAGAGGTTCTTTATAATTACGTAATTAAAAATGAAATTTTGTGTAATGATTTTTGTGAGGTTAAAAGTTGGTATCAGAGCCTTGGTTTAAGGGATTCAGGCACACTTTCGGGGGCGTCTGAACTCAAATCGAGGGTGTGAAAGGTTTTTACAAGAAAAATAATTTTTCTAAACTTTAGAATTAAGGATTTTTGAGAAAGAACAAGGAGTGTGATGCATGCAATCGGCAGAGCTCAAGTAAGTTTCCGCAAGATACCATACATGTTTGCTATGATATGATTATGAGATTTGCATGCTAGATTAGCACTAAGGATCTAGGAAGGATGCCTTGTATACCTACTATATGTGTATGAGAATTGAACGCTAGATTAGGGTTAAGGATCTAGGAAGGATGCCATGTATGCTTGTTGTATGTGCTTATTGACCTACATGCTAGTATAGATTAGGCGGTGATATGATGGCCTGATTAGGATATGCTTGGTTTTGGTTACTCAATGCTCGAATGTTGCTTGATTTGTGCCTTTAGGAGTTCTAGTTATCTTTAACTAACTGGTAAACGAATACACTATGTTACAAATTACGAGGAATAAATAATTTCAGAAGGTTAGGTTTAGCCCTATTTCACAGCTCTCGTTTGAGTCTAACCGTTGTAGAGAGAGACCTCTCGTTCGAAGAATTATCTGGTCTTACTAATATGTAATGGTATTCACGAGCTAGTTAGGGGAGATAGCGGGGACTTCTTATGAAACTGATGGCAGATAATGAGTTGGAGATTACCCTAGGGTAAACCTAGGATGAGATTTGTGCAGCAGGCAGTAATAGTAAAAGGACTTGGTGGAGTCAAGGAAATCCTTGAGGAAAGTACAGATAGATATGGAAGGTAGTATGGGTCGGTACTATTGAAAGCAAAGGATATGTACGCGATGCAAGGAGGGCTGCAATGAGACCAGGAAACTTGTAATGCTATGTGATCCCTAGATATTGGATGGTTGTTATGGTATGTTTCCAGCATGGTGACGCTACGTGGACACCAGATCGAAAGCTTGCACTTTGGAACAGGGAAGCTCGATGATCAAATGAGGGAGTTTATTCCAGTTGAGATTACGCACAGTATCATTGACCAGGCTCCCTTGATCTTTGGTACAGTCAAGGAGGGCATTTTAGAGGTCCTTGATGAGAGGATGAGCGCATTTCGCTTTGACGTGATGAGTATGCTAAGGATTCGCATGAGGACGATTCGGTAGTTCCGAGCTTGCGGAGCTCCAGACTATCATGGGGTTGGGGACACCATTCTCAGTACAAGGTGGTTAGCGGATATGGCTACCGCGTTTAGGACAAGTTCTTCCCCGTGGTGGTGAAGGTCAGATATGGCTCCTGCCTTTTGAAGGACCCAACACATATTTGGTGGGAAGAGAATGGTAGTGATTTAGGTGATGATGAGGTTGATGTTGTGTCATAGGATGATTTCTCAACTGGGTTTCTAGCGATGTTTGCTCCAGAAATTGAAGTGCAACAGTTGGATCAAGAGTTTTTGGGTCTGTGCTAGACTACTGAGACTGTGGCAAATGTCACCCCCAAGTCTCAGAAGAGGGCTTTGTTGGTACCGCGGTATGCAACCGATGAGTAGATGAAGAAAGTGAGGAATCGTGATGTGCTGCAGGATGAAATCAAGGAGTTCGTGAGTATTTCAGGGTGCGAGACCCTTAATGACATGATTTCTAGAGCCTGTAAGTGCGATATAGATTTGGAGCACATTGGTAAGAGGGGGGGGGGGGTCAAACCAGGTGTAAACATTGGAGGGTCCCAGGAAGAGACCCAAGATTTTTGATCAGCATTTGAAAGGCTAGCAGGGCCGGAATTTGTGCAGCACATGAGGGAAAATACATGAGGGGACTTGTCATTTCAAAAGTTTGAACTACTTCAGGTGTGGTACGTTTGATCATGTTAAAAGAGATTTTCCTCAGAGGGGAGCGGGAAACCCCGTTATGTCTCCTCTACGAACAAGTGAACCACTAAAAGGCTGATTGTTTGATGTTGAAGGAAGAAGCAGTGAGTAAGCCTTCTCTGGCTACTTTGAGGATCACGGATGAACGAGAGGGTAGGACATGAGTCCCAACAGAGAGGAGTTGGTCTTTATAGTGTTAGAAGAAAGAGTTGGTATAGTGTCATGGAAGGTTGGTTGAGGTATCATACTGGACCAGATTTCCAGAGTACTCTTCAAGATTATAGAGGATAGGCGATATTAGGGTTTGACTGGTAGTTGATCGTTAGCATTGGTAAGCGCAGGTTGTCAACAGTTTGATTTGGGAGGGTAAGAAGCATTGGGAATCCTTCAATACTCGTGTTTTCTGGGAATTCAGTCAACTCAAAGTGGGGGAGAATCATTCATGTATTTAGGAGCAGGAGCGGTTATAAATCTTGGATGAGTTTCGCATCCCCTTCAGGGAGGAAGGTGGCCCAAGCGGCTGTTTGGTTTGAGGGTTGTGTGAGTTGGGAGTTTAGTAAAACTCCCAAGCATGTGAATCATGTCTTCTTGATGCTTGAGAGAAAAATGTGGGAAATCAGGTTCCGGTCATGAATTGAGTTCAGTTTGGGTGTTAGGTCGAGTGCATGCTCGACTCTGTGTGCGATTCGAATTGATAGATTAGTAGTAAGGCTTTAGGCTATGGTTGTGTTAGTGTGGAAAGTATTGTAAGACTGCGCGGGTAGCCATAGCATTCAAAAGCGGTCAAATAGTTTGGAAAGTGTTGTAAGACTGCGGGGGTAGCCGTAGCATTCACAAGTGGTCAGATAGTGTGGAAAATGTTGTAAGACTGCGGGGGTAGCCGTAGCATTCACAAGCAGTCAAACGATGTTGAAAGTGTTGTAAGACTGCGAGGATCCATATCATTTACAATCGTCCAGATAGTGTAGAAAGTGCAGAAACATTGCAGGGTAGCCGTAGCCTTCATGGATTTATTCAGATGACTTAGGACAAGGTGGGCCAATTTGCAAGGTTGTGAGTAGGTCACAACATAATTAAAAACATAGAGTGGTGGGTTGAAGGAGACCGGACATGATGTAAGACTACCGTTATTCTGGTAGCATTCACCTTTTTGCTTCGGATTCAGTGGCGACAAGTTGTTAGCCTATCATGTCGGATGGATCAAAAGGATTAAAGGAGCCATGAGTGGTGGTATAGATAGGGGAGTTATTGTTAGATGAGATATACTTCGAAGGTCACATGAGGCGAATGCAAGGTTGCTTGTTGGCTCAACAACCAGGCAGGAATCCGATATTTTAGATAGTGGCAGACAAGATTGTGATTAAGGGAAGTCATGGTTGCTATGGAAAGAAGCTAGCTGGCGGTATGGTATCTGAGTTGAGACAATGATTTGGGATCCTTATGTGGAGTAGCCATTGATCGGGAGATGCTAATCCACTTGCAGTGGGATTAAATAATCTCTAAGTAATCGATTTGACTCTATTCCGCAACTCTCATCTATGTCTAACCTTTGTAGAGATGGATCCTCTACTCGAAGGATTATTTGAACTATCTGTTAAGATGGGCATTCAGCGTCTGGATATGGCAAGTGAATTCATTTAGTTGGTAACACCGAGATAATCAAGGTTGGAAGTGTGCATCTCGTCGATCATTCGAGGAAGATTAAGTATGGTAAAGCTCAACAAGGGCGGTCTGTTAGGAAGTCAGACAATTACGGATTTTCGGTTTCAGAAAGGTAAAAGTGGCTTCTTTCAGAGGCTCGGGGTTGGTTATCCCCAGATTGTGCTTTTGATTGAGGTGTTATGATGGAGTTTTTTCGAGGACGAAGGCTAATTTAAGTGGGGGAGAGTTCTCACACCCGATTTTGTAAGTGTTTCGTTTCTCGGGGTTGCGGCCTAATCATCAACTATCATAAGATTTATGGCCTTGGGAGAGGAACGATTTGGCCCATTTTGGATGAGGGTGTCATGGTATAAGTGGTATAAGTGGTCCATGTATTCGATTGTGTCTTCGGAGGCCACGGGTTAAACCGTAACACTATGACTCGGTTTTTTATGCGTCTTTGGTTTTGTTTAGAATGTTTTAAGGCTTGGTTTAGTTATGAGGAGCATAGGGCTTCGTTGGAAATAGAAGTAGAAGGAGGAAGTTATGGTGATTTGAAGGTTTTGGTAGAATTAACCCCTAATGGAGATGTTTGGCAGGTTAGACCCATTCATGAAACGATGCATGCACGTACCTAGATGGGAACTCCCGGCGTATAAAATCATTCGGTTGGGGGTGGTTTGTGAGTATGTCAGACATACTAAGAGGTACGCTGGGCGTAGTCCTTTCATACCAAAACCCTAGATTGTAAGGGTTGACACTATATAAAGAACATTATGCCTTAAATATTAGCCACCCTCCGACCCTCAAGTAGCTACCACGAAACCATAATCTATATTTTGTGTGTTCTTGTGCTTGGAAGGCCTTTTGGGAGTATTCTTAGTGTTTTAATCCATTCCCCAAGGAAGTGATGGTTGAAGCAATGTGGTGGTTTAAAGAAGAAGGTGTAGATCCGAGATTATTGCTCCAATTCAGATCTTTTTGAGGTATAAAGTCTTAAACTTGGTGGTTATTTCCTTAGATCTCTTATGTTGGGTTTTTGGACCTTTTTGGTCCCAAGGATGAATCTTTATGGTGAAAATCTGTTTCCTAGGCTTAGGATTGCCACCATTGATGCTATTTGAGTCCCTAAGATAGAAAGTTACTATATCGAAAGTCTTGATGTGTTCTGCATGAGTTAATGTCACTCTCATGGAAGTGGAATGTCATTTTTAGATTTTGTGCTTATGTGGGGCATGCAAAGTCACTATGTCAGTGACTTTATGGTTTTAGACATTAAGTAGAGCTTAGATCTGTGATTTGGTCCCTTGGTTTGAAGAATTAAGTGCTTAATGGCAAAAAGGGCTTAACAGAGGAGTAAGCTAGGCGTATAAGCTGGTACGCACAACGTATAGCTCACGAACCCAATACGCACTGCGTACCGGTGAATACGCCCTGCATACTCACGAAGAGTGGGTTTCGCATAAGCGGCCCTCCGTTTGGTCCCATCATTGGACTTTGCTACTATGGCTTTTGTAAGCCATCAGAAATCAGATATTTTGTGCTAAGAATATGTTTGGGCTTTAGGGCAAGTCCCATTAGAGGGTTGGTCCCAATTTGGAAAATCGGGGCATTAGTGGGCTTATATGGATTTTGGAGTTATGGACTGGTTTGGTTTTGGGCTTGGGATTTAGTTAAGAATCTTGTTGGGCCAGAGGCAAAATGGTCATTTTACCCCGAGTATGGATTATGGATCATGGTTTGGGACCCAATTACTAATTAGGTGATATTTTGGAATTGATAGTTCGAGGAGTTACCAAGGCAGAAACTCAGGATTTCTTGCAATGAACTACAGTAGTGTGAGGTGAGTTACCTTCGCCGTATAAGTGGGTCGTAGGCACCAAAGTTGGCCCACTAGTAGTTGTTTACAGTAGAGATGAATGTCTTTGTGATATATTTATTGTTTGCCACTATCCGTTGAGATTTATGTGCTTGTATGCTATGTTATTACATGGTAGTGGTAGGGGTGAAGTAGAGCCTATAACCAATCGAAAGAGGCCGAAGGGGTAGGCCAACACCCAAATATGCTAAGAAGTATGTGATTTATGTGCTTATATTATAGGATATTATGTGGTAGTGGTATGAGGGATGAAATATACCCCCTAACTCGTTGAAATAGACCGACGAGGTAAGCAAACGCCTAGATACACTAGGCAATTAGTGGTTGAAAGAGACCAAAGGGATAGGCCAGCACCCTAATATGTTAGGCAGTTACTGGTTGAATGAGACTGAAGGGGTATGCCAACACCCTGATATGCTAGGCGGATACCGGTTGAAAGAGACCAAAGGGGTAGGCCAATGCCCATATATGCTAGGCAGCATATTTATTGTATGGTGTGTGGTATGATGGGGGAATTGTTAGGTTTTATGTACTATAACATTCCTATGGTGCACATACAACCCTAATGCTTTGGATCTAAATTTTCTCTAGTTATACATGCAACAAAATTATCCAAAGCATGAAACCAAAAACAAGCATACAACATAGATATTTCAAAAACATAAAAACTAGTTAGATAATTACCTCTTGTTGTAGCTTGAGAATTTGGCCTTTCAAGAGCTTAGAACCTCAATTGTGATGTCTCAAATGGTTCACAAAGACCATGTACAAATGGAGGATAATGAGAAAGGCTATGAACCACCAAAATCGGCTAGCATCTTCTTGGAATGCACAAGTGCCAATTTTAGGGTTTTAGGGGTTACACTTATAGTGTGGAATTCAAAGAGATTCAACTTGTAAACCCTAATCCACTTCCTTGGGCCTTTAATCCAATAATCCATATGATATGCACTTTGGACTAAATCTTAATGGACTCCACAAAGATTTAGTCCACATAATCAACGTAGATCATTAGCCCAAACTATAAGTATCACAAATTTAACTAACCAGTCCCTATTAATTTAATTAGTCTCTTTTGATCACTCATTTGATTCCAAATTAATTCTTATTCAATACTAATTAAATAAGATGATCTTTCAATTGATATATTATACTTATAATATATTAATAAATCACAAATAGCCTATTTCTCAAATATCCATCATATCAAATTGTTTTGGTGAAGGCAACCCAAAATGGACCATGCTACTATCGGGTCAAGTGCACACCAATTATAGTTTTAGGCTTAGACACCTAATCCAACAGTCTCCCACTTAGATAAGTCTAATAACTATTATTGCAAGTACAACTACAAAATCCAATTAGCAATCGTCGCTCTCAAAAGCCACTCTCTAACTCTTATCTTATCAGCAATGCGTCCATTAGATAAGGGATCACATATTGCTCCATTATAGATATCGTATGGACATGAGACATAGATTATAATAATTATCTCTATCCATGTGTTTTTTCTCAATTTCTGATTTATGACGACCGACTAATTAAACAAATCAAATCAGTCTAGGCTTGGCCAAGCACTTATGGTTGTAATCACTAAATCATCGAGGGGCCCACAAATATCGCTTTTATCCCTCTTAGGCTAAAAGGAACAGATAAAATTTGACTCATATGCTTACTCTATTTACTTATCAAATCACACACAACAATATGTTTTATAACACCAACTTACTGGTGCATTTACATATCAACAACTTGCAACCGACTTATAAACTGCAACTATATGTCTCTGTTTCAAGAATATAAGATATTATCATCTCACAATCACTTGTGATGAAATCCATGAAATGATTCAGATGAGCGTGGTTTTAATCCAATACTCAAATCTTATTACAGGAGTACTCATGAACACTGTAACAAACTTTGCTATGTCTAAACACTTTACACAATCTACAGACGAATTCATGACAGTCTTACGTCATTCCCTACTTCCAAAGTATGGTTCACTGTGGATGTTTGAATAATCTTATTATTCGGGATGTCAAAACTGTTGGATAAGGTGTCTAATTCCAAAACTATATTTGCTATGTACTTGACTCGGTTTAGCATGGTCCATTTGGGTTACACTTCACCGGAACAATTTGGACTTTTGAGAAGAGGATATGTATGATTTATTAATATATTATAAGTTATAATATATTAGTATGAAATCATATTATTTAATTATTATTGATCATGAATTAATTTGGAATTAATTTTGTGGTTAAAAGATACTAATTAAATATATAGGGATTTATTGTGTAAATCATTCATTCTTCTTATAATGTGGGCTAATGGTCCATGATTCCTTATGTTGGGCTTAACCCATGTAGTGACCCATGGATACTCTATGCAGGTTAAAACCCATGGATCATGAGGAATGTGGAGAGGCATGTACATTAGGGTTTACATGGTGTAACAATAATGTAACCACACTATATAAGAATCCCTTTGGTTTAAGAAATTGGCACCTAGAGTCTTTGCAAGAGTGTGGCCGATTTTTGTGTGCTAAAGACTCCTTTTCTAATTTTTCCAAGTGTTAGTGCTGATTTGAGATTCCACCTGAGGCATTCAAATTATTGGTGCTAGGCTCTTAAAGCTCCAAGCAACAAGCTACAACAGAATGTATGTTATCTTACTTGCTTCATTACCCATGTATCAAAGTTTTGTATGATAGTTAGGGTAATACCTTGGACAATGAAAGTTTGCATGTATAATGGATAAAACATAGATCCAAGGTATTTATGGTTGCATGTACACTATAGGAGTTTTGGTTTGCCCAAATCCCAACACTGGTATCAAAGCCTAGGCTTGCTTTCAGTTATACTTGATGCTACTTACTTGGAAAGGCTTTAAAACTCATAAACATGCTCTCTGGATAGTGGACTCGCCGAGTCCCTGCACAAAATAGGCCAACTCACCGAGTTTGCTCATACACTCGACGAGTTGGCGCCCCTGAGTGCATATTTTCGAGTTTTAAGGTTGGAATTCGACTAGGATCATTCCCCTAAACTGTTTTTGAACTTATAAACCTATTTTTGATGTTGTAATGATCATGCTTATCCATATTTTCGAGTTTACGGCATCCCTCTTCCAGATTGTAAAATATTGTGTTAGGTCCTAGACTTAATATTTCATTTTAGGTGTTATATTAAGGATTCTATATCTAATCTAAACTTTGTCTTTCATATTTTTCAGATGTCTTCCAACAATGCCTCTGACTCAAACACTACCAGCTCCTTCTCTCTCATGAACCTTTATGGGACAGTCATCTTTGATGGAACTAAATTTTATTATTAGATTAGGAACATCAGGATGCTCACGTGCTATGAGGACAGGGAATATGTCCTTGACAAGGAGCTTAAGGTCATCGACGAGTCTTCTGCTACTCTCGAGGAGATTGCTGAGTACACTACCCATGAGAAGGATCCTACTAAGGTGTCTTAAATCATGCTGGTGACCATGACAGCAGAACTCCCAAAGTCCTATGAGGACTTCTACCCTTTTGAAATGCAGCAAGACCTGATGGAAAGATACCATCAGAGTGCACATCAAGAGAGGTATGAAATCATCATCTCCATGATAACAACTAAGATGGAGGATGGAGAGTTCATCATGACCCACTTGTAGAAAATGAAAAGATTTGTGGACCATTTGCTTAAGTTAATTGTGAACTTTGATGAGGAGCTAGCTATAGATATATCATTCTCCACTCCTTACGTCCACGTTATGATCAGTTCTGCATAACCTATCATATGAACAAGGAGGATGTCACACTTAGCAAACTTCAGGGACTTTTGAGGACAACTGAAAGTAGTCTCAAAGGTAAGACTGTTGTTACCACTCCTGCTACTGCCCCAGTTTTCTCAATCGGTCAACACAAGGGAAAGAAGAGGAAGACCCCTTCCAAGGGTCACAAAGGAAAGTCTCTTTATGGGTCCTCTTCAAGTAAGACTAAAGTTGGTCCTGCTACTCCCTCCTCCAACCTAAAAGAAGCAGAGTGCTTCTATTGTCATGATAAGGGGCACTGGAAGCGAAGCTGCCCAAAGTACTTGCAGGATGTTAAGGATGGGAAAGTACAACCCACCCATGCAGGTGTTTACACTATACTGTCTAATAACTCACCGCATTCTAATTCTTGGGTCCTTCATACAAGTTATGGTATTCACATTCTAATTTCCAAGGACTAAAAGGAAGTGAGGATGTAGAGCACAGGAAGTTAAACTTAATCATAGGGAATAGGAAAGCTTCATATGTCACCAAGATCTTTATTGCTTTGTAGTGGGTTAAAAATAGATTTAAATAATTATTGTTACTCGTCTGAAATGGCGAGAAATATTGTTTATTTCCATTGTTTGTACAAACAAGGTTTCACATTTTCGTTTGATAATCAAATTGGTGCAATAAATGTTTGTTATAATGGTGTTTTTTTTTTATTTTAGAGCATTACCTTGTAATGGTGTATATGAAATTGCGATGGTTGTAGACAACTTAGGAAATAATGTATTGCATACTGATTCTTCCACTAGTTTGGATAAAGTGTCCTTGTGGCATTGTCGTCTTGGAGATGTCAACAAGAAGTGCATAGGCCAACTCCAAAAGGCTGGAGTCTTGGTATCATTTGACTTAAAGTCAGATGATAGTTCTGAATCTTGTTTGCTTGGAAAGAAGACTAAGTCACCCTTCACGGGTTCTTGTGAGAGGGATGAAGCTTTGTTGGACCTCATACACACAAATGTGTGTGGACTCTTCAGAACCGCCACAAGGGATGCTAAGAGCTTTTATGTAACTTTTACTGATGATTACAGTAGATATGGCTATGTCTACTTAATCAAGCATAAGTCAGAAACCTTTAAAAGATTCATAGAGTTTAAGCAACAAGAGGAGAATCAATTGGGCAGGAAGATAAAGATGCTCTGATCCGATTGAGGTAGAGAGTATCTTAATATCGAGTTCCTAGACTATCTTAAGGAATGTGGAATTGTTTCACAATTGACACCTCCTAGGACACCATGGCTTAACGGTGTGTCTAAGAGGCGTAATCGAACCTTTATGGACATGGTTCGTTCCATGATGAGTCGAGTTTCATTACCTATCTCATTTCGGGGGTACACCTCACAAGATGCGGACAGGGAAGGTTCCCTCGTTGGCATATATCTTGGTTTGGGGTTGCGAGGCTTTCGTGAGATGCGAGACTCATGAAAAGCTCGAACCTTAGAGTGAGCGGTGTATTTTATTGGCTACCCAAAAAAGTTCTTTAGTTATCTCTTCTACAGACCGAGTTGCAATGTTGTCTTCGTTGCAAGGAAAGGAGTCTTTCGTCAGAGAGAATTCATAACCCAAGGAACCTCAAACACTAGCGATCAACCTGAGGAGGAAACTCCTGTTGAGCCAATTGATGTTTCAGTACCTTTAAGGCATTCCACTAGAGTTAGGAATACCCCTGATTTTTATGGTTTTCATATTACTACAGAAGATGATACATTTGTCGGTGCTAGCACACTAGTAAGTTTTGATGAACCTAACAACTACAAGGAAGCCATGGTAGGCTCCAAGTCTGCAAAGTGGAAAGAGGCTATGGACATTGAGATTTAGTCCATGTATGACAATCAAGTTTGGAAGTTGGTTGATAGTGTACCGGGTTTAAGAAAGTCGGGTGTAAATGGATCTTCAAGAAGAACACTGAAATGGATGGGAAAGCACACACTTATAAAGCGCGAATAGTTACGAAGGGCTTTACTCAAACTTTGGGAGTTGACTATGATGAGACCTTATCACCGGTAGCTAAGATTAATTCTATTAGGGTTATGCTAGCCATAGCTGCATTTGATGATTATGAAATATGGAAAATGCATGTCAAAACCGCTTTCCTTACAGAATACCCTAATAAAGTGTGTAAGCTTGAGAAATCCATTTATGGATTGAAACAAGCATCTCGTAGATGGAATGTTTGTTTCGGTGAGAAAGTCAAAGAGTTTGGCTTTTTGAGAAGCGAGGATGAGTCTTGTGTATATGTCAGAGCTACTGGGAGTATACTTAGCTTCTTGGTACTGTATGTGGATGACATACTACTCATAGGAAATGACATCCCAACCATGCAGGAGGTGAAATCCTGTCTTGGGAAGTGTTTCGCTATGAAGGACCTTGGAGTAGCTGCCTATATCCTAGGGATAAGGATATTGAGAGACAGGGAAGTAAGAGACTAATTGGACATAGTCAAAGCATCTACTTGGACAAGGTTTTGAAGAGCTTCAACATGCAGAATTCCAAGAAAGGTGACTTACCGATCCAAAGCAATGCCAAAATTAGTAAGACTCAGAGTCCAAGTACAGAGGATAAGATAGTTGAGATGAGTCGATTTCCATATGCTTCCGTAGTTGGCTCGATCATGTATGCAATGACTTGTACTCGCTCTGATGTGGCCTTTTCTTTGACATTGGTCAACAAATATTAGTGGAATGGTAAAGCTTACTGGACTGTGGTAAAGCATATTCTCAAGTACCTACGAAGGACTAAGGACTAGGTTCTTATCCTCGGTGGGAGTGATGACTTAAGAGTGACAGTGTATAGTGACACAAGCTTTCAGACCGACATAGATAATTTCTGCTCTCAGTCAGGCTGGGTATTTACCCTGAATGGAGGAGCAGTTACTTGGAAAAGTTCCAAGCAGGAGACTGTAGTTGATTCAACGTGTGAATCAGAGTACATCGCAGCAAACGAAGCGGCGAAGGAGGCGATATGGCTGAAGAACTTCATTGGAGACCTTGGAGTTGTACCAACTATAAAGAAGCCTATGTATATTTTCTGTGATAGCGACAGTGCGATTGCCTTAGCTAAGGAACCAAGGGATCATGGCAGATACAGGCACATTGACAGAAAATATCACTTCATGAGACACAAGATAGAAGAAGGACTCCTGGTAGCTAAGAGGGTATCATCAGAATCGAACCTAGCGAATCCCCTCATGAAGGGACTGAATATTGTTAAGCATTTGTAGCATGTGAGGTGCATCAGGCTGAAAGGTGATATTAGTTTTAATGATTAGATAGCTATTTCTGAAACTTATAATAGATAAAATGTAATTGACATTTGATGAATAAATAAAAGTTGTTGTTTATTTATGAGTAATGTTACTATCTTCTGTCAATTATTTACTATTATTTCAATTTTGCATGTTTTGACTTCCAGAATAATAAGATTATTCAAACTATCCACAATCGATCATACTTTGGAAGCAGGTATTGAATCAATACTATCATGAATTTGGCTTGTAGATTGTCTGAAATGGTTAGACATTGCTATCACATTCATGATAGTACATATGTTCAGAGTATTGGATTAAACCCACACTCACATGTATCACTTCATGGAATTTATCTCAAGTAATCGTGAGACTAAGTCTTCACACCAAGAGATATAAGTTGTTCACTATAAGTTGGTTGTGCATTGATAGTACGAAAACTCATCAATAATTTGATCTTATAAAACGTATTGTTTTGTATGATTTGGCGAATAGTTAGCACAAGCATATGAGTCAATGTTTATCTTTTCCTTTTAGTCTTTAGGGGATTAAAAGCGATATCTTGGGCCCCTCGATGATTTTTTTTAACTTATGTGTCGGCCCCGGACAGAACTCAATTGATGTGTTCGATTAAGTTATATGTCAAACAAATCGGAAATTTGTAAACAAACTGTTGGACAATAAGTATGACGTTGTTCCATGTATTTGTTCGACTGATATCTTGAGAACAGAGGATTATATGATCACTTGTCTAAAATGGAGCATCTTAGTTCAACAAAGTTTTAAGAGCTACGATTGTTGCCCGGTTCCTGAAGTTGTACTTTCAATTATAGTTATTAGACATACCCAAGAGGGAGACTGTTGGATAAGGTGTCTAAGTCCATAACTATATTTGGTATGTATTTGACCCGGTTTTGCATGGCCCATTTAGGTTGCACTTCACCGGAATAATTTGGACTTTTAAGAAGAGGATATGTATGATTTATTAATATATTATAAGTTATAATATATTAATATGATATCATATTATTTAATTAGTATTGATCAAGAATTAATTTGGAGTTAATTTTATGGTCAAAAGAGACTAATTAAGTATATAGTGATTGATTGTGTAAATCATTCATTCTTCTTATAATGTGGGCTAATGATCCATGATTCCTTATGTTGGGCTTAACCCATGTGGTGACCCATGGATACTCTATGCAGGTTAAAACCCATGGATCATGAGGAATGTGGAAAGTCATGAACATTAGGGTTTACATGGTGTAACCCTAATGTAACCATACTATATAAGAATCCCTTTGGTTCAAGAAATTGTCACTTAGAGTCTTTGCAAGAGTGTGGCCGATTTTTGTGTGCTAAAGAGTCATCTTCCACGTTTTTCAAGTGTTAGTGGTGATTTGTGATTCCACCTGAGGCATTCATATTATTGGTGCTAGGCTCTTAAAGCTCCAAGCAACAAGCTACAACAGAATGTATGTTATCTTACTTGCTTCATTACCCATGTATCAAAGTTTTGTATGATAGTTAGGGTAATACCTTGGACAATGAAAGTTTGCATGTATAATGGATAAAACATAGATCCAAGGTATTTATGGTTGCATGTACACTATAGGAGTTTTGGTTTGCCCAAATCCCAACACTGGTATCAAAGCCTAGGCTTGCTTTCAGTTATACTTGATGCTACTTACTTGGAAAGGCTTTAAAACTCATAAACATGCTCTCTGGATAGTGGACTCGCCGAGTCCCTGCACAAAATAGGCCAACTCACCGAGTTTGCTCATACACTCGACGAGTTGGCGCCCCTGAGTGCATATTTTCGAGTTTTAAGGTTGGAATTCGACTAGGATCATTCCCCTAAACTGTTTTTGAACTTATAAACCTATTTTTGATGTGGTAATGATCATGCTTATCCAATTCAAAAGATAATTGTCAATGTTTCATGTTTTGTATTAGTTTATATGATTAGTCTAATTACATGAAATTCGTTTGATTTGAATTGTCTTGATCATATGAGTTTAATCTAGAACTTGAACATGCTTGATGATCTTGATAATTTTAATGGACTTTATAACTTTTCCTCAAGTTATGGAATTCTGAAAGTTTTCCATTTAAATGTATCATTAAACAATCATAAGTTATAGAAAACTGAAGAGTCTCATTTTAAAAGCCATTAAACTCATATGTTGTGAAGTTGAAAAGTTTCAAAAACTTGCTCTAAAGTTTTGGAATAAAGTCACACATTAATACTTTAATTCCAAAACCCTAGATTTTTACAATTTTAAAATTCAACCCTTATACTATTATAGTATTATATATATATATATATATATATATATATATATATATATATATATATATATATATATATATATATATATATGTGTGTGTGTGTGTGTGTGTGTGTGTATAAGAACAAGTCAGTCTTACCTTTAGTAGGCCTCATTCAGAAAGACGGTCAATAAGGAAGTATAAGTTTACTACCTATAAAATGGTAGTTTAATGGGTGCCCACTCTCACCCATCGCTTCCTTGATTGTTGGAGGGTCGTTAGCCGAACGGCTATGATAGGACATTGATTCCCATTAAGTATAATGATAATTATAATGTAACTAAATGTTCTTAAATTCCCAATCATAATTACATTAGGAAAATGTGAAATTGATGCTAACTCATGAAATTACACTTTGAACCTTACCAAATCGTTAGTGGAGCGTGTGTGGTTAACCGGGACACTAACATGGACGAGTAAGGGTGAAAAAGGGTAGCTTAATGTTTTTCATATATTGATGGAGTGTGTGTGGTTAAACGACACATCGATTAGGTGATAAATGACAATAAGGGTACCAAGTATATTTGTATGGTTATTCATACCTTGTTTGTGATCCTCGGTATCCCAGTCACAAACTTGAAGGGCATAATCAAGATTTAAACATGCCATTGCAAAGTTCAATGAGTCTCAAAAGAATATAGGAATTTCAATTCATCTAAAACCTAATAATCAATTTCGTTTTTATGTTGGAAATTGGTAAATTGTCATTTACCTACCATCAAATATTTTGCAACTTGGATTACGGCATCCCTCTTCCAGATTGTAAAATATTGTGTTAGGTCCTAGACTTAATATTTCATTTTAGGTGTTATATTAAGGATTCTATATCTAATCTAAACTTTGTCTTTCATCTTTTTCAGATGTCTTCCAACAATGCCTCTGACTCAAACACTACCAGCTCCTTCTCTCTCATGAACCTTTATGGGACAGTCATCTTTGATGGAACTAAATTTTATTATTAGATTAGGAACATCAGGATGCTCACGCGCTATGAGGACAGGGAATATGTCCTTGACAAGGAGCTTAAGGTCATCGACGAGTCTTCTGCTACTCTCGAGGAGATTGCTGAGTACACTACCCATGAGAAGGATCCTACTAAGGTGTCTTAAATCATGCTGGTGACCATGACAGCAGAACTCCCAAAGTCCTATGAGGACTTCTACCCTTTTGAAATGCAGCAAGACCTGATGGAAAGATACCATCAGAGTGCACATCAAGAGAGGTATGAAATCATCATCTCCATGATAACAACTAAGATGGAGGATGGAGAGTTCATCATGACCCACTTGTAGAAAATGAAAAGATTTGTGGACCATTTGCTTAAGTTAATTGTGAACTTTGATGAGGAGCTAGCTATAGATATATCATTCTCCACTCCTTACGTCCACGTTATGATCAGTTCTGCATAACCTATCATATGAACAAGGAGGATGTCACACTTAGCAAACTTCAGGGACTTTTGAGGACAACTGAAAGTAGTCTCAAAGGTAAGACTGTTGTTACCACTCCTGCTACTGCCCCAGTTTTCTCAATCGGTCAACACAAGGGAAAGAAGAGGAAGACCCCTTCCAAGGGTCACAAAGGAAAGTCTCTTTATGGGTCCTCTTCAAGTAAGACTAAAGTTGGTCCTGCTACTCCCTCCTCCAACCTAAAAGAAGCAGAGTGCTTCTATTGTCATGATAAGGGGCACTGGAAGCGAAGCTGCCCAAAGTACTTGCAGGATGTTAAGGATGGGAAAGTACAACCCACCCATGCAGGTGTTTACACTATACTGTCTAATAACTCACCGCATTCTAATTCTTGGGTCCTTCATACAAGTTATGGTATTCACATTCTAATTTCCAAGGACTAAAAGGAAGTGAGGATGTAGAGCACAGGAAGTTAAACTTAATCATAGGGAATAGGAAAGCTTCATATGTCACCAAGATCTTTATTGCTTTGTAGTGGGTTAAAAATAGATTTAAATAATTATTGTTACTCGTCTGAAATGGCGAGAAATATTGTTTATTTCCATTGTTTGTACAAACAAGGTTTCACATTTTCGTTTGATAATCAAATTGGTGCAATAAATGTTTGTTATAATGGTGTTTTTTTTTATTTTAGAGCATTACCTTGTAATGGTGTATATGAAATTGCGATGGTTGTAGACAACTTAGGAAATAATGTATTGCATACTGATTCTTCCACTAGTTTGGATAAAGTGTCCTTGTGGCATTGTCGTCTTGGAGATGTCAACAAGAAGTGCATAGGCCAACTCCAAAAGGCTGGAGTCTTGGTATCATTTGACTTAAAGTCAGATGATAGTTCTGAATCTTGTTTGCTTGGAAAGAAGACTAAGTCACCCTTCACGGGTTCTTGTGAGAGGGATGAAGCTTTGTTGGACCTCATACACACAAATGTGTGTGGACTCTTCAGAACCGCCACAAGGGATGCTTAGAGCTTTTATGTAACTTTTACTGATGATTACAGTAGATATGGCTATGTCTACTTAATCAAGCATAAGTCAGAAACCTTTAAAAGATTCATAGAGTTTAAGCAACAAGAGGAGAATCAATTGGGCAGGAAGATAAAGATGCTCTGATCCGATTGAGGTAGAGAGTATCTTAATATCGAGTTCCTAGACTATCTTAAGGAATGTGGAATTGTTTCACAATTGACACCTCCTAGGACACCATGGCTTAACGGTGTGTCTAAGAGGCGTAATCGAACCTTTATGGACATGGTTCGTTCCATGATGAGTCGAGTTTCATTACCTATCTCATTTCGGGGGTACACCTCACAAGATGCGGACAGGGAAGGTTCCCTCGTTGGCATATATCTTGGTTTGGGGTTGCGAGGCTTTCGTGAGATGCGAGACTCATGAAAAGCTCGAACCTTAGAGTGAGCGGTGTATTTTATTGGCTACCCAAAAAAGTTCTTTAGTTATCTCTTCTACAGACCGAGTTGCAATGTTGTCTTCGTTGCAAGGAAAGGAGTCTTTCGTCAGAGAGAATTCATAACCCAAGGAACCTCAAACACTAGCGATCAACCTGAGGAGGAAACTCCTGTTGAGCCAATTGATGTTTCAGTACCTTTAAGGCATTCCACTAGAGTTAGGAATACCCCTGATTTTTATGGTTTTCATATTACTACAGAAGATGATACATTTGTCGGTGCTAGCACACTAGTAAGTTTTGATGAACCTAACAACTACAAGGAAGCCATGGTAGGCTCCAAGTCTGCAAAGTGGAAAGAGGCTATGGACATTGAGATTTAGTCCATGTATGACAATCAAGTTTGGAAGTTGGTTGATAGTGTACCGGGTTTAAGAAAGTCGGGTGTAAATGGATCTTCAAGAAGAACACTGAAATGGATGGGAAAGCACACACTTATAAAGCGCGAATAGTTACGAAGGGCTTTACTCAAACTTTGGGAGTTGACTATGATGAGACCTTATCACCGGTAGCTAAGATTAATTCTATTAGGGTTATGCTAGCCATAGCTGCATTTGATGATTATGAAATATGGAAAATGCATGTCAAAACCGCTTTCCTTACAGAATACCCTAATAAAGTGTGTAAGCTTGAGAAATCCATTTATGGATTGAAACAAGCATCTCGTAGATGGAATGTTTGTTTCGGTGAGAAAGTCAAAGAGTTTGGCTTTTTGAGAAGCGAGGATGAGTCTTGTGTATATGTCAGAGCTACTGGGAGTATACTTAGCTTCTTGGTACTGTATGTGGATGACATACTACTCATAGGAAATGACATCCCAACCATGCAGGAGGTGAAATCCTGTCTTGGGAAGTGTTTCGCTATGAAGGACCTTGGAGTAGCTGCCTATATCCTAGGGATAAGGATATTGAGAGACAGGGAAGTAAGAGACTAATTGGACATAGTCAAAGCATCTACTTGGACAAGGTTTTGAAGAGCTTCAACATGCAGAATTCCAAGAAAGGTGACTTACCGATCCAAAGCAATGCCAAAATTAGTAAGACTCAGAGTCCAAGTACAGAGGATAAGATAGTTGAGATGAGTCGATTTCCATATGCTTCCGTAGTTGGCTCGATCATGTATGCAATGACTTGTACTCGCTCTGATGTGGCCTTTTCTTTGACATTGGTCAACAAATATTAGTGGAATGGTAAAGCTTACTGGACTGTGGTAAAGCATATTCTCAAGTACCTACGAAGGACTAAGGACTAGGTTCTTATCCTCGGTGGGAGTGATGACTTAAGAGTGACAGTGTATAGTGACACAAGCTTTCAGACCGACATAGATAATTTCTGCTCTCAGTCAGGCTGGGTATCTACCCTGAATGGAGGAGCAGTTACTTGGAAAAGTTCCAAGCAGGAGACTGTAGTTGATTCAACGTGTGAATCAGAGTACATCGCAGCAAACGAAGCGGCGAAGGAGGCGATATGGCTGAAGAACTTCATTGGAGACCTTGGAGTTGTACCAACTATAAAGAAGCCTATGTATATTTTCTGTGATAGCGACAGTGCGATTGCCTTAGCTAAGGAACCAAGGGATCATGGCAGATACAGGCACATTGACAGAAAATATCACTTCATGAGACACAAGATAGAAGAAGGACTCCTGGTAGCTAAGAGGGTATCATCAGAATCGAACCTAGCGAATCCCCTCATGAAGGGACTGAATATTGTTAAGCATTTGTAGCATGTGAGGTGCATCAGGCTGAAAGGTGATATTAGTTTTAATGATTAGATAGCTATTTCTGAAACTTATAATAGATAAAATGTAATTGACATTTGATGAATAAATAAAAGTTGTTGTTTATTTATGAGTAATGTTACTATCTTCTGTCAATTATTTACTATTATTTCAATTTTGCATGTTTTGACTTCCAGAATAATAAGATTATTCAAACTATCCACAATCGATCATACTTTGGAAGCAGGTATTGAATCAATACTATCATGAATTTGGCTTGTAGATTGTCTGAAATGGTTAGACATTGCTATCACATTCATGATAGTACATATGTTCAGAGTATTGGATTAAACCCACACTCACATGTATCACTTCATGGAATTTATCTCAAGTAATCGTGAGACTAAGTCTTCACACCAAGAGATATAAGTTGTTCACTATAAGTTGGTTGTGCATTGATAGTACGAAAACTCATCAATAATTTGATCTTATAAAACGTATTGTTTTGTATGATTTGGCGAATAGTTAGCACAAGCATATGAGTCAATGTTTATCTTTTCCTTTTAGTCTTTAGGGGATTAAAAGCGATATCTTGGGCCCCTCGATGATTTTTTTTAACTTATGTGTCGGCCCCGGACAGAACTCAATTGATGTGTTCGATTAAGTTATATGTCAAACAAATCGGAAATTTGTAAACAAACTGTTGGACAATAAGTATGACGTTGTTCCATGTATTTGTTCGACTGATATCTTGAGAACAGAGGATTATATGATCACTTGTCTAAAATGGAGCATCTTAGTTCAACAAAGTTTTAAGAGCGACGATTGTTGCCCGGTTCCTGAAGTTGTACTTTCAATTATAGTTATTAGACATACCCAAGAGGGAGACTGTTGGATAAGGTGTCTAAGTCCATAACTATATTTGGTATGTATTTGACCCGGTTTTGCATGGCCCATTTAGGTTACACTTCATCGGAATAATTTGGACTTTTAAGAAGAGGATATGTATGATTTATTAATATATTATAAGTTATAATATATTAATATGATATCATATTATTTAATTAGTATTGATCAAGAATTAATTTGGAGTTAATTTTATGGTCAAAAGAGACTAATTAAGTATATAGTGATTGATTGTGTAAATCATTCATTCTTCTTATAATGTGGGCTAATGATCCATGATTCCTTATGTTGGGCTTAACCCATGTGGTGACCCATGGATACTCTATGCAGGTTAAAACCCATGGATCATGAGGAATGTGGAAAGTCATGAACATTAGGGTTTACATGGTGTAACCCTAATGTAACCATACTATATAAGAATCCCTTTGGTTCAAGAAATTGTCACTTAGAGTCTTTGCAAGAGTGTGGCCGATTTTTGTGTGCTAAAGAGTCATCTTCCATGTTTTTCAAGTGTTAGTGGTGATTTGTGATTCCACCTGAGGCATTCATATTATTGGTGCTAGGCTCTTAAAGCTCCAAGCAACAAGCTACAACAGAATGTATGTTATCTTACTTGCTTCATTACCCATGTATCAAAGTTTTGTATGATAGTTAGGGTAATACCTTGGACAATGAAAGTTTGCATGTATAATGGATAAAACATAGATCCAAGGTATTTATGGTTGCATGTACACTATAGGAGTTTTGGTTTGCCCAAATCCCAACACTGGTATCAAAGCCTAGGCTTGCTTTCAGTTATACTTGATGCTACTTACTTGGAAAGGCTTTAAAACTCATAAACATGCTCTCTGGATAGTGGACTCGCCGAGTCCCTGCACAAAATAGGCCAACTCACCGAGTTTGCTCATACACTCGACGAGTTGGCGCCCCTGAGTGCATATTTTCGAGTTTTAAGGTTGGAATTCGACTAGGATCATTCCCCTAAACTGTTTTTGAACTTATAAACCTATTTTTGATGTGGTAATGATCATGCTTATCCAATTCAAAAGATAATTGTCAATGTTTCATGTTTTGTATTAGTTTATATGATTAGTCTAATTACATGAAATTCGTTTGATTTGAATTGTCTTGATCATATGAGTTTAATCTAGAACTTGAACATGCTTGATGATCTTGATAATTTTAATGGACTTTATAACTTTTCCTCAAGTTATGGAATTCTGAAAGTTTTCCATTTAAATGTATCATTAAACAATCATAAGTTATAGAAAACTGAAGAGTCTCATTTTAAAAGCCATTAAACTCATATGTTGTGAAGTTGAAAAGTTTCAAAAACTTGCTCTAAAGTTTTGGAATAAAGTCACACATTAATACTTTAATTCCAAAACCCTAGATTTTTACAATTTTAAAATTCAACCCTTATACTATTATAGTATTATATATATATATATATATATATATATATATATATATATATATATGTGTGTGTGTGTGTGTGTGTGTGTATAAGAACAAGTCAGTCTTACCTTTAGTAGGCCTCATTCATAAAGACGGTCAATAAGGAAGTATAAGTTTACTACCTATAAAATGGTAGTTTAATGGGTGCCCACTCTCACCCATCGCTTCCTTGATTGTTGGAGGGTCGTTAGCCGAACGGCTATGATAGGACATTGATTCCCATTAAGTATAATGATAATTATAATGTAACTAAATGTTCTTAAATTCCCAATCATAATTACATTAGGAAAATGTGAAATTGATGCTAACTCATGAAATTACACTTTGAACCTTACCAAATCGTTAGTGGAGCGTGTGTGGTTAACCGGGACACTAACATGGACGAGTAAGGGTGAAAAAGGGTAGCTTAATGTTTTTCATATATTGATGGAGTGTGTGTGGTTAAACGACACATCGATTAGGTGATAAATGACAATAAGGGTACCAAGTATATTTGTATGGTTATTCATACCTTGTTTGTGATCCTCGGTATCCCAGTCACAAACTTGAAGGGCATAATCAAGATTTAAACATGCCATTGCAAAGTTCAATGAGTCTCAAAAGAATATAGGAATTTCAATTCATCTAAAACCTAATAATCAATTTCGTTTTTATGTTGGAAATTGGTAAATTGTCATTTACCTACCATCAAATATTTTGCAACTTGGATTACGGCATCCCTCTTCCAGATTGTAAAATATTGTGTTAGGTCCTAGACTTAATATTTCATTTTAGGTGTTATATTAAGGATTCTATATCTAATCTAAACTTTGTCTTTCATCTTTTTCAGATGTCTTCCAACAATGCCTCTGACTCAAACACTACCAGCTCCTTCTCTCTCATGAACCTTTATGGGACAGTCATCTTTGATGGAACTAAATTTTATTATTAGATTAGGAACATCAGGATGCTCACGCGCTATGAGGACAGGGAATATGTCCTTGACAAGGAGCTTAAGGTCATCGACGAGTCTTCTGCTACTCTCGAGGAGATTGCTGAGTACACTACCCATGAGAAGGATCCTACTAAGGTGTCTTAAATCATGCTGGTGACCATGACAGCAGAACTCCCAAAGTCCTATGAGGACTTCTACCCTTTTGAAATGCAGCAAGACCTGATGGAAAGATACCATCAGAGTGCACATCAAGAGAGGTATGAAATCATCATCTCCATGATAACAACTAAGATGGAGGATGGAGAGTTCATCATGACCCACTTGTAGAAAATGAAAAGATTTGTGGACCATTTGCTTAAGTTAATTGTGAACTTTGATGAGGAGCTAGCTATAGATATATCATTCTCCACTCCTTACATTCACGTTATGATCAGTTCTGCATAACCTATCATATGAACAAGGAGGATGTCACACTTAGCAAACTTCAGGGACTTTTGAGGACAACTGAAAGTAGTCTCAAAGGTAAGACTGTTGTTACCACTCCTGCTACTGCCCCAGTTTTCTCAATCGGTCAACACAAGGGAAAGAAGAGGAAGACCCCTTCCAAGGGTCACAAAGGAAACTCTCTTTATGGGTCCTCTTCAAGTAAGACTAAAGTTGGTCCTGCTACTCCCTCCTCCAACCTAAAAGAAGCAGAGTGCTTCTATTGTCATGATAAGGGGCACTGGAAGCGAAGCTGCCCAAAGTACTTGCAGGATGTTAAGGATGGGAAAGTACAACCCACCCATGCAGGTGTTTACACTATACTGTCTAATAACTCACCACATTCTAATTCTTGGGTCCTTCATACAGGTTATGGTATTCACATTCTAATTTCCAAGGACTAAAAGGAAGTGAGGATGTAGAGCACAGGAAGTTAAACTTAATCATAGGGAATAGGAAAGCTTCACATGTCACCAAGATCTTTATTGCTTTGTAGTGGGTTAAAAATAGATTTAAATAATTATTGTTACTCGTCTGAAATGGCGAGAAATATTGTTTATTTCCATTGTTTGTACAAACAAGGTTTCACATTTTCGTTTGATAATCAAATTGGTGCAATAATGTTTGTTATAATGGTGTTTTTTTTTATTTTAGAGCATTACCTTGTAATGGTGTATATGAAATTGCGATGGTTGTAGACAACTTAGGAAATAATGTATTGCATACTGATTCTTCCACTAGTTTGGATAAAGTATCCTTGTGGCATTGTCGTCTTGGAGATGTCAACAAGAAGTGCATAGGCCAACTCCAAAAGGCTGGAGTCTTGGTATCATTTGACTTAAAGTCAGATGATAGTTCTGAATCTTGTTTGCTTGGAAAGAAGACTAAGTCACCCTTTACGGGTTCTTGTGAGAGGGATGAAGCTTTGTTGGACCTCATACACACAAATGTGTGTGGACTCTTCAGAACCGCCACAAGGGATGCTAAGAGCTTTTATGTAACTTTTACTGATGATTACAGTAGATATGGCTATGTCTACTTAATCAAGCATAAGTCAGAAACCTTTGAAAGATTCATAGAGTTTAAGCAAGAAGAGGAGAATCAACTGGGCAGGAAGATAAAGATGCTCTGATCCGATTGAGGTAGAGAGTATCTTAATATCGAGTTCCTAGACTATCTTAAGGAATGTGGAATTGTTTCACAATTGACACCTCCTAGGACACCACGGCTTAACGGTGTGTCTAAGAGGCGTAATCGAACCTTTATGGACATGGTTCGTTCCATGATGAGTCGAGTTTCATTACCTATCTCATTTCGGGGGTACACCTCACAAGATGCGGACAGGGAAGGTTCCCTCGTTGGCATATATCTTGGTTTGGGGTTGCGAGGCTTTCGTGAGATGCGAGACTCATGAAAAGCTCGAACCTTAGAGTGAGTGGTGTATTTTCATCGGCTACCCAAAAAAGTTCTTTAGTTATCTCTTCTACAGACCGAGTTGCAATGTTGTCTTCGTTGCAAGGAGAGGAGTCTTTCGTCAGAGAGAATTCATAACCCAAGGAACCTCAAACACTAGCGATCAACCTGAGGAGGAAACTCCTGTTGAGCCAATTGATGTTTCAGTACCTTTAAGGCATTCCACTAGAGTTAGGAATACCCCTGATTTTTATGGTTTTCATATTACTACAGAAGATGATACATTTGTCAGTGCTAGCACACTGGTAAATTTTGATGAACCTAACAACTACAAGGAAGCCATGGTAGGCTCCAAGTCTGCAAAGTAGAAAGAGGCTATGGACATTGAGATTTAGTCCATGTATGACAATCAAGTTTGGAAGTTGGTTGACAGTGTACCGGGTTTAAGAAAGTCGGGTGTAAATGGATCTTCAAGAAGAACACTGAAATGGATGGGAAAGCACACACTTATAAAGCGTGAATAGTTACGAAGGGCTTTACTCAAACTTTGGGAGTTGACTATGATGAGACCTTATCACCGGTAGCTAAGATTAATTCTATTAGGGTTATGCTAGCCATAGCTGCATTTCATGATTATGAAATATGGAAAATGCATGTCAAAACCGCTTTCCTTACAGAATACCCTAATAAAGTGTGTAAGCTTTAGAAATCCATTTATGGATTGAAACAAGCATCTCGTAGATGGAATGTTTGTTTCGGTGAGAAAGTCAAAGAGTTTGGCTTTTTGAGAAGCGAGGATGAGTCTTGTGTATATGTCAGAGCTACTGGGAGTATACTTAGCTTCTTGGTACTGTATGTGGATGACATACTACTCATAGGAAATGACATCCCAACCATGCAGGAGGTGAAATCCTGTCTTGGGAAGTGTTTCGCTATGAAGGACCTTCGAGAAGCTGCCTATATCCTAGGGATAAGGATATTGAGAGACAGGGAAGTAAGAGACTAATTGGACATAGTCAAAGCATCTACTTGGACAAGGTTTTGAAGAGCTTCAACATGCAGAATTCCAAGAAAGGTGACTTACCGATCCAAAGCAATGCCAAAATTAGTAAGACTCAGAGTCCAAGTACAGAGGATGAGATAGTTGAGATGAGTCGATTTCCATATGCTTCCGTAGTTGGCTCGATCATGTATGCAATGACTTGTACTCGCTCTGATGTGGCCTTTTCTTTGACATTGGTCAACAAATATTAGTGGAATGGTAAAGCTTACTGGACTGTGGTAAAGCATATTCTCAAGTACCTACGAAGGACTAAGGACTAGGTTCTTATCCTCGGTGGGAGTGATGACTTAAGAGTGACAGTGTATAGTGACACAAGCTTTCAGACCGACATAGATAATTTCTGCTCTCAGTCAGGCTGGGTATTTACCCTGAATGGAGGAGCAGTTACTTGGAAAAGTTCCAAGCATGAGACTGTAGTTGATTCAACGTGTGAATCAGAGTACATCGCAGCAAACGAAGCGGCGAAGGAGGCGATATGGCTGAAGAACTTCATTGGAGACCTTGGAGTTGTACCAACTATAAAGAAGCCAATGTATATTTTCTGTGATAGCGACAGTGCGATTGCCTTAGCTAAGGAACCAAGGGATCATGGCAGATACAGGCACATTGACAGAAAATATCACTTCATGAGACACAAGATAGAAGAAGGACTCCCGGTAGCTAAGAGGGTATCATCAGAATCGAACCTAGCAAATCCCCTCATAAAGGGACTGAATATTGTTAAGCATTTGTAGCATGTGAGGTGCATCAGGCTGAAAGGTGATATTAGTTTTAATGATTAGATAGCTATTTCTGAAACTTATAATAGATAAAATGTAATTGACATTTGATGAATAAATAAAAGTTGTTGTTTATTTATGAGTAATGTTACTATCTTCTGTCAATTATTTACTATTATTTCAATTTTGCATGTTTTGACTTCCAGAATAATAAGATTATTCAAACTATCCACAATCGATCATACTTTGGAAGCAGGTATTGAATCAATACTATCATGAATTTGGCTTGTAGATTGTCTGAAATGGTTAGACATTGCTATCACATTCATGATAGTACATATGTTCAGAGTATTGGATTAAACCCACACTCACATGTATCACTTCATGGAATTTATCTCAAGTAATCGTGAGACTAAGTCTTCACACCAAGAGATATAAGTTGTTCACTATAAGTTGGTTGTGCATTGATAGTACGAAAACTCATCAATAATTTGATCTTATAAAACGTATTGTTTTGTATGATTTGGCGAATAGTTAGCACAAGCATATGAGTCAATGTTTATCTTTTCCTTTTAGTCTTTAGGGGATTAAAAGCGATATCTTGGGCCCCTCGATGATTTTTTTTAACTTATGTGTCGGCCCCGGACAGAACTCAATTGATGTGTTCGATTAAGTTATATGTCAAACAAATCGGAAATTTGTAAACAAACTGTTGGACAATAAGTATGACGTTGTTCCATGTATTTGTTCGACTGATATCTTGAGAACAGAGGATTATATGATCACTTGTCTAAAATGGAGCATCTTAGTTCAACAAAGTTTTAAGAGCTACGATTGTTGCCCGGTTCCTGAAGTTGTACTTTCAATTATAGTTATTAGACATACCCAAGAGGGAGACTGTTGGATAAGGTGCCTAAGTCCATAACTATATTTGGTATGTATTTGACCCGGTTTTGCATGGCCCATTTAGGTTGCACTTCACCGGAATAATTTGGACTTTTAAGAAGAGGATATGTATGATTTATTAATATATTATAAGTTATAATATATTAATATGAAATCATATTATTTAATTAGTATTGATCAAGAATTAATTTGGAGTTAATTTTATGGTCAAAAGAGACTAATTAAGTATATAGTGATTGATTGTGTAAATCATTCATTCTTCTTATAATGTGGGCTAATGATCCATGATTCCTTATGTTGGGCTTAACCCATGTGGTGACCCATGGATACTCTATGCAGGTTAAAACCCATGGATCATGAGGAATGTGGAAAGTCATGAACATTAGGGTTTACATGGTGTAACCCTAATGTAACCATACTATATAAGAATCCCTTTGGTTCAAGAAATTGTCACTTAGAGTCTTTGCAAGAGTGTGGCCGATTTTTGTGTGCTAAAGAGTCCTCTTCCACGTTTTTCAAGTGTTAGTGGTGATTTGTGATTCCACCTGAGGCATTCATATTATTGGTGCTAGGCTCTTAAAGCTCCAAGCAACAAGCTACAACAAAAGGTATGTTATCTAACTTGTTTCATTACCCATGTATTGATGTTTTGTATGCTAGTTAGGGTAATACCTTGGAAAACGAAAGTTTGCATGTATTATAGAGAAAACGTAGATCCAAGGTATTTAGGGTTGCATGTACACCTTAGGAGTGTTAGAATGCTCAAATCCCAACAAAAACATGCAAAGTGAAACACAAGAAGAATTTAATCCAATATGGTTTCAAAACTTTTGAATTTAAATAAAACACTTATTATTTAATCACCATATTGATTATACGTTATTCATTTCATAGTGTTTCGATTAATCAATTTAATATTAGAATTAAAACAATTGTTCTCCCACGCTCCAAGCATGCACACTATGTTTACCTATGGTCCTTTCTTTTGTGAATAGATTAATTAAACACATTGTTCAAACAAACTCAATTCACAATTCCAAATCTTTACCACAAGTGTAAGAATACCAAATTCCCGCCACTACAAGAGTGTGGTAGATTCTAAACCATCATGCAATGATCGTTTTGTAATGTCGAGATACAAAAGTCACAAAGACTCTGCCAACGATACTACAAACCTTTCCACTAGAGATTGTTAACAAAACAATTCCAAGGAACAAAAGTCTCAAGTTCAAAGTACATTCATTTGAATGTCCTTCTTGCATTAAAGTTACTAATCTACACATAGATTTTTTATATCCATCTCCCATTATGGAAACATTTCCATATTCATTATTGACAACTCATTATTACTAGAATTCTATTTATTCATATTGATGCCAATATGCTCCATCCATTACTATACTTCCAACTACAAGCAATCAATCCTTAGCGAACCTTAAACCGTCCTTGACAGTTGTTTAATAACTTTAGTCATATCTGGTTCTAGTCCTCTTAATGCCCTAGGCATTTGGAAAATTAGAACACATGAATATTATAGCACATGCAATCGATCCTATACCGGAAGCATATGGGACACGATTCATAATGTCTAACATAAAGACATGATACTTGACCAGTCTTTTGCTATAATATTTCAATATATAGAATTTCCAATGTTGGGACACTTCAACATGGTATTCATATATGATCATGACTAAGCTTGACTAATACTTCAATCTAAACTTTTAGATTCGAAGTAAAGTATAAGTATCCTTTCCCTTATTATAGTGAAGCAACTTTTCAAACTTTGCAACTTTGCAAAATCAAACTTTGTTTCCTATACATAGCATTGCCGACTCGCACTACTTAGTATAACAATTACGCTCCCACTAGAAAAATAATTACATACTTATTAGCATAACACTTATGCTCCTACTAGCTTTGACATGTACCCAGAAATCCAGATTTCTGATAAGGGATGCTTTGATAAGCTTTTATCAAAGCTCATACACCTTTTATTACAAAGCTCGTTTGTGTGTCTAAATTATTTCAGAACTTACAACAATAAGTACCGAATGTTCAAACTATTTGCCATTTCTCACAATTCTAACTATGAAGAGGGATGTCGTAATCATAATCGAATTCGAGAATGCAATTAACACAACTTCTATCTTCTCAAAATCTACTTAGTGAAAGTGTTTCCTCACAATCATTTTCATGAATTGGAGAGAAACCTTTCTCACTTGGATTTAATGGTGTATGTGTTCCTATCCATGTGAATTTTTCAATTCCAACCATTATCATAAGACAAGATCTATGACAAAATCAAACTCATATGGACTGAACTTACTCAATCTTAATTTCTTGCCACTTGGCAGCACAAGGACCTATCATGTCTTCCAAGTTGTTGAGCAGATCACCCTTACTGATCAATGAACTTTCACTGATCAAGGTGTTTTGACTTATGCAAACAATTGAGAACTCATAGAACTCACATACATAGTCAACTTTAACTGGAATGAGAACTGAAGCAAGAATATGTCAACACGATAGGTTACAAACCTCAAGTCATGTGTTACTGATAAACAATAGGTTTTATTCTTGATTTATTGAAACTTTTCAAGGTCTTTAAGACTCCCACTGACTAATTGACATATAAGATTCTCTTGTCAAGAACCATTCCTTTCCAACAAATATTCAAGAGTTAGTGTGGGTTCTTATCAAGAATAACACTTCATATAATTGGTCTTAGTTGGTCTTTGTCTTATCCAAGGCATCACAACTAACAATTTGAAATGCACAAGAGTAAGAAACATTTCTACTCCACATCCTATAATGTGCTATAAACATGCTTAAGATACGACGCTCAAGCCACAATCTTGGAGTATGACTCTAAGACTTGATTTTGGAATAAAGTATGATTCACCTTAATTAATTTAACCATTTAAATAATTCCCGATTCCTCTTCTTAGCCATACAAATGCACTAAGATGTCCTTAGAGGATCAATTGTCATATTGTTTTTATAATCATTAAGATGATCATAAAACACGATAGTAAAGTATTCTCCTATCCTTTCAGATTGGAGAAACTTTCATCTTTCTGAATATTTGATTCTTCTTATTCGTCCTGCTATACATTGAAACTTTTTCAATGAATTTGAATTATACTTAATCTTGTAAGCATAATCATATTCACTAAGCTTTTAGTAAATCATGACGAATAGTCTTATCATTTTTTGTGGTGGACCCGACCAGTGCACAACAATTTGTACTAGATCCCCTAGTCCTTCACTTGACTCACATCTATATGTGAACAAGGAATTAGTCTTAATTTCCCAAAGATGAAGGTTCTTCTACATCATACAATACAAGTTACATGATTCCAAGTTTCTGTCTAATTGAAACTTGGTGATAAGAATCTTTCCTTATTTGGTAAATTTAGACACTAACACAAACGAAAGAATGAAATCCATATGGCTAAAAATAGAAATATACAAACATCAATTTTCACAAAAGCCATTGCAAGGAAATATAAAATAAGATAAATTCAAAAAAAATCTTTATTTATGAAATGCGGAAAATTCAAAGTAATCTATCATATGAAACTATGTTACTACATATTTCTTTATTTATTTATGTCCTTACAATGCAAGTACATATGAAACTATGTTACTACATATTTCTAAGTAATCTATCATAACTCCTAAGTAGCAGCTTAAAAATCCGATCATCAAACCATACAATCGAAATCCATCTCTTCGCGACCAGGATCAGCATGCTTTTCCTTTAAGCTTCCTTTCTTTGCATCGATCCTACAAAACATCAAAATGTAATCTCATCACACCATGTATTAAGAATCTACAAATAGGAACTTAATAGAGTTAGATAGTGGACTTACTTGAAGCAGAGTCAAACATTTTGACTTTACCTTCCTTCTGGTCCTTTAGGTAGATACGGAAGCTTCGCATCCACTGCCCCTTCTCTTGGAAGTAGAACCAAACAAATTCTTTCAGAAAGGCACACAAGATAATCTCAGACTTAGCCTTTCTCTTTTGCATTTGGTCAAATGGTTAGACCATGGCTGATCCTTTTCTATTGAGAAGAGAAGACTTTTATTGACTTCTAATGTTTCCATTGTCAATGTCCCTGGATGTTTGGGAAGTAGATCTTCTAATCAAATTTGCATTACCAGTGCGCCAAATCATTGCTGATTCAGCAGCAATTAGTTAATAGGTAGGATCACTAAGGGTCACGCCGTGGTCTGTCATATAGTAATCCTTAATGAACTCACTATATGTCTTAGGGAGTGATTGAAGAACGAGGTCAACATCCAACTTCCTCAACACAATGACTCCTAACATTCCCAACCTGTCAATGTGTGACTTCATCTCCCAGACATGTGCACACACAAACCTTCCATTTTGGTGTTTTCTTACCAATAGGGCTTTAATGCCCTTGAACTTTTCAAGTCGACGAACATGTGGGTCAGGGAGAACTATGGGAGGAGTTAGAGGAAGTGAAGGATGATTTCCAATTCCACGATCCAATCGTGGGACATCATCTTCATGAAGAAAGCTTTTTCCAAAAGATTCGGGAAGACCATGGTTGTCAGAACTAGACATCTACAAGGGAGAAATTCAATTTAAGTTGATTTAAGTCCTTAAATATAACACCCAAATGAAAATATTAAGGCTAGTACCCAACTGATGAATCAATGAATCGAGTACGATATTAATCCGAGTTGATAATGAAGAATGAACGAGTAATTGAAGACAAGACATAAATATGATTTCGCTTTAGCTCTATTACACTTTGAGTATTTTACAAAGAAAATAGAAAAGGCTATTCACGTTATCTAACTCTAGTAAATGATCCTATTTATAGGATACACAAAGCGTACAAAAAACATACTAAGGAAAAACACTTAAGCTTCAAACAAATGAGCCCTAGTAAAACACATTACAATTCATATGAAGAGTACAAAAAGGCTTCGACTAATTACAACAAAACAACCCTTACAATCCCCCCCCCCCCCTTTGTAATCATAGTCGAAGACTTCAGTTCGTAAGCAGCTAAATGGAATACAACATCACTCTTCATATCTCAGTGTACCATGAGATAATCTTCTTAAGTTCCTTTTTATCTCCTTCATTATTCTTCTTACAATGATTCATACAAACGATTAAGTTCGTATATTGCGAAGTTGAGTACCTTTCCACCTCACTAGCCTGGAACAAAAATCGTTTTAATTTCCCATACTTGTCCTTCCCTGAGAAGACTAAACCAAATGGCTTCAAGCAAATTTCACCATCAGCATACTTCTTTAATTCAGCTTGAGTCTTCGAAGGACCCAGAGGAGCCCGTAATTTCTAATCCTTTAGTTGTAGCCAACTCCACATCAGTTAATGCTAAGCATTCATAATAATTTTCAATAAAGATCTTGATGTGAGTAACTCCCAGCTTGTACTCATCTGGATCAGTATTTTGAAAATATGAGAAAGATCGTTCCTTTAACAGTAATGCAACTTGTATAAGATCATACAAGTTCATTAAAGGAAAATCATCAATTGTAAACTCACAAACATTCCCATTAGCTCTGGTCACAACATACTTCATATTTTGGACTGTGTTTCCGAAAACAATATCCTTCTTTATGATGATAACTTTCTTTATCTTTACCAATGTCCACACTTCTTCAGCTGGTTTTGCAAGAACTACATGAAACCTAATTTCCATATGAGTTCCTTCATCCTTCTCTTTGATCTTGCTTTCGGCTTTGAACTGGGGCATGACGAACATCATCTCATTAATTGGAAATTCCAATTGGCTTGTATCAGTATTCGTGACAATGTAGCTCTGTTTTGGCTTCTTTTCGAATGAATACATGTGATTAAATGCAACCTTGGCTTCAATTGTTTCATACTTTTAATGCTTTGACGGATCACCTTTGTTCATGCCAGGAGGATCACTTGCTCTTTAAGTTAATATACTTTGTACTAATCTCATTCTCTCTAGTTCAGCCTCAGCCTCAGCCTTAATTTCTTCCTTATACTTTTCTATCAAAATTGATTGTCCTCTTGCCTTTGAAACTGAGTCTTCTATTACTTCTTTCACCTTTGAATTACTTCAACCAATATCAACAGATTTACCAATCATAATTCCTTTGAAAATTGGTCTTGTAATTGGCACAGTTGTTACTACTGTTGAAGAAACAGGACCAACAGATGCCATAACTGGTTTAGTTGTTGGAATCTTCGAAGGAAATACCTTTCTCACCACCTTTGCGCCATCACCTCCAGCCTTCGAACCTTCACTCTTCCTTTCTCCCCTTGCAACCCTGTAGAAACAGGTGGGGCATTTGTTGTTGGAAGAAGGCTGGATATGCGAGAAAGAGGAGCCAACTGTTGGAGAAGAAGTGCTTCAAATTGAGAAAATTTCTGGAAGAGATATTTCGAATATAGTTGAGAAGATGAAGCAGGTTTGGAAGATAACGCTTTGAGCTCCTTTAACATTGTGAATACTTCCATAAAATTTTTGTTTTCGGTTGTAGAAAGTTGAGCTATTTGGGGACTCAAACTTTCATACAACTTAGCAAACTTTGTGACAACATCACAAATTATATCCACCTTCTAATTTAGAGATGCAAATTATGTGCGAACAACGACAATCTCTTTTTCCATGTCTTCGCGTAGCTCTTGAAGTTTAAAATTTACATCCTCTCTCACCTTTTTAACATCTTGAATGAATAATACATGTCGTTCCTTTGCGACCATTCTCAAATCTTTCAAAGCACCTTCAGATGTAGATTTCTGAGAATTTACCCTCATCTCATTATTCTGATCACATATATCAACTTTCTCCAAGAGACGACACTCAGAATCTTTGATCATTCCCGAAACTTTTGAGGTAATCTTTCCTTCAAGCAATTTAAACAAAACATCAACTTCTAAACTCGTCACTGAATTACGTCCCCAAGATCTGCTTGCGATTGAAGAATTGAATTTATCTTTGTATTCAAGATCTTGAACTGCTTCATTGTCATAAGCATGTGATCAGGGAAATCAGTTTCTTCTTCATCATGCTCCAAATTTTTAAACGTGCCCCCAAAACCTTCCGATTCATGCTCAGATTCCATAAAAATAGACTCTAGAATTGGTGAAGTGGTTGTGGGTGGATCAGTGGATTGTGAAGAAAAAAGAGAAGTAATTGGTTGTTTGATAATGTTTTCGAAGGTAGGAGAATTAGTAGTGGAAGTAGTAGGTATGACTGGTGTGATTTGTGGAGGAGAAGAAACAAAAGTTTCTGAGGTAACCTTCAAGGGTTTACCTTGGTTTTTGTTCTTCGAATCATCCTCACCCATGATGAAAATAATGTCAGAAGTTCGTGCCTCCTCAGATACTGACTTGGTAACCGAATCTTCAGGTGATATCACAGCCGTTTTTACAGGAGTAGAAGTGTATTTGTTAAGATTGGCTTTTGGAGTTTCTGGAATTGTTTCATCTTCATCAGTTATGGAGTCAGAAGAGATGTTCATCTTGCTTTGCTTCTTCTTTTTCTTGGAAATGTGTTTAGCCATATCAGTAGCCCTTCGTTTCTTTGAAGATGGAGAAACAAGCACTGGAATTTCACGAAACAGGACTCCCTAATGAGTAAATTGTGGCTTTCGTACGACATTCGTGAGTGGTGATCAACTCTTCTGTTTGGATTTTATTTTTATTTTTCGAAAAACACCAGTCTTCGAAGAAATAATTTCTTTTTGAGGTAATGATGTACCAGCAACTGAAACTTCGGGTATTGTTTGCTCTGCTTCAGTAACTGGTAACTTCTTCGGAACCTTCGTAGATTTAGACTCCTTGACATGTTGCTCAGAAGAACCAGCATCAGTCTTCTTCATACGTTTAGAGTTCGTCTCTTCTCTTTCCAAAAGAATTCCAGTTTCAATAGTTGTATCTATTGTTTTCAAGTAAGTCACTAAAACTGTGTGCGTAGGATCGACTCGTTTGAGCATTGCATCTGGAATACGAGCTACAACTGGAAACTCCTCAGCATCATCAGTTGCATCCTTCGGACAACTATACACATGGAAAACGGTTTTTTCTTCATCATTAGGAACCAAAATCCCTTCCTTCTCATAGAAATATTGCAAGATCAAGCTCCAGTATCGCGCACACGAAATGCCATGAAGAGCATTCGTGTATTCAATACTTTTCAAGAATTCTTTCCAAAATTGAGTAGAGTAATCCACTTGAAGATCATAATATAGACCTGCTACCATGGCATAAACCTCCATTATCCCCTTGTCCAAACCAACTGTTCTTCCAGTTAAACACCTCAACCAAATGCCAAAGAAGAACTTCCAAACACTAGGAAGACCCGACTTCTTGAAGTCACTTATCTTTGACAGTTGAGGTTGATGACCCATTTCATTAAACATATGTACAATTTGTAGAAAAGTAAAATTGATATATGGCGGAGAATTAGGGATGTCGAGAATCTGACAGAAAATCTTCTTGGATAGTCTGACCTTTTTATCAGTCACCAAATTGAAAGTAACTACGTCCAAAGCTTTCGAATAGGTAACAGTTGAGCCAGCTTGAGAGAGCCATGAAAGAGGAACAGAAAACGAGTTGAACATGGATTTTGACAGTACAGAACTCTTCAAAGCAACGATTAGTATCTTGAGTTCTTCAGGGTATTGAGAAACATTTGCCTCCACTTGGTAATTCGTACCCTGAATCTTCATAATCGGCAATGAAGTAACATCATCAGGGGTCTGAGAAAGAGTTGCATCAAGATTAGTAGCAGTCGCCATTGTTAGGGTTTGAAAGCTTGATGTTTATCAGAGAGTATTTGGGAATTTGAAAGCGTAAACTGATAAAGAACCCTTGAACCCCCTTTTATACGTAACCCTTGATTTTGAAATAAAAGCGGGATGTGCATTTAATGAACCTTGACGTGTCACCGAGAAAACCGCGTCGTGATGATTATAAAGTAACCATGTGTGATAAAGTAACAGTCACGTCTCCTCAAAACCCAGACAGAATGCAAAACGTCCCCTCAAACAGGCTGGTATGTTTGCCCCATTGTAATAGTAACCGTCGGAACACTTTGTATGGAAGTAAGGCTCTTTTACTTTAGGGTCTCAAAGTAAAGTCATTTGCCAGATTTTTTGAAATCATCAGCCTGAGTTGGTATTACTCAGAACCTCAAGGATTTCGTGTGTGTAGTGTTTCAAAGAATATATATGAGAAGCAAGATTTTTTTTTGGATATTCAGTGATGTCAAAAAATCAATTTGACATGAACGCAGTTAAAACTTCGGGCAAAGATTGCTTCGTTAATTATCAAGAGAGATAATCAACAGCTTGTGTATGTTACCGTGAATTACAATCGAATACTTGTAAAGAAGTATCGAAGGGCTTGTTTTAAAAGGCTTTTGAGGAAGCTTAATGAATTTCATTACATATCAACCTAAACATAAGGTGAGTAAGTGTAACAGAAATTACTTGTTTGACCAGTGTAGTCATTGACAAGTTTGCTTTGAAAAACCTTTTACTGAAATTGAATTTCGGATAAAAGTCACACTGAAATCATATTCAAAAAAAATTGTGTACTGGATCCTAATTGGTAACAAACATTGTGGGTTTCGAATGTTTGATCAAGACCACTCATAAGAAACGAATATGATTTGGAGTTTCCAATGTAGGTACAAAAACAAATGTTTCATTTAAAGCCTAGAACATAGTTCCCCGTCAATTCATTAAATGTTGAAAGATTTGGGTTTCACTTTCATCACGGTATCATGATGTCTGATCATAAACACAGATTTGTGATATATCTAAGTTTTGATTGGTTTGATCAGAAACCTCTTGGACATTTGTCTTCGTGTGTGATAGTGTAAGAGTTTTGAGATGAAATAGATTGGTATAAGAAACAACATGTACCTCTGTTAATTTTGGACCAAACAGATAACTCTTAACTCATTTGAGAAGAGTAAGGTAGCTCATTAGACTAATGCGAATGCAAGCCTAATTGGGAAGAAATCTTCGTATGAAAATTTCATTAAGTCTTTCGAACATTGAGCCAATTAGAGGCTTTGGTCAACATGTTGCAGCATGCTTCTAGGGACATCTTAACTATTTCAAAGTGTGTGAAAAATACCTGACCCTAGAACTGCAAGCACTACTCCAAGAGATTTAGCATGAAAATCTGCAACAAACAACAAAAAAGAAAGAAGAAACAAAATATTTTTGGTGTTTTTGAATTTTTGAAAAACAAAAAAAAAACTTTTTGGAATTTTTGATTTTTCGAAAAAAAAAAATTAAAAAAAATGTAGTTGTTGCAAACATACTAATTTTAGACACTCATTAAAAAATGACAAATATACGAATTCAAATGATACGAAGAGTTGACTATGAACATTAACCTTTGAATACTTAATGACATTCCTTTGTCTTTGATGACATGTCTATGAACCATTCCTTTCTGACCATCATTCACCTTTTTCGCATGGAACTAAATTTCCATCGATCATTCCAAGTCCTTCCAAAATTCTTACAAAAGACTTTTCATCTAAAGGTTTTGTGAAAATATCAGCTAACTGATGTGTTGTTTTCACAAAATGCACTTCAATATTTCTATCTTCCACATGATCCTTGATGAAATGATAACGAAGAGCAATATGTTTAGTCTTTGTATGCTGCACAGTATTATCACAAATTCTTATGGCACTTTGAGAATCACAATATAATGGAATCTTTTTCATATTAATTACATAATCCCGCAATTTGCTTTGAATCATAATGATTTGTGAAGTACAAGCAGCAGCAGCCACATATTCAACTTCAGCAGTTGAAATTGATACACATGTTTGCTTCTTTAACTGCCAGCTCACCAATTTACCATCAAGCAATTGACAACCACCACTTGTGCTTTTCCTATCAAGATTACAAGCTCCCAAGTCTACATCCGAATATGCTTGAACAAAGAACCTAGTTTTCGAAGGATACCACAATCCTAACGAAAATTTCCTTTTAAGATAACGAAATATATTCTTTACAGTAGTGAGATGTGGTTCTCGTGGATTTGACTGATACCTTGCACAATTACACACAAAAAACATGATGTGAGGTCTACTAGCAGTAAGATAAAGCAACGAACCTATCAGGCTTCTGTAAAGAGTTAGATCAACAACAGGTTTATCTAACGAAGGTGTCAGTTTTATGCCAGTTGCCATTGAAACTCGTAATTTTGTGCTATTCGTCAATCCAAACTTCTCTAGAAAATTCTTCGTATATTTTTCGTGATTGATAAAAATACCTTCTCTATTTTGATGAATACTCAATCCAAGAAAATTATTGATTTTTTCCATCGTGCTCATTTCAAATTTGCTTTTCATCAAATTTCCGAATTCGCTAGACAAGGCAAGGTCAGTTGAGCCAAAAATTATATCATCAACATAAATTTGAACAAGCATTAGATGATCCCCAAATTTCTTTCGAAATAATGTGGGATCAACTGATCCTTGTTTAAATTTAGATTGTTTAAAAAATAAAGTAAGTGTTACCTACCATGCTCGTGGTGCTTGTTTCAAACCATCAATTGTCTTTTCTAAGGTATAAACATGATCAGGATGTTCTTTGTTAATAAAACCTGGGGGTTGTTCAACATAAACAGTTTCTTCAAGCTCTCCATTTAAAAATGCACACTTCACATCCATTTGAAAAACATCAAAGTCTTTGTGAGCTACATAAGCCAGAAATATACGAACAACCTCGAGTCTTGCGACAGGGGCAAAAGTTTCTTCGTAATCTATTCCTTCTTGTTGAGAATAACCCTTAACAACAAGCCTGGCTTTGTTTCGAATAATGTTTCCATCTTTGTCAGTTTTATTTTTGAAAATCCATTTTAACCCGACAATCGAAACATCATTTGGCTTAGGAATTAATCTCCAAACCTTATTTTGTTCAAATTTAGATAATTCAGATTGCATTGCAACAACCCAATCTGAGTGTTCCATTGCAATCTTAACTGTCTTTGGTTCAATTTTAGAGATAAAAACGTTGAACATGCAAAATTCTTGATGAGTATTTAATTCCTCATTCTTCGCACGAATTTGAGCTCTTGTTAAGACTCCCTCTTGTGGATTACCAATTATTTTCTCCTTTGGATGATCCTTTGTCCATTTTTCCATTGGGGGATAAGCTGAATCAAATTTCAAAGGTGCATCTTAGTATAAATCATCATGTTCTAAACCTGCAATTGAACATGCATCATTAATATCATGAACTGGGATGTGCCACGGTTCAAAAAGTAAAGGGATTATCAAAATATTCCTATGTGTTATGTACGTTGATATGTTATCTCCTAGAAATGCATGCTTGTATGTAGGCTAAGGATCTTTTTAGAAGTTGCATGTTAGAATTGTCTGATCTTTAAGATGCCTTGTTTCCTTAGGATTGCTTGTTATGTGCTATTTGAAGTTCATGCTAATATTAACTAACTATTCATTGAAAGTTTTTTTAGTTATAGATAATTAGTATTAGATAGCCTTATAGTTCCTTGTTCAACCTTATTGCATGTTCTTGTATCATAAAGGCCTTAGGGTAGATATATCCATTACAATTTCTATCGTATCCTTGATTGTGTATGAATTGCATGAGGCGGTTGTCGTCGTTATCATCTACTTCTAATGGTATAAGAGCGAGAGTGGGAGGAATCCTAAAAGGAGAGTCTAGCAAAGATTACATATGTGTGCTAGTCTGTATCCTACGTGTTTGTTAGAACATGTAGTGATTGTCATGTGACTGACTTGGGAACTTTGGGGCAATTATTCCGAAGAGAATGGATAGGCGTGAAAGATAGTATGGGACCATACTACTAGAAGCACATGAAACGTATGTGGAGAAGGGAGAGTCACAAAGTTACTAAGGAATTGGTAAATAGGTAGATAGTATAGTATAGAACTATGAATTTATTTTTACCATGCTTCCATATATACCTACGGTATGGTGATATGTTAAAGAGAGTTGGTTTGGTTTGGACGCAAGTGGTCATATTAGATCGAATTCATTTAACGTGATGGACCGAGGATGTGATTGTTCAGCATATTACTATAGACGAGACCATGTTATGGGATGAGTTTCTGACCTAATTTAGGGATGAACATGTTTCTTTGATTAAGATCTATCATACATTACCATAGTCCAGATTAGAAGTCATGCATGAGTTTTGTTCTTTTAGGATTTACGTTTAGAGTTTTGTTAAGATTGAGCCTTAGGAATGGATAAACTTCAAAATTGTATCAATTGTGTTACTTAGAAGAACGAAATCTAAAAGTTTAAACTCTTGTCTTACAGAATTATGTAATTAACAAGGAAATGGATTCTTCCTCGTTAAGCACAATGCAATCAAGGAAGGCTTGCGCCATGATTATGGGATTGAGGTCGCGATTGTTTTCACTCCTAGTGTCCGCGACGTAACCCTTAGCTCGGTCGTAGTGTGTTGCCCTTTAACTGGTTGACTGTTGACTTTTAATCAAGTTTGACTTTTTTCAAACTTTGAGGAAAAAAATTGTAGATTGAGGTTTGATCTCTGATTGGTGATTACATTGTTTTTTAGACTCTTTTTTGAAAGATCGTGCGCATAACTTTCCTTCTCTAGTTTCATTTTAGGCAACTTCTGTCACTATATTACATGTGACAATATATTTCCTTTGTATGTTAGGAGGTAGATGTACCAGTAAAAGGTAACAGTTCAGTTAGTCTAGAATAATCATGTTATGTAGGTGGTTCATTGATTGTATGGCACTTATCAATATCATGATTAGATAAGATGTTGTTGATGTTGGTGGTTGTTGAGTGGGTGTCGTAGGGTCGTACACAGTTTGAGTTAAATATCCTTAGAACTTTGCATTGATCTTATTGCCTAGTTCTTGACTGATATGTTGATTTCGATTAGGATATTATGTTCGACTGTCTATCTTACTTCCAAGATATATATATATATATATATATATATATATATATATATATATATATATACACATACATATATATACATATATATATATATATATATATATACACACACGATTATCCAATCATAAGGTGGCCGTCAAAATTAGTAATAACTTATGTATGATTGTATGTTGTGTTGATGTGTATGTTTGAGGAGTTGATAGTGGAACACACGAGCGTTGTAAGCTTCAAATAATCATTGTTGAGGGGTTGAACATGGAATACAACGAGATTTATAAACCTAGAATACACATTTTTGTCGGGTTGACGGTGGAACAATTCAGAAGTTGTGAGTCAGGAATATTCATTCTTGGTGACAGGTCGAACGTGTGCCATGAGTCCCCATTGTTCGTGAGTCCTTATTGATGAAGGAACGACATATGAGTCATGATTCCTCATTATATGTTGTTGACGAAACAAAACAAGAGTAGCGAAGGCTTTTTTGTATGCATTTTATGTGTGGTGTAGTATGTGGTATTTTGGAAAACTTACTAATCTTTTTTCTTATTATTGTTGATTTATAGTTTTCAAGAAGTTCTGCTATTAGAGGGAAGGTCCAGCTTGATTGTATTGCACGTGCTTCACTATTGATTTATGTTTTAGACATTCGTTGTTTTTATTATAATAATACATTTTATGACTTGAATCTATTGTCTTGAAATAATTTGATACTTTGGTTTTTATGAGAAATGATTTTGGGTGTTTTACTTAAGTTTTGAATATAATTTTTGTTTGAAATTTTGAAATGTTACAACCTTTTTAGGCATCCTCCATTTGTGTAAATTAGGCCCATGACTCGACAACAACTTCACCTTCTCAAGGACATTTTTTTAAAGGAAACATAGAAACTGAATAAGAATCTCCACAACTTATGGATATTACCTCAGTAATTAAAGCAATGTCGATTAATCCTCTACAAGACAATCAATACTACAGACATTGGAGCAAGCTCACACATGTCTTTCAAACACGATAATATGTTTTTCTAATACCATATGATTCTAAATCGACTATAGTTGGTACTTGTGTGGTGCTAACGGTTACTCATATTGATTACATCTTTCCTTACTCTCAAAAGAATTTGTTTTTTATTAAAGATGTTCTTGTGTAGATTCATATTGTTAGCATCCTATTTCCGTTCACAAATTTACTACTAACAATTATGTCTCTGTTACATTTTACCCTTTTGAATTTTATCTAGGGATCATAAAATCAAATACACTTCTCTAACGATGTGATAGTGTTGATGAGCAATTTTGGGGAATTTCGAAATTGGGTTATAGGAAATCTGGATCACAAACAGGAATCGTGTGATACACTTTCCTTGTTTGATATTTTGACCCTAATTGCCTTGGGTATCACGAAATCCAAAATAGGATAATTCCTGAAGAAACAATTCTGATTTTAGGCACAAAACACAGAATCAATTTTTAGAGAGAATGAAGAAGAAAGCGTCCTTTCAGTTTTCTGTGTTTCAACGAAGTCATACATTTCCCGGACTTATCCACACAACGGATAAAACGACAACAGTTTTCAACTTTCAGAAAATACGAATTAATCCTTGAATTTGCATCTTTAAAGAATGACAAATTAGTATATCAGGGTTCGGTACTAACAATGTTTAGTAAATACGAGTGTGCACTCCCATACATCCTAACTTGTATTATAACTAAAACACTATTCTTGAAACACTTGTTAAATCCATTACACTAAAATATATTTGGTGATTAAATCACCAACAATCCTCCCTTATTTTAGTGTAACCTTGAATTAACAACCTTAAAACAAAAGAAAACGAAACTAATGCATAAATGAAAATATCGATACAATTGAATTTTCATCTTAGTATATTACACATTTCAAACATTCAAGAAATCAAGGTATCTTAAAGATTGAACCCAACAACTCTTTTGGATATCTGAAGATAATATACACATTAGTTTTACAATCATCTCAACAAAATAACTTGACACTAATTATAAAGCCGTGTGTCCCAATCCATTCTTGATCGTATAAAAGCCAAGCCCCCAAGCTCTTTGAAGTGCGGCTACACTTCACGATCATATAGGTGATTCTTTTATTCATGTACCTGTATACATTTTATCAAAAGAATCATTAAGAAATCAAATTCATCCTGGTCTCTACAGGTCCAAACACATGTACCTTGGGATAGTTATAATGTGTGTTCCAATTCATATAAATAAGCTTTCCTCATTGAATTCAACCTCTAACATTGTATTAGAGGGCAATTAGGTGTCTCATTCATAACAATTTATAAGGACTTTAAGCCCATCCCTATAACAGACTTATGCACTAAGTCTCGTGCCAAACTCTTAGTGAGATGGTCCGCCAAATTTTGTTGTGATTTTACAAACTCAATCGAAATCACGCCATTCATGATTAGATTTCTAATCATCCCATGTCTAACATCAATATGCCTCGATTTACCATTATAAACTTGACTATAAGCTTTACTCATAGTAGAAACACTATCACAGCGAATAGATAATGGTGAAATCGGTTTCCTCCACAATGGAATCTCATAAATCAAATTCTTTAACCATTCTGCTTCCTTACTTGCAGCAGCCAAAGCAATAAACTTAGATTCCATTGTTGAACTAGTTATGCAAGATTGCTTCATAGATGCCCATGAGATAGCACCTCCACCAAGCAAAAATACCCAACCAATTGTAGAAGAATGATCTTCTCTATTGGATATCCAACTCGCAATAGAATATCCTTCTAATACCGAAGGAAATCCTGAACAACACAAACAATAATCCTTGGTTCCTTTCAAATATTTAAAAACACGATGAACCGCTTGCCAATGTTCAGTACTAGGATTATGAGTAAATCTACTCAATCTTCCCACTACGAAAGCTATATCAGGACGAGTGCTAGTCATAGCATACATCAAAGAACCAATAGCTTGCGAGTACTCCAGTTGAGAAACTGATCTACCTCTATTAGGCATCAACTTCATGCTTGAATCCATAGGGGTGCTAACAGGTGTACAATCACTGTAATTGAACCGTTTGAGAATTTTCTCAATGTAATGTGACTGTGTAATAGCAAGTCCCTTGTTCATCTGTTTAATCCTTATTCCAAGGATTACATCCGCCTCCCCCATATCCTTCATAGAAAATTTTGAAGACAACAAATTCTTTGTTGCATTAACTTGATTTTGATTAGTGGCAAAAATTAACATATCATCTACATACAAGAAAATGATCACACTAGATCTAGATGAATCAAAACGATTGTAAACACATTTGTCAGATTGGTTTAAAGAAAAACCATTAGACAAAATAACTTCATCAAAGTTCAAATTCCATTGTTTTGAAGCTTGTTTAAGTCCATACAATGATTTTACAAGTCTATACACTTTTTGCTCATTTCCAGGCAGAACAAAACCTTCTGGTTGTTTCATATAAACTTCCTCATCAAGATCACCATTCAAAAAGGCTGTTTTAACATCCATTTGATGTATCACTAGATTGTGAATAGCTTCCAAAGCAAGCAACAATCTAATAGTAGAAATCCGTGCTACCGGTGCATACGTATCAAAATAATCGATACCGGCTTTTTGTCTAAAACCTTGTATGACCAGACAAGCCTTGAATTTATAAATGGTTCCATCTACCTTCATTTTCTTCTTGAAAATCCATTTACATACTAAAGGTTTAGAACCAGGAGGTAAATCAGATAACACCCAAACATTATTCTCCATAATGGATGACATCTTTTCATCAACCGCTTCTTTCCAAAACGCAACATCTCGAGACTCCATAGCTTCCTTAAAAGTCTTTGGATCAGTCTCAAGATGAGAGGAATATGAATATTGTTTCTTTACATTATCCCTCGAACCTTCAACTAAAAATAGTTGAAATTCATCGCCAAAATTTTTTGTGACTCGACCTCGTTTGCTTTTATGAAGTTGCTGTGTTTCTGGAATTGAAACAACTTCCTTACCATCTGATTTAGGCACCTCACTTGAGCTTGGAATCAGATCTTTTGGTCTTTGAATTGAAGAATACCGCAGCTCATCAAAGATCGCATCCCGCGACTCTATAATGGCATGAACGGAATATGCCTCATTAGGTTCTATAACATAAAACCTATAAGCTTTGGAATGTTCTACATATCCAATAAATATGCAGTCAATTTCTCTTTCAACTAAATTTTTCTTTTTAGGTTCGGGTAATTTCACAATTGCTCGACATCCCCAAATCCGAAAATAATTCAAATTTGGTGTTTTCTTGTGCCAAAGTTCATAAGGAGTAACTTTGTTCCGTTTATTAGGAACCGGTTTAGCACATAATTGGCTGTGAGCATAGCTTCACCCCAAAAGCCTTCACTTAAACCCGAAAAAGAAAGCATCGAATTTACCATTTCTTTTAAAACTCAATTTTTCCGTTCAGCAACACCATTTTGCTGTGGATTGTAAGGAGATGTGGTTTCATGAATAATTCCAACCGATTGAAAGTATTCAGAATCCATGTACTCTCCTCCCCTATTTGTCCGAAGACATTTTATAGAAATACCCAACTGTAATTCGACTTCGGTTTTATATACTTTAAACTTTTCCAAAGCTTCATTTTTGGAATGTAACAAGTATACATAACAAAACCGACTTGAATCATCAATAAAGGTAACAATGTACTCTTTATTTCCCAAGGAAGGTGTAGCATGGAAATCACATAGATCACTATGAATCAATTCCAACAATTTTGATTTTCTATTAACATTTGGAAACGGTTGTTTCGTGATTTTAGTTAACATACAAGTGTTGCATTTTTCAGAATTAATGTCAAAAGCTGGAATCAATCCGGATTTTGACATTTCAATCATTCTTTTAATATGAACATGTGCTAATCTATTATGCCATAACATAGAGTTATCAAGATTAGATGCAGAAGTCATACAAGTAGATTTGACATGTGATGCAAAACAACTTATAACATTTAACTTAAAAACACGATCACAATAATAACCAAATCCCACAAATATTCCACATTTAGACAACACATAATTGTTCGACTCGACCACTTGTTTATAACCCATACAATTTAACAAACCACTAGACACAAGGTTCTTTCGAACCTTTGGAACGTATAATACATCAAACAAATTAATTGTTTTTCCAGAAGTAAACGTAATACTAACAACACCAGATCCTAAAATTGGCTTTGATCCTTCATCCGCCATGTGTAAGACAGAACCTTTATTTACTATGTTCAACTTCGTGAACCACCGTTCATCATTACACACGTGATGTGTAGAACAGGTATCAAGCCACCATGAATCTGTATCAACCCCCTATACGAAAGAAACTTCTGGAGTTAGTAGCATAACATTGAATACTGAACTTACAAGATCAATAGAAATTTGACCTTTGGTTGCAGATTGATCATGAGATCCACTGCCACCACCAGCACCATCTTTTCCACTACCACTTGCACCTTTATTTCCAAGTTTCACCCGACAGTCACGTTTCATATGCCCTTTCAGATGGCATCTCCAACACACAAGTTCCTTGGAATCCTTGTATTTTTTGTTGGACTTCTTGTTGTGACCCTCATATTTACGTTTTTTACCCATGCCCTTATGATTAGAATTGTCTTCTTTATCACATTCAACCATATGAACTTGGGGCTGTCCAAAATTAGATTTGCCCTTTCCAGTTCCTTTGTCATTCTCTTGATCACGAAGTCCTTCGATTTTCAAATGACTTCCAAGTTGAATCAAAATTATTTCTTCCTTTCTATGTTTCAGATGGTGTTTGAAATCCTTCCATGAGGGTGGAAGTTTATCAATCATACTTGAAATAGCAAAGGATTCATCCATGGACATGTTGTGTTGTTTGAATTGACCATAAATTCGTAGGATTTCATTATATTGTTCCATTACAGATCGAGAATCAACCATTTTATAATTGTTGAAATCAGAAACAATGAACTTTTTACTTGAAGCATCTTCTGCAATATATTTTGCTTCAAGTGTGTTCCATAATTCACTTGCAGTTTCAATGTTTTGATGAGTGTCTAAGAGGGAATCATACATACCATTAAGAATGTGACCAAGGCATATGTAGTTGTCATTCTCCCATTCGCTTCTCCTTCTTATTTGTTCCAGACTTGCATCTTCAACCTTTCCTGGTTTTGGAGTAAAGAGAACATAAACAACTTTCAAAGTAGTCAACCAGAAGTGCATCTTCTTTTGCCAACGTCTGAAATCTTGGCCCTGAAATTTCTCCAATTTGCCAAACGAAGTATTCATGTCTTTCAATGAATTGTCAACCATCTTTTCCAGAAAACGAAAGTATCAAACAAGATTGTTGGGGAATTTCGAAATTGGGTTATAGGAAATCTGGATCACAAACAGGAATCGTGTGATACACTTTCCTTGTTTGATATTTCGACCCTAATTGCCTTGGGTATCACGAAATCCAAACTAGGATAATTCCTGAAGAAACGATTCTGATTTTAGGCACAAAACACAGAATCAATTTTGAGAGAGAATGAAGAAGAAAGTGTCCTTTCAGTTTTTTGTGTTTCAACGAAGTCATACATTTCCCGGACTTATCCACACAATTGATAAAACGAGAACAATTTTCAACTTTCAGAAAATACGAATTAATCCTTGAATTTGCATCTTTAAAGAATGACAAATTAGTAGATCAGGGTTCGGTTCGATACTAACAATGTTTAGTAAATACAAGTGTGCACTCCCACACCTCCTAACTTGTATTATAACTAAAACACTATTCTTGAAACACTTGTTAAATCCATTACACTAAAATATATTTGATGATTAAATCACCAACAAGCAATACCTAATTATTCCCTCCTCTCTTTCGGAAAAAAGCTCTAGCTAGGATATCTCTTTCGACTTCTATTTGTTGGTAAGGACGTAACACGTCTGTAATTCATCATTTGTAGCCTTGTCATTTAATTTATCACAATACTAATAAGCTTCCTATTTGTCATGCATGTCAAATTGGAAAATATTGTGGTATTCTATTTAAATTATCTACTTATTTTTTATTTGTTTGAACTTGTACACTCAGAATTATGGACATCTCCTGTTACAATTTTTATTTTTTTTTTTAAATATTATGTTGTGTTTTTAGATGATTTCTTTTGGCTCCTGTGGTTTTTACTTTACAAGCGACATCAAATATTTATAGTGTTTTTATTGTTATTTTCGAGTTCATATAAAAAGTTAATTTAACAATAATATATTATCAAATCAGGATTCAGTTTCATTGTACTCTAACTATCTTTAAGAAAAATTATTCATTTGAAACAAAACTCTATAAGCGAAATGTCTCCTACTTTTTCTCTTGTTAATGCATCAGTATAAATATTATTATCCATCGACCAAAAATTTCATTGTAAATATTGTTAAAAATTATAACTGTGAGAGTGACAAAATATGGGTATGTTTAACAGGTTAGATCCAGGTCAGCTTGGCCAATAGGAGAAGATGAAAACCGGTTCGGATATACTCAACATATTCTATAATTGTCATTTATCATATGACTATTTGTTTAATATTCGATACTGTTCATAAAATAATTAGATTCAATATTTAAATAAAAAGTACCCACCTTTGTTCATCCTGATCTTTTGCGGAAACCGGACTAGGTGATGTGTGGGCTCATCTTTGTCCGTTTCCTAATTTATTTAATTTTGTATTATATATTAGAATTATTGCTGTTATTATTTTCATTCTATTACATCTTCAAACAAAATAGATAAATAAGCAATTATAGATGTGGGGACCTTTTTGAGTTAATAATATCTATTTATTAGTTTGATTATTGCGTTATTCTCATTATTATTGTTGCTTTAAATTCAATTACAACAATTAAATATACTACAGAATGTTTATAGCTGTGGCCTTTTGTGAAACCATTTTGAGTTCAGAAAAAAAAAAAAAAAAAAAAAAAAAAAAAAAAAAAAAAAAAAAAAAAACAACATTTGGATATTTGATAGTGTATAATTATACGATTTAAATCACCGAAATATAAAACAGGACTATATACAAAAAGGTAAATTTGACGTAAATTAAATCAAATATTTATGAGATGCATATTGTACGTTTACTTATATGAAACTATTTAAATATGCATCTTATTATAATTTGTAGTGTAAAAAGGAATCTTATAAAGGTTGTACTCATTATGAGTCTAATGCAATATGCATACGAATAAGTAATTAGATGCGAGTTAAATAAAAAAAATTATGAGATTACCAATAAGTCGTACAAGATAATTTAATTCTAAACCAGATCTTATTGAAAATTTGAAACTCATATCGGCACTCGGCACTCTAAGCTCATAAAAAAATTAGTTTTGTCATTCAAAAAGAAGTTGCGATACAGTTTGTTGTTCGTTTACCCGCTACGTCTATATAATCTTTCTTATGAATGAAAAAAAAAAAAAAAACAAAAAAAAAAAAAAACTTCTCATTTTATGTATAATTGTTTAATAAATTTCTAAATTTAGAATAGAGTGATATTGTTTTGTGCATATAATCGGATAGCCTAATTCAAAACATTTATTATTACTTGATACAAATTTGAAACTCATATAAAAAAAAGTTAAACACTGAATTGTATCTAGTTATCTAGTTTTTAAATGATTTTAATGTTATTTTTACATATAGAACTTTTGCATTATTTATATAATGGAAACCGACTATAACCGACTAGAGTTTATATGATTTTATCAATCGAAAAAATAGACATCCTCCGTCTAAGACTTGAATGATATTTCTTTTAGAAATTGTCAGCCATTATATATTAAGGAAAAAAAAAGGAGCAATAGCAAGAAACTATGCTAAAAAAATTACAAAAATTCAAAGGGTTTTGTAACCAATTAACCCAAGACAAAACACACTTCCTATTTCTATAGGAAAACCACACAAACGAGAAGTATTGGATTGAGTCGACGATATCACATTGTCTAAGCTTTCCCGCAGCAACTACTTTGTCATTACTGAATCTCGAAATGTCCCAAAAAGTAGTACACAATCACATTAACTAAACTCTTTATTCTGGAATTCAAAGCTAAATTATATAGTTCAACAAGCACCTCGGCAACCGAATCTACTTCAACAAGCACCCCAGCAACTGAATTAACATTTACCTGATTAATTTCCAACAAACTGAATATAGCATTCCAATCTCTAGCAGCCACTTCACATTGCATAAAAAGATGATCGAGTTGTCTAATTTCTAAAACACGGATATATAGAGCATAAATAAAGAGAAAAATCAATTCTCCAATCTACCAAATTAAAGCAATTATGAATCCTATCCATAAGAACTCTCCATATCAGAATATTCACTTTTTTGGCAAGAAAGAATTACATTCGGTTTCCGCCTCTATGTTCGGAAGTCTCAACACATCAATCCATCTTCTAGTTTCACTAGCAGTGAAAGTTCCATCTATGTCAATATCCCACCACCATATATCATGTTGATCAGAAAGAACCACTTCTTGAAGCCAATTAAACAATTCATTAAATTGCCTAAGTTCTTCACCACCATTAATCTGATTCCTCCAATTCCAACTCCAAACCTCATCTATAAACCAATCAACAATTGAACAATCTTTATCAAGTTCCAACTGGAACAATCTTGGAAATCGAAAAGAAAGTGTTTGATTATCTATCCATATATGGTACTAAAACATTATACGTATACCATTACCATATTTTCTTTTTAAAATTGAGTTTACCTTCACTCCCTAATTATGAACATGAGAAATCAACACCACAATCAGAACACAAGTCCAGCATGCTTCAATATTCAAAAAAAAAAAAAATCAAAACCCCCACTAACAACATGTAATTCCATAACAACTTTGTCCTAAAGAAATTTCATTAGTCTAGAATCTCGACCTCTATTTTTTATTAGAACAATATTAAACGCTACCAAACTGACAATACCAAGACCTCTACAAGTTTAATCTGCAATCACCATCTCCCGTTTTATCTAATGCATCTTTTAGTTTTCTTTATTTCCAGCCAAAAAAACTATAGCATGAAACGATTCCAACCAATTAGCCATTGTAACAGACATCAAGAATAAAAACATATAGTAAATCTCTAAGGATCTAAGAACCGAGCTTATTAACGTAGCTTACCACTATAGATAAAGTAGTGACCTTCCACGAATTTGGTTTCTTATGGAACCTATCAATAATTGAATTTAACCTCACCACCCTTGACATATTTGACCAACTAGGAGAACCAAGTAAATAAAAGGAAATTTATCTTCCTTACAACCAAAAACCCTGGCAAATTGTTCTACCTCTTTTGAGGGAATTCCAAATCATATAAATTTGATTTATGAAAATTTATTTTCAGACATAACACCAAATAAAAAATGTAAAATACGACCAATTTTACAAATATTACTACTCATCAATTCCCCAAGGAAGGTAACATTATCTGTAAGGTCAAATCTTATGATCTGATGAGTCAAACACTTTATACACTAACTGTCAACACCAGCGTCAACATAACCATCAGCGCCAACGTCTCAA